>NC_084494.1:38870970-39514243 GCF_030035675.1 Rhineura floridana
TCTTTACTCAGCGCATAGTTAAACTATGGAATTTGCTCCCACAAGATGCAGTAATGGCCACCAGCTTGGATGGCTTTAAAAGAAGATTAGACAAATTCATGGAGGATGGGGCTATCAATGGCTACTAGCCGTGATGGCTGTGCTCTGCCACCCTAGTCAGAGGCAGCATGCTTCTGAAAACCAGTTGCCGGAAGCCTCAGGAGGGGAGAGTGTTCTTGCACTCGGGTCCTGCTTGCGGGCTTCCCCCAGGCACCTGGTTGGCCACTGTGAGAACAGGATGCTGGACTAGATGGGCCACTGGCCTGATCCAGCAGGCTCTTCTTATGTTCTTATGCCCACCCTCCTGTGCACCCACAGGCCCAGAGCCAGCTTCATTCTCCCTCCTCTCAGAGATCATCCATCCACACAACTCCACACACCCTGGGAGCATGCTTTGGATGGGACACCATGCGCAGGCATCCAGCATCACACAGATCACCAACCCTCCTCCCCCACCCAGAATGTGTCTCCCTGTCATTCCCCTCCCTCTCACACGCATCTATCTAACTTCCCCTCCTCAAATTAACCAGAAAAAATGAAAAAACCCTTCTAAACTTACAGCTTGGTCTGCATCACCAGCTTCCCCTGGGGACCGGTGCGGGGGCGTGCCTGTGCGGGTTCAGGGCTGTTCATTCCCTTTCGACTCAGCTGGCTGCAGGGCAGGAAAAAAGGAGGTTGTGGAAGAGGACTTTGCCAGCTCCCAGGCACCCCAAAGTCCCTGCCACTAGGATGCAACCCCCCAGGGGATGGGAGTTGGCCTCCCTCAGCTCTAGCAGCAATGCACCCCCCCTGCGTCAGACGTTGGCAACATGGGACACAATGCCTCTTGGCTGGAGAGGGGTTGAGACCGCACTGGTTTTGCCGGTGCAACTAGATGCTTTACTGCAACTGGGCAGCACAGACACCATCGCCCAGAAACAACACAACTCAGTTGCACTTCTACACACACGCACACCTACAGGTTGTCAGCAGGAGTCAGGAAGGAGTGGAGAAAGAATGACAGCGCAGCAAGGAGGACGGTGGCCTGCAACACGTTCAGAGAGACAGCAGGATAAGCTTGAGCCCAGGAGGACCGAGTTCAAGTTCCAACCCGGCCATGGACTTGATGCAGGGCCACCGAGTCACTTGCTGCCCATCTGAAAAAGAGGGCATAGCTGTGTCACCACAGAAGCAAACGCTGCACTGGAAGCGTAATTTGAGAGATTCCCCCACAGAAGGATGATTTCCCAAGCAGGCCGGCATTCTCCAGCAGCCAAGCCTCCAGAAAGGGGGAGCACAGCTTGGAGGGGGCTGTGACAGCATGGGGGAGCCGGTGGGCAGCTACTTACAGGGCCTTGCTGCCTTGTCCTGAACACACAGATTTCTGGAAGTCAAGTCTCTGCAGCTGTGGAAAGAAATCGCTGTTAGTTATCTGGGCTTTTGCAAGTAGCTGCTCTGAGGCTGGTGCTCTGCTCCTCCCCTCCCCTCCCCTCTTTCCTGGGAAGTGGCCAGCCTTTCGGCAGCAGGTGAGCAGCACTGGACAGGATGCCAGGAGAAGGGAGGTGGCAGACCATGCCAGGCAGCCTTCACCAACCGGGTGCCCTCCAGATATTGTGGACCACAACTCCCATCAGTCCCACCAGCACAGTAGGTCCACAACATTTAAGGGGCACCCAGTTGGCGAAGGTTGATGCAAAGTCTGCAAAAAGCAGGAGAAGAGATCTTGCAACCCTTGGGGCTGGCCCTAGACATGTGGGTGCCTGAAGGGGGAAACCCAAAGGGCACTTTTCCTGCCCTTACTAACTAACGGGCATCAATCACACTGGGAAGTTCTGCACACGCACACACACACACACACACACACACACAAAAATGGGACTTCTGCAAGAGAATTCTCAGTGCAATTGTGGCCCATGAACTAGATTTGTCTGCCTTGCACCCTACCAGCTTTAATGGGCCTCATAAAGGAGCCACCTCTGGCAACCTCCCACAATAGGTGTGAGGAGCCTGTGGTCCTCCCAATGTTGCTGAACTACAATTCCCGTCACCCCTGGCGAATTGGCCATGCATGCTGGGGCTGATGGGAGTTGTAGTTCAGCAACATCGGGAGGGCCAAAGGTTCCCCACACCAACGTATTAACAGCAGAGTTGTCCTGCTGAGACCAGCCAGTGGCCGCCTGGCTCAGCGCTTCATTTTCCAAACAGATTTTACTTTGCTGCTTTTTAAAAGAAACAATCCTGCTCTTCATGCAATAACCTTACAGAGTGGTCAACAAATACAAAACCAAAACCAAGAGACAGTGTAAAACAATCTTTGCAAACCTGGCATCCTCCAGATGTTTTGTACCATAACTCCCATCAGCTCCCAGCCAGCACAGCTTTGGGAGTTGTAGCACAAAACATCCGGAAGGTGCTATGTTGGTGAAGGCTGCCATAAAAAAGCAGCATAAAACAGCAGCAGTGGGCAGAGGAAGAGCTGAATTTTAAAAATCCACAAAACTCTGCATCTAAAGGACTTGCACATCAAGGAGACCTTCAACTGGTGCAGAAAAGGCATCAGGCACAGTGGCAACGGAGCCTTGCTAGAGACACCATTCCCAGCAAGAAAGACCCTATCATGGGTCTGCCTGCTTGCCTCACTTCTGAAGGTGGAGGGTCTCCCAGGATGATCCACTTGGGGGCAGAAGGCAGTCCCTGAAGTGCCCCAGGGAGCTCCAGAGGTGCTGTCCGTCCCATTAGGCCTCAACATCTGGTATGGAGAGGGAGGCATAGCCCCTTGGAGTCCTCCCTCTTCTCCCCCAAGCATTCATTTCCCCCTTCCTCTTGCCCCACTGTTGCACCATGGGGCCGCTCACCTTTCTCTGCCCAGCGATCCAGAGCTCCTGCTAGTGCTCTTTGCAACCACCAGAGGCGCATCCCCGAGGTCCATGCTCCCTCCCCTGGTGGAATCTCAGGCTGCAATGGATGGGTGCCTTTCATTCCCACGCCCGGACTCTGAGGACCCACGCCACGCCATTCCCCGAAAGGTCAAGGCACCATGCCGCACATTCCCAGGCCCAGAGAGACAAAGGGACGCAGGCTTTGGGCCAAGCCCCCATGGGCATAGCCGGCATTCTGGGAATGGTTCCTAAACACCTCCTCACGGACAGCCCAGGACAGAACCCAACGCTGCCTAAAGCCAACTCTCTGTTCATTACATTCATAGCCAGAGTGTGAAAAGGGGGTGTGTGACAAACATCTGGTCTCTTGCCCTCCATTTGGGCTAAGCCAGCCAGCAGGTACCACCACAGGGTGAACTCTGGGCCCAAACACCCAGCATATGCTTCTGGCTGAAGAAGGGGGCATTGTAACCCAATGCAAGAATCAGGACTAAAGGATCCCAGAGGCACGAAATCATATGGAGAAGGAAAGTGTGACAAATGGATTGGTTGGCAATAGGCAGCCAGAAGGAAGGAGGCACTTCAGGGACAACATGCAAGTTCCCCCAGAACTCACTTATCAAGGCCACTGGCTTGGATGGCTTGAAAAAAGGGGGCTAGGCTAGAGGTAGGGAACTGGGGGGGGGGCTCTCTCCAGATGTTGCTGGACTGCAGGGCCCACCATTCCTGACCCATTGGCCGTGCCACCTGGGGCCGACGGGAGCTACAGTGGGGCATCTGTGTTGCACGGGGAAGGTCCTTGCCTCAACTCCAGTGGCCCCTCCGGGCAGGGCTAGGAAAGGCCCCGGAGTCGGAAACGCTGGAAGGCTACTGCCTGTCAGTGCAGACCATATGGAGCCAGATGACGCAGTACATGTGAGGCAACTTCTTGTGATCCCATGAAGTTCCCCAACCCTGGATCAGACAAAGGAAAGCAGGAGAAGGACAGGCGTAGGCCTGCCACTGCTTATTAGTCATGAAGAGCAATATGGAGCCCCAAGTCCAGAAGCAGTATACTTGTAAGGACCACCAGGCGCCTAGTGACAAGCAACAGGGCTCCCTCTGAGAACTCCCTGGAAGCCTAAGTGGCTGGAGACAGACTACTGGGCTGAATGGATCTTGGACTGGTCCAGCAAGGCAGATTCTGAGAGTTTTATGTATGTGGTCTCAGTACTGGACATCTCCTGATGAGCCAGGCCACTGGTCCACTTGGCTGAGCACTCCATTTTCCAAAAAGAATATAATTTTTTAAAACTGTTCTTATTTAAGAAAACTGCTGTCCCACCCTTCAGGTAGTAACCACTCATAGTGGACAACAAATATGAAACCAAAACGACAAAGGAATACAGCAAGGGGTGTGTGTAAAATTACAGCCCAGAAAAGTAGTAGAAATAATGATATCCCCCCCCCAAAAAAACCTTCTTGGGGTTTAAGAACATAGAGACTTGCCTTATACCTGTTGGAAGTGCGGCAAAAGCAACCCCTCCTTTGTTCTTTTGTTCCAGAAGGGAGATAGAGTGAGGGTCCTCCAGATGGATAGGCTTGACTACCTTTACTTGGGATGCTCTGACTGACTTCCTTCCATCTTAGGGAAGCTTATCTGCCCCTCCTCTTCCGCCCTTCTCTTCTTCGACTGTTCGAGAGAGAGGAGACATCTTTGTCTCTGCTCTCTCTCTCTCTCCTGAGCCATGAGGTCAACTCCCAAGCCTGGGCATTGCGCCTCCAACTTAGTTAGTTAGTTAGAACTAGGTATGCCTTTCTATCTACTATGTATTTCTATAAATAAAGTAGCTTTTCTTATTTTACTAAGTCTCAAGTCTCAGTGATCTAAATGCAGGGTAAAAGCCTGCTCTCTTAGGTAAATGCATACCCTGGCACACACGCAGCTCAGACCGTTGATGTTCTCTGCTAACAAATATACAAATTTACACAACAACAACACCGAGTCAGATCTTCAGTCCATCTAGTCCAGTAGTGTCAACACTGACTGGCAGCTGCTCTCCAAGGTTTCAGGCAGGAGTCTTTTCCCAGCCCCAGCTGGAATTGCTGCTGGGGGTTGAGCCTGCAACCTTTGGGATGCAAAGGAGGTGTTCTGCCACTGAGCCATGGACCTTTTTTCAGTCATGATGCTATGCTCTAAATGTCTGCCTTGAGGTAAAGGCCCATTGGGCTCAATGGGGCTTCTTCCCAGCCAGGTAAGTGAGCACAGGACTACAGCCTTAAACCCACAGCTGTACCACACGCACAGACCCAATAACGCGGTTGTGAGACACTGAAAACTGCAGCCAGAGCAAGTAGCAAAGCCACAGCCTTGTCTGGGTGCATGTGTGCCCTGCCAATGTCTGACAGAGGCCACACAAGGGACTCCCCTGAACCCTTTTAGGCCAGGAGCGGCCTAACCTTCAGCCTGAGGGCAGCAGTCACTTCTCATGCCAGTGGTGGGAGGGGCCAGAGGCAAAAGTGGGTGGAGCAACAAATGCAAATGTTACCTCTGTGCAGTAGGCTCTTTTCCACACATTCTCTGGCCTCCATCCAGAGTCCAAGGAGACAGGGCAGCCAGGCAAAAGCACTCTAGGAGGGGAAAGCCCCAACTCCCAGACAAGGCTTGGAGGGTCACCTGTGGCTCCAGGCGCTGATGTTCCCCACGGCCACTTCAGGCCAAGCAGGTGAAGCCAGCGAAGACAGGATGGGGGGACAGGATGGGGGGACAGGGTGGGGGGGCACCTCTGGGGCTGTGGGTGCAAGGAGGAGACGTCCTCTGGGGGCAGCTGGGGTGATGGTCTTTTCTGCTCAACTCTGTTGCCCCTTTCCAAACTCTGAATATTAAAAAAACAATGGAGAGATCTGCTCCCACTCCAAGAGCAGAACAATGAGCGGCTTGTCCAGGCCTCTCTCTCCTCTGCTCGTGGCTACATCGTCACCAGCCCCACATCGCTGCAAGAACGTGGGAGAATGCCAAGCATTCTGTAGGCTCAGCAAAACTGGCGGGGGGGGGAGGGAGGACAGCTGAGGCCTGGACCAGCAACTCTGCAGAACAGCCAGGAGGCTAAGCAAAGCATCCACTGTAGCTCCCTCCCCTCATGCTTGCTGGGATGCTGTGGAATAGAGCTAGACTGGCCTTTGTATGGGGGTCAGACTAGATGACTCCAGAGATCCCTTGCAACAATCCAGAGAAGTCTCAATGCAAACACTGAGGAATGCCAGAAGGTTGGCTGAGTAGCAAAGCAAAGCGAGGCAATTTGTTTGTGACAACGGCTGATATATTTTTATTTTCTGATGCTTCCATCCTGCCTGCCTTCCATCCTGAAACCCAAGGTGAAGGCACAAATGTGGTTCCCAAAGAGTCTCCCATCAAAGCACTGACCAGACACAGACCTGCTTACCTTCAGCAAGGTGATGGCCTCATGAGCTTCTTCAGCTCTGGGTGATTTCACATTTGCACTGGACTTTTTATTAATGTGCAAGTGTTTCGCCATCCTCCTGACATCACGTCTGCTCTCTTCCCACTTTTAGACCCGCTGTCCGGCAGCTGCGCACATGCACTTAGGTGCAGGATGCTGGGAGGACAGTTGGCAGTTTCCTCTGACGGCACAGTTTATACATGCCAGTCAGTCATCAATGGATGAACATGTAGGTGCAAAGCCCTCAAGCGAGAACAGCGCAGGAGTTCAAGTGCTTCATAAACTAGAGTTAACCCGCTTCTGTGAACATAGGTCCAGAGCAGAGTTTTTCCTGCTATGTGCCACACTTCAACATGGACTCCATACCCCTACCCCTACCCCAAACTCTGCCAAAATGCCCCCGGTGTGTAACAAAAACTCCTGGGCAGACTGGCTTGTACTTTGGGGCCAATTTGCAAGGCAGGACAGGAGGTGGGAGGGGGAGAGAAAGCAGGCAAAGGGATAACCAAGGAGACTCAAAGAGTTAGCAGCATCGGCCAGATGAATCAGCGGAGAAGGACTTGCAGGCTGGGAAGGTTCCCGAACCAAAAAGGGAAGACCCAGAGGGGTCCAGAACCAAAAGCCAAGCCCTCCCAAGCACATCCCCCCCCCGCTTCCTCCTGAAGAGTGTGTGCTTCCTCTCCCCCCCCCCACACACACACACGGTCACAGGAAGGAAAGGAAATGGCCCTGCCTCCAGCCGACCAACCCAACCGGGAAGGCACCTTCTTGGAATGCATTTCCTTCAACTGTATTCAGCACATTTCAGGAACAGAAGGAAGAATTGGGGGGGGGGAAGGTAACAGCAGTCCAGGGCAGCAAGTAGAGCTCACAGGGAATGGGCAGGGGGAGGGGGTGGTAACGGAGAGGGAGAGAGACCATCTTGTGGGGCTGGGTGGGTGGGAGGCAACTGGGACCTGTCTGGCCAAGAAGCAGCCCAGCCCTCTGCAGGGGTGATGTGATCAGCCATAATATAAAAGATACGTGGTGGGGCAAGACCACCATCCCCACTGACACCGCCTCGACCCACCACGCCAGACCACAAGGAGGCCAAGTGCCTGCCTGTGCCTGCCTTTGCTGCCTTTCACCCCTTGTTCCTCTCTTATCCTCTCCCCACCATCACACTTCAGACTGTATACTCCTCTGGGCAGAGACCATTCGCTTTTCTTGCTTATTTATGCTGTAAAGCATCGCCTTCACTGAGGGCATCATTTTAATAAATATTAATGATGTAATTTCTCAACAGTGAGGAAGGCACTCTGCACATTCACAGAGACACACTCATTTCTTGACATACTGTATATCAAAGCTGAGCAGAGGCTCTAAAGGAATCTGGCATCTACTTAAACACCAGGCAGCTGCAGATTCAGAACAGCTGTCTGTTCTGACCATCAAACATGCACAGAAAACATGTCCTCAGGATCAACTGGCAGACCAGAATGACCCCAATTCTGGAAGCAGGAAGGAGGGGAGCCAGGTGGAGCCAGGATGAGTGCCTGTGGGCAAAATGGAGGCGGGGCATAGGACTCCTTCACCTTGTGACCCTGGCCAGCATCATCCAAGCAGGCAGAAGGACCACTGGAGCAACAGATGAACCACAGACCTGTGAATGATTTGGAACCAGCTGGGTGCCACCCTTTGCTCTCCAACATCCTGTTCTAATTCTGGGCAGAGATGAACATTTGGGGCTCTGGTACGGATGCCCCTTTGTCGCCAGCTAAACACAGAGCACATCCTTCCCGGGGGAGAGCAGATGCCCCTTTATTTTCCAAGGCAAGAACCTCCCAGGTTGTCCTGACATTTGGGCTGGGAAACAGAGAGATGTGAAACTGTTAGTAACCCTTGACAAACTCAAAGCAAAACCTAGTTCTGTCCCCTTGCTGTGAAAGACATGCATTTAGGTCCCTTGTCAAGGCTGTATTCCTGGAAAGCTAAACTGACCCTCTTGGAACCACTTGATTTCCAACCATGGCATACAAAAGAGTTCCCCTGGGGTCAGTTGCGAGGGTGGGGAGACAGATGATTTCTGCACCAAAGGATTTCCTGCAGCAAATTGTGCTTTGAGCAACGTGCCCCAACAAGGTGTCGTGCAAACTCCATGAGGTGCACTGCAGTACTCAGCACCACCCTCACAAAAACCACAACTCCCCCCATGGCCCTGGGGGTGAAGCCAAGGCAGTTTATGCTTGTGGCTTAGGCCTGACCAGAGAGCATTTTTTGCTTATAAGCCAATAACAAGAACCTAAACCTGCATTGCCTGAAATACACAATCAAAATGTTCTGCCACGGCAGGAAGGAGGCGCAAAGGAGCCTTTTGTGTGTGAAAAAAGCCCTTTTCAAACCAGCAAACCAGTTTTTGTTTGGCTTCTGTGTCATGTTCCTCTGCCAAGCCCATTCCAGCACTAGAAAACATTCACATCGCCCAAGACACAGGGTGCTCCACCATCAGCAGCCGCTTCCGCAGACCTCCCTGCACATGTGGCTCTTGGGCATTGCTTAGTGCTGACAACTGAGGTCTTCTTCGCCTCAGATTAGATTAGAAGCCTTCAGCCAAGGAACTGGCCAACAACCTGGACAGACTCCAGCCCTCCACCCCACATTGGCCCATTGTCTCAGCTCTTTCCCTCAGGGCCCTGTGACCTGCCTTTTCCTTTGGTTCCCGTTTCTGTGGCTCCCCTGCATGGGGAAGGGTCAGAGCTCAGGGTGGCGGCACCTGTCTTGCAAGCAGATGGCCCCACACTCAGTCCACAATGGCATCTCCAGGCAGGGCTGGGGGAGACTCCTCTTGGGAGCCCTGGAGAGCCATTGCCACAGTGCAGGCAGCACGGAGCTAGGAGGCCCATTGGTCTGATTCCAAGTACGGCAGCCTCCAGCGCCCCCATGCTTCCTTCAGCTGCATTGCCTCTGGGCTCCCAGCCCGTTAGGATCTCTTCCAAGGTTACATAAGGACATAGGAAGAGCCCAAAGGGGGCCCATCTAGTCCAGCGTCCTGTTCTCACAGTGGCCAAACAGATGGCCCAATGGCAAGCTCACAAGCAGGACCCGATCACAAGAGAATGTTCCCCATTTGTGATTTCCAGCAACTGGCATTCGGGGGCACTTACTGCCTCCACACTGGAGGTAGAGCCCAACCCACTAATGCCACTGTTGCTGGCACCTGCATGAGGTTTTAATCCTAGCCAAACCAACAACCACCCTGCCTCTCATAGAATCTGGACAGTAAACATATTAAAGGTCTGTTCTCTGAACACTTGGAAGGTATTTATTTATTTATTTATATCCTGCTCTTCCTCCCGGTAGGAGCCCAGGGCAGCAAACAAAAGCACTAAAAACACTCTAAAACATCATAAAAACAGACTTTATATTAAAACAAAACACCCTTAAAAACATATTAAAACAAAACATCTTTAAAAACATTTTTTAAAAGCTTTAAAAACGCATTAGAAAGCAATTCCAACACAGAGAAACTGAGATAATGCCTCTACTTAAAAGGCTTGTTGAAAGAGGAAGGTCTTCAGCAGGCGCCAAGAAGATAACAGAGATGGTGCCTGTCTAATAGTTAAGGGGAGGGAATTCCAAAGGGTAGGTGCCATAACACTAAAGGTCTGCTTCCTATGTTCTGCAGAACAGACCTCCTGATAAGATGGTCTCTGCAGGAGGCCAACCAACTGCATGACCCCAACTGGCAGCACCCACAGAAGTGCCCTGGGGGGGGGAGTCAGGGGACAGGACTCAAGGATGGTCTGCATCCAGGCTCTTGAGACCAGCATATATCCAACACACACACTTAGAAATCTGAGTCCTGAAATTTGTTCTGAGCACTGCACAGAGCTCACAGAATTTCCACACAAAAACTCACTTCAGTTAAACTAAAACCTTTGTTTCAGCAGTATAAAGTGTGTGTGTGTGTCATTTTGTTGCTACTATTGTTGAGAGTTAGAAATCCTTGCAAATCACACAAAGATCTACCAGTCGATCCAGATCTCTCTTCAGCCCATCCCCACTAGAGAAAAAATTAAACCTTGCAGGGTTCTTCTCGTGAAGGTAAAATGGGGGACAGACGGACCATGAGCTCCATGACAGAAAAGTGGGGTATACATGAAATAAATAACTTTTAAAAAACCAAAAAGAATGAGGGGCAGACCTACCCAGGGCCAGCCCCACTGGACCCAGGTAAGGACTGGTTCTGTGCCTTGGGCCCTGCCAGTGGACGCCTCTCCCTCCATCTGCTCCGTAGGCAGATCCAGCTCAAGGAAAGAGCCTCTGGCCAGGGGAAACACTGTGATGGCCTTCCCACTGAGGCAGCAGCTTTCACTCAGAGGGGAGGCTCTGTCCTGCTGCTCCAGCTTGGAGGAGAGAAGGATGGTCAGGTCAAGTGAAGCTGAGCCCAGGTCTGGACAGAGTGGAGGAGGAGCTTCTCCTCTCTCACCCCCCCAGCAATCTCTGCAAATGGCTGAAGAGTCCGCAAAAACTGGGCTGCAAGGCAATTTGGGAAGGAAATGGCAGCTCACATCCCAGGAAATCCTGTCTGAATCCAAATGTCACATTACATGCTTATGTAGGGAGTGTAGCCCCTACACTGGCAAACAGAGCAAGCTGAAATCAGAAACAGGAAGCCAAGTTGTGAGGAATCAAGGCAGGAGTCTTATAAAAGGAATCTTGCTGGTCGGATGGCTCCATCTAGCTTAGCTGCCCATTGCCCACAATAGCCAACCAGATGCTTCCAGAAAGCCCACAAAAGCAGGTATTGAGGGCAACAGCCCTTTCCTTTTGCTGCACCTGGCTTTCAGTGGTAGGCTGCTTCTGAATATGGAGGTTCTACATAGCCATCATGACCAATAGCCACTAATAGACCTCTTCCATGGAGTTGTCTAGCCCTCTTTTTTAAAACATGTAAGCTGATGTCTCTGTCCATTCCCACATCTTGTGGCAGGGCATTTCATATGTATGATGTGGAGAGGATCTTTATTTCCAAATTTCCTGCCAGTCAATTTCATTGCATGGCCCAGAGTTCTAGTGTACTTGTCTGCCCACTAACTCCCATTGTCTTGACCATAAGCACAGAACAAATGAGGGGTATCTACACCACAGTGCACCATGATGTATGGAAATGCAGACATTCCAGGCAACTAGGATGGTGCTGGGGCTAAAAGAGGGCCCCGCACACACACACACGAGGCAAAGCCCCCCCAATTGCCCCTGCTTAGGACAGGAGACAGCAACCTTGGCCATCTTGAAGGCACTGGCCATCTCCCTTGTGCAGGCCAGGCACGCAAGCCCCCCCCCACTGTTCCTTTGACCTTAGGCTGGCCCTGGCTGGGAGGAGGAAAGGGGGTCCATCCTCCAGCCAGCCATTTCTTGGACTTCTCTGCCTTTTCCCATCTGCTTGGTATACAAAGGTGAGGGGGCTACACTCCCTACACAAACACAGGGGTCTCTCGCAAGCCCTCTGTGGCATTGCCCTGGCTTGGGCAAAGGGGCACTTGCATCTTGCGATTCCACTGGTGAAGAAGCTGCTGGAAGGCTCCAGAAGTAAGCCTACTCTGTCCTGGCAAATCCCAACCCATTTCTTTGTGGGTTGGCACAGAGATCTCTATGTGCAGGAGGAGAAATCCCGGGCCGCTGCCAGGCAACCCGCCCCGTCCGACCCACTTGGCCAGAAGGAACATGAGTTCCCCACAAACCATGACTTTGGCAGAAGCAGCACGGCTTAGCCGAGCCCAACTGGTGAGCTCAGCGTCTCCAAAGGAGCTTACCCTGCAGTTGCCCAACCCCAACCCCATCTCTTGGCTGCACAGACACACTCTGGGAAAGGCCGAAACTCGGCGAGAGAGACTCTGCTGTGCATGCAGAAGGTCCCAAGTTCAAGCCCCAGTCGGGTACCTTCAGGGAGGGCGGGGATGTCCCCTGCCTGAAACCTGGAGCGCCACTGCCCCTCAGTGTAGACAGGACTGAGAAAGATGGACTAGCGGCTTGACTGTCTCTGTGCGCCTGGGCTAGAGAATCCCCTCCTTGCCTTCCTTCCTAGCAGGACATCCCTGGGAGGAAACCACTCCAAGCCCTCCTTGTAGCAGCAAGCTCAAATGACTCTCCCAGGACCCACACACCAATTTCAGGCAAAAAGGGAGGCTGTGTGCGTTTTGGGGGCAGACTTTTTGTCACCAAGTCCAGACATGCCTATTTGCCCAGCCTCTGGGCGACACGAATATTTCGGCGGGTCACCTCCGTTGCTTTGTTACCGGCTGGACTGAGATGAAGAAGTTTAATACCTGCAGATTTATTTCATGTTTTGTGGATTCAATAAATATCATGCAGATAAAGAAATAGCATCTTCAGAGGCTGCCAGGAGATTTGTAACCCTTTGTAGAATAAAACCAGCTGGAGCTGGCGCTTGCATTTCTAGGGGCGGGGAGTCAATTGATTATTTTGTTGTATGTTTTATTGGATTTTATTGTATTTTGTATTTGATCTGTTGTTCACCGCCCAGAGAGCTATGCTAGTCGGGCGGTATACAAATTTAATAAATAAATAAATAAATATTTCCCTTGTACCAAAAGCCACAAGGGGTTCCAGCACAGTTCTCAGAGCCAGAGCCAGAGCAGAGAGGAAAACGTCCTCACCTCGCAGGAGAGAAGCAGAGCCGCCTCCTTCATAGCCAACTGGACCGGGCCATGCAGCTCGCCCCCCCCTTTCCGCGGCTCCGTCTGCCTCCTGAAACGCCCCCGCCTTCACCAGCGCCAGACCAGGAGAGGCTGCCGGGCCAACGCCGTTGAGGCCACCAGCAGAGTCCCCAGCCCGGCACCCTCCGGCCCGACTGCCAGAGCCCCGGGGTGACAGCCACCCTCCGGCCAGCCCCTCTTCCCCGCCCGCCTCACCGCCGCCTGGCCTTACCGGGGAGCGAGCGGGGCCGCGCCGGGGGCTCAGAGGCCTCACAGGCGGGGCAGGTGCTGCTTGGAAGGGGAGCCCCGCCAAACGGAGGGGCAAGCGCCGCCACTCGCACTCTCGGGGCTCCTCGCGGCGCGCGCCAGGCGCTTTACAGCCCGTCAGGAGGGACGGGCGGGACGGGCCAAAGAGGTAACAGGACTGGCGCCAAGGCTTCCAAGCCCACCGGGGCGGCCAGCGGGGGAGGAGCGGCAAGAGGCAGGCGAGGCCGCGTTCGTGAACCGCAGGCCCCGCTGCTGCCCCACCTCGCAAGCCAGCCTCCGGGCAAAGAGCTGCCCAGAGGGTCCGGCCTGGCTCTCGGCGGCGAGGGATCCCCGACAAGGCGCGCGCGTCGGAGGTGGACTTACCCGGCGGCCCCGCTCGGCTCCCGCTCCCGCCGCTGCGCTCGCCTTGGCCAGTCTGGGCGGCCGCTGGCTGGGGCGCTGCCGGGCAGGAAGGGGGCGGCTCCGGCAGCCCGTGGGCGCCCAGCTGGGCCGGCCGAACCGGCGGGCGGGAGGAGGGTCAGGCCTGGCCCCGCCCGGGGAGGGGCTCCCGCGCAGGAAGCCACCGCCCCTCCAGGCTGCGGGGAGCCCCCGAGGGAGCGCTGCGAAGCGGAGGAGAGACTCTCTGTGCACGCTCAGGGGCTCGGACACCCCGCTGGCGCGTCACCTCAGCACGTGCACGTTCAGCTGGAATAGGAGGCGCCTCCAGGCCCTCCTGGAAGTTGCCTGCCCGGGCCGCCCGGGCGTAACCGGCCCCCGTAGAAGCGCAGGAGGCTCCCATCCCGGCGAAGATTGGCGGGGGGGCCATAAAAGGGACGTCGGGCGTTACCCCAATAACGAGGACGGGCGGACTACGCCTACTGGTCCACTAGCCCTTTGAATCGAGAAATCTAGTGATGCCCTTAAGAACAACAGCCGCCTGCGCTGCACAGAGAGTGAGAGACGCACCATGCCGAGCAGAGTCTGGATGAGTGCAGGACCAGCCCCTGTGGACCCAGCAGGGCTGCTCTGTTGCCCCACTGTGTGGCGAGCAGGACCGGGTGCTAGGCTGGGTCCAAATGCGCAGGCGCTTGGCTCCACTCTCTCCTTTCACAGGCTCATAAGGCAAGATGACCCCTTGCTGCCTGCTGAGGTTTTGGTCGTAAGTGATGGAAGTGTGGCAAGAGCAACTCCTGTTTGGTTCTCTGCATTCCTAAGGGGAGATAGAGAGATGGTCCTCCAGCTGGCTAGACTGCCTGTCCTTGCCTGTGTTACTCTACCTGTCTTCCTTCCATTGTAAACTGATGCCCTCAGGGAGCTGGCCTCACTTCCAGCATCTTCTTCCTCCTTCTTCTGGGACCAGTGGAGGGAGAGTAGGCATTTGTCTCTCTCCTCCAGGGGTATAGTCGTTCAGGATTGTGGGGTGGTGGTGGTAAAGCCCTTACTTTTTTGGGAGCAGGGTCCCAGCCAGGTCCCTATGTATGAGCCAATCAGCATGAAAACATAGTGTGTTAGCCACTGAGAAGAGTCATTTTCCTTTTGTCCTGATTAGAGCCAATCAGAGTGAAAGGAGGTCAGTCAGTCACTGAGAAGACTCTTCTCAGTAGCTAACACACAGCACCCCCTCTCATGCTATTTGACTCCTAGGGACCTTTGTGTAGTGGAGTGTGGACTCCCAAGAGGGGCAGACAGAGCAAGGGAGAGGATGGTGGTGGCATAACTATCATGAAGGGGTCCTGCTCTTCCATATTTGCCACTACACTGCTGCTCCCCTCTAGCATGGGGGCAATGACCAAACCTGGCCATTGTCCCTCCAACCTCATTAGTTAGCTGAAACCAGAGCCTTTCCTATCAAGTATGTATTTCTATTAATAAAGTAGTCTTTTCTCATTTTGAAACAAATCTAAAGCTTAAGTGATTAAAAGCAAGGAAAAGGCTTGCTTTCTCTCCAGGAAACCACACATGCTCACTCTACAACTGAGCAAGCTACACTCAGCTCTGCTAATATTACCAATACTCTTAACAATAAGCTGGCTGCCTCGGGGCCCATTCCTCTGCAGCCCTGACAGTGATTGTCTCTGCTTGGCCAAGTGGAGAATGTGGAGCGTCTGAGTTTCTTCCAGGAGACAACCAGCACCTCTTGATTAATGCACCCTCACCAACACCTTGCAAACAGTGGATCCTGCCTGGGGGTAATTAAAATGCACGCTCCACTTGTCACCATTGCTCTGCATCTGGCACTGAGGATGCCAAATGAACACATTGGTTTTTTTATGTGGTCTAGCAGCTTGCTCGGCTAGATAAGGCATTAAAACAAAACAAATTGATGTGGAACTCTGCTACAATGCAGAAAGAAACTTTCCCCCACGACCTTTTGATTAGTAAACTGGTCAAATGCGGACTACATGGAAATACTGTCAGGTGGATTCACAACTGGTTGGAAAACCATACTCAAAGAGTGGTCGTCGGTGGCTCTGCTTCAGACTGGAAGGAGGTTTTGAGTGGAGTGCCACAGGGTTCTGTCCTGGGGCCGATACTCTTCAACATTTTTATCAATGACTTAGATGATGGGGTGGAGGGAAGCCTTATGAAGTTTGCGGATGATACGAAACTGGGAGGGATAGCTAACATAATGGAAGACAGGAATAAAATCCAAAGGGACCTGGATAGACTAGAAAATTGGGCTGAAATTAATAAAATGACATTCAATAAAGACAAATGCAGGATACTGCATTTAGGCCACAAAAACAAAATGCATGGGTACAGGATGGGAAATACCCGGCTTAGCAGTAGTGCATGTGAGAAGGACCTTGGAATTGTAGTGGATCGCAAGTTGAACATGACCCAGCAGTGTGATGCTGCGGCAAAAAAGGCAAACGTGGTTTTGGGATGCATAAACAGAGCTATAGTTTCCAGGTTGAGGGAAGTAATAGTCCCACTATATTCTGCATTAGTCAGGCCTCATCTGGAATACTGCGTTCAGTTCTGGGTGCCTCATTTTAAGAAAGATATAGACAAGTTGGAGACAAGTTGGAGCGGGTTCAGAAGAGGGCGACGAGGATGATAGCCGGTATGGAGAACAAGTCTTATGAGGAAAGGTTGAAGGAACTTGGCATGTTCAGTCTGGTGAAGAGAAGGCTGAGGGGTGACATGATTGCACTCTTTAAGTACCTGAAGGGCTGTCACATAGAGGAGGGTACAGATTTGTTCTCTGCTGCCCCAGAGGGTAGGACTAGGTCTAATGGTTTTAAGTTGCAGGAGCGTAGATTCAGATTGGACATTAGAAGGAACTTCTTGACAGTAAGGGCAGTTCAGCAATGGAACCGACTGCCTAGGGAGGTGGTGGGATCCTCTTCGCTGGATGTCTTCAAGCAGAGGCTGGACAGCTATCTGTGGGAGATGCTCTAGCTGTGGATTTCCTGCTGTGAGCAGGGGGTTGGACTCGATGGCCTACAAGGCCCCTTCCAACTCTATGATTCTATGATTTTAAAATTCAAACATCATATAAACAACATGTGGCAATCCATCTCAGTCTCCAAACTACCATTTTCAGAGCCATGGCAATCTCTACATGCCAGCAAGACTGCATGATCCAGTTACCCCAAAAGAAGAAAGGTCTAGCTGGCAAGCAAGTTCTGAGAACTGGCACACAAACTGGCCCAAGTAGGAAGGGCCGGCTGCATCTGGAGGAGCTGTGGGTGATGTGGCATGACAGGCCTTTTTCTTGCCCCAGGTGGTGGGACCCTCCTCCCCCATGAAACCAGCGTGGTGACCCTGTCCCCTCCCCCACTGGACAGCTCCTTGGGGGCAGCTTCGTTTGTATCAGGAGCAAGGAGCCCTTTTATCCAAGTGCAGAAGTGAGAAAGAGGAGGCACCATGACTCTTGGTGCCAAGGGTGAAAACTGGGCCTGTTCCAAAGGCAGAACTGGGCACCAGAGATGTATTTGAGTCCTCCATGGAATAAGACTCAGTCACCCCTCCCCTGCAATTTTTCCGTGGCAGCAGGTCAAGCACCAGGAGGATCCAGAATAAACACCGGACATCCTCATCAGAGAGGGACTTCCTTGAGGTGACAAGCAACGGGTCACACACCCCTCCCTGCAAGAGTGATGCGCTGCTGGAAGTGGGGGTTGGAAGCAAGCAAGCAAAGAAGCAAGCAGGCAGCCCACGGTGGAGGGCCCCCACTCCAACCCACCACATGCAGAACTGTTGTAGGTACTGGTGACAATGCAGTTGTTCATATATTTAAATTTGGGAGGTCATCACAGCTTCCCCAACTTAAGAAGCAACGGGGGGGGGGCTCCAGGCAGCTCCGAGGTGGGGAGAAGTGTGGATATGGCTTCCTGTGGTACCTTGTACTCTCCCAACGTGTCACCGGTGAAAACAGAGACTTCCTGGTAACATTCCCTCTTCTTGCCCTAGGGCTGATTGCCTAAACACCCCCACACTCATTGATGGAGGTTCTGGTCCATTTATTCTATCTTCATTTACTCTGTGATGGCCTGTCCTATACACTTTGAGAAACAATAAAAGTTGTTTGTTCTTTTAGTTAAAAATTTACTAGAAAAATATAACTGCCCCTACAATCTTGGCTCAGCAATACTACATGCAAGAAGAATCTCGGGATTGTTGTTGATCACAAGCTGAACATGAGTGTGTGATGTAACAGTGTGATGTGGCTGCAAACAAGTACTATCTGTGACTACTTACCATTTAGAACCACAGAATGTTAGAGCTGGAAGGGTCCCAACTCCCTCCCCCTGCTGATGCAGGAAGTCCAACACTGCAGCATCCCTGATAGGGGGTTCTAACAAGCAGAGTCTACCACCTTCTCAGGCAGTCTGAAGGGCATCTCCCCAGCATGGGGAACTGGCAGCACTCAGGCCAGATGGCATATCTGTGCCTGTGCAGTAGGGAAACATTGTGTCCATGACTTCCAAGAGATTCATTTGTTGGAGACTGGAGGGGAAATCCTGGGGAGCTGCTGCCAGTCTCTGCTTTTTAAAGTCTGATAGAGGCACCTGCTACCAAATTCTTCCAGGCTACACAGCAAGTGGATTGGACTGTGAAAGACCAACCCAAATTGTGTTTGCATTTTGACTAATTCATAGGGCAGTACAATATCTCAGGGAGGAGGTCAGGTCTCCTGCTCCCCTGGTGCTTTCACTGTAGCCGCCCAATTTCCCTGCTTTTTAAAGTTTGATAGAAATATCTGTGGGCTATAGGTACCTTCTTAAGCTGCAATTTTTTTATTTTTTTTTTGCTATTAGTGAATTTCTCTGCTTTTTAATCAGGGAGGTAAGAAATGGGATCCTGTGCAAATCTGCTGAGAATGGATTGATCATTTGCATGCTTATTGAGTTCAGTGGGATTTACTCTCCTGCAATCATGCTTAGGATAGGTGAAACTGACCGAGGGGAGGGGAGGGGAAAAAACTGGGTGGGTTGGCACTGGGCAGAGGGGAAGCCTCTGTCCTTTTCAAAAGGAAAACATTGTGAACAGTATCATTCTTTTTTCAGCTTCCTCCCCAACTTTTTATTCTACAGCAGGTGCATGTAGCCTCCCACCCAAATTTAAACCAAAACTGTCCCTGGCCACATCCACACCAGACTTTTATTTCACTTTAGATAGGTGTGGCTTCCTCCCAAAGAATCCTGGGAAGTGTAGTTAGTGAAGGGTGCTGAGAGTGGCTCAGAGGGCCCTGTTCTCCTCACAGAGCTTCAGTCAGAGCAGCTGACTGTTAAACCACCCTGGCCACTGGAGCTGTGTCAGGGGAATAAGAGTCTCCTAGCAACTCTCAGCACCCTTCACAATACTTCCCAGGATTCTTTGGGGGAAGCCAGGACTGTCTAAAGTGAAATAAAGGTCTGGCCTGGGTGTGGCCCCCTGATTAGCCAAGCCAATCAGCTGTTTGTCTGGCTTTTAGAACACAGACAGTTGGTTCTTACTGAGCACGCCCAGGCTCATAATTGACTGTAATGCTAAATTTCTTGGGACTGAGCAAGGTAGGTTTTCCACTCATACTTGCCAATCTATCCTGGCCCCATAGAGCAGGAGAAAATGCCATTCCTACCCTAATTCCAGTTGTAGTGGGGTGTGGGGAAAACTCTAGTACTGTATCCACAACATTTGCGTTTCTAGCCCCACAAGTATTACCCACTTGACAGAATTTAATCTTCCATCTTCCTCCCTGCCCCGCTGGGAGGGGGAGGGTTCCTGACAGTCCAGAGAAGAACATTTCCCCTGGCAAAAGTTATTAGGGATAGCAGGTGCTTTGCACTGATATGGGCAAGAAGATTATTTAATTGTGCCCCATGATGGGCCACAGGGGGAATTAACCTCTGCATGATCACACACTTTATTTCCCGGGTGGGACATGCCTGTATACCCAGCCGAAACGACCTCTCTTGTGCCAACGACCTCTCTTGTGCCAATCGCCTGGTGGGCCCCTGTCATTTCCCCCTCATTCCTCTACTCCCAAGGAGTGTTTGAAGAGAGGTGGCAAGGCCTTTGCCCCTTGAACAGGAGGTCAGCAGGCCAAAAGGTCAGGCTGTGCAGAGTCTCTCATCCCCATATCAAGAAGCTCCACCTGTTCAAGAGCAGCAAACCCCAAAGTGTCAATCGAGGAACCAAACTGCCCAGCAAACGTGCGTGACCTCTGCAGTTCCTTGGATGAAATCCAGGCCTGCTCCCCATGATCACCAATCAGTCTCCTGCCCACACTTTAAAATGACCAGGAAATGTAAAAGAACAGTTACTCCCTCCAGGGAGCAGGGCCGCAGCTCCGTCTTAGAGCCCCTGCTTTGCACGCAGCAGGCCCCGGGTTCAATCCCCAGTGGCATCTCCAGGCAGGCTGGGAGATATTCCCCTCCTGAAGTCCTGCAGAGCGGCTGACAGCCAGTGTAGGCAACACCAAACAAGAGGGACCAATGACTCGGTAGAAGGCAGCTCCTGTGTTCCTGGGCCGTCGTGGAGTCTCTTCCGACAGTGCAGCCAAGGGATGTGCGGATCATCTGCCTCCTAGGAGAGCTGGAGCTCCCCTGGCCAAAGCAGGAGACAGAATCCAGGGCAGCTCCATGTCCTCCGAGGCAAGCAAGGGCGGACTCCTGTCCTCTGACAGCCCTGCCCTACTTTGAAGCAAGTCCCGCTTACTTTGAAGGAAGCATGCGCCGGTGACTGCAGCCTTAATCTCGGCAAGATGCAGCTGCCATTGTGTCTTTGCCTTCCTTGGTCACCCTCAAGGCAACTCTATCACGGCACCCCGTTGGGTGGAGCACGGCCCACGTTCTCAGCCTCATTAAGAGTGAGCCTGTTGCAGGAGTCTCTTTGTGCTGCCCCTCCGGCTACTCACACGGGCCCCTCTGCCTCCTGGCACTCTGCTGGCGTGCTGAAAAAGGCCCCTAGAGAACGGCCAGGCAAGCACTCCTCCCGCAGCTAATTAGGAGAGGCCACAGCAGCCTTCTTCCGAGGAATCTAGGGCAATGGGGCATGGCCCATAGGGAGGATGCCAAGGGGCAGGAGTCACTCCAGCAGAGCTGCTGTCATTTCCTCCTTTGCCTTCCTGCCCAGCCCCAAACTACAAAACAGCTGCCCCACAGAAGGGTCTTTGTCATTCTCCATTGAAGCTTTCATCTGTCAGAAGAGACCCCCCCCTCCAAGATCAAGGAGTGTAATCTTCACAACCCCCTTGCAAAGGGGCAACGTGGACAATCCCCTCCAGGTCTCACTTGGCTCTGTGCATGCAGTTACAGGTGATAAAATGTTTTATCCCATAAAAACGCTTTCAGGTCAGATTTTATGGCTCTTAATTGCCTGTTTGTAATTCCTTCCTGTTGAAAGCTGCCTTGGAAAAGTTTGAATGCAGGATAGGAATGATTAAAATGTACAAAAATAAAAGGGACCAGGACACAGTGGCCTGCGCTGCGTCTCTGTGAGGAATGAGAGTCCACCAGGGTTGTAATAGTCCTGAAGGAGATTCCACAGATGTAGGTAGAGCAGCCCTTTGCCAGCAAGGAGGGGGCTTCTCTGGAGTGAACCAGCCCCCCACCCTCTGTGCAACTATCAGTGGTGGTCTCAAGAACCTGGGCTTCCACATTCTTTGTGCATCACAAGGTTGTGTGCAAGAAACCTTCCTCAATCTGCACACCACAATTGTAAATTGGCTTTGAGTGGAGCCCCCCAACAGCCCCTCACCTCAAAATATTTAAAAAAATCCACAGGGTTCATTTGGTGAAATCATTAAATTTATAATATGGAGAGGGAGAAAAAGTTCTCTGTCCACTTTTGCTACACTGTGCATAGTTTTATAAAGCAGGTACCTCATCACAACACATGGGGATAGCCATGGACTTAGATGGCTTCAAAGGGAACGAGGCAAAGTAATGGAAGAGAGGGCTATTGCCACTGTCAGCTAAATAGAAGCTCCATATACAGGAGCAGTACGCCTGTAAATACCAGACACTGAGCATATAAACAATAGTTGAGGGCTGTGACCACAAAACCACTTCCGGGGCTCCTTTCTGGAGAGAGCTGGCTGGCCCCTGAAGGAAAGAGGCAGAGGGCGGGAGCAGATGGGGGTTCAGCTAGGTCTGGCGCAGCAGGGACCTTATGTTATTAACTTTAAATCAGTGTCAAAACTGGCTTGAAATGTGCTGCCTCCCTGCATTCCGCCACTCTGGGACTCCCACCTGTGAATTGCCCTCCTCCAGCAGTCGCTTTCAGTCCAGATCCAGCCTTTCAGTTCACTACAGGCCTGGAAAATCCCATTCTAGGAAGCCTAAGAAGAAGGAGAGGAACAGGCATCCCTTTTTGTTTGCTAGTGCAGATGCTGTGAACAACTTTTCAAAGTGAAATGAATGTTTGTTTTTCTAGGTGTGGATCTACATCAAGTATTACATTAATGAGAATAACAACTCATTATGGAGCAAAACTCCACTCAGCTGCTGTATCCACCACCACCCCCGGACATCAAATAAGGAACCCCCACATTTCCTTGCCAGGCCCCAAATAAAGGTGATGTATCTAAGCAACAGAGCCAGAGCGGCATAGTGGTTAGTGTTGGACTACAACCTGGGAGATCAGGAAGGACTGTGAACTGCCCATCTCTTCCTCACCCCCTATTTGCCAGTGAAATACAGCACCCTAGGAAGGCACAGCCAACTTCTCTGCTGCAAGAACAGATTTTTTAATACCAGGGAGTCCTAGGAGGGTCCCTGTTTGAAGGGGCCCAGCAGGCCTGAAGCCACCGAGGAGGGATTTCCCTAACAGCTGCTGGAAAGGGTTCACAGTCTACGGGGCGGGGGGGGGGATCATGCCATCAGAATGAAGCACCTGGCACTTTCCAAAGGGGCCACTAACACATCTTCAGGCCAAAAGAGTCTGGGCCTTTTTTCTGCAAACCTGAGCATTTCATAGTCAAGGCCTAGGTAGTGAAGCAGAGAGCGCTATTACATACCTACTGCTAAGGGTGGCTCAGAGGTCTCTGGGAGAGTTTGGGAACAGGGAAAGTACACTAGAGTGTCCTAGCCAAAGACCTCTTCTAGTTCCCTCAAGTGTATTCCCAACACACACACACACAGAGCAATTTGACACATAGATAGTAGATGGATCTTCAAGCTTTTAGTCCTTGGCACTCAGACAATAAATTATCCTCTCAGTCTTACAACCGTTCGTTGCCTGAAGGCAGCACTCAATAGCAACAACAGTCCAGATATATTTGTGTACACAAACCTGCAAACACGCACGCCTAGCCCAGCCTTTCCCGCCTGTGCAATTCAGCGGAGTTAGCCAAGGTGTGTAGGAGGAAGTGGCGTTCGCTACATTCCAGGGAGGTTGTGGAAGGGAGGGGGTGGAGTGATCTCATAAAACAGGCACTTCAAGATGCCTGAAACTCAGGTGGCGCTTCTTTGAAAACAAGCAAAGTCAGTCGACACACATCAGCCTAGTCAAACTCTGGCCCATTGGGCAGGGGGGAGAAGCCTCCCAAATGGAAAATCCATTCCCAAGTCCTAGAAGAGTGTTTTATGTCTTTAAAAAAAGCCACTGCAGAATCTTATCATAGCCGGTGATCTGTTTAACACAACCTCTTGGAGATGCCCAGATTCCTACCGAAACAGAACTCCGAACTCAGTGCATTTCAAGTTGGTTACAGTTCTGTTTCGAGGGATTATCTCATACAGGAAGTTTGGGGAATGGCTTTCTACAAGATCTAATAAAGACTGCTTTGTCACACATGGCAGTGATTGCCTCATGTGAGACAATATTAACTGCAGCACCATTAACCCCCATCTTCTCTGTTTCCTCCTTGGGATCCTCCCACTAATGGGGGGGAGGGGTTCTGAAAAAGGCAGCATGTGCTCTGCTCCATCCCAAGATTAAACCATGGTTCCCTGCTCCATCCCAAGATTAAACCATGGTTCCCTGAAGAGTCTTTTCCAACCCTCTCCTCGCCTCTCATCACAGCTCCTGGGCCTCCACAAGCATGTCCATGAGATAGTCAAGGTCGCCCAGCCCTGGCCTCTCGTCCTCAGTGCTAGGAAAGGCCTCCTTTAAGGTGGGGAGGCTGGTGGACCACAGGTCATAGTCGTACATGGAGGTGTCTATGTCTTCAAACACACCCTCTAGGCCATCCTCCAGCAGGTAGGTGCCGGGGCCCAGAATCTCCAGGGGGCTGGAGGGGCGAGGGTGAGAAGTCCGTTCAGGCTCTGGGCTGAGCAAACACAGCTGGCCGCCTTCAGGCTGGGCGACAGAGGGGTGCACCAAGTCTCCGAAGCCACTCAGGTCCTCCAGAATGGTGGAGAAGACAGAGGAGTCCATATTGGAGAGGAGGAGCTCCTCTACAGGGGGGCCCAGAGAGGATGGTGGCACCGGCCTCTGGCAAGTGTCTTGGAGGGTGCAGGCCAAGGCACCTACAGCATCGTCCCTGGGGACTGTGCAGCCACCATCAGCCAGAAAGTCCGGATGGGGGATGGGGGCTGTGGCCGGCTGCAGCATCTCGTCCTGGATGCGCCGGAGGGTGTTGGCCACTAGCACCAAGTGGCGGAGGTTGGGCTCCACGTGCTGAAGGCTTCGGTGCAGCTTGGAGACGGAGAGGCTGACGAGGGAGCCAGAGGGGGCAGCTGCGGAAGGGCCTGCCTCATCTTCACTCCGCTTACGCTTCATGCCTTTGGCCAGCAGGTCTCTGGGGAAGGGAAAGAAAACCAGAGGCTGTTGGACTCTGCGCGGGCACAGGGCCCAAACAGCGAGGCAGCTGGCACAGCACCTGTGGGCAACCGCCTAACAGCTCTCCATACTCCGTGGCCTCTTTTAAAGTGTCCGCAACAGAAGACCGTGCCCCCCTCCCAGAAGAAAGGTCCTCCCTCCCACACAAAGCAGGGAACTTCCACGCTTGGAGGGCAGAGCCTCCTGGGCACCAATATGCTAGGGCAACCTTTGGCAACCTGGTGCCCTCCAGGTGTTTGGGACAAGTCCCATCAGTCCCAGCCGGCACATGATGGGTGTTGCAGCCAACATTGTCTGGAGGGCACCTGGTTGGGAAAGGTTACACAAGAAGAATTCTGGATACCACATAAACTTTATTGACATCTTTGCTCTATTTTGTATTTTTTTACAGATTTGAGAGTTGGTTTTAAAATGTTTCTGTAAACCGCTCTGAATTACGGTTTGGATTGAACTGGATTAGCCCCTCCCGCCCTGCCTCCGGCCCTGGAAGTGGGCGGCGGCGGACTGGTCACCACCCTATTGGCTAAAGAAGCGCCCTCCTCCCTCCGCCTCCTAAGCAATGGGCAGCCCCATAACTCTCGGGGGGGGGCGGAGGCAGGGATTCCCCCGCGCTCTCCGGCGAAGAGGACGCGCCTGCCCCGCTGCAAATCGGGACAGGCCCCGGGGGCTCTGAGAAGCGGTCCAGCGCCTCCCCGGCGCTTCCAGCCGACCCACCGGTCAGGGCGCGTGCACGCGGGTCCAGGCGCCGGAGAGCCGCTTCCTTTCCCTTTCCTTCCCTCCGAGCCAGCCTCGCTTCTTCGGCCGCCCGGCGCGGGAGAGAAGAGTGACTCATGCGGAGGCGGCGGCAGCGGGCGGGTGCCCGAGCCTCTCCCCTTCCCGATCGGGTTCAGCCAGAACAGCAAGCGCAGCGCCGTCTCCCGGCCGCCGCCCCCCCCCGACAGGCAGTGAGCCCCCCGCTTTACATACCTGGCTCCTCAGGGGCCAATCAGCAGGGTCTGGAACGCGGCGCGCAGCCAATCAGGAGGCGGCATGCTTCCTGTCCGCGCTCCGGGATCGAATCTCCCCGTTTCCGCCAGTGGGACTTTGGTACTTTCGTCCTGCGTGGGCGTGGGGGCGCCGGCGACCAATCAGGAAGCCCAGACGGGCGCCTCATCTGCATATAGTGGGCGGGCGGGAGAACGACTCATCTCTGCGGGGAAGCGAGAGACGGACGGACGGAACAAACAAGGAGGACGCCCCGCCCGGCTCAGGGAGAGAGGATGCCGAGCAGAGACGGGGGAGGGGCACTGGCTTTTTTTGAACGGGACTGGGGGAGGGCGTCTTTTAAAACTGCAACCGAAACATGCGCAGTAGCGGCTCGCATTTTTAATGGCAACATCGACATAAACCCCAAAGCGGAGTGACAAGGCGCGAAGAGCCGTTCCGAGGACAGGCCCTCAAGTCCCCGCGCGCTGAAACGACTTTGGGGAGCTGCTCACTGATGGGTGGGGGGAGAAACGAAGTTCTCACGCTTGGCACGTGGGTAGGCGCTGACGCGGCTTGACTCCGGATTAAGCCCCGGGCGGCACGAGCGGCTGCTCTCTCAGCAACGCGAGCCAATGTCCTCCGTGCATGCGCTGGAAAGGCTCTCTGCACATGCCTCGAGGCATTCGACATGCGGGGCAATCTGAGGCCCCACCCCCTTTTAGCCTCACAACAAGCCTGTGAGGTAGGTGCGGCTCAGAAAGCGAGCGACTGGGGCCAAAGTCTTCCAGAGAGCTTCGACTGGGCAGGGGTGCCAGCGAAAAAGTCCCAGCTCCTACGCCCAAACCTTTCTCGCCGTTGTAACCCCCCCCCATGTCCATTTACAGGGAACAAAATGGCAGCAGTCAGATAAAGGTAAGGGGCAGGGGGCAGCCGCTCCAAAAGCCAAACATGAAGGGGGTAGGGAACAGGGTCATGTCACGGGAAGCATTCCTTGTGTAGGAACTAAATCACCTTCCCCCAAGCTGGTGTCCCGGCTGGTCGAGCCGCGTGATGTGGGGGCAGTGGTCCAAAACCCCCGGAGGGCACCGGTTTGGGGAAGGTTGCTCTAAAAATACATTATTACAAGCACAACGCAAGCCTCACAGATTAAAAGGAGTACTTTTGACACATTATATGACGAATCCTCCAGGGCTGACGGATGTTGAGAGGGGTAGAAATTGTGCCATTTGGATTTGTCAACATGGTTTTACCACGACGGACCACAGGGGTTCCCTTTCAAGTGGGACCTTAAGAAGTGGACATTTTCTTCTGTTCTCCTGTGTTGCTTTCAGGCAGGAAGGGGAGGTTTTGCAACAGCAAAAAAATTACAAGTAATTGGCACATGATTTAAGGGTGAAAACTTAGAAAGGAAATGAAAAGAATGCCTGCACAGCATCCAGGAGCTAAGGAGATTTCCTAGCGCTCAGCCTGTCTGGAAAAGCCCTGACCAATGAGATTATAATTATTGTTATTATTATTATTTATTAAACTTATATCCCACCCTCCCAGGAGCCCAGGGCTGCAAACAAAAACACTAAAGATAATCTAAAACACTTCAAAAACAAAAGACTTCAAAACATATTAAAACAAGACATCTTTTAAAACATCTTTTAAAAAAACAACTTTGAAAACATCTTAAAAATCAATTCCAACGCAGACGCAGACTGGGATTATACAGCCACAAGAATGGCTGTATACTGTAGCCAGCATGGATTTTTCACATTCTGCAATGTTAAATTGAAAATACCCTCATGCCATTCTGCTGCTTCCCATAAGCACATTTGGAAAAAAAAACCTTACAAAATATATAGTAAATATAAAATATATAGCAATTAGATTTTTTTTTACTGTTTGATTTTTCTGTCAAGAAACCCTGAAAAGGCCTCATGCTGAGCTGCACATATTGGGAAAACCAGAAATTATGTCTGGGTTACAGCCTAGCTGTCCAGCCAGCCAACCAGCTAACTGTAATATACACAGCAATATTTATGTTCCTCTAGGGCTGTTTTTATCCTTTGCCATCAAGAAAAAAATAGCCACTATGATGGTTAATATAGAAGTTGCTTTAAAAGAGTGGCCATTTTTCAGATCCCTTTGAGTTATCTCTTTATTTCACCCTTCAGCAACAGGCACACAATCCTGCCCTACTCATAATAAACACAAAATAAACTATTATTTCTTACTGCAGACAAACAAACATGCTTCTTTGTTGCTGACTTGATAGCACAATTGAAAATGAAAATCAAAGCAAAGGAAAGTCCAAGGGGTGGAATCTAACTGTAGCCCATAATACAAAGTTCTAATATTTAACTCTTCAAGGGTCATGTTAGTATATGGCTTTTTTTCATGATCGCTTAAATAATTATAGGGCAATTGCGATCATGAAAAATCCATCCTCACTCAGGGAAAGTCTTCAGTGAGCAGAATTTTGGGGGCTCTTCCAGAGGACGCTTTTGTTGCGTACTCACCCTGCCTTATTCACTGAATTTTTCAGAGGGTCCTATTCTTAAATTGCTCCTGTCCTTAAAACAAACTAGTTTTCTTTAAATGGAGGCTGTCAATGTCTGTCATGTCACAAATTAAAAAGATAATTTCCCAAATGGAATCCTGGGGAGTGAAGCGCAGCTCTGGGGGAGTGCCCCCATTCCCCCCCGCCTCTTTCCAAGCTCAATTTAAGGTGCTTATATTAGTGTTTAATTGAATTGAATTTAAAGCTCTAAACAACTTAGATCTCAAAGATCGCCTCCTTCCCAGCAGCCCCTCTCGGGTGTTATCAGCAGAGGGGGGCCTTTTGGTAGTTCCGCCACCAGTGGAAGTTTGGGTGGTGGTGGCCTGGGAGAGGGCATTTGCTGTGACAGCTCCCGAGTTGTGGAACTCCTTCTCCACAGAGGTGCATCTGGCAACTTCACTGTATGGTCTTAGGCAAATGCTGAAGACTCATCTCTTTGCCCTGGCTTTTGACACCTGAGATGTATATTTTTAGGACCCACCCTATTTTATGATTTTAGGCTGGCTTTGTTTTTAATGGTGTATTTTAAAACAGTTGTAACGCTGGGACCCTTGGGTGAAGGGTGGGTAATAAATACTCTTGTTATTAATAGCAATTTAGCAATTACCCTATATATCCTCATCAGCTCCTAACTCTTTCAAGGTCACCCTGAAGTAGTCCAGGAAAAGCAGCCAAGACAAGACTACTAGAATGGGATACTTTATTTGCAAAATCAAGCAGAAACTTTCAAAAGAGTTACTTGCATAGCCCAATACTCCAGCATCAGAACCATTAATGCTCTCTTGTCTGTCTCTTCAGCTGTTAAAATTCCAGGGACTCTTAGTAAGAATGAAGACAAGCCTGAGGCTGCAACATTTCTTAGGGAGGGCCAGGAGAGGAGTCCACCTCACACTACTCTGAAAGGAACCTTAATGGCTCCCTCTTCCTGGCACACTCAGAGGCATGGATTTAGCCGCTAGGCTAAGCCAGAGGTATCCGTAAGGTGCACATTGCACTTAAGAGCACCCCATATCACATTCTTGCAGAGGACTAGCAATTTCAAGTCTTTTGCACCAAAAAACAAACAAACCCAAAGAGACTTGTGGCACCTTAAAAACCTGAGTGATAGGAATATATATCACATGGTTTGTGGGGGATGGATTGTAAAAAGTGAAGTCATAGGAAAATGAAATGCAGGAAAGTACAGATGGTGCTAATTATGTATTTATTAGGTCCTGTCTACTCTAGCAACACTGTTGCAGGACCTAATAATCTCGCCCACAACACCAGAAGTTCATCTGCTCATCTTCCAATGTGACCTATAGCAGTGGTTCTCAGACTCCCCCCCCCGACCGCTTGAAAATTGCTGATGGTCTTGGGGGGGGGGCACTTAATTGTTTCTCGGCTTGTTATGTTGCAGGAACTGGTATGCACTGTGCTAAACGCAGCACGGTTTTTAATGGTATTTGTATTGCTGCTCTTATTTCTTCTATTGCATTTCATAGAATTCAAATTGTAATATAAAAGTAAAAGAAGCAATACTATGAAAATCAACATGATACTTAATGGAGACATGCCGTGGACCACCTGAATGTGCCATCGATGCCCAGCTGCATTCTGCATGGGACAAATAGGCCAGTCTCTACACAAAATAATAAATGGACACAAACCAGACATCAGAAATTACAATATGCAAAAGCCAGTGGAGTAACAGTTTCATTCTTCCCAGATGCTCTGTAAATGACCTTATAAAGTGACCATCTTGGAAGAAAGGAACTTCAAAAGGAGGATGCAATATAAAATAGTTGAATTACAAGATATCGAGAGTTTCAATGCTATCGCTTGTGGATTGAACCAAGACAAAGGCTTTTTAGTTCCTAAAACAGATTAATTGGCTTACCAATGTCACAATGTCTGTGTCATTAATATCTGCGGTGTGAAATACCACAGTTAAGCATGGAATTATCACTATCTGCATTTCATTTCCCTCTGACCTCACTTTTTACAATCTCTCCCCAAACCCCTTTGTGCATCTGATGAAGTGGACTGTGGTCCACAAAACCTTATGCAATAGAATCATAGGATAGTAGAGTTGGAAGGGGCCTACAAGGCCATCAAGTCTAACCCCCTGCTCAATGCAGGAATCCAAATCAAAGCATTCCCAACAGATGGCTGTCCAGCTGCCTCTTGAATGCCTCCAGTGTCGGAGAGCCCACTACCTCTCTAGGTCATTGGTTCCATTGTCATATGGCTCTAACAGGAAGTTTTTCCTGATACTCATTTGAAATCTGGCTTCCTGCAACTTGAGTCCATTATTCTATATATAATAAATAGGAGCTTTAAGGAGCTGCAAGACTTTTTTTAGTCAGGTAAAATTGTAAAAGAAAGACAATAGCCTCATTGTAGTCACAATGTGTCGGTGATGGAAGGAGGGACATCTTGCCTTGGAAGCTGGCCAGGGGCACACTTGTCAATCCTTTGCCCTCCCCCTTTAACATACTAAGCAATAATTTATTACATTTATTAACACTTTTTTATATATAAACAGCAGCATTAACCAGAGAGCAACACAATTTGTCTTCTTCAAGTATTTATCAAATCAGATACCCAGAAGTCTAGAAGGGGCATTTATAGCCTTAAGAATGACCTGATGCTCCCTGTTCCCTTTGGAGCTCTCAATCAATGAGGGATTTCATGGGGAAGTATTTTGGATTATACTAGTTGAACTAGAACTAGGGTGAAAAAGCTTCCCACTCACAGGAAAGAATCAGAGCATCAACCCAGGGAATGGCAAACAGTACAAACGTTTGCCAAGGCATAAACGAATATTGCCATGAGTTTCAACTCATTATTGCATATCTGGATAAATGCTGAGATTCACAGGTCACTAACAGGTTTAGGTTCCCTTAGACCCCACTTCCCAAATTCAACATCTCAGGAAGAATTACTATTCTGGGAAGTGAGAGGATCTGCAACAGAACTACACAGGAGCTTTGGCACAACAGCAGCACATTTCGAGGGCACATGACCACAATGGGTGCATATTTGGGGAGCCAAGAGCAGAAGCCACCAAGTCAAAAAGGGGCCACTCTTGAAAACTGGCCATTCCCAAACAGGTTGTGCAACACTAATGGCCGTTATGCAGCTAGGACTAAAAACATCCAGGCGGCCATACGCAGGCGCATGAAATGTCAGAAGGCAGCAGCAGCATCGCTAGGATGCAGCCCAGCTTCAAGGAGGTAGTAGAGATGCAATTCTAGGACTGGTCCAGCCAACCGAGCCATATATTCAGAAGAGGTAGCAATGTGGGATTCTAAATCCAGCAGGGAAGAGGAGAGGCTAGCAAAAGATACCCAGTGGTGTTGGTAGCAGCAGCAGCAGCCTCAAGAAAATGTGCTTTGGTACAGAGACACTCACCTGCTAGGGCAAAGATGGGCAACCTGTGGCCCTCCAGGGCTGCTAGACTCCAGGTCTCATCAGCCACAGCCAGAATGGCCAATGGCCAGGAATGATGGCAGTTGTAGCCCAGCAACATCCAGAGAGGACTATAAGGTCCCCATCCCTGAGCTAGGGAGAAGCCACCCAGCCCACCTGAGGCAACATTTGCCTTGTTCCAGCCCCAGCCTGACCAAGAGTCTACCAGAGATGACGACTAAAGTTTTCACTACCCAGATTATTCTCTTCCTCCCTCTAGACAGCAAATATATTGCACTTGCAGCAAACAAGAGTCCAGTCGTATATCTGGGTCCTTTCAAGTAGTTTTACCAATATTGCAATATTAAAAAGCTAATTAATTTACTACTGTAAACCCCATCATTGGTTCCTTGGCATTGGGAAGACATGGCAGGTGGGGTCAATTGACCCGTAAACATTAACAACTGCAGCATCTCAAAATCCAAGGGATCTGGAGAGGCAGCGAGGAGCATTTTAGGAGCTGAGCAGGAACTCCATGTAACGGTCAAGGCTACTAATCTCTCTTGCATTCTGACGGGGAAGGGGCAGAGCTTCAGCCTGGGGGAGATTCCCAGCTGCAGCCTGGTCTGCCATGCCAGTGAAAGGCAGCTGTGCATCACTTGGCAATGCACCCAGGGTGCTCTCAAACTCAGACGTATCTATGTCTGAGAAGAGATCGTCTGCAGGCAGGTCACTTGCATAGCTGGAGGTCAAGATCTCAAAACTGCCGAACAGGGGATCACAGAGCAGCTCCTCCCGAGAGAGGGCATCCCAGATACCGGCTTCCCGCCTTGGGTTTGCAGCTGCATCTTCAGAGGGCCAGCCAGAAGGATACTCAGCTCTGGGGCCAGCCGGAGACAGACTTGGACCACTGCCCACTTCCTGCTGCTGCAGACCCTCTCTAAAATATAAGAGCTCACCAGCAGTGTATAGGAATGGATCCAGGAGCAGACCAGGCAGTCTGATGTCACTGGAGAAGGCAGATGGCGCACAAGCACTGTTGCCCATCTCAAATGCCTTGGCCTGCCCATTGTCCACTGCACGCTGAGGCTCCTTCGATGGCTCCATCAGAGATGTTGGACTTTCTGGGGCATGGCTCTCTGGCAGGCAATCCAGGCTTGTTTCTTGGCAAGGTGGAGCACTCTGGGACATCGGCCCAAAGACCATTTCTTGGTTCCCTTGGCTCCGGGGCTGGATACCATTTTCTTGGAGATGCAGGATGGTGTTCCTGAGCAGTACAGTCTTGTATAAGTCCTGCTCATTTGGCTTGACCACTGTGGCATATTTCCCCAGCGCAGTGTGCAGCAATGAGCGACGTTTGTGTTCCTGGAAGCAGCAGCTTGGACTCTCAGCAGAAGCATGGTCCTGCTCAAAGAATTTGCGCTTCAAGCTGGGAGCCATAGTTTCCCTGGAGCACGAGGAATGGTGGAAGAAAACAGATCAGGATGGTGGACTTGGGAGAGGGGGATGCAACAGCCACACAGCATGCAACCACACCATTGTACATAGTTGCTGTGAGCCAAGTGGAGGATCCACTTGGTGGAAAGGTAAGTAAACAAAATGGGTTGTTCTCCTCAGATTATGTACCTTGGACTCCCATCCCTTGGATGCATCCATACAAACTGGGGAGCCCAGAAATATATCTAGGCTTGTAAACAGGGCCGGTGCCAAAGGGCGGCCAGGTCGGGCCCTGGCCGAGGGCCCCTGTGACCACAGGGGACCCTGGATAGAGTGGGGGAGGAGTGGCGCTCCCCTTCCACGATCCACGCAGGGAGGGAGCTTCCAAGCCACCCGCCCATTTGCTGGCTCCACCTACCTGTCTCTCCAAACCAAAATGGCAGCCAAGGTTTCCCTCAGGTGCTGATGCCTCTGCCGCCATCTTGGCTGATGGCAGGGATGCGCGCACATAGCACACACGTGAGCCATCAACCAAGATGGCAGCGGAGGCTTTAGCCCCTTAAGGAAATGTTTAGCCCTTCAGATGTTGCTGAATTCTGGCTCCCATCATTCCTGACCATTGGCCATGCTTACTGTGGCTGATGGGGGTTGTAGTTCAAAATAGCGAAAATGGGTAAGCATCTTTTTTTTTAACCAAATAAAATTCCAGTTGGGCATCTTGAGATTTTATCCCTCCTATGTTGGGGAGTTGTAGTTCAGCAACATCTGGAGGGTCAAAGGTTCTCCACACCTGCTCTAACCACTACACATACTGACTGGACTAAACTGGACTGGGTGGTGAAGGGGAGAATTACATTTTGGCATTCGCAGCAACTGGTTCTGGCACTGGAAGAATAGTGATCATGGCTAGTAGCCACTGATTGTGCCATCCTCCATGAATTTGCACAAAACCTTGCAGGAGCAAATTCCATAGTTTAGATGTGTGCAGAAGTACTTTCCTTGGCTGTGTGGAGTCTTCCAATATTGAGCTTCGTTGGATGCCCCCATTGAGTTCTATCGTGTGAGGGGGTCCATATTCAGCGCACAATGCAAGGGACATCGCCTGTCTAAAAGGGTGTGATCGTCGCCAGTTCTTGGGGGTGGTGGTGGTGGAATAAGAACGCTGAGCTGTGCCTCATGCGTGGATGTTGCAGAGTTGGGCCAGCGTGATCTCTGGAAAGGGAGCCACTCCCCCCCTTTTCAGAGCCAGATAATGGTTTGGTATTTGGGGCTCAGATGGCACCTCTGACCAGTCCTCAGCTTGGAGGTTTCTGACTAGGCAAGGCCCCCCAGCACCCATTTTGTGGTGCTGCCCTGGTCTGTTGCTCAGATTTCCAAAGGGCCCTGGAAAAGGTTGCCATCCCTTGTGGGCCTAATGTAAATGTAAATGTACTGCCTTCAAGTCGATTCCGACTTATGGCGACTCTATGACTAGGGTTTTCATGAGGCTGAGAGGCAGTGACTGGCCCAAGGTCACCCAGGGAGCTTCATGGCTATGTGGGGATTCGAACCCTGGTCTACAGCACAGAAAAAAACCAGGACGAGGCCAGGACATGTTTGTGCTGAGGCGGCGCCGGGAGCGCTTCTCTCCGCCTTCGAGGCCAGCCTGGCGCAAGCGGCGCCCCCCGCCCCCACCTCTGCCTCGGGCCATTCACGTGCAGAGGGAGGAAAAGCCTCGGCCGCCCAGAGACCGAAATGCAAACTCGACAGCGCCGCCCAGACCCGCAGCAGCGCAAACGCCCTTCCCGGCGTGGCGAGGAGACGAGCGGAGGTGACTCGAAAAGCAAGCCAGGAGCTCAGCCGCTCCGTCAAATCCAAGCAAGCGAGCTTAGTCCCGGACTAGAGCGCCACCCGGGCTAAAGGAGCGAGGAGCTCCCGGAGACGCGCACAGACGCCGGCTGAGGCCGAGGCGCCTGCCCGCCGGGGAGAACTGCCCCTGGACTCGACGCGCCAAAGGCGGCCAGTCCGCATCAACCGACCCCCGCCCCGTACCCCGGGGGCTTTTTGGCACAGGGCAGCGGGTGGGCGGGCTTACCTGGCCGGGGGGGGGCGGGTTCCGCGCGCGGAGTCGGAGCAGCCGCTCGCGGGGCTCTTCGGCCCTCCGCAGCGGCCTCCTCCGCTTGGCTCCGGAAGGCTTTGCAGGGTTCTGGCTCCAGGAGCTAGACGTCGTCGGCAGCAGATGCGGGGGGGGGGGACTTTGCGCCCATTGGTGGGCTTGTCGAAAAGGACGCGCTCTTATTGGCCCGGGAGAGACCTTTACCTGCCAAGGCTCAGGTACAGCGGCAGCGGGCGTGGTTTCCGCTTCCCTCGCCCTGGCCTCTAGGTAGCGCCGCAAACTCCTTCCTGGGTCCCAAGCACAGCTCTGAGAGCAGCCAGGACGCCTGGGTTCTCTGCAGCAGAGTCCAGTGGGGGACCCAGCAGCGGGTAGCTCCTAGACTAGAGCTTTATGCTTGAGGTGATGGAGATCAGCCTGGGATGGGAATAATTATTTTTTGATTAATTTTAATAAGCAGAGAGAAGGCATTTTACTACAGCTGAGGTCTGGAGCCAACTTTTGCTTTGTTTTTAATTGTGTGTAAATTAAAAACTGTCCACCTGCCCTAGGAATATCTCTGACTAGCTCACTTTAGCATGAAAGCTGAATTACAATTTATCAGGAAGTTTAGGCCTGTTCATTTGGGGCTCAATAGAGTCAATAGTCACAACTGGTATAGTATTTAAATCCAACTTGTACACTTTCCCTTATAGCTGAAGACAGCACTGTCATGCATGTGATGACGTAGACTCTGAAAAATGGATCCCGACCTATGGTGACCCTACAAATAGGGTTTTTATAGTAAGCTGTATTCAGAGGGGGTCTACCATTGCCTTCCTCTGAGAGGCAGTGACTGGCCCAAGGTCACCCAGTGAGCTTCATGGTTGTGTGGGGATTCGAACCCTGGTCTCCCAGGTCGTAGTCCAACACCTTAACCACTATGCCACACTGGCTCTCTACACTAAACATCCCTGACTCTTGGCCATGCTGGTTGGACCCAATAGGAGTTGGAATTTCTGGAAGGCCAGAGAAGCCTCCCCACTTTGCTTTACACAACCTTTGGATGTTCAGCCTCCCTTTGTTCTATGGCTTCCCCATTTACTTCTGGGTTGGGACACATCTTTCCCTCTTGTCCACCACGCAGCATGTTTCGGACAGAACTGGTTGCCTTCTAGGGTCCTCAGCATTGTTGGGAAGGAAGCCAGAGTCTAAGACACTGACAGGAACAAAGTTGTTTAAAAGGAGTTTTACTATTTTTTTTTTACTGCCTTCAAGTCAATCCCGACTTATGGCAACCCTATGAATAGAGTTTTCATGGTAAGCGGTATTCAGAGGAGGTTTACCATTGCCTTCCTTTGAGCCTGAGAGGCAGTGACTGACCCAAGGTCACCCAGTGAGCTTCATGGCTGTGTGCAGATTCAAACCCTGGTCTCCCAGGTCGTAGTCCAACACCTTAACCACTACACCACACTGGCTCTCAGTTTTACTGTTACTAACACCTAAAATATCAAAGTGTTTTTATGATGAATTTAAGATTTTCTTCCTAAATGAATAAAAGCATTATTGTTAGTAGTTAACTTCCAAGAAAAGTAATTTAATTATGTAGCTTGAACTACTTTGAATAAGGTACTTGTAACTAGCATTCAACTATATGAAAAGTAGTTAAACTTCAGTAATTACTGCCCACTACCTGCTATCATATCCTGCAGTGTATGCACCCAGGCCAGGACTAGTTTTACACGGCAGTTGTCAATGTATTGCTTGGGACTGGGAAGCCACATGAGAGAAATGCAACAACTGTCAAGTAGGATGCACCCCCCCCAATGATCACGCTCCCTCTCTCCTGTTGCTAGTAGGCAAGCAAGGCCATTGTCTCTGCCCATTCAGCCCTCCCCTGTGTGAAAGCAGTGTGTTGCTTTCAAGGATTACAGGAGTAAAAGTTGCATCCAAACAACTCACAACTGGATCCAGGTGGTCATATCAGCATATGAAGGATAATAGGCCAAAAATATACTTTTTATTTGACTAACTTGTTGCAAATATGTAAGCTTTTTTAAGTTACACAGAAGATGGACTGAGGTTCCTCAGCCACATTTAGAGCCAGGTTATTCATTAACATTCAAGCAAATTCAATATTTAGCCACTCCCAATCCAATCCAAAACTTTTAAAACACTGCATTGGCCAGCCATCTTATTATTTAATACATGTATTGGTCACTCTTCAGCCTTACAATACAAACTGTACTTCCTTCTGGTAGACACTTAAGTTGTTGTTCTGCCCAATAGTTCTCTGTAATTCTAAAATTCATTCATTCCTGCACCAACAAGAGGCTGCTGAGCCCAAGGAAGCCACATCTCGCCCACAAGGGCTGCTCAGCTGCTGTTTAATAGAGAAAAACATTCACGTGCAATGGCAGCAAGATGACTTCCTGGCAGAGAGGGAGGTGGGGGGCAGCTCCCCACCCCTGACGCTCATATTAAGGGGGCAACGGCACTCATTGGCACATGAGGCGGAGGGGTAGAGAGGGGGTTAGCGCTGGAAACATTCCCTTTTGCCAACAGGAAGAGGCTTCTTCATTGCCCTCTTGCCTGCCTGCAGGGAGCAGAGAGAGAGGGAAGGACAGGCCTGCTGCAGGCGTTCTCACTCCTTGGGGTAATGCCTGGAGAGGTAGACGTTTTTCCCGTCATATTCGGAGGTGGTCAAGCACTTGAGGAAGAAGTGACCGAGGTCATACTTGGAGATGACTCTGGATCCGCTTGATGTGTCCACAGTCACTGTGTAGTCGCCTGTGAGTGGCTGGTCACCTGGAGGAGGAGAGCCCAGGTGAGTTAGCCATGCACCAGGTAGGAAAACATAAAATGGAGCATGTGAGGGAGCAACCCTAAGAGTTGGCATGCAACAAAAACACTTTGATGGTCACGGTCGATGCAGAAATAAAAATGGACTGGACCAGGCTTGCACCAGAGGCAGTACATCATTGCAGGCAAGCGTCAGCCACTACTTTGCCTTTGACAAGCTCCAAATGGCACTTTTAAGAGTTCCCCTGAACATGGGCAGAGGGCCCACACATCCGAGATTGAGGTACTAGCTTTTTGGATCAGAGGGTGTGTCTTTTAGGCAATGTTGAGCCCCAGTGCCTCCAGGTATTCCTTCCTAAACACAGAAATGTTGGTCTAGCCATATTAATAGGGAGGAGAATGGAATGAATTCAGGAGAGGGCCCAGCTGTAATTAATTATCCTCTTAATTTAGCTCTTAGAAGGGGACAACACTGGTAAATGCCATGTTAAGATGGGCATCAACACATGCAGCCTCAAGCATGCAGGGAGTGGAAGAAGCCTGCATATGCAGATAAGTAAAGGAGTTTGCTACACACACACGCGCATGTTCATGCCCAGCAGGCACAACCACCACCCATCCCAGCCAGAAGCCACTCCCCTATCATGCCACTGATAGGGAAGCTGCAGCTCAGTTCTGGCCAGTCCCAAGGGCCGCAGCCAGGGAGAACACCATCAGCCACAGAGCCATGAGATGCACCTGCAATGTGTGGCGGCATGACATATACACAGTCCAGGCCTGACTCCTTTAGGATCTGCTGCATTCGGATGTGGTCCTCTGTCACTGGCCGCAGCTTGGCAGGAACCTTGTCCAGATCCCACATCAGGAAGGCTGTGAGCAAAGTTGGAAAGGGAAGAGGGGGCTCTCAGCTGTGAGTTCCCCTGACCCCAACAGACCCTGCAGCAGGAGGTACACATTTCTCCCAGTGCAGGGGAGGGGCAGTCCCAGGACTAGGGTGCCCCTCCCCAGTTGAGGAAGGCTCAAGATCCACAAAGCAGAGAGGGAGTGTTTGCACATGATCGTGGGGATTTGAGTTCAAATCCGACTCAGGCAATAACCAGCCACCTCATCTGCAAAATGGGAGCGTGAAGGAGAAGCAATGTAAGCATTTGTACAGTGCTTTCGCTTTAAGGGGATCTTGAGAATCCCTAACCCTTAACAACAGTAACCACGTGTCAATGTACCTCGCTCATGGCCACCTTCTGCGCCTCGTTCCTTCTTTGGATCTCAGTGAAAAGCCCACCCAGCTGGCAGGCTTGCCTCGCTCCGACCATGGGGCCCTCTTGGCGCAGCTCTTCTCCAGCCCAGACACTAGCGCAATGGCTACATTTGTCATGAGTGGCACATCTCAGGGGCCCCTGGGCTCATGCATGGGACGCTCACACAAAGCTGCCTCCTAAGAACCTAAGAAGAGCCTGCTGGATCAGGCCAAAGGGGTCCATCTAGTTCAGCATCCTGGTCTCACAGTGGCCAACCAGATGCCAGAATGGAAAGCCCGCAAGCAGAGCACAAGAGCAACACTCTCCACACTTGTGATTCCCAACAACTGGCCTCCGACAGTGGAGGCAGAGAACAGCCATCATGGCTAGAGGCCATGGCTAGCCTTATCATCCAACATGGATTTCTCTCATCCTCTTTTAAAGCCATCCAGGTGTGCTGCCATCACTGCCTCTTGTGGGAGCAAATTCCAGAGTTTCACTCTGCGCTGCATGAAGAAGTACTTCCTTTTGTTTGTCCTGAATCTCCTAACATTCAGCTTCATTGGATGGCCCCCAATTCTGGTGTTACGAGAGGGAGAAAATCTTCTCTCTGCCCACTTTCTCAATGCCGCGTGTAACTTTATACATCTCTTCTTACGCATCTTTTCTCGAAACTAACAAGCCCCAGATGTTGCAACCTTTCTTCACAGGGGACTCATGCCACAACCTTTGATCATTTTGTTTGCTCTTTTCTGGTTCCTTTCTACCTCTACAGTGTCCTTTCTGGGGCGAGACAACCAGAACTGCTCACTTTATTCCAAATGTGGACATGCCTTAAGTCTATTTAGCCAAATGCTGTTGACACTGACGGGCAGCTGCTCTCCAGCATCTCAGGCACAGAAAGGCCTTTCTGATGGGCAACCTGAGACCCCTTTTAGGTGGGACCTGAAGCCGGGGCCGTCTATATGCAAAGCCTGCATCCTGCCACTGAGCTATCCCTCCACCCCCAGCGGTCCTGTTCACTCAGACAAGCTCTGTGTGGAGAAGCTCACCTGACAGACAAACCACCACTTTGCGGATGCCGTGGGAGTTCATGGCTGCCACAATGTTCCGGGTGCCTTCAGACATCATGGTTGTGGGACCTGACACAAGAGAGATGGAAGGACAAACATCAGCAGAGTGGAGGACTGTGGGGCAGGGCAGGGCGGAAGGGCTGGGGAAGCGCTGACACTTCTCATACTGAGGTCGTTGCGGGTGCCCAGTATGACAATCACGGCATCCTGCCCCTTCACGGCTCGGTCGACGTCCCCCATATTCAGCACATCTCCCACCACAACCTGCGCCGGCTGGAGTTCTGCCGGGAGCCGCGTTGGGTCACGCACCAGCACCGTCACCTGGTAACCTGGGGCAAGAGAGAGAGAGATGGAAGGGCAGTCGGAAAGAGGTCCGTAGGGTGGGAGGCAGCCAACTGGGTAAAGAGAGCCAAGGACTCCTGGGCCCATTGTCACGCTCTTCGGGGGGGGGGAAGGAAGGAGGGCTCCGGGCACACAAAAGGCGACACAGAGAGGTGCTGGACCTCAAACAAGGCAAGACTTTTGATGTGTGAAGACACATCAGGCCTTTCGTTTGCCCTCAACTTGCTTCCAACCAACTCTAGTGAGTGATCTCAAGTTCACGCTATATAAGAAATTTCTCCCTCATGCTTATTGCTTTATAAACCTCTCTCATTTCCCTTTCCCTGTCTTTTCTCCAAACCAAAGACTGGCTGCATTTTTGAACTGCTTAGGAGGGAAGTTGCTTCATCTGCTCTGAGCATTGAAGTTGCCTGTTTTGCTCCTTCTTTGAACGTGAGACTGAGTTCATTTGGGGAACAACTGTATCTTCTTTGAAGTACCACAAACAATTTTACTGCCACTTCTGTCTTCCTGCCGGTCCTCTTTTATCCTTTAAGAGTCCTCATCAGGACACTAAAAGCTAGAAATCAGCAGCCAGGGCATGGAGATGCATACTTCAAAACAACAGCAAGGACAATGCCACAGCCACCTTTCGCTATTTGCTCCTCAGATTCCTTCCTGGTTTTTTGAGAGCTGTCTGGGAAGCAGGCCATACATTTAAGACAATAAAATAAGAAACATTGGACCTGTACATTTAGTTTTAGTGTTTGTGCTTTTTTCTTTTATGGGAAAAATCAGTCATTCTTCTACTTGGTGCAGTAAGTCTTTTCCCCTCTTATTCCCTTCTTGACTTTCTTAATCACACTGGCATCCCTCTGGACTTGCTTCTTTTTTCTGGTCTGTGCCAACATGAGAACCTAAAAAGAGCCCTGAAGTTGGATCAGACCAAATGAGGCCTATCTAGTCCAGCATCCTGTCCTCACAGTGGCCAGCCAAACGCCCCTTATAGGAAGCCCGCAAGCAGGACCTGAGTGCAAGAGCCTCACTCTCCCCTCCTGCAGCTACCAGCAACTGGTTTTCAGAAGCACAGAGCGTCCGACTGTGGAGGCAGAGCATAGCCATTGATAGCCATGCTTTTATAACAGTTGTGTTAAAGAAGGGGCCTTCTCACCTTTCTTTCCATTAATCCTTTTGTTTTGAGAAATTTCTGCTTTTGAAATTAAATAGGGCTGTGTTGGTCCTTCTCAGCAACTTTCCACCTACATTCATGCTGAACCTGATAGCATCATTTCTAAGCATTCCAAGACCATGCAATGTGCCGTGTCAGATCCCGGGCATATTGTTTAGCATTAAATCAAGAGTCATCTCTCCTCTCATTGGTTCCTGTGACTAACTATTCCAAAGGACAATCATTAATTGTATGTCAACATTTTGGAAAGCAGCCCAGACCAAAGGCCAGATCCTATGTCCTGCTGTGCATGGCTAAAGCAGGGTGTCGGGCCCTTGTACCAGTGTAACTGGTCACAAGTTGTGCTGGTGGACCAGTGGAGTGGAACTTAGAAGGGGCTGCAGTAATAAAGCAACTCTGGGAAGTGAAAAATGCCATGGAGGGAGGAACGATGCAGGTGGGAAGAGGAGCATGGCACTGGCCATGGCATGGCTGGCAGGACAGGGCACTCCAAGCATTACCCTCTTCAAGACCCCCCACTTGCTCCCACAAATGTGGCAAGCTAATCCAGCCAGAGGAGCTTCACCAGCCTGCTCTGGCACAAACATTGGCGCAACAGCAGCTCACAGAAGCCGCCCAGCCCACAGCGCTGGATGGACCTTGCCTGAGTTAGCAAGAGCTGACCAAGGCAAAGCAGGCCCTTCCCACCCTTCTGTTATTGTTTCAGCAACAGAAGGAAAGGCTTCTGCTGAGACCCCTCCATCTCCAAAGCCCCTTTTGGAGGGCATGGGCCCTGGAGCCCAGAGGGAACAAGACAGGGTGGGTGGGCGTGGCCAAGAGGCACCTTCATATCCAGCTCAGCTTTCCAAAGCTGTTGCCCAAAAAGGAGCACCCTTTCCTGGACTCAGATGTTTCTCCAAAGTCCCCGGTAAGCAGATATGCTCATCTTGCCCCAGTGGCTCAAGCTATTCCGCTGCCCATCCACCTCGCACCAGGGGAAATGGTTGCAGTGGTTCTCCATCTCATTTCACACCAGTCCTGGCCACCCCTGATAGCTCCACCTTCTCTTTATCTCTGCAGCTCACAAGGCTCAGCAGCAGGCAGTTGGCGGGTGACTGCCACCCCAGGGTGGGGGTGGGGAGAAGAGAATGCTGTTGGCGGATCCTCTTTTGTAAGCATGTACAAAAGCCCCTTTCCTCCATTATACCTGCACTGAACTGTGTGCAAGGACAGGGTCCTGGTACACACACGTGTTAGCCACCGGCTCCCACTCCCAGCTCAGTCCTGAGTGAGCCACTCTGCCTGTTAAAGCCTACTTTGCAGGGTCGTTGCCAGGAATAGGAAGAAGAGAGTCGCAATTCGGAAACTGTTGCTCAAATTTCGCTTGGAATTTAGGAGAAGCTTGTTTCCCCCACTCCTTTCCCGCAACGCCTGAGGCGGGTTCCGCGGTCGAGGGGGTAGTTCCTTGCCCCAAGAAAGCGGCCTTGGGCGCCAGCCAGCGGCAGCCCCTCGAGTGCGTCTGGCGGAAGCCCCGTCCGGGCCGGCGGCGTGCGGCTGAGCTCGCTCGCTGGAGCCCTGCAGAGCTCATTGCTGGTGGCTGGAGGCGGAGCGGCCCATGTCGCGGAGCGGGTCCTTCCAGACCCAGGAGCGGCTCTCCGGTGCTGTGCTCAGCCAGAGGCCCGTCCCTGGGCCGTGAGCCCCCCAAGCCCGCAGCTTTTTCCCACCCCCGCCGGCCTCTCACCAGCCTCGATGGCTTGCGCCAGGGTGGCCAGACCGGTCATGCCGGTGGCGCCGAAAATGGCGATTCTTCTGCAGGCTGCAGCCATGCCGGCCTCCGTCCGTCCGTCCGTCCGTCCGCGCCGCTGCCAGCCCAGCCCTGCGACCCCTTCCGCCCAGAGCTCCTCCCGGGGAGGCGGGGCGGGGCGGGGCGTCGCTCGCGCAGCGGCTCCCTCTCCCGGAGGGAGGGGGAAGGGGCCACCTGTGCCAGGTTCGGGGGAGCTCGAGGCCAAGAGCGACGGTCACTCCGCGCCAGAAGAGCAAACGAGGCTGTCTAAAGCAAGCACCGTTCAGGGCAAGCTAATGGCGGGAAGAAGCGAGCCGGGAAAGGACGCCCCCCGTTAGCCCCCTTTCCCCGAGGGGTGCCAGCTTTCTTTCCCGGTACTGATCCTCTACCTTCAAGCCGCTGCCTGCGTTAAAAGATGTAAGGGGGCGAAGCCTCCCCCCGCGGAGCTGCTGGCTCAAAGCACGGGATCACTCCTGGAAGGAAAAGTTGGCAACCGCCTCGCTCCTCTCGCCAAGGAGCGCGGGAGGGGCGCAGAGAAGCACCGCGCGGGTTGCTGGTATATATGTCCCACAATGCCCAGCTAGGCTGGCCAAGCAGCGCCAGTGGGCGTGGCTCCTCCGCTGCCCTGCGGGTGCGGTGCTCGTGTGAAGCGTGCCAGGCGCGGCTCCTGCGCCGGGGCTGCTGCGCCGCCCCCCATCCAGCAGCCTTCAGGATCGAGAGGGGACCGCCGCCGCTGCGGGGACAGGCCTCCCCTGCTGGAGGCGTAGTCATAAATCAGTCAGACAAAGGTCTCTCCTCTCCCTCAGTACCTTCAGCTTTGACTCTCCGCGAGTGGCCCGCGACGCCTCTCTGGACAGGGCCCCTTAAAGGCGCAGCTGCTCCGCCGCTACAAACTCTCTCCCTCGCCCCTCGAAGGTCCCAACGCCCGCCCAGGCAGCCCCGCGCCCCGGCCGGCTCTCTCGGAAGCGCAGGGCTCCTGGTGGCGGGGCGAGGATGAAGCAGCAAGCGGAGCAGGAGGGATGCGCTGTGGGAAGCCGCGCTGGCCCTGCGGGGTGACTGGTGCCAAGCCGCGGGAAGGCTGAGGCGCTAGTCCGGGCGGCAGGAGAAGGGTAGGCCCAAGGTGACTGCTTGGCCAGACCCGCCCTCTCGGCGCCCCCGGCGCCGCCGCCGCCCTGCCGCAGCCTCCTTTACCTCTTTCTTTGTGCATCCCTCCGCACAGCCCGGGTGGCGGGCTCAGGTCCCGCTGCGTCTCCATCCCTCGGGCTCAGCGCTTGTGGAAGCGGCGAGGAGCAGCCTTTTCTCTCCTGGACCTTCCTGGGAAGCGGCCCTTGCAGCAGGCCGGTGGGGCCCCGGTCTTGCCTGCCGGAGCTGGGAGGACCCCAGCCGAGCACTTGGACTGCCGCCAGGCCCGGACAGAGGCGCTGGTGCTGGCGGAGCTGGGCTGCGCCGCCGGGCAGCCCCGAGCCGCGTGTCCCTCCCGCCTGCGTTGACAGGCGCCGCCAAACGCTCGGGCAGCGGGCAGGGCGAGTCATTCAGAGCCCTGCGGAGGCACCTGGGGAGGTAAGTCCTGTGCCCTGCGGGGGGGGGCTGCTGAGGGGGGTGTTCATTCATAGCGCTGTCATCCAAAGGTGATGAAGGGAAGGAACCGAAGCCCCCCATTCAGTCGTCTTCCGGGGGGCGGCTGGCACTGTGTTTGGGGAGGGAGGCAGAGGGCTTGACCAGGCAGCTGGACTTAACTTGCGGACTTTGCCTGTCTGAAGGCTTCGCTCCCGGCAGTGGGAACCCAGAGGGGACAAGAATCGGCCTGAGCGTGGAGCATATTCTCCCCCCTCCCCAGTTTTCCGCTCCCAGGCGGCGAGGCCAGAGTCCTGGAACAGCGCGTGCTTGAAAGTCACAGGCATCGCCAAAGGGAAAAGGAGCCGCTGTGTGTTCTGCCGGCCTCAGGTTCAGGAGGGGGGCTCTTCGCCCTGCCAGGCCGAGAAAGGCAGAAGGGCTTGGCCTGACGCCACTCTTGCCCCCAGCCCAGCACTCCCTGCTTAACAGCAGTCCCTGAGCTTCCAAGGCAGATAATGCCCAGAGATGGTGACTCCACAGAGATGCCTGCAGCAGAAGCAGCTCTGCGTCTTCCGGAGGGAGCAGGCTACACAGGTGCCAGTTGCTGAAGGAGGGAGACTGGCCAGGAATCTTGCCTGCCCCACCCTTTCTGCACCCAGGCCCATAGCTAACCTAAAAGTGAGGGGGTGGGGCGATTTGTTTCTGTAATAAATTTAATCATTTACTTTTTGTAAAGCATATTGGGGGCAGCCCCCCTAGACCCCCTGGCTATGGGCCTGGCTGCCCCCCAGGGGTGAGGACGGCTCTTGTCTGCACTGCCTGCCCCACTCTGTTCCCTTCCGATCAGCCTTTCTGGCCACTGCTGGTGGTACTCATAGCACCTCCACGCTGTCTGTTGGGCTGGTCAAGTGCTAGGGGCCCAATCCACCAGGAAGTCCTGCCCAAGCCTCATTGACGTGAACCCCTGCTGTGCTCTTGTGTGGCTCCTGTGGATTTCTGTAGGGTTTGCGCAAGAGAGTTTCCTGGTGGATTGGGGCCCAGCTTTCTTCCTTGAGGCCAGATGGAACAACTTTGCTGCTTCAGCATTTTAAAATGGTGAGTTTTAATTTCTGAAAATTGCAGTGTTTAGAAGCCAAGTTTCTATACAGTAATTTTGAAAAATATACAGATTTTTTATGCCAAAATGGGTGAGAACTGTTATGATTATTTATTTGCATTAGCTATTTGATTAGAGAAGCTGTGAACTGAAAATGACAAGGTTGCCTGAGCTCTGGCCCAGCAGACAGTCAGACCCAGTCTTTCATCATCCCGGTGGCCTCCAGATGTTTTGGACTACAACTCCCATCAGTCCCGGCCAGCACGGATCTGGTGTGATGGGAATTGTAATCCAAGGCATCTGGAGACTGGCGAAGGCAGGCAAGTCCATTTCCCTTCATGCCAGATGTTTGGAGTTGTTACAATTGATGGTAGCGAAGCATGTGAATAACTTCATGATTAAAATGTCATCTGCATCACAAATTCGCTGGGAGGCCTGAGGCAAATTACTATTCTTTTGACTTCAGACCAGCTTCTGGCAGGTCTACCTGAAAGGGCTATTGTGAAGGTTACCAAGTTAATATATGTGAAGCACTTTGAACTAGTCTTATTAACTGGGGCATGTTATGGCAAGAGACTATCGCTCTACACGTGCTCAGAGGTCTGAAGTGGGGCTTGGTGGGAAGGAGTGTGATTTCTCTCAGAACTGCTTAGTGATTTCCTGCATCTGTCAAGGCTTGGGCAGAGGAGAGCTGGATCCATATTCTTGATCAGGCATGAATTTTGTGGGCACCTGTGGGCAAAGGGCTCTCTCCCACTCAGTTCCCTATATGTAAAATGGGAATATCAGTAGCTTGACCTGCAGGGTCACGTGGGCAGAATGATAATTATATCTTGCATTTGTGCCTGCTTCACAGTGGGCTTTGGCTGGTCACTGCTGGCAACAGGCTAGATAATCATAGATTCATAGAATAGTAGAGTTGGAAGGGGCCTAATAAGACCATAGAGTCCAACCCCCTGCTCAGTGCAGAAATCCAAATTAAAGCATCCCCGACAGGCAGCTGTCCAGCTGCCTCTTGAATGCCTCCAGTGCTGGAGACCCCACCACCTCCTGAGGTCATGGGTTCCATTGCTGTACTGCTCTAACAGTTAGGAAGTTTTCCCCGATGTTCAGCCGAAATCTGGCTTCTTGTAACTTAAGCCCATTATTCCGTGTCTTGCCCTCTGGGATGATTGAGAAGAGATCCTGGCCGTCCTCCATGTGGCAACCTTTCAAGTACATGAAGAGTGCTATCATATCTCCCCTTAGTCTTCTCTTCTGAAGGCTAAACAGACCCAATTCTTTAAGGCTCTCCTCACAGGGCTTTGTTTCCAGTCAGACCATCCTTGTTGACCTCCTCTGAATTTGTTCCAGTTTGCCTGCATCCTTCTTAAAGTGTGGTGTCCAGAACTGGATGCAGTACTCAAGATAAGGCCTAACCTGTGCCAAATAGAGGGAAACTAATGCTTCACGCGATTTGGAAACTATACTTCTGTTAATGCAGCCTAAAATAGCATTTGCCTTTTTTGCAGCCACATCACACTGTTGGCTCAAATTCAGCTTGTGATCAACTACAATCCCAAGATCCTTCTTACATGTATTATTGCTGAGCCAAGTATACCCCATCTTATGACTGTGCATTTGGTTTCTTTTTGATAGTTGCAGAACTTTGCATTTATCCCTCTTAAATTTCATCTGTTTTCAGCCCAATGCTGCAGCCTATCAAGATCCCTTTGAATTTTGTTTCTGTCTTCCACGGTATTAGCTATTCCTCCCAATTTTGTATCATTTGCACATTTGATAAGCATTCCCTGCACCTCCTCATCCAAGTCATTAATAAAAATGTTGAAGAGCACTGGGCCCAGGACCAAGCCCTGTGGTACCCTACTTGTTACCTCCCCCCAGTTTGAGAAGGAGCCATTGATACTCGCTCCATGAGTACCATTCTCTAGCCAGCTGTGGATCCACTTGATAGTTGTTCCATCCAGCCCACATTTAACTAGCTTGCTAACCAAAATATAATGGAGCACTTTGTTAAAACCTGCTGAAGTTGAGATATATTATGTCTACACCATTCCCACAGTCTAACAGGGAGGTTACCCAATACAAAATTAGAAAAGGTTAGTCTGGCAGGATTTGTTCTTGATAAGTCCATATTGGCTTCTAGTAATTGTTTTCTAGTAATTGCATTGTTTCCAAGGTGCTTACAGACTGACTGCTTTATAATCTGCTCCAGAGTTTTTCCAGTCCTTTGGCCTGATCCAGAGTAAGCATCCTGTCTGCTCTTAGTGCGAAGACACTTTGGATTCACAGGGGGAGCACTCACCCCTCTGCCCACAGGCAAAGCCATTCATGTTAGCTGGACCACATTAAACGAGTGGTACAACACATGCCTCATCTGGCAGCTGAAATTATATCTTTAGTGGGGGTCAGTTGTGGGAGTCTGTCAAGAGGTCAGTCTCTAGATTCTGTGTGTGCAAGGGCTGCAGTAGAGCGGCTGCAAAGAGCCACTGGGGACGAGGCTCTGGCCTCTCTGGGTGATTAGAGGCTCACCTTTTGCCAGGGATGTGGGTGCAAGAGAAGTCTCTGTCTCTCTCCCATTGCCAGCCTTTCCAGCCTCCTGGATTGTGGCTTTTGGTTTTGGAACCCTCAAACTGAGTCTCACATTTGTGGCTGGGGGTTCTGTGTTTGGCAAGAGTTGGCACTGGCCCCCTTTGCGGCTGCCATTTTGGATTTTGGAGAGTGTGTAGATCACCACAGGCCATAGAAAAGGGCAAGCGTTTCCATTCATAAGTGCACTTGTGGTCTCAGCCTTGGGAAGGGGGGGGGAGAAGGCAGGCTGTTCTTCCTGCCCTGCTGCCCCCCACCCCTCCCATCAGCTGAGGTCCCTTTCCCTGTGCTTGCCTTTCCTTGAGGGAGCCAAGTGTGCAGCTTGTGCTTCAGGGGATGAGAAACGGGAAGAACCAGTTCTGGCTCAGTTCAGTGAGGTGGGGCAGGAAGAGGTCAGGTGGTAGTGAGTGCCTTGCTTGGAGAAGTGTCCCTTTCTCAGAATTCCCCCCCCCTTCATCCAGTGCGGTTTGCTACCCCCTTCCCCTCTGGTGTCTGGAGTGCTGGGTGTGGCTTGCCACATGCGATGTGGCTTATTCCACTGCGGTGTTAGTTTGTGCACAGCTTCTTCTCAGGCAGGAGATGCGCACCCCTGGTCTCTACCCACCGGTGACAAAGCCTGGCCTGCTCACTGCCACATTTACAGCCAGCGCATAACCGGTGCTCTGGGCCCTTGGAGGTGTGCACATTCAGAGAAGGAGCTTTGGGGACTGTGAGGAACTGTCTGCTGTTGTGGCTGCATGGAAATGTTTTGATTGTGTGTCTTGCTGGTGGATTGTGCCCATTGCACACGGGGAGTGGAATAGATGTTGCCACCCTTGGATGGCCTCCCTTTTTCACGTAACACAAAAGAAGGATTATTTGGTCAAATGCTTGTGGAGATGTACGGCCCAGTCCAGGCAGCCTTTGGGTGTGTCCATTGCTGCCCCCCTTGAGATAGCTCCCCCCCTCATTTTCTCTGCTAGCAACGAGTCTCCATGGCAGCTTCTCCTAATCTGGGTTCCTATCTTTGCCCAGGCCTGGCTTCATCGCCTTATTTCAGCTATGAGCAAGACAGGCTTGGGGATGCCGCCGCGGAGGAGTGACTGAGGAAATCTGGAGCCTGAATTCACAGCTGGCCACAGGTTTAAGGGCATGCCCCTCATTCCAAAGCAAGGCAGGGGAAGATATTTGGAATTTCTAGGAGCCAGCATCTAACTTTTAAGAACCAGCTGTGCACAAAATGTCACTTTTCTGTGCAAAAGCAGGGTTTTTCTCTCCCTTGAAGTCACCATGAGGCTGTTTCCTCTGTTCCTGAGTCAGGCCCATCTGGCTCAGTGCTGCCTACACTGACTGGCAGTGGCTGTCCAGGGTGTCAGGCAGAAAAGACTCTTTTCCCAGACCATCTTCTGAAAGTGCCGTGCGTGAACCCTGGCACCTTGTGCAGGAAAGCAGATGCTCTGCAGCCTTGCCTTCCTCGCCCTGCTCCACAGCACCCCATCCTCAGGGAGCCAGCATTCTGCCAGCGAGAGTACAGGAATGCCACACGGTGTTTATGCAGCAGCAGCAGCAGCAGATGTGCCCTTTCCTGGAGTGCAAGGGGACAGTTCCTGCCCTGAGAGCTTTGGTGCACTCTGGAACTTCACATGAGAAATGCACAGGAAGGGGGGCAGCAGGGAAGGGAAGGGTCTGGTGGTTCCAGCTGAGTCAGGGTGGGGCAGGGGGACTGGGGAGGGCTGAGCCTAAGGAGCTGCAGAAAAGGTGCCTTTTGGGGAGTGTGTGTGCAGGGAGGGCGGGCATTGGCACCCCAGATGCTTTCTGGGAGGCGATTCCAAGCCTGCAGTCAGAGCTTGGAAGTAACTAGTTACAAGTAACTAGTTACAAGTAACTAGTTACAAGTAACTAGTTACTTTTTTGAGTAACGAGTGGGTAACTTCATTACATTTTGCTGGTAACAGAACGAGTAGTAATTTCATTACTTTTGAGGAGTAATTGTAATGTTTCCACCATTACTTTTGTGCATTACTTGGGGGGGGAGCAGGGAAAGTCTTCTGCTCCTCTGATTTGTGGATGAAAATCATGTGCTTCAAATTGGGCTTCTGTGCAGCGTTGTTCTTCCTTCATGCTCTATGGGAACTTAGGAGGCAACGAGGGAGGAGATGGAGAGCGAGACGGCATGGAGAAAACAATTGTTTAACAATTGACAGAAGTGGAAGGAGAAAAGAGCTGGAGGCAATATATATATACAAAAAATATGTGTGTTGGGGTATCACCATTGCTGGGCGTGGGGTGGGGGGATGTGAGATTCTGTTAAGTAACTAAAATGTAATTGTAGCAATTACTTTTGAGTAAAAGTAAAGTAATCAGTTACTTTCAGAGCAATTGTAATCATAACGGTAATTACTACTTTTTTGGGGGGCACGTAACTGTAACTGTAATTTATTACTTTTTAAAAGTAATCTTCCAAGCTCTGCCTGCAGTGCAGCAAAGGAGAAAGGTCAGAGGGGTCAGGAGACCTCTGGGGCCTGCAGGTAGAGCCTGAGGAGTGAAGTTCAGGGGCATGGAAGGTTTGGGGTGGGAGACCAGAGCACGAAGTGGGCGGGGGGGGAGGAGGGGGGAAGCACAAAGTCATCAAGGGCTTTGAAGGGAAGGACAAGGGCTTGCAGTGGGTCCAAGAGCAGAGGGGAAACCAGTGCAGGGAATTCAAGGAGAGGTGCCCAGTTTGCAGAGCCCTGAGAAGGGAGTGGTCCTGGCAGCAGAGTGGTGGGCTGGGGTGAGGGGGCCGAAGGGAAGGAGCGGCAGACCCGAGGAGGGGAGCTTGCAGCAGTCTAGGCAAGAGACGATGAGGGGGTGCCATGTGGGGACAGTGAGGGAGGGAGGGAGGCAGTTTTGCCTTTTGCTGTAAACGCAGAAGACCTAGGCTGGGGAGCGCTGAAAGAGAGAGCCGCATAGAAATAGGCAGGGGGGGCTGGGGGGCGAGATGTTTTTCTGCCTGTCCTGGTGGTGGTGGTGGTGGTGGAGGTGGGGTCATCCAATGGAGCTCGTTGGCAGTACCTCATAGAATCATAGCATCATAGAGTTGGAAGGGGCCTTGTAGGCCATCGAGTCCAACCCCCTGCTCACAGCAGGAAATCCACAGCTAGAGCATCTCCCGCAGATAGCTGTCCAGCCTCTGCTTGAAGACATCCAGCAAAGGGGATCCCACCTCCTCCCCAGGCAGTTGGTTCCTTACTGTCAAGAAGTTCCTTCTAATGTCCAATCTGAATTTACGCTCCTGCAACTTAAAACCATTAGACCTAGTCCTACCCTCTGGGGCAGCAGAGAACAAATCTGTACCCTCCTCTATGTGACAGCCCTTCAGGTACTTAAAGAGTGCAATCATGTCACCCCTCAGCCTTCTCTTCACCAGACTGAACATGCCAAGTTCCTTCAACCTTTCCTCATAAGACTTGTTCTCCATATCGGCTATCATCCTCGTCGCCCTCTTCTGAACCCGCTCCAACTTGTCTATATCTTTCTTAAAATGAGGCACCCAGAACTGAACGCAGTATTCCAGATGAGGCCTGACTAATGCAGAATATAGTGGGACTATTACTTCCCTCAACCTGGAAACTATAGCTCTGTTTATGCATCCCAAAACCACGTTTGCCTTTTTTGCCGCAGCATCACACTGCTGGGTCATGTTCAACTTGCGATCCACTACAATTCCAAGGTCCTTCTCACATGCACTACTGCTAAGCCGGGTATTTCCCATCCTGTACCCGTGCATTTTGTTTTTGTGGCCTAAATGCAGGATCCTGCATTTGTCTTTATTGAATGTCATTTTATTAATTTCAGCCCAATTTTCTAGTCTATCCAGGTCCCTTTGGATTTTATTCCTGTCTTCCATTGTGTTAGCTATCCCTCCCAGTTTCGTGTCATCCGCAAACTTAATAAGGCTTCCCTCCACCCCATCATCTAAGTCACTGATAAAAATGTTGAAGAGTATCGGCCCCAGGACAGAACCCTGTGGCACTCCACTGGAAACCTCCTTCCAGTCTGAAGCAGAGCCACCGACGACCACTCTTTGAGTATGGTTTTCCAACCAGTTGTGAATCCACCTGACAGTATTTCCATGTAGTCTGCATTTGATGAGTTTGCTAATCAAAAGGTCATGGGGGACTTTGTCAAACGCTTTGCTGAAATCTAGATAGATGACATCTTCAGCATTTCCACCATCTACTAAGCTAGTGACCCGATCAAAAAAAGAGATGAGATTATTTTGACAGGATTTTTTCTTGACAAACCCATGCTGGCTCCTACTAATCACAGCATTGTCATCTAGATAGTTGCCAATGGACTCTTTTATTATCCGTTCTAATATCTTTCCTGGTATTGAAGTCAGACTGACCAGCCTGCAATTCCCCGGATCTTCTTTTTTACCCTTTTTAAAGAGCGGGATGACGTTTGCCCGTCTCCAATCCTCCGGCACCTCTCCCGTTCTCCAGGATTTCTCAAAGATGATGGCAAGAGGTTCTGAGAGTACATCTGCAAGTTCCTTCAATACTCTGGCCCTGGAGATTTGAACTCATTTAGGTTAACTAGGTATTTCCTGACTATCTCCTTATCAATCTCGAACTGCAATCCCGACCCCTTACTGAGATTGCTACCGATGCAAGGTTGCACACTGTTCCCTTTTTGGGAGAAAACAGAGGCAAAATAGGCGTTGAGCAGTTCTGCTTTTTCCTTGTTATCGGTCAACATTTTGCCATCTTCATTGAGCAGCAGTCCCACCATTTCCTTGGTCTTTCTCTTGCTTCGAACATACCTGAAAAACCCCTTTTTGTTGTTCCTCGCTTCCCTCGCCAGCCTCAGCTCATTCTGGGTTTTAGCTTTCCTTACGCTATTCCTGCAAGCCCGAGCCGCTCGTCGGTACTCTTCCTTGGTGATGCGTCCTTCCTTCCATTCTTTATACATGCTCTTTTTTACTTTTACCTCCTCCACCAGTCTTCCGTGTAGCCACACTGGCTTTTTCCGATGTCTTCCATTTTTCTTCCTCTTTGGAATTGTTTGCGATTGCACTTTTTGTAATACATTCTTCATGAACTCCCACGCTTCTTGGGCTCCTTTTTTCTTTAGTCTATCTTGCCTCCAAGGCAAGCTCCTTCTCACCCAGTACCCACTCGTTGATGACCCTTGACTGGAGTGCCTTTGATAGGGGACTGGGACAACTTGAGGAGAGGAGGGTGTCCACGTGTGAATGTCTGAACCAGGACTGTGGAGTCGGAGTTGGAGTCGTGGAGTCAGTCGGAGTCGGAAGCAATTTTGGGTGGAGTCTAAGTCGGTAGAAATGTACTGACTCCAACTTCAAAATAAAAGTAATATTTTAATATGCATATGAATACATTAATATGAATACATTAATATACATTTGCCATTTATGAAGGAGTCGGAGTCGGACAGTAGAAAAATAGAGGAGTCGGAGTCGAAGGTTTGACATACCGGCTCCGCAGCCCTGGTCTGGACTGGAGAGAGCGTTGGTGTGGCAGCGGGCTGTTGCGTTCCCGTCCCTCTTGTGGGCTTCCTGGAGGCATCTGGTTGGCCACTGTGTGAGGCAAGATGCCCTGCCAAATGATGGTCTGACCCAGCAGCCAGGCTCTTATGGGGCTCCATGCATTTGGCTGGCATTTGTGAAGGGAGGTTGTAACCATCCAGAGGGCAGAGGGAACGGTGATTTGTTTCTAGGCAGAGAAGAGCTACCTGGAAGCCACAAACCCCGGCCCACGTTTTGGGGAGGGGGATGACTGTTGTTGTTCAGCCCCGAAAGCTCTTGAGATGTGCTCCACAGAGAATGATCAGGGAACTGGAAACAAAGCCCTCTGAGGAGAGACTGAAAGAACTGGGCACGTTTAGCCTTGAGAAGAGAAGATTGAGGGGAGATATGATAGCACTCTTCAAGTACATGAAAGGTTGCCACACAGAGGAGGGCCGTGATTGCGTCTAGATCGTCCCAGAGTGCAGGACATAGAATAATGGGCTCAAGTTGCAGGAAGCCAGATTTCAGCTGAACATCAGGTAAAACTTCCTAACTGTTAGGGCTGTATGACAATGGAACCAATGACCTAGGGAGGTGGTGGGCTCTCCAACACTGGAGGCATTCAAGAGGCAGCTGGACAGCCCCCAATGGAGATGCCATTGAATTCCTGTCTTGAACAGGGGGTTGGACTTGATGGCCATATAGGTTCCTTCCATCTCTACTGTTCTATGATTCTATGGTTCTATGATTCTAAGCTTGCAAGGTAGCTAAGGGTGCCCCGTTAAGAACAAGGAGGTGCCCACTTCACCTTCTGCCTCTGCCACAAACTCATGAGGTGGTCTTAGGCAAGCCTCTATATTGGAATAGTGATACTGACCTACTGCACAGGGTTGCTGTAAAGATCACTGAGGTGACATATGTGACGCCCTCTGAAGCACTATGAAAATAGGAGGTATTGTTATAATGTTGTGGGGGCCTCTGGAAGGGGTGAGTGGAATCCAGGACTCTCCCCTGTTGGCCATAACTTGCAAACTAGACCTGCTTTGAAGTTCTTCAAAAGGAAGCCCTTGCATTTTATCAGTTTGTTTTGTGCCTTGTGCAATCTCAAACCCAGCAGGTGGGCTAGAGGCCCTTGTAGCTCCAGGAGCTCTGGAAGACCTGTGCAAATCCGTGAAGGAGTCTGCTTCCCTGTGGCAGGATGGCAAACGTCACACCAGCTAAGCTGGACAACTTGGAGGCGCAGCAGCAGCAGAACAACAATGTGCGGTGGGAGAACACAGACCACCCCCCCCATCGGCCTTGGGATGAGGACACAGCCACGGCCAAGCTCTTTGAGTGCTCGCGGATCAAGGCATTGGCTGGTATGTCATCTCCACTTGTGCTCTTCATTGCATCTCGTGTGGTTCATGTCTGCCTTGGCGGAGGGGAGAGGAGGCGAATTGCAGGCTGCAGGTGTGAGGGGTCAGCTCAGTCCTCTGGATGATCTTGCAAGGTGTTCCAGGGAGGGGTCTGGGGGCCACTCGAGGGAGCTGCAGGTTCTCTGGTGCTCCGGGGGGGGGGAGATCGGCTAGAACCCTCAGGAGCGTCACCTAACAAGCTTGAACTCTGCCAGACGAGCGAGACTCTGTGCAGAAGAAGACCTTCACCAAGTGGGTCAACTCCCACCTCGGCCAGGCCTCCTGTCGGATCAGCGACCTCTACACAGACCTGCGGGACGGATTCATGCTGACCAAGCTGCTGGAGGTGCTGTCTGGGGAGCAGCTGGTAAGCAGGGGCTTTGGGTCGGGAGAGGAGGAGGGGCAGCGAGGCAAGCCTCTTTGTGCTCTGTCTCCCTCTTTGACCAGAGCCTCGCTTCCAGGGAGGAAGGTGCTGGGCCAGCCAGGTAGCTTCCTGTGTTGTGAAAGGGAATGCACTCTGCATACGATCAGAAACACTTTCCTTTTTGCTCTAACGTTAGTGGTTCCAGAGTTTCCGGCATTTAGAGCCAGAATTCCAGGGCTGAGCTCTGTGGGGGGAGGAGGAGGAGACGGGGGAAGTGCTGGGGGGCAGAATGCCTCCACCACCACCCCGGGTTTGGTCCTGGGCTGCCCTCTACAGACTCCTGTTGTCTCCCTGGAAGCCCAAACCAACGCGTGGGCGGATGCGGATCCACTCCCTGGAGAACGTGGACAAGGCGCTGCAGTTTCTGAAGGAGCAGCGCGTGCACCTGGAGAACGTGGGCTCCCATGACATCGTTGACGGCAACCACCGCTTGACGCTGGGCCTCATCTGGACCATCATCCTGAGGTTCCAGGTAGCACTGAGAAGCGACTGCCCTGGCCCATGGCCCACAGAGCCCTCCCCCAGGGAGTGGGGCGCTGGCCTGGCCTTGCTGGCTCTTGGAATTCCTGCTGCTGCCATTGGGACCAGGAAGGCCTCTGCCGTGGGCACTGCCCGGCTCAGTCAGAGGCCTGGCAGGAATGGAGGAGGGGGCTGGGCTGGGCTGTTGGCTTTTCAGCCAGGCCAGGTTTGCTCTTGGGGATCTAGGGGGTGCCCAGGGGTGCCCCCTTTCCTCCGCATGGTGGGGCGAGGAAGACTCAGAGCCACCTCTGGGAAAGGCAGCCCTTTGGCGGCTGGTGAGGTGCAGCCGGAACCAGCTGGTTCAAAAGGGCTTGGGTGCTCCATGTGTGGACTACTGGCCCTTCTCCCCAGGGTGGCCCCTTGGAGAAGGCAGCTGGAAGAGGGTAAAGTGAGGGTGGAGGGTATTAGAACGCAGGCTCTGAAGGGAGAAGCAACAGGCAGCCCCCCTCACGCTCCCCACGGCTCCTCCTCCCACCCACCCAGATCCAGGTGATCAAAATCGAAATGGAAGACAACAGAGAGATTCGCTCGGCCAAGGACGCCTTGCTGCTCTGGTGCCAAATGAAGACGGCTGGGTGAGTGAGAGGCTGGACTGGGGGGTGGGGGGAGTGGCCGGGGGGGCAGGTTTGGCAGCAAACCCCAGTCCTTATCTCTTTAGTTTACTTACGCTTTTTTAAAAAAATCCCTGTCTCTTAATGTTAAATCGTGCCAAGGCAGCTTGCCAACAAAATATGCCATTAAAGGTTCAAGTTCAAAAAACAGGAAAAACTTAAAGAACAGAAGGAGCCCCAAATAAATCAAGCCTCAAAGCACCAGAAGCAACTTCACTGCACGTTAAAAGGCTAAGCAAATTGTTATTTACATCTCTCTCCCACCCTGCATCCTTCAAGGAGCTCTGTGCAGCATGCAAGATTCTCCTCACAACAGCCCTGTGAGGAAGCCTAGGCTGAAAGAGAGTGCCTGGCTCAGGATCACCTCAAGGCTGAGCCAGGAATGAAAGATGTTTTTTGTCTCATGCATTTATTTATTTGTATACCACCTGGATATGTTGTACGTGACAGGTGTGTGTGTGTGTGTATTTCTTTTAAGTAAAATTTACAACATATTTATCAGGTGCGATGCGCGTCTCCCAGCGGAGAGCATTCCAAAGTCGGTGCTTTCCCTGGCCACCACTTGCCTTGCTGCGCCTGGCTGGGGTGCCTGCAGTAGACAGAAGCAGGGAGCTCACCAAACAGGCAGCTTCTTGAGTCTCTGGATCTACCCAGTCGGTCTGCCCAGTTCCCTGGCCAGGCGGTTCAGATGCTCCATTTGTTGCTTGCCAGGGGGGGGACTGGAGGCAGGGGACTTGCACAGCAAGTGGCAGAAGTGCCTGCCCTGCTCTTCCTGATCCTCTTCTTCCCTGCTCAGGTACTCCGAGGTGAATATTCAGAACTTCACCACCAGCTGGCGTGATGGCCTGGCCTTCAATGCGCTCATCCACAGGCACAGGTGCGGAGGGCGGCTGCGGATGTTGTTGCCTGGCATTGGATGGGTTGAAGCTGTGTGACCAAGGGAATTGATTTCCTCACAAGTGGAAATGTTATCCCAGTTGGTGTTTGCATTGGTTCTGAGTTGATTTCGTATATGTGTGGTTGTTGTAACTGTGTATAATTGTTTTGCAATTGTATTTGTATATGCAGTGATGCTGTGTATGTTTTTGTTTTGTAAATCACTTTGGGATGCCTCCTGGGAGTGATTCTTAAATGAAATAAATCATCATAAGTGGCTGAGGAAGCTCCACCATGAAGTGGGTGTCAACGAGAGGGTTATGGAGCTCCAATCTGCCCTCCAGCCTGGCACTACAGGGAGAGATGTGCAGTTGGATATTCATTTGCTTAATGCCATCAGTAACACTCTCTCTGTTATGTACAAAGTCCAAAAGAGAAATGTTAGATGAAAGTGTGAGGCATGAGCCTTCCTCTCAGATGCTTTTTAATTATTTCTCCAGGCCAGATATAATTGATTTCAAGAAGCTCACCAAATCCAATGCTGCCTACAACCTCCAGCAGGCTTTCAATACAGCCGAACAGCAGCTGGGACTTGCCAAACTGCTTGACCCAGAAGGTACCGTCCCAGACTGACCCCTTGAGCTGCCAGGAGGAAGCCTCTTAGATCTGTGGCAGAGGGCATGCTCTGCATTCCAAAGGTGTAAGGTTAAATTCCCTGGCTGTGGTTCCCATTAAAAGGAAGGCTTTGTTCTGAGACCACCTTGGAGATTCCCCATCTCGAACCTGGTGCCTGACAGCATGGCCGTGCCCCTCTCACCCATCCACTGGTTCTTTTTTTAGTTTTTTAATTTGCAACAGGAAAAAAAAGAAAACAAAAAACAACTGATAATAATACAAATAATGATTTTAAAACCAACAAAAACGATTACAAAAAAATCAGTTGTCAGCTGACATTGGAATGCCCACACACACACAGCCCGCCAACTCCTTAACCATTTCAGTGCTGCACCGGAGTCCTCAGCGCCACCTGAAGTGAAGCCTAAGGATGCGAAGTTGCCTCTGTGGGTTGCCCTCTGCTGTTCAGCTGAGGGCCTTGGCTCAGTGGTGGAGCCCCTCCTTGTGTGCCGAAGGTCCCAGGTTCAACCTCTCCAGGAGGGCTGGGAGAGAACCTGTCCGAAATCCTGGAGAGCAGTGTAGGTAGTACTGAGCTGGATGGGCCAGTGGCCTGGCTCAGTATAAGGCTCCTCCCTCCCTCCCTCCCCTCCCCTCTCTTTGTCTCGCTCCCTGCCAGCATTGAGACTGTAACTTCCTTGAGGCAGGGACTGCTCTTGATTACCTTGCTCTGTTCCATGATGTTGGGTGCTTTGTTGACTGGTTGCTGTCAAATGCATTTCGGTTAATCTCGGTGGTGGTGTTGCCTACCAAGAACCTTGGAGTGGCCTTCAGCCTGAGGTGCATCCAGATGTTCATTTACAGCCCCCCCCCAGCAGCAGCTGCAGAGACTTGTGAATGGGCATCTTCTGCCTGGGTGACCAGGTGCTGTGGGGGAGGGGCATTTTGGGAGGTGCAGCATCTCTGTCGTGTGGGTGAGAAATGGTGTCCCTGGGGCTGTGCAGCTGGAGAGGCTGTGGGGACCTAGTCCTGCCTCTCTCTCTTCTGCACTCCTTGGCCTTGGGGGTAGCCATGTGGAGGTGCAGGAATGGGCCACCCAGGCTCTGTGCTGGAGGAGGGCTTCTCCAAGGAGGACCCCAGGCTCAGAGGCTTTTTTGTGCGAGTCTCGCCAAAGCAAGACCTCTGGTTGCCCACCCACCTCTTGTTCCTTGCCTCAGTTTCTACCTTTTCTCTTTCCTCCCTTGTTCTCTCTCCCCCCCCCCTTTGCAGATGTCAACATGGAACACCCTGATGAAAAGTCCATCATCACGTATGTGGTCTCCTTCTACCACTACTTCTCCAAGATGAAGGCCCTGGCTGTGGAGGGGAAGCGGATCGGAAAGGTGTGTTTGGGGAGGGAGGGACAAGGGCAGTCAGACGGCTGAGCTCGGGACCTTCCAGGAGAATCAGTGCCCTTGGACTCCCCTTGGTGGATCACCGCCGTTGGTTCCGTCCCCATCCAGCGCCACCAGCACAACATTCTCCTTGTGTCGTGGATGCAGGGAGTGGGCTCTTGCTGCAGAGGGATCACTAAAACTCCTCTGTCCCTCTTCCCTCTCCTGAAATACACACGTGCACATGCACAATGGAGATGGGCAGCCCAGTGTTTGAGAAGGGGAAGCGCACAGCTCTGAAAAAAAAGAATATTCCTTTCCTATTTCTTCCTATGCTCCTTGAAGGGTTGCTGTGGCTCTTCAGGGCAACCAAAGAGCCGTGCAAGAAAAGGACACTGGAGGCTCAGCTATGGTGGGAGTGCAGGGGGAAAGGGCAAGGTCTTGTTTCACGTGCAGAACTGGCTCTGGCTGGTGTGGGAGGTCGGGGCTGGTCTGGACGTCTACGGTAACGGCAACGTCCATGGGAAATTATGATAAACGGATAATATTTTAGGGAAGCTAATGGAGGAATTCACATTGCTGACTGTAAAAAAACTAATCAACAACAACTGACAGTCTGGAGCCTGTGTCTGAGATGGGTTTTAGTAAGAAAGTCTTTGAATCCATCACTCTGTTAGCTGGGCTTTCCTGTGAATTTTTCCATGTAGATTTTGCAGGCCACCTTATGTTTTCTGCTTTGCTTTCCTCCAGGAGCAAAGGACAGAAATGTGTGTGCGTGGGCAAGGTCGGCGCCAGAGGGCGTCCAGGTCGGGCCCTGGCCGAGGGCCCCTGAAGGGTCTCTCCTTAGGGAGGGAGGGTGGGTCGCGCTCCCAACCCTGCCGCGGATCGCAAGAGGGAGCTCCCAGGCATCCCTCCCCCACTGCCGCGCAGCCCTGCAACACCTGCCTGCATGCCCCACTTACCTCTCCCTTGACATAAATGCTGGTTGTGCTGCAGGCACAAGCCTGCCATCAGCCAAGGTGGTGGCTGAGGTTTCCCTAAGAGGCTGATGACCCTGCCGCCATCTTGGTTGATGGCAGTTATGTGTGCACGTAGCATGCATGTGGCCATCAACCAAGATGGTGGCGAAGGCACCAGCCGCTTAGGAAGCCTCGGCCGCTATCTTGGTTGATGGCAGGCATGCGCGCACAGCGCAGGCAGCATTCACCAAGGGAAAGGTAGGTAGGTGGGGCTTGTGTGCTGGGGCTTACAAGTCTGTGGATCCACAGCATGCTCTTACTCCACCCCTCGCCTCCCCCACAACCATCACGTTGTACTCCTTTGTGCAGGTGCTGGATCAGGCTCTGGAGATTGAGAAGATCATTGAGCGGTACGAGTCTCTTGCCAGTGAGTTGCTCGAGTGGATCGAACTCACCATCACCATTATCAGCAACCAAAAATTTGCCAACTCCCTGGCTGGAGTCCAGCAGCAACTGCAAGCCTTCACTGCCTTCTGCACTCTGGAGAAGCCTGTCAAGTGAGTGACTACTGGTGGGGCAGGGGAGCAAAGGGGTGTCATGGCTGGCAGCAATACCAGGAGTGCTGAGTGGTGGCAGAGCAGACATGCCTCTGCACAGACTGGCCGCAGCTCTGCAAGGTCTGAGACTTAATGGCAGATGCCAAGGACGGAGCCAGCGTCCTGAGGCCTACAATGCAGGGGTCCAGTCACTGAACACAAGTTGTCTCCAGATCTTGGAAAGAAAGGGAGTGCTTTTATTTATATTTATATAAATATGTATATATTTTAAATATGTTTTTATATATATTTAAATATATTTTATATTTATATAAAATAAACATATTTATATTTTGCTTCTTGGACAGAAAAACTTTAAGTGGCTTTCAAACTAAAATATTCATTAAAAATACCAAGAAAAGTAAACAAATTATGAATAAATTCAGCAATTTTAAAACAATATCCATAATAAAATTTCATGTTAAAATTACATGTCTGGGTAGGCTTGTTGAAAGAAAAACCTTTTTAACAGGCACCAAAAAGAATACAGTGAAGAGATGCCTGTCCAATATCCATGGGCAGGGAGTTCCACAGCATACGTTCTGTCACACTTAAGGATCAGTTCCTTACAAGTGCAGAATGAGCATTATGTGGCACCTGTAACAGTGCCAGTTCCACAGACTGAAGCAGCTGAGTGGGCATATATCGGGTAAGGTGATCCTTCAAGTAAACCAGTCCCAAGCTGTTGAGGGCTGTATGTAACATCTTATTTACTAAATACTGTGAGGTGACTTGGCTTAGTGTCACTAGAGAGCATTCTTCGCTAGGAGGGGGCAGAGAGATGCCCTCTAGGGTCCCTTTTGACCGTCAGCATTCCCCGTCTCTGCCCGCAGCCGTTTCTTGCTTGGAAAAGTATCTGCCGCTGCACAGCAGTCGCGGGGTAGTTGACTCGCTCCCTGTGCCCTTTTGGGGTGGGACTTGCTCCCTGAGGTTGGAGAGCTGATCCTCCTGGCCTTGCTTGTAGGTTTCAGGAAAAGGGGAATCTGGAGGTGTTGCTCTTCTCGATCCAGAGCAAGCTTCGAGCCAACAACCGCAAGCTCTACGTCCCAAAGGAAGGGAAGGGCATCTCCGACATCAACAAGGTGAGTCCCGCACTGGGTGCTGCATGTGTGCGAGTGCCTTAAGCCCCTCGGGGCTCTGCATGAGTGCTGCTGGCCCAAGCCCAGTGGCCACGCCCGAGTGCCTTTCTCTCCTTCTCTTGCCAGGCCTGGACCAGGCTGGAGAAGGCGGAGCACGGGCGGGAGGTGGCTCTGCGCAATGAGCTGATTCGTCAGGAAAAGCTGGAGCTGCTGGCCCAGCGCTTTGACCACAAGGCCATCATGCGGGAGACTTGGCTGAACGAAAACCAGCGGCTGGTCTCCCAGGTAATGCAGGCCGGGGGCGGGGGCACAGGGGTCACACATGGGATAGGATCCCGTGCAGCCGGGCACCAGCTCAGGGGCTCTGGGAACCGGGCACGGGAGGGCTGGGGCATTTCACCAGAGACGCCAGCTGTCGGAGGCGGCTGCTGTTGACGCTTCTGTCCTGCCCTTTGATGGAAATCCCCACGGTGGCTTGCTCAGGTCAGCCTCCTGTGGGCCTGGGGCATAAGATGAAAAGCACCCGTCAGGCCTTGGAGCAGACATAGGGTCCAAAACTGGGTTTGGAAGGCCGGAAGCAGGTCTGTGTCCAAGACCCCAGGCGGCAACCAGGACGCAGGTGCTTGGGCCTGGCTTGCACTGAGGAGCAAGGTCTGAGGAGGGGGCCTTGCGTAGCTCGGTGGGTGGAGATGGACCCTGGCTGAGTGCTCAGGCAGGCTGGTCTGTTAGCCTGGAGGACACCGTTGACCCACAGAACGCAGCCTGCTCTGGTGGGGCAGAAGGTCAGGTGGTGGATCCTCACTAACAAGAGACCCTCCCACCCACGTTGCAGGAGTGGGGAAGCTTTTACATCCTGAGGGCCACACTCCCTCATGGGGAAGCTTCTGGAGGCCACATGCTGGTGGTGGGTGAGGCCAGAGCAATGGACATGACTCTGCATTCTAGCCCCACAAAAGTCATGCATGCACACAAACACACGCATGCCTGCGCCCCCTTACAGGTTTTCCATCCAGGAAGCCAGAGGCATCGTCGTAGTTCAAGGACACATTTCAGCCAGGCAAAAGCACTCGAGTAGGGTCAGTGAGAGGGCTGGCCTAGGAAGAGTCCTGAGGCCTGGAGGGCCGTGCTCAATGGCCCCCACCTCTGCTTCTATTCTGACAGTCGTGCTTCTTTTATGCAGAAGCCCTTCCTCAAAATTCTGTATTTGAAAGGGGAAGCTTGTTACTGTTTCGGGGGGGGGGAGGGTGTTGCATGAAAAACACTTTGCACATGCCCATAGACCCATTGTTCTTCACAGGTCAGATTATACCAGCTGTGTCCTGCTCATTGCTTAGCTTCTCCCTTTCTTCCATCTTGCCAGGACAACTTTGGCTACGACCTGCCTGCAGTGGAGGCCGCTATGAAGAAGCACGAGGCCATTGAGGCAGACATCTCTTCCTACCAAGAGCGCATCCAGGTGGTGGTGGAGCTGGCCCAGGAAATGGCATCAGAGGGCTACTACGACAGCAAACGCATCAGCGCCCAGAAGGACAACATCATGCGCCAGTGGAGCCTCCTGACAGAGCTGGTCAGCGCCCGGCGGGCCCGGCTGGAGCAGAATGTGGCCCTCCAGAAGATCTTCCAGGAGATGGTCTACATGATTGACTGGATGGATGACATGCAGGTGGGAGCAGCAACTGAGGGGCTACAGCCCCATCACCTCAGGGAGCCCCCTAAGTGCCGCCCTGGAGAGATGAGTGTTGCTCTTGGTCTCCCTCCTGCTTCCCCCAGTTCTGCACTTCATGGAGGAACAGGATCAGCCACAATGGCTATGTTCGGCCTCCTCTGTCGGAGATAGTATGCCCTGAATACCTGTTGCTGGGGAGCACTTTGTACTCGGGTCCTCCTTGGTGACCTCCTGTTGGGGCATCTGGTTGCCGCTGTGAGGACAGGGTGTGGACTAGATGGGCCCACTTTGGCCTCACCCACCTGCAGGGCTCTTCCCCTGAGGTTCTTACTCCTGACACACCTTTCATAACTGAGGCTTCAGGGCCAACCCGCAAGGAACGGGTTCTCTGTGGAAGCCATGTTCTGTCTGCCCTCTCCAAAGCCTCGTCTTAACAAGGCCCCGCTCCTTACTGTAGCAAATGGGAGCCCCCTTGCTCCCCATCCCACCAGCACCCACCTCCAAGCCTGACCGAAGGCTCAAGCCTGCCAGCCACACCTCAGCTTGGGGTTCCCTCAACCCCAACTTGACCCTCCCTTATCCAGCCCCTGATCACCTCCAAAGCCTGACCCACCTGATTCTTCTCTAGATCAGCTGGCCGGGAAATGTGAGCACCCTATAGGAACGCCTGCATCAGTCACGTTATTCCCTTTTGGGTCAGCTGTCTGCATGGATACATCATGCCCTGCCACTTGGCATCCAGATGTTGCAGAGCGTGTGCCGATCCCCTGCCTCTCACGCCCAGCACCAGCCAGGGACTTCCAGATCCTGCCTGGCCCTGCCTGGCCTCAGGAGAGGCCAGCTGTTTTCAGGGAGGGGCCTCCAGAGGCCTCTTATCCCCCCCCCCGGCACTCACCCCTTCCTCTGCTCCTTTCCCGGCAGGCCCAGCTGTCATCCAAGGAGTTTGGGAAGCATCTCCTGGAAGTGGAGGATTTGCTGCAGAAGCACAGCCTGCTGGAGGCTGACATCTCTGCGCAGAGTGAGCGGGTGCAAGCCCTCAATGGGGAAGCCCTCAAGTTCTCGGAGCTGGCAGGTAAACATTGAGGACAGAGTCGCATGCCCTCCCACCTGCCCACCCACCTTGGCATTGGCCTTGTGGGTGCAGTAATGAATCCTGGGGTGTTCCAGGCCCAAGACTGTCTCCTTGCCCCCTGGGCCAAGAGTGCCTCAGGGATCTGCGTGCACCCAAGGGTGCCTGTGAGTACATGCAGATGCCCCCCTGGGAGAGACAAGAGAGGGACAGAGCCCCATGTGCGTCCTCAGAGGTCAACTGTCTTCTCCTGTTCCCTTTGCCCTTCTCCACCCGGGATGGCTTCTTCAGGCTACCAGCCCTGTGACCCCCAGATCATCTGCAACCGGGTGAACCACGTCCAGAGCTGCCTCGAGCAGCTGCAGGAGCTGGCGTCCAAGCGGCGGAAGGAGCTGGAAGCCTCCCGCCAGCTGTGGTCCTTCTTCCAGGAGATGGAGGAGGCCGAGGCTTGGGTGCGGGAAAAGGAGCACATCCTCTCCTCCTCACAGAGCTGCGGCAAGGACCTGAGCAGCGTGGCCAAGCTGCTGAGCAAGCACAACATCCTGCTGGGGGAGCTGGGCGGCCGGTGCTCCTTGCTGCAGTCCGCCATGAGGCGGGGCGAGCAGGTCCTGCTGCGGAAGCGCTGTGGCCCCAGTGCCATCCAGGAGAAGATCCGGGAGGTGCGCCAGCACTGGAAGCAGCTGGAGGAGCTGGCAGCCTCCCGCCTGCAGAAGCTGCAGGGGGCCCTGAGCTTCTACCAGTTCAGCACCGACACCGACGACCTGGTGGCCTGGCTGCAGGACGCCTACCGCCTGGTCTCCAGCGACGACTTTGGCCACGACGAGTCCTCCACCCAGTCACTGGTCAAGAAGCACAAGGGGGTGGTAGAGGAGGTCGACAAGCACCGGGCGGCCGTCCTGACCCTGCGCAAGCAGCTGGCTGCCTTGGCGCCCGAGTACCACGAGCTGGTGGATGTTCAGGTCCGCATCGTGGAAGTGGAGCAGCTGTACGGGGAGGTGGCCGAGGTAGCCGTGCTGCGGCGGGAGTGGCTGCAGGATGCGCTGGCTGTCTACCGCATGTTCGGCGAGGTCAACGCCTGTGAGGTCTGGATCGACGAGAAGGAGCAGTGGCTGAACAGGATGGAGCTGCCCCAGAAGCTGGAGGACGTTGAGGTGGTCCAGCACCGGTAGGGGGCAGCAGGGAGGGAATGGGGGCGGTGTGTGTGTGTGTTGTGGGTAGCAGCGGTGGAGCTCAGAGCCAGCAGAGGCTTCTGGGTTTGGCCTTTGGGTTGAGGGGCAAGGAACGGAGGCTGGGAGCCAGGGTATTTCGGGACACACGAAGCTGCCCATTTCTCCATCAGGCTAGAATTGTTTCCCTGAACCAGAAGCATCTCTGCAGGGTCTTGGCAAACAACAGTCCTTCCCAGCCCTTCCTAGAGATTTCAAGAACTGCACTGGGGGGGTCCTTCTGCGCACCAAGCAGGTGCTGCACCCCACTGAGCTGTGGTTCATTCCCCACATCTGTGGATGAGCTCTGGTGGAATCCTTGATCTGGTCCCTTGACCCTGAGGTGCTGAGGGAGGATGCTGCCCAATGGGGGTTGAGATGGGAGTCTGGGGGGAAGGGGAGAGTGCCAGGAAATGAGTTATTCAGGGCAGGAGGGCACAATGCGGAGCAGCACAGCCAGCCTTTGGCAACAGCCTTGCTGCCACTCATTGGGGCAGGGACAATGGTGGGGCCAGGGCAGCCTGGTGAGGGCACCAGATTGGCTCCACCCATGCGTCATGCTCTCCCACCTGTGCCCCCACCCTGTCCTAGTAAACAGTGATAAAGCTGCCGCCCCCTTCCCTCTGGCCGAGGATGGCAGTGCCCTGGCACTCTGCTTCTGCTCCTGGGTGTGATGCCAAGGTGCAGGTGCAGATCTATTATTTCTTTAGTATTTGTTCCATTTATATACTGCTTATATTTAAATAAAACTCTAAGCAGTGTACAACATAAGTCAAAACATCTTAAAACAGCAGATACAACAAATCTAAATCTAGAACGGTTTAGGGTTAGTTGCAGGGGGCGTGGTGTCGTGAACCAGCCCTTCACCAAGGATTCTGCCTCCTGACACCCTGCCCCTGGTTTGGGGGAATCTCCACCCCCCGGGACACTTGCCTCAGCTTGGGCCAGATGTGCTCCCTGCCCCACAAGCTTCAGCCTTTCCACCTTTTGTCCCACCCAAAAGGGGGACCCCTGGTGTGCTCTGTTGGCACAGTAGGATGTAGGTGCAGGAACTGGATAGGACCCTGATACGGTAGCCCATGTGACCAGGCAGACATGCAGGAATGTAAACCAAATAACTTGATTAAAATACAAGATGTTCAATAGTATATTGATGCATAGTCCCTCTCTCCCCTGCCTGCCCTACCCCCTTTAACTAATACGTACGCCACCCTTTTCTACTCAACTCACTCCCACACACAACCTCCCTCCTCCCACTCCAAATCCTAGCAACAAAACCCTCCCTTAGATCTCTCTCTCTCTCTCACTCGCCCCCTCCCACCTGGCAGTCTTACATCACTCCATTCTCCCAGGCATTCTGTTAACTCCTTCAAAACCATAACACATTTAACAACAGTTCCCAACAAGTGGTTTTGTCACACGCAGTTGCTCCAATACTTTGTTCTGCTCCTCTTCCTGCTGCTGCTGCTGCCTTGTGATCTGGTCTTCCATGCAGCCTCTCTGGCAGGGTGGCCTTTGGCTTCCGAGGCATTTATTCCATGATGGGTCTCCACTTTCTGCCCAGGTTTGAAAGCCTTGACCAAGAGATGAACAGCCTGATGGGTCGGATCCTGGACGTCAACCAGATAGTGCAGCAGCTCGTCGATGGAGGTCACCCGAGTTCCTCTGAAGTCCGGTCCTGCCAGGACCATCTGAACAGCAGGTAGGAAGTGCCTTTTCCCCTAAAGACTCCTGCTGTGCACGGAAGGAAGAAAGCAGGTCATCTAAGCACATGCAGAGCACCTTGCTCTCTCCACTGAACAATGTCAACCAGCAACAGGTGTCTCAGCTTATGGCTTCCTAGGGCAAGGCGCACATGAACTGGCAGAGCCCGCCTAGGGCGTCTTGCATTCTGTACCCAGGAAACTCCCAACAGTGGGCTAGAAATAAAACTGGGCAATCTGACACCATTAGCCAATGCAGGCTGGCACCCTTTGCCTTGCCTGGACCCGTTTCCTCTTAAACCACAGCCAGATGAGTCCCCTTTCCCTCCCCCACGTGTAGAGTGCCCTGGATGGAGCTGCGGCAAGGGCGGGGCACAGAGTAACAGTGTTCTTCCCCGCCCCCCAGGCCTTTGCATTCAGAAAGTCCTTCTAAATCCGCCATAGCTCACTTTTTAGTTCACAGCAGCTGCTCACCTGGCTGCTGGCCCCGAGAGGTCATTGTCTGGTGAGGATTGTTGCACATTGTTCATCCCCTCCCCCCCATGCTGTAGCGCAATGTGTCCAAAGGGGCATTTGGGACCCTTGGGGAAGCCGTCTCTGTGCCATCCGCCTCCCCTCTTGTGAGGAGCCACAGAATCCTGATGGTTGTGGGGACGTGCTGAGTGTGTGTGAGTTGCACACACGAGTCTCTACACAGCTGCCACAGATTCCCTTTTTCTCCCACACACATATCCCTTTCTTTGGAGACTAAATGGATCAGTGGCCCCCACAAAACTCAGCACCGTTTTTTGCAAGGAAGGCCACAAAAACCCCTGGCCTACAGAAATGTTTCCTTTTGTGGTCTGAAAAGGACAAAATAGAGAGTGAGAGAGCATATTTTGCCACGCTTCCTTGCTCTAGTCACTTGGAGGGAATTCCAGCCTGCCAGAGGCGACCAGGCGAGACACCATTGCTGAGCCAGGCCTGATATTCCTGTCCCTGCTGCTTCTTTCTTCCGCCCCGTGGCCAGGTGGAACCGTGTGGTAGAGCTGGTGGAGCAGAAAAAAGACCACCTCGACTCGATCCTGAAGATTCAGAACTACCTGTTAGAGTGCAACGAGATCAAGTCTCAGGTCTGGGAGAAGCGCAAAGCCATTGAGTCCACCCAGTACAACAGTGGCGACTTGGGCAGTGTCCTCTCCCTCCAGCGCCGCCTCTCCACCATGGAAGCTGCCCTGGTGGTCTTGGAGCCCCGGCTGATCGAGCTGCAACAGGAAGGGGAGGCGCTGGCCAACACCCACCCAGCTCAGGCCATGGAGATCCTGATGCAGTTTGAGGAGATAAGCGAGGAGTGGGAGGCTCTGAAGAGGACCCTTCAGGGCTGCGAGGACTCACTCACTGTGGCCAGCAGGTCAGCAGGGGAGCTGCCCTCGCAGCCAAGCTGCGGAGCAGAGGGGAGTCCAAGGAGGAGGGGAGGCGGCTCAGGACTAGGTGTGGCAGGGAGCGTGGCGGAGAGTGCAGGCCTTAGAGCCCCGTCTCTCCTCTGCCACAAGCACATTAGCATGGGTTTGGGCAGGGGAAATGGGGGCCTCTCACCCACCCTGTGGTCCTGTCTGCCCGCCCCACCCCCCCAGGCTGCAGCAGTTCATCCAGGACCTGGACAGCTTCCTGACATGGCTGGTGAAGACGCAGGCGGCAGCAGTTTCAGAGGAACTGCCTGGCAACCTGTCTGAGGCTGAGGAGCTGCTGAACCAGCACGCCTCACTCAAGGAGGAGATCAACCGCTACGAGGAGGACTTTGCCAAGATCCAGGCGGTCAGCGACCTGCTGGCCCTGGAGGAGGCGGACCTGCCATACCTCTCGCTCCAGCAGTGGCTGCAGAAGCTGGACGTGGGCTGGAACAAGCTGCTGGAAATGTGGGAGAGCCGGCGGGAAGTGCTGGTCCAGGCTCACATCTTCTTCCTCTTCTTACGTGATGCCAAGCAGGCAGAGGTCTGCCTGGACAGCCAGGTAATCCATGTGACAGCCACAGCAGGAGGTGGAGGAGGAAGTGCACGCCTGCCTGCCCTCCTTCCCTCCTTCTCACCCTCCTGCCCCAGTGCCTGGAGCTTAGTGTGCATAAAAAAAAAAAAAAAAGTTTTGAAAAATTATCTGCCTGGACAAATCCTGAATGCACCTGTTTGAACCAGGGACTTTCTAAATACCAGTCCCTTTATGCTGATGAGGGATCTGGATGAGGAAAAAGAAAAAGAAACTCTTATGGTGCAAGCCAGATAAATCCAATTACTGGCCAGAGATTTCAGTAAAACAGGAGCACTGCTGGTTTTGGTGGTCCAAAGCTGCCCTGAAGAGGTGCTTGCCCTGTTAACGGTGCTGCAGTGAGCTGGGACCCTGGGAGGTGCCTTCCAGGAGCTTTTGCTGGCCTCTTCTCCTGATGTTTTTATCCCTTCGGTCTTTTCTGGCTTCACAAAGCAGAGCTAAATTGAAATCATTCTGCACTGGTAGATATCAAAAGGTTCCTGGAGAGTTTCTGCCTTTCCAGGGACTGGCTGCACCTGGACTTGTGCACCATTAAACTGGTGTGGCTAGCACTTTGCAGCTGGGGCTTAATTTGAGCCACCCAGGGAGGCTGGATGTCAAAGCAAAGCAGAGAGTGCCTCAGTGCTTTCTTTCAGCCTTTAGTGAGTAGTTGCAGTCCACCCCTCAGATGCCTGGGACTAAAAGGTGGTCAGCCTTAGACCAGAGGCCTTATTATTAAAGAATAAGTATTGTTTCCACCTTGACACACTTGTGCCTGTTCCACCCCCTCCCTGGTCCCTGCACCATCCGTGGCAGCTTCGCAGAAACCTCAGGAAGCTGTTGGCCAATTAAAGGGGCTTTGCCAGGAAACTTGCTTTTAACCAAATGGTGGATTCATTAACCAGTTAAAGTCCATGTGGCCACACAGCAAAGTGGCCGCTGTTTTGCAGCTGCTTAGATATATGACATGAGCAAAACTCTGTCATTGCTTGAGTGCTTTGAATCAAGGGATATGCAAAGTTCATTTACTCCCGGGGAATGAATGGGAGGGGGGTGTTCTGTGCCTTTCAGTTGGAGTTGCTAATCCGGTTTTGGAATGGCCCATTGATGGCTCCCGTGGGCGAGTTCTCTAAGGCGCTAATGCACAGGCCTTCCTCCTGCACTGCAGACGTCGCTGGTAGGAAGGTCCCTCTGGGAGCTCAAGAAGGCCTTAGCATTGGGACCAAATGGAGAGGGGCACCCATTCCACTTGCGGCTTTCTCTCCTCCCCCAGAACCCTCCTGAGGGTACTGGCACAGTCCACAGGAGCTAGATCTACAACAGGGCCACATTCAGGAGCCACGTGGGCCTTGAGAAGGGCCAGATGCAAATAATGGGGGTCGGGTCTGGATTGCCCCAAGGCTCCCATTCCGAGAAAGTCTGTCTGGGCTGAACCTCTTGACATGCTGGGGGATCCCGTATGGAGGCACTGGGATGAATGGGCCCACTTCCCTTGTTGATGCTTTTGGCACCTCAGGGCAGACGTCAGGGTTAGGGTTTCATTCTTGAAAACAGGTGACAAAATTTGCCCCAATTCTGCAGGAATACTTCACAGTCCCTGGTGCTCTTGGGTGCCAGTTTGGAATTGAAGTGGCCCAGTCAGTGGGTAAGTTGCCAAGACAGAGGCTTAGGGCTGTTCTGGTCTGGGACTAAAATACCACAAACTCTCTCCAGTGGCCAATCTACACCCCCCCCCAGCAAGAAGCTTGTATAATCCCAAACAGGCAGCTGCCCTGGGAGCAACACTTTTAAGTTCACACGTGGGGAGAAAATAAAGGAAGGGCAGGCTTTGCCGTGGGTCTTGGAGCCTAGAGCTGCCCGCTTGGCAGTCTGGGCCAGCTGCCTTTGCCTGCCCTATTTGTTGTTCCCACTCCAGCAATCGTGGGGGGCAGCAGAGGAGCGGCTTTTCTCCTTTGGCCAAATGGGCAGAGCTGTGGATGGCTGAGGGCTGGCATGTGCTCCTGCTGTGGCTTGCCTCCCCCAGCACAGGTGGCCTCCACAAATGGTGCAAGGCAGGGTGAGTGGGACATCTTGCCAGGGGGCCACTGTAGGTGGGCAAAGGGGGTGGGAGGAGGAAGAGGGTAGAGGCCGGGGCAGGAGCTGGGACCCCCGGCTCTCTTGCAGTGGGAGTTGGGCACAGCTGCCTTTTGCTCCCTACAAATATTGCTCCTTCCCTCACGGCCGTGGATCCTGGGTGGTGGTGGTAGTGGGCACAGCAGCCAGAAACTATTCAAGCTACTGCTGCAGCTGCTGGAGTCCTTCATCAACTGCTCTGCTGGGCAGCCTTGGTGTGAACCACAGTGACCAAGAGACAGCATCTCCTGGCTCAGTTCGAAGGGTGCCGGTGCCGGTGCCTGCCTTCCATGCCCATTGTAACCAAGGAGTTTGTTTTATTTATTTAGTGCTGTTTTCAGTTCTGTTTCTGGTTTTCTGCCTGCTTTTGTGTTTGTAAGCAAACTTGAGAGCTGGAAAGGCCACTTCAGAAGCGCTTATGATAAATCAGTTGTTCCTCTCAAGATGTAGTGATGCCCACCAACTTAGACAGCTATAAAGAGAATTAGTTAAATTCATAGAGGAGGGTAGTGCACTCAGTGGCTACTAGCCATGATGGTTAGCATCCGTGTCAGAGGTTGTATACCTCTAAACATCAGTTGCCGGGGATCACAAGGGCTGTTTCTCTTGGGTCTTGCTTGGGGATTCCCGCTGGGGCATCTGGTTGGCCACTGTGGGAACAGGATACTGGACCCGAGGATGCAAGTCCTTATAGTTCAGGTCTTGGGCTATTTGCCTTGTCTGGGCAACAGCCTCACTGCCAGCAGTTACAGGGAAAGTGAGAAGGAAATGGGTGGGTGGGTTGGAGCAGAAAGCTCTTTCTACATCGGAAACATCAGGCGTTCCTTTGTGGAATTCTTGCAGGAAACAACTCTGGCCCACACAGAGTTGCCCACGACGGTGGAAGGGGTGGAGAAGGGCATCAAGAAGCACAAGGACTTCATGACAACCATGGATCTCAACCTGCAGAAGACCACGATGGCCCTCAAGGCTGGCGAGAGCCTGATTCGGCAGGGCAACCTCTATGGCGAGCGAGTGAAGGACAAAATGGATGCCCTCCAGGCAAAGTAAGGGAACGATGGGCGGCCAACCACTCCCTGGGGCTGCTGAGAACCATAAAAAGTGACACACAGCTCCTGGTTGACAGTATTGTTTGGGGTTCCTGTAGATGTGTTGGAGCACAATACGTCTGCATGCAGGTGGTTGGAAGAGGGCTGTCAAATTATTCTGCCCAGCAATAAGACTGGAGTACCTTGCCATGTTCTTGTAAGCTATTATCTCTCAGCCTCAGAATGCCCCCCTCCTCCCTCCCTGCCTGGCCCAATTGGCAAGGTGGGACTAATGACATGAGGGTTGTAAGAAGCCTTTCTTTTTCAGTATTAGTCCCCAAATATGCGCTGGGAGGATGACTTACACGATAGGCTTGACCCCAGCAGATGCTGCTCTCTCCCCCAAACCCTTTCACAATCTTGATATAGCGTCTGTCAGTCTTGCCTAGTGATGCGTGATAGAGGGATAATTATATTGGGCAATGTATTTCTCCTCTTCAGGCACAGAAAACATTTTGCAGGGCAAACCTTAACATGCTTAAAAACTTTAGAAAATAAGCATATTTTCCTGCACACAAAAAACTGAGTTTGAAAGGTCACCAGCTCCTTTCTTTGCCTTCATGAAGAGGTGGGATGGGGCATGTGCACGCAACTGCCAAATCACTGCAGCGGTCCAGTCCTGGGTCCCGCCATTGTCTCCAATGAGCTGCTGCTGCCTCTGTTGCCCCTCACACGAGCTGTAGTAACATAGAAACAGAAAGCTGCCTGACATTGGGTCTGACCATTGGTGCATCTTGTTCAGTAGTGTCTACACTGACTGCCAGCAGCTCTCCAGGATTTGAGGCAGGAGTCTCTCCCAGTTCTATCTGGAGATGCCAGGGGTCGAACCTGGGACCTTCTGCATGCAAAGCAGATGTTCTACCACTAAGCTACACCCAAGGCTTCAAAATGAACCAGGAAATCCAGTCTCAGATAGAGGTGTTGCCTGACATGTGCTTATTTCTTTCTGTGTTAAGTGTCCAAAGGGCTTGAACTTCCAGGACGGTGTCCAAAGGTTGTGCCCACCACTTTGCCTCTGTGTGTATGTGTGTGTGTATAGATTCACAGCAAGGTTCAGAAGCTGACTTGCTCGTGGCTACATGCCAGATTCAGTTGCTTAAAAAGCTGGAATTTTTGAGTGGCCTTCAGACTTAAGCAGACTTAAGCCATGCATCTGTATTTTAAAAAATATGTTAACTTCTGGGGAAATGTGGACTGCTTACTAAGTACCCTCAAGAGTGCAATTTCTTGCAAAAAAAAATCTGGGGAGAGATTTTTCATACCTTTTTGAAAGAAGAGCAAAGCTAAGGCTCATGGCCATCATGTTTATCACCTCATGTGGTTAAGAACAACAAGGATGATCAGGGGACTGGAAACAAAGCCGTATGAGGAGAGACTGAACGAACTGGGCATGTTTAGCCTTGAGAAAGGAAGACTGAAGGGAGATATGATAGCACTCTTCAAGTCCTTGAAAAGTTGCCACACAGAGGAGGGCTGGGATCTCTTCTCTCTATCATCCCAAAGTGCAGGACATGGAATAATGGGCTCAAGTTACAGGTAGCCAGATTTTAACTGAACATCAGAAAAAAAATTCCTAACTGTTAGAGCGATATGACAATGGAACCAATGACCTGGGCGGGGGGGGGGGGCGCTCTCCAACACTGGAGGCATTCAAGAGGCAGCTGGACAGCCCCGTCGGGAATGCTTTGATTTGAATTCCTGCATTGAGCAGGGGGTTGGACTTGATGGCCTTATAGGCCCTTTCCAACTCTACTATTCTATGATTCCATGATCAGTCAAGGACATTTGCCTTGAGGTCTCAAAATATTTTTGGAGGGGGGGCTTAGGATTTTTAAAAAAGTCATTACCATGTGGAGCCAATTAAGATGCCCCTTCCCTCAACGCAGAAGCTGCCATCTCCCAATGAAATATTCCTTTGTGAAGGACCAGTAGCTAATATTGTCTGTTTTAATTGGTGTCAAATCCTTAATATATTTATCTGTTAAAGATAGGTAAACCAACTCAGTTCTGAGCTGTGTTATTATTTTAGCTTCAAGAAGGGCGGAGGGGGAAGAGAAAAGCTGAATATTGGAATTATTGTTATATCTTATATGTAATGTCCGATGCTGCTTTATCTTGTGTGGCATTTTATCTGGGTTGGGTGTGTGTGGAGGGTGAGTCAGTCCCTCTACTAATTAAGGTCAAGCAAGTGAGCAGCTTGGCTGTGCCCAAATTCACAGTATCACAAACAGCTCGTTTCAACTGACATTAGATTAGAAATGAAGAGCTGAGCAGAGCTCAGAAGCTCTTTGGATTTGAGGTACCGAGATGTCCCCTCAATAGCTAAGCCTTGCTGAGGGTGTGATGATTCAGTGGGATCTGGTCCCAGGAAGGATCGTGCTTTTGCTGGTGGGTGCGTCGGTGGGTCCTACAGACGTCTTGCGACTAGCCCAAAGGTCAGAGAAGAGGGCCTGTGGCAAAGGCAAGTAGCTATCCCAATATCCGGCCACTGGTAACAAATAATTTATGCAATATTTTGCGTTTGACCAAAAAACCCTCAAATATGCTGTGGCCTCTTTAGAGAATTATTCCTTTTGGCTTCCTGTACCAAAGTGAGCACTTTGTAAAACAGTTGCTGAAAAAGAAGTTTGCAGAACTTGTGCTAGACAGAAACTTTGCCAAACCTGAGCAGCTTGCTGAAACCTCAGCTCCTTTGCCAGCAAGAGGTAGATGAGGTTAGAATTGACCATCAACATGAGAGACTGAGCAATGAGGTCTGAAGTCTAGCATTCAGCCTGGATTGGACTGTACTGGACTTGCACTCAGGTCCTGCTTGCAGGCTTCCCCCAGGCACCTGGTTGGTCACTGTGAGAACAGGATGCTGGACTAGATGGGCCACTGGCCTGATTCAGCAGGCTCTTCTTATGTTCTTAACTGGGGAATCCAAAGCAGTGTCATATTTTCATAGGAATATGATCTGAACAGGCATTAAATGCTGTCAAGTTGACCTGGATATCCTTGGTGTTTTTTTCCATTGTGGGTCAGCTCCTAGCCATAATATGCAAAAGGAACCTCCATTTGCAGAGGCAGCATACCCTGCTGTCTTACGCTGCTATCACTGGACTGCCCTGTGCTGTCATTAAGGAGAGAGGCTGTGTGTCCTGGATGTGTGTGCTGGTATCCAAGAGGTGCTGTCTTGGACCCAGGCACGCATGCACACACACACAGACACCCATTCTCTCACTCTCCCCCTCCCCCTCGGTGTTCCTGCCCAGGCCCACAGGCAGCCCCAGCCTGACCAGTCTTTTTTCTTCCTTCACAGGAGCCAGCACAATCTGCAGCTTGCACAAGCATGGATGCAGCGCCTCAGTGACCACCTGCAGCTGCAGCAGTTCCTGCAGAACTGCCACGAGGTACGCTGCTCCTTGGGCAGAGGGGCGGGGGCGGGGGCATGATGTTCTTGGCTGTCCTCTGGGGTGCATTGAACAGCTGGTGAGGGGGAAGACACCAACAACTCAGATGGGAGGAGATATCGCAGCATTATCTTCCAAACATGGAAACACCTACTCCTCCCAAAGTCCCCTAGAAGCTGGGGGGTGGAGGCTGGTTCCTCTAGCAAAGGTTAAGTGGAAGCTGTCTCCCTGCTAGGCTAGCCTTCTAGGTGCAGGGAAGGTTTTCTCCCCCACCCTTTCTTTTTTGCATGGAGGAACATTCAAACATGCAACTCTGAAAGAGTCCAGTCCAGGTAATGCTGTGCTGCTTGACCCCACTGGCTGCACAGAGTGGCTCTTCCAAATGCCTGTGGGCATCATGGCAGGAGCACCGATGGGACCCAAAGGCCCAGGGAAGGGGGAGGGATGGAAGGTGGCTTAATCAAGGGACGTAGTTGCTGTGGAGATGGATGAACAGGGAGGCCCAGGCATCAAAGAGGTGTGTGCCCTCCCCCACCCCAATTCTCTTTGTGGAAATGCACCCCCTTTCCTCCAGGGATTCCAGTTAGCATTCAGTTTGCACTGTTGGTCACACCTACTAGCATGTTTCCATTTCTCCCTAATTAGGATAGCATTTATGTTCCCAGGCTGATCCTCAGTTGTGCTGATTAATGCTGGATGAGCATGTGTGTGGCACAGGCATGTGTATGCACACACGCACACAGAACAGGTTAATGACGTGTGTTGGGTGAAAAGGCTGGAGGGGCACAGGTGATTCTCCCCCTCGCAGCTTGGGTCTGAAGGTGCTCACACAGGAAGGGTGTGTCTGTGCCTTGCAAAAAATTAAAAATGGGCAGGAGGGCAGTTGGCTCAAGGCCTGGTAGGCCTCTCTGAACTGGGGCAACTTGGTTGGGGGGGTGGCAACCGGCCTGGCCCCTTTGCTTTCCACTGCCCACTGGCTGCAGGCACCACCTGGCTGCAGGCGTCTGGCCTCCTAGTCTGGTGTGCTTGACCAAGGTGGCATCCAGGACATGAACATTCCCATGGGGTTTAATCGCCACTCTACCAGGGTTTTCTGGATTTGGCATTTCTTTCTTGGGCTTCCCCAGGCTAGGACTTTAGGCCAATGTTGGGACTTTTTAGAAGTTTCAGGTACGTTGTGCTGTGTTTTGGCCTTGAGTAGAAGGGTTCCCCCAACAGCCCACCTGAAATCTGACACACACACACCGGTGGTGGGATAGGCAGGATATTTGTTCATGGCCCTTTTGCTGAGAGTGGCTCGAAGTGACCGATTTCCCCCAAATTGCTCTTCCAGTGGTAGAGTTTGTGCCTCTTCTGTTTGCAAAATGAACTGGAGGAGGAGAGCGATGGAGTGAGGGACGAAGCAGCAGCAACAGCGGGAGCGGGGGCGGGGAGAGAGAGAGGAGGCTGCGGACTCTGCCTGCAGTCACCGGAGGGAAGGAAGGAGGGAGAGCCGCCGCCGCTGCTAGCGGGAGTTCAATGCGCCGGGCCTTGTCCCCGCAGCTCTCCCCGCCCTTTCCCTGAGGTGCCCGGTCTCCGCCTCCAGCGATCGGCTTCCCCTGCAGTGACCCGGGGCCTGCCGCATCACGGACGGCGGCTTCCTCCTCGCGGCTGAAGGGGGAGGGGATGCTTTGAAGAGCAGCGGAGAAGAGGCGCCCCCGAGGGGTCTTTGGGTTGCCTCGGTTTGCCCGGCAGGAAAGTCCCTGCGGGGGGGGGCAGGGATACCCCTCGGAGGGCCCCTTCCCTTTCCTTTCCTTTCCTTCCCGAGCCTGCTCTGACTCAGGAGCCGCTTCCGAATGAGAGCGAGCCAAAGAGGACCCAGGCGTCCGGGCTAGAGGGAGGCTAACTGAGGTGACGCGGGCTCGGGCACGTGAGAGCGCCCCCCTTTTCCCCCTCCCCGGCCAGGCGGGCTGCTGCGGGTGGGACCCAGGCGTCCGAGGCCCAGCCTCGCGCCCTCTCCGCCTTCACGATTCGCGCCTCGCTAGCCGGTGACGCGCGCTCGGAGAAGGAAGGAAAGGACCGCCGGTCCTCCTTCACCCCACCCCCGGCGCTCGCTGGGCTTGCCTTCCCCGCTGCAGCATATCGGCCAGGGCTGGGGGGGAGGCTGCGCGTGCTGGAGGCGCGTGCGCAGCAGCTGCCGCGAGAGGGGAGGGAGCGGGCACCGGTGCGGGGGGAGAGGGGAGGAGCAGAGCGGCAAGGGGTCTCCCCCCCCCCGCTAGGCTGACGCGCGCTTCCTCCCCCGTCCTCCGTATGCAGCTCGATGGCTGGGTGGCCGAGAAGGAGACGCTGATGGCCGGCGAGGCGCCCCGCGGCACGGACGCTCTCCCGCGGCACCAGCGAGCGCCCAAGCGATGGCTCCGACACCGCGCCTTCATGGCCGAGCTGGCCCAGAACAAGGAATGGCTGCACAAGATCGAGAAGGTGAGTGAGCGGGGGGGGGGTGCTCAGTGCCAGTCCCAGCAGCTCCTCAGTGCCCCCTCCCCCTCCGAAGATGAGGCCACGCGCGGGGTTTTTTTGGCCATTTCCCTCCTGGTGTCTATCGTTCTCTATCCTTCCCTCCGTCTATCTAGAAGTGCTTTCTCCCTGTGGCACTGAGGAGTGTCTGCGGCCCTGGCCTCTCTGTGCACCTGCTGATGCCCACATCCCAGTACCAGGCAAAGACCCCCAGGCATGCGTGTCCGCTCCTTTTGAGATCTGGAGCTGGGTCTGCGTCCTTCTCCCCGTTCGCATGCCCTTGTGTGAGGTCCTCAAAAGCAGGGAAGTGTTTGGATGGCCTCTCTTGGTTCCGCAGGGCAGCAGACCCAATCACTAGGGCCTGGGCAGTAAGTCTTGGGCCTGCCTCCAAGGTCCTCCTTCTTTGGGGGGAACCAAGAGGTGGCATCTTCTATGGGAGCTGCCCAGGCACTCCTGGTGGCCCCTTATCAGGGCCGTAACCAGCCTAAAAGTTGGGGGGGGGGGCAACCAAGAAAGTAGGGACAGGAGAATTTTTTTCTGTAGCAATTTTTTTTTAAAAAAATGTAAGGGGGCAGAAAATGTTACAGGGTGGGACCTGTGCCACCCCAGCTTCAGGCTTGTCCCTCATCCTGCCCATCCTCTGTAGCCGCTCTCCCCCCCCCCGCTATTGGCAAGAGCATGAGTTGTGGCCCAGGGATCCTTGTGCTCCCTGGTCTGGAGAGGCGGCATGGAAGCCAAAGAGGCACAAGAGAGTTGTCAAGGCCTCAGACTCTTACTTTGCTTAGATAGATGACCACACAAGGAGGTGGCAAGGGATTTCCCCCTTGCATCAGTGAATGTTTTTTCCTGCAGGGTGTGTGTGTGTGCATGGGGGGGGGACTGGGGTCAGTTCCCTTACTTCTGGCTTTCTATTTGTGGTCCTTTGTGGTCTGGGTTGTGAGGCTTGATCTTGGGTAGGGGCAGATGCGGCTGGGCACGTAGTCCTGTTTTGTGGCAGCAACATTGACTGAGATCTAGATCAAGGAAGGTTGGGCCTGAATCCTTCCTGGGGGTCCCAGTCATGGCCCTTTGACCTGGAAGGCAGGTTGTGGTTAATGAGCGGTGAGTGAATGGCACTCTGCACATGTTCAGATGTGCCTTTCCCACTGGCATTGTGCTCGTTAAGTTGGCTCTCCTCAGGTGGTAGGTAGGGATTCATATGATTCGATGTTCCTTCATACAGCAACATCATCCCTGATGCCTGGTTTTTGTGCGGGGAAGGACTGACTGACTTTGGAATGGAGAAGCATCTAAGTACGTGAGCCCCTACGGTGGTTTCAAGGGTTCCAACCCAGACCCAGGTTGGGCATCCAGGGAGGAGGAGGGAGGAGGCCTTAGTTACTTGGTTTTATACATCTAGGGGCCCAGACTGTTTCTCTAGGCTGGTCCTGGAGTGAATACCTGGCTCAGATTGAACCCAGACGCAGCTAGCAAGGGAGGGGTTGGCGTTGTCTCCTCTGGTGAATGTGTGATCTGAAGGGAGGCCATATCTCACCTATGGCATGGGGTTGCATGGGTTCTTGATACTGTCTGGGCCATGCCTGTTTTCTGCCCTGTTTTCCCTCAGCTGGCATTCTCTGGGAGTTGAGCCTTTGGCTGACCCTGTTGCAAAAAAGAGACGGCCGCTTCCAGGGTGGTGGTACTAGGGTGGTGGTAGCCCAGTGGTACAATGCATGCTTTGTCGTAGGCTTCGACCTTGGCAACTCTAGGGATAAAGGCTTTCTGATAGCGGAGCTCAGAAAGACCCCCTGCCTTTGCTGGAGACCTTGGAGAGCAGCTGCCAGCTAGAACAAGCAGTGCTGGACTAAATGAAGCTCATGCAAGGCCTCTCTCTGTCTCTCTCTCTCTCCAGCCTCCACCCCAAGGAGCCCTGTGTGGCTGCAAGGGTGTGAGGAGGTTTTCCCAGGGCATATACCCCTGATTGGACACCAGTGAATTGTGCTCGCTTTCTAAAGCGTGAGATTAATGGGCATTACAGAGCAGGGTTTTCTTAGTGGTGGTACCTTCCTTGTTAAGCACCCTTACCTGAGATAGGCAGGCTGCCCTCTGTGGTCTCTTTCTGCCAGCAAATGAAGGCCTCTTTGACTGTCCGCTGTCTCAGGCTGGTGGTTTTTGTTGGAGATGCCTTTTTAGTTTTTTTTTTAAAGATGGGAATTGGACTGTCAATGGTGTTTCATTTGTGAGTATGTTTTTGTTGAGAAGTAATGCATATGCTCACGTGTAAGTAAGTAAGCAAGTTTCATCAGCGCGGAGCTGGCCGGCAGGGGGGATGCTGGGGTGAGGATGGCTCCAACAATTCCTGCAACATTTGGGGCCTGCTGGGCATTTTTTGTTGGCAAAATGCCAGCCTGTGATCTCTCACAGCGGCAGCCTTGCAGATGGCGGCTTGAAGGCTTCTCAGAGGCTCCCCACCCCAGGAGGCTCTGCGTAAATCTAGTTGGTGCGTGAGTGTATGATGATAATTACTAGGGGATCAGATTGGGGAAGGGAGGGAGGTGCACACTTTTTAACCATGCGAAACAGGCATTTTATAGGAAAAAAATAAGTCAGCCAGTTGTATTTTATCTGCAGAATTCAGAAGGATCTTTTTGATCTGTTAATATATAGTGTCTGGAACTTCCCCGGAGGATAATGTTGGTCTTGGCAAGAATATTGGAAGGCCAGAATGGCTGAGGATGTGTTAGTGCCTGAGGTGAAAAATCCCAGATAGCCTCTCTCGTCTCCACCTGCCTGACATGCGTAATGGGGCACAATCCATCTCAGGGAAGTGGATGGGAGCTGCACAAGAGCCTTTTTGCTTGGACAGAAAGATGGTGGCTTCCTCCACTCAAGGGCTAAGGCTCTCAGGTTGCCATGGAGACATCCAGGCCTCAGTTGGGAATGAGGGTGGCATCTGTGCCCCTCTTGGCATGATGCTGTTAGCAAGGCCCAAATTCTCCTTTAGAGAGCTAATGTGGGGGAGCAGGAATGGTGATCTGAGGATAATTCCCCCTTTATTCCCTTCCCCATCCCGGCCCTTGTCCATACACAAAGTGAGGCCTCTATGGCTGATGTGGTTTGTGAGGTAGCATTTTTGCACTGGATGTAGGATGCTGGGTTTTCACTGGATAACGTTAAGATGCATGTTAAAATATGATCTTTGACAGCCTTGAATATGCACAGAGTTGATTTCCATAATCACTGCGTGATTAACCTCAACCAGACAATAATTGCTAAGCATTTATCAATATCCTTTATTTCATATCCTTTATGAAAAAGACCAAACAAGAGATGGGTTGATTCCATAAAGGAAGCCACAGACCTGAACTTACAAGATCTGACCAGGGTGGTTCACAACAGATGCTATTGGAGGTCTCTGATTCATAGGATTGCCATAAGTCGTGATCGACTTAAGGCACATAACAACAACAAATGAAAAATTCAGTCATAGAAATGGAATAACTACCTATTTTGCAGTAAGCTAAGTTGATAAAATCAGACAATCATTTGATTTTGAGATACAGCGGAAAGTAAATTTTGATCCAGCCATACGCATTTTAAGCCTTCTAAGTCTGTAAATGTTTCATGAAATACACACCCAGATAAAAAGGTATACCAGCCAGAATAATACACAATTGCCAGTCAACCTGAAGAGATCCGCAGTTAGACCCAAATCCTTTTACCCTCCTTCCCAAATAAATAAAATGCCCTTTCTTGCTGATTGCAAACGCTTGCCAAAATAAGCAAAGGCTGCTTCGCATTCTGACAATTCTCTAACAATTGAGGAAGAGTGAATAAAAAAAATATCTTCATACATGGGTGGATCTATTTGATTTCTATAGGCTTTGACTTCCACAAAGTCATGTCCTAAACTTAGTGCTCTGCAGGGAGGGGGCTTACTCCGTATTTAGGACCTGTTAAGCTGGTGAACCCTTAACAGGAGAATCGGACAGACTCATCCTGTGATCCCACTGCGTTTGCAGCCACCACCACAGGGCCAGTGTGGTCACAGTCCTCTGCACTCCCAGCCAAAGGAAGCTGTAAAAACAAGGGCTAACATAGCAATGCTGCCAAAGCCCTCGGAGGGTTCAAGCGGGGGCGGTAGCAGTGGCAGGACAGGATCTCCTCCACAGAGGTCCAAAAGCACAAGGGTGCTCCCAGGCAAAGGCTGCGGCATGTCCCCCCACAGAGGCGATCCCCATCTCCTCCAGCTGCAGTTCTCCTCTGCAGGGAGGGCAGGGACACAAGCAGAGCCAGCACCCTGGTGGGCCATCGTAGCTCAGCAGCAGAGTGCCTGCTTTGCATGCAGAAGGCCCCAAGTTCAGCCCCCAATGGCATCTCCTGGTAGGGCTGGGAGAGACAATCCCTGCCTGAAATCTCAAAGAGCTGCTGCTGCCAGTCAGTGTAGACAAACCTAGGCTAGAAGGACCAAGGGTCTGACTCAGCATGAAACAGCTTCAAATGGGAGGGTTGCCATTCCCGTCACAACAGTCTGTCATTCCATAGCCCCCCAGGAGGGGGAGCCCCAAAGCCACCAGAAAGGGTTTGTGACCCGTTGCAGGATGAATTCCTCCATTCACACAAGGTTTGGGGAAATGGTGCACCTTGGACTGTGGGAGGGGATCGTGCCTGTTGCAGGGAAGAATGCACATGCGGCCGTGGCAGGCAGCTCAGTGGGAACGACAGTGTGATGGGAAACAGGAAGCAGGAGTTCACCCCTTCGCTGGGAGATGGTCAGGTGACCCCCCCACATACACACAAAGGAAGTCTGTGCCTTTTGAGGGGGGTGTCTGGCAGCAGCTATACTTCAAGATGGGGGAAAAGGTGTCAGATTGCAGGTTTCCTCCTCCATAAAGCAAGACCCTCACGCCAGGGCCTCAGAGAGAGAGGAGGCACCAGATGGGGGCCATATGTAGACACCTGGGGCTTAGCCTTCCCTTCCTCGTCCAGCCTCCTTCAAAGGAGACCTTTAGTCTAGCTAAAATTACACTCAGTGTATGGAGAAGTTGATTGGGTGAGGTTCTTGTTCAGAACTACTTAAAATAATTGCAACCGCAGGAAAGATTTAGAAGTGAGGAAACATAAGTCATACCTCCTAAGAAGGTATGTTTTAATTAGACTGCCTACTTTCGTAATCCTGTTGAGATGAGTAAACACAACCAGCCACTCGGAGCACACCTGAGATGAAGGAGGTCAGTGTTCAGAGCAGTGGATGCAGTTTACAGGCAGCCTAATCCCCCCACAAGCAGCAATTGAGATGGGGGGGGGAGATTGTGTGTCCCAGGATAAGAAGTTGTTTTCCGGGCCCGATTCAAGGTGTTGGTTTTAACCTTTAAAACCCTGTACGGTTTTGGCCCAGCTTACCTGAAAGAGTGCTGGCTGGGGCTGATGGGAGTTGTAGTTCAAAAAAGTAACTTTTCCAAGCTCTGTTATTATGCCACAGAAGCCCAGAAAAAAGTGTAATAGAAAGTGAGTGTCTGGCTGTCATGGTTGGCAGCATTTTGGCAATGCCTAGTGGGACCCTGGAAGCCATGGGAATGAGTCCCTGAACAAGGATGTGTGGGACAGGGCCCCTGCTTGCAACTCCCCATGACCAGCAGAAGTGCAGAGTTATGCCCAAAATTCCGAATAAACGTGCAGAGTCAATAATGCACCATTACAATAAGCATGCATATTTGCACAGCTCAGAGACTCCTTCACAAAGGATTTTGCTTCTAATGGTGTGTAGGCAACTGTTTCTCTCTTCCCGTCCCCAGGAGGGGCATCGGCTGATCAACGAGAAGCCTGAGCTTGCTGAAACCGTGAAGAAGAAGCTGGAGGAGATCCGGCTCTGCTGGGCTGAGCTCGAGGCTGCCACTCAGGCCAAAGCCCAGCAGCTGCTGGAAGCCACCAAGGCCGACCAGCTGATGCAGAGTTTCACAGACCTCGACAAGCGTCTGCGCCACATGGAGAGCCAGCTGCAGGTGGCAGATGCTGGGCCCGACTTGGCCAGTGTCAACACCAACCTCAAGAAGCTCCAGGTGGGTCCCAGGAGTGGGGAAGGGCTGTGTATGTGGGGAAGCCATGAATCCGGGGGTGTTTGTTTTGCATCTGCTTCCAGCAAGTCCCTCCCCTGCCCTGACAGCTGGCAAGAGACATCTGTTCCCTTTCCAGCTGGGCTGCTTGTATCACCAGCAAGAACCTTTCAACCCTCCCTTGTTCCCCTTTTCTAGACTCCCTGGGCACTGGGAAGGATACAGGGAGGGATGTCGTAAGATGGGGCTCTTGAAGAGCAGCCAAGCCAAGCCAACCACCTCCTCACAAAGTGGGGCAACCCTCTTATCCAAGAACCCCTTGACTGGCACCGCAAGTGAGATGGTACAGGGAGGCATAATGCCATGTAAATGGGCACATACCATCCTGCACGTTGTCTTGGTGGCTGTGAGATCAGGTTCTGGGTCTTGCTAGCTGCATTGCATTTTGGGAACCCTTGTGATCCCTGAGGACATCTGCACCACTTCAGATTGTGACTGGGAACTCACATTCTTTTACTTGCTTATTTAAAGATTTAGAACCTCTTTTTCCTATTAAGATAAATAGTCTAAGATGGCTCATAATTTATAATAAAAAAGCCATAAAATCCAAGTTTACAGCAACAACAATTCCCAAAATGCATAAAAAATAGTGAGGAAAAATAGGTTGAATACAACTAAAGCATGTTCCATAAACACAACAGGAAGAAACCATAACAGTCCTAACATATAGATAATGGTCAACTTAAAACCAATTTGCATATGTGGTCTGTCTGGAAGCCATCCTACAAAGCAAAGTCTTCACCGTCTGGGGGGTGGAGGTAAGATGACCCACCCTTGGGAGGGCTTTCCCGAACCTGCTTGTGACTATGAAAGGGGCTTGACAAGGTGGACTTTCAGGTAATGATGTTAGCAAGCGAGCAGGTTGATATGGGAGAAGGCAGCCCTTCAAATAAGCTGGTTCCAAACCACAAGGGGCTTTCCAAGTGCTCTGAGTTGGGCTTCAAGATAAGTCGGGGGGCAGAGCAGCTGTTTCAAGGAGTGAGCTGCATGCTCTGCATTAATATCCTAGTTGCCACATTCTGCATCAGCTGAAGTTTTTGAAAGCAGCCCTGCACAGAGAGTGTCGCAGTAGACCAAGAGTGAAGCAACTAGAGTATGTGTTACCATAGCCAGATCTGCAGAGTCCTGGAACAGACATCTTTGGCACACCAGCCTCTGAAGGAAAAGCACATCTCACCACCCTCAAGACCTGAGTGGTTAAGGACAGGGCTGGGTCCAGAGGTTCCCCAAGGTGATGGACTTGCATTTTTAAGGAGAATGCAGCCCCATCGGACACAGGTTGATTCTCTGTTTCTGGATCAGCCGTTTCACTGATCAGGAGCACCTCTCTCCGTGAGGATGAAGCTTCAGTATATTTTCCATCATCTGTTACTTATTTAAAGATTTTTAAAGAGTCCCTGGCTGCCTTCTATCCAGGCACTGAGCAGGCTCAGACTTTGCAAGGGACGTCCTGACAGGTGGGCCCAAGGCCTGGCTGTCGGGTTGTAGCTGTGGGGTCTGACATGAAGCTCAGCTGGGCAGGGAGAGAGTCCACAAGTCTTTCAGGGAGTAGAGCTGAGTAGGTCAGAGTCCAAAGCAGCCACCTGTAGGGGGGGCAGGGGGGCTCCCGGGCCTGGCTTCTCAGGGGCACAGGGGCAAGTGGGGTTCTGCTTTCTTTCCCCTGGGGCTGGGGGCCTGGGCCTTGCTTGCTCCTCCTCATTTTGGCCCAGCCAGGCAGTGGAGGTGGATGGCTCTACAACTGCCAGGGATGAAGAAGGCTGCTGCAGGGTGGCCAGCCGGCCGGCTTCCCTCTCACACCAACCTCTCCGTTTTCCATCCTCAGCAGGCCAAGGCATTTCAGAGGCGGCCATTGCTCATCTCATCCTAGTGCGGTTTGTCTCATCACGCTGCATGGCGGTACAGTAGCCCTTTTCTTTGACTCCATCCGCGTTGCCTTTTTGCATTCCTCGTTCCTTTCATTTCCCAGTGCCTGAGCCCCTCCTTGTCCCCACCCTGTTTTCTCAAGGCAATGCAGGGGATGGGGGACCCTCTCCGCCTGCCTGCCTGCCCACCCCTTGTTCTTCCCCATCTGGTTTCTTCTGTTCTGTTTCCCATGGACTCTTTGTCAGCTGCCAACTACTTTCCCGGCGTGCCTGTTCCAAACACGCTGCACTTTCTAGAGCCTGATTAGCAGGAGGCCCCTGGGAGGAGAGCAAGTGGGCTTGGGAGGACGGTGGGAACAAGCCAGGCTGTGGGCAAGCGGGAAAGGCCCTGGGAGGCTGCCAGGTAGCTGCCTGTTTCGCTCTGCCTTCTAGTCTTAGAGCCTAGGAAGAGCCCTGTGGCTGGATCAGCCAAGGGGGCTCACCCAGTCCAGTGGCCAACCAGATGCCCATTATGGGAAGAAGCTCACAAGTGGGACCTGAGAGCAACCGCATCTCTCGCCTCCTGCGGTTCCTGGCAACTGGCAATCAGAAGAATCCTGCCTCCAACTGTGGGGTCAGAGTATAGCCACTGACAGCCTTATTATTTGCCACTTGTTGGCCTAATCCTCTTGATCGCTGCCTCTTGTGGATGTTCTCCCCATAAGCGTTTCTCAGGTCCTTCATTGTTGTTTAGCAAATGCAGGAGCGAGTCAGCAATGGTCTTGATCCTGCTGCTGTGCAGGGCAGGGGGGGAAGGGTCCAGGTTGCTCCACTGGTAGGACAGACGTCTGCAGGCTCCAGACTTCAGTTGCTCTCATTCTGGCATCTGACCATGGGATCCCTGGCAGATCTGGGAGGGTGCTGAGAATCCCGTTAGAGGCCTTTTCCAGCTGCTTCCCAACAGCACAGTTCCTGTCGCTCCCCAGGAGGAAGCCACAGCAGACAAGCTGCCCTTAGATTGTCCCCAGACCTTCGTTCCCATTTGGTCCAAGCCCTGACAAAGAGAAGGGCGTCCCCCCTTGAGGGAGGCATGGCCAGGCCTGCAGGAGGCAGGAGACAGCTTGGAGGGGAAGGGGAAGGGGCTTCTCCCGGGGCCAGGCAAGATGAGGAGGGGTTGCCGAAGCCCATCTCTTGGGCGGAGGGGCCTTTGGGAGCCTGCCTTTGCCCCCCCCCCGAGCTCTCTGCCTTTCACCTCTCCATAACTTTTGTATCTTCACCAAACGGAAAAGAAGCACCAGGGAATCAGCTGTGCATTCAATTAAAAGGATTCAGTGCCTTTAACAAACGAGGAGTTGCACTCTGGCCACCAGCTCAGGTGGCTTAGAAACTGAACAGGAGAGCGAGGATGCAGAAGGCAGCCTTGGGGCTGGGGGGGAGGCTGGAAAGGGACTCTGCACTTCCTGCCTCTCCCTCCCTCCCCTTTGCTGGAAATGACTTGTGTGTTCCATAACCCTTTGCTTGGGATGCTTCATCCTCACGTCTGCTTTTAGCTTGGGCTGTTCTCTTTGGCCCTTTTGTTGCAGAGAGGTTTCATGTGCTGAAGGTGGGGGGGCTGGTGGAGTGCCCCAAGCCCCCCCCCAATGGGAACCACCAGCATGTTCCCTTTTCATTGAACCAGATGACTGTCTTGTATCTTGCAGCCAAAAAGGGTTTCTCCCACCCACCAGCCTTCCTCTCCCCCTGCCACTGCATGTGCTGGTCACCGCCAGGGTTGCAGCCTCCTGTACAAGAAGGTTTGGGGAGGGCCCCCCAGAGCCAAAGCAGTCAGCAGTCCACAGCAGGTCCACTCCCTCCTCCATATTGCAGGCTCCATGTGGGGCGGGGAACATGGAAGCAAGTTGCTTTTCTTTGCAAGTAGCAGCATGTTATAACCGTGCGCAAAAACTCCGTACCAGCTGGAATGAAAGCCATAAAACCCAGCAAAGATGAGAATCCCAGTCCCTGCCAAAGTAATTCCCACCCTCCTGAGTGAGAGATTGGTGTCAAAGGAAAAAAGGGTGCAGGGAGACCAATGGACAGACACACAGCATCTCTAGGAAAACAAGCAATGCCCAGAGAGCTGGACGTGTGCCGGGGAAGAGTCTACAATCAAGAGACCTGCATGCCTTGGGCTGCCATTAGCCACTGTGGTGGGACATAGAGGAGGAGCCTGAGCCAAGACTCTCTTCCTGGGCTTCCTGCTGGGCGGGCAGGCAGCCGCATAGCTCCGCCTGTCGAGCCAGGGCCTGCTCTTTCCCGCCTGGCCAACTGCAGCCCTCCTCCCCATCCTCCTCTGTGTTGCAGACCATGGAGTCGCAGGTGGAAGGATGGTGTAAGGAAGTAGGGGAGCTGCAGACCCAGGTGGCTGCTCTGCCCATGGAGGCGGCCAGCAAGGAGCTGGTGGACGAGAGGCAGAAAGTGGTTGGGACACGCATCGTGCGCCTCATCGAGCCCCTCAAGGCGCGCCGGAGGATCCTGCTGGCCGCCAAGGAGGTGCACCAAACCAGCCATGACCTGGAGGATGAAATGGTACGTGGGGCTCAGAGGGATGGGTGGGGGGAAGTGGCGGAGGTGCAGGAAAGCGCCGGTTAGCCGTGGGCCTGAGGGAGGTGAGGGCTTGCAATCTCTGGGACGGCCGCCAGTGACACGGGGTCGATAGCAAAGCCTGCTCTCTAGGAATGGCGGAAGTCTTAGAAGCCATGATGTGCAGAGCAAGTGGGATGGTGACCTAGAATTTTAAAAGCTGGAAACAGGTGCCATTCCTCAGCTGGTGTTCTGCAGCCATGCAGGACATCCGGGCTGAACAGACCACAGCGCCCAGGTTTCAACTTGCGCTTCCCCCAGCCAGGGTCAAGCAGGAGGTGCAGGGAGATGGCTGTATTCTTTTTGGAAATAAAACAGCTGGGCAGAAGGCAAGCCAGTGTCATTGGTGGGAAGTGATAATGGTGGGTGGGCTTCAGTCCCCCACATGCCACGAGGGGAGGGACCTCTTTCCTTTGCCCCATCTCCAGCAAACAGTGGCTCCCATGTGGAGCCGTGCCCTTTTCCATCCCTGCAAAGCTGTTGGCCGTAACAATGCCTGCTGGGAATTATTCTCACGAGAGGGCTTTTGGTTTGGTTTTGCACTTCCCACCCCCTCCCAGGCCTGGGTCCAGGACCGCTTGCCATTGGCCACACTGAAGGATCACAGGGACAACTTACAAACTGTCCAGCAGTTCATCAAGAAGAACCAGGTAAGAAGAGGAAGCGGAGGGGGGGAGGGGAAGGGAGTTTGTGGCACCCCCAAATCCAGGGGTAGAAGATGCTGGGAGAGGTGGAGAAGGGGGACCTTCAGGAAAGCCAAGGGCTGGCCTGGCCTGGGAACCCCCCTGCCCACCGTCCTAATTATTCCTTCTCATGGTCCTCTGGGTGACTGTGAGTTCTGACGAACCTTGGCATTTCTCCCTCTTTGGACGCCAGAATCTGCGTCGGGAGATTCAGGTGCACAAGCCCCGGATGGATGATGTCTTGGAGCGCGCAAACAGCCTTGCCGCCATCAAGAGCCCCGAGGTCGACTCCGTGCGGCTGCTTCTAGAGAAGCTGTCTGAGCTGTGGGCTGCTCTCCAGGAGGAGACGGAGCGGCGGCAGCAGCTTCTAGATGCCACCTACCAGGTGGAGCAATATTACTTTGACGTCGCTGAGGTGGAGGCCTGGCTGAGTGAGCAGGAGCTCTTCATGATGAACGAGGAGAAGGGCAAGGTGGGTGGCCAGCCGTGGAAGGAGGGAGCAGGGAGAGGCCTGGGAATCGCCACATCTTCTCTAAAGGATGCCCTCTTTGAAGAAGGCTGGTGGGAAGCTGTTGGGCATAGCAGGCGCCATCCAGACAAGGACTGTCTCAATGCTGCGTTGACTGGCAGTGGCAGAGAGAGGCCTTTCCCGCCTTTAGCTACCTGAGAGCCTTTTTCCAATGGAAGTGCCAGGAATCAAACCTAGGACTTCCTCCTTGTACACAGCACACCTTCGGCCACGGAGCCCTGATCTGTCCCCAGAAAGACCAAGCCAAGGACTCCTCCTTGACTGCCTTCAGTTGCCTGCCTATCACTTGGATGGCCCTGAGTTCTTTCCTTATTGTTTGAGATGTGCCAGGGTGAAAATCCAGCATTAGAAACAACTCCTGGGGCTGTTTTCGATGCCAGGCTGAAATTCAGCCTTGCGGGTGGGTGGGTGGGGGGAAGACCCCCATCAGACCCACTTCTCTGAATGGGGAGGGAGGGAGGATGGAGAGAACTCTCATTCCAGCTTCTGGGCTTGTGGCCACTGGATGTGACTCTTCTGGGCTAGCAGCTGCGTTTGCCTGCCTGCCCGTGCCCATCCCTGCCCCTGATTTCCCCCAGGATGAACAGAGCACCCTACAACTCCTGAAGAAGCACCTGATGACAGAGCAGACAGTGGAGAACTACGCGGAGACCATTGCGCAGCTGTCACGGCAGTGCCGAGCACTGCTGGAGCTGGGCCACCCTGACAGGTGCATGACTGCCCCCTCTCCTTTCCCCCACCCCCTCCACCTGAGGCTTCTGTACTGACCAGGCTCTGTCGTTGGCAGCGAACAGATCAGCAGGCGGCAGTCTCAGGTCGACCGCCTCTATGTGTCTCTGAAGGACCTGGTGGAGGAGCACAAAGGCAACCTGGAGCAGCAGTACTGGCTCTTCCAGCTCAGCCGCGAGGTGGATGAGCTGGAGCACTGGATCGCCGAGAAGGAGGTAGTGGCTGGCTCGCCAGAGCTGGGCCAGGACTACGATCATGTGACGGTGAGCGGAGACGAGGACTGCCAGGACGTGGCCTTGCCCATGGTTGCAGCAGTGCCTGCCAAGTTTCATTTCTCAAGCGGGAGGTCACTGGAAATAGAATTCCATGACTGGGCAGCTCTTGGTCTCAGTCCTGGCTATGGAGGTTATCTAGGGGAGAGGCAAGAGGACTCTGCACATGCTCTGAGGTGCTCTTCTCTTATGTATCAGGGCTGAAACCCGTCAGAAATGTCAGGGCAGAGCCTGGAAGGAAGTTGGCACAGCTGGGAAAAAAAGATTCTTTTGTTGATATAGATATTATCAAAGATTTTAAATATTTATTCATTTATTTATCTATTTAAAGTGATTTATTATAGATTTAATACAAATCTGTATGCACAGAAGTAAAAGAATGTGTGTGTGTGTGTGTATAAATGTGTATATATATGCCTGGTAAAGGCATTAAGATTAGCAAATGCACCCTGGCTAGTTTTGCCACGGGCTGATGCTTCCTAGCTTGTGGTAACATGGAGATGGGCTTTTTCACTGATGGCACCAGTGTTATGGAATGCCCTCCCTGCTGAAATCCAAGAGGGCCCCTACCATACTAGCATTCTGCTGGCTCTTAAGGACACACCTGTTTAGGCAAGCATCCCCCTGAACTTTAACTTCGTAATCCAGCTGTTTTAATTGCTTTTTAATAGGCTTGTTTTATTGTATATTTTAAGTACAGTTTTTTTAACGTTTTGATGGAATTTTTTAATTGTGTATTTTAATTATGTATGGATATTATAATTAATTTTATGCCTATAAACCACTCAGAAGCCTTTATGGCATGTAAACGGTATAATAATAATAATAATAATAATAATAATAAAACAAAGTACATGTTGCATGTTCATGTAGTTTTCTTATGTTTTTAAATATCAGTGCCATCACTCATCTGTAGCAAGCAAAGGAATAATGAAAAAGTGAGCATGTGCAGAGTGCCTTTCTCTCACAGCTCTGCTCTTTGGCAGTGGGGTTAATGCTTCTAAGCTAGAGATAATGCTTTGAGCCACAACACTTTCAGTTCCTATCAGTTTCCCCATCTCAATGCCTCTTCCCATCCCTTTGGCCCCTCCCCTCCCTCCCCCAGCTGCTACAGGAGAAGTTCACAGAGTTTGCCAGTGAGACAGGTAACATCGGCAACGAGAGGATCTTGGCCGTCAACCAAATGGTGGACGAGCTGATCGACTACGGGCACGCAGATGCTGCCACCATTGCTGAGTGGAAGGACGGGGTGAACGAGGCCTGGGCCGACCTGCTGGAGCTGATGGAGACGCGGGCACAGATGCTGGCTGCCTCTCACGACCTGCACAAGTTCTTCAATGACTGCAAGGATGTGCTCTCCCAAATCGAGGAGAAGAAGCAGCGCCTGCCAGAGGTCACCACCCGCGAGTCCAAGACCTCGGCTGGCACTCTGCAAAGGATGCTGAACTCCTTTGAGCAAGACGTGCAGGTCTTGGTGACACAGGTGAGAGAAAGTGTGTGCAGCCCTGGGGGCTGCAGAGGGAAGTTGGAGAGAGACTGCTGGATAAACAGCCTCCTGCCCTGCCCTGCCCCACCCCACCCCACCTTTCTCCACTTTAGCCCTGGATGAGGGAGCCCTGCGCAGTAGGCCACTTGCAACCCCAGGATCTCCAGGTGGATTTCCAGCTGTGTGTAATAATCTTCTGCTCCCTGGCAGGTGCGGCAACTGCAGGAGGTGGCAGCCCAGCTGCGGACAGTCTATGCGGGCGAGAACGCTGAGGCCATCACCACCAAGGAGCAGGAAGTGATGCGCTCCTGGAAGGAGCTGCTGAGCTCGTGCGAAGATTGCCGGCTCCAGATCACCACCACCACCGACAAGATCCGTTTCATCAGCATGGTGCGAGACCTCATCTCCTGGATGGACACTGTTGTCTGCCAGATTGGCACTGGCGAGAAGCCCAGGTACAGCCCCCGCTCCTCCACCTGCTCTGGCATCCAGCTCTGCCGTGCCACGGAGTTTGGGACCTGAGTGCTGAGGCCCAGCCAGTGTGGGCGGCCTTGAGCGTCAGGGATGGGATAGGAGAGCATCACTTGCCAGGTGCCCCCCAGCAAGCCACCTTGTCCAGGACTGGGGGTTACAATGATGTATTGTTGCAAATTGCTGGGGCGCTTAGCCATGAGGCTGTTGCCCAGTGGAGGGACCCCTGCTGTGCACACGGAAGAGGGTTCCAGGCTGGGCCTTCAAAGGGCTGCCTGGGAGCAGGGAAGGAGGAGAGTTGGAATACAAAGTGGGGGTGGGGGGAGGCCATGGAAGGATCTGGCCCAGTAGGAAGTGACTGCAGGTAAAAAAGCATCTTTGGCTTGGACCGTGGTCCTGCCTGACAACTTTTTTCCGTGGTTGGTGGGGCCACCCAGTGCGCTGCAGCACTTGGAAAAACTCCAGCTGCGTTCTGCACCTTGGTGGCTGTCTTGGCTTAGAGATGGCTTCCCTGTTGCATCCCTTTCCCTTCCTCCTCTGTGCCTTCCCTTTTCCGAAGAGCCCCCCAACTGTCTCCCGCCCTTTCCACCCGGACCAGCCCCATCCACTGTCCTCATGCTGCTCCTCCGCTGCCCTCTGCAGGGACGTGTCAATGGTGGAGGTCCTGATGAACTACCACCAGGGCCTGAAGAGCGAGATTGAGACCCGCAACAAGATCATCGCTGCTTGTGCGGATCTGGGCAAGACACTAGTTCTCAACAAGAGCCCTGCCTCTGAGGAGGTCAGCTCCACCCCCGTCTCCATTTCCCTGTGCCCAGGAGGGAGGCTGTGGTGGCGGGGGGGCGGGGGAGATGTCCTGCTCTCTCCTGGCACCTCACACAATGCAGTAGGCCTTGCCTGGCATTGCCCAGAGGAGGTGGGTGCCCTGTGTGCGAGACCTTCTCTGGGGGGGGGGGGAATGCAGCAGGCCCAGGATTCCCTTTGCTGTCCTCTCCCAGCTGGGATTCCTCTTATTTCCGCTGCAGATCAGGCTCCACCTCGAGAAGCTGATGACCAAGAAGAAAGAGATGATTGACAAGTGGGACCGGCACTGGGAATGGCTGCAGCAAAGTGAGCAAGGCTGCCCCCCACAAAACCAACCAGATTCTCATTGAGCAGATTGCTCGTAGCCCCCAGGAAAGGGGCGTGGGGTATCTCTTCTGGGTCCCAATCCGGGGGGTGGGGGGGTGGCAGAGCAAGAACAGCTGGGAGACAGGATTCCTTCAGGGTTCCCCCTTGATGCACCTCTTGGCACTTACATTGGGGTGCCAGGGGTCCCGTTGGCCAGAGCTGGCATCCTGGCATAGAGACAGGAAAAGATTAGAGTCGCACACAGCCTGAACTTCTGGTATTAAACTAAAAGCTGTCATTGGCTGTTGCACCCTGTGGGTGCTGGGAAGGGAGTGCTCTGTGGCTGCACCCCACATGCTCAGCACGGGCAATGAGAGTGGCAGCCTGTTCTCAGGGCAGGCCGGGGATGCTGACGGGATCCCGGTTGTCTGTCTCTCTCTTCCTGGCAGTGCTGGAGGTCCACCAGTTTGCCCAAGAGGCCATTGTGGCTGACGCCTGGCTCACTGCCCAGGAGCCCCTGCTGAAGAGCCGGGAGCTGGGGAACAGCGTGGATGAGGTGGAACAACTCATCCGGCGCCACGAGGCCTTCCGCAAAGCGGCTGCGGCTTGGGAGGAGCGCTTCAGCTCTCTGCGACGTCTCACCACAGTAGGGACTAACCACCAGAAACATGTTTTGTAGATTGGGGGTGGAGAGGAGGGGGCAGGTGTGGCATTTGGTTTCCTGAATTGGGGTTCATGGAGGATTTGGGGGCATGAGGGGTGCTTCCTAACAATGTGGGAAATGGAGCTTATTTGTGGGGGGGCCCTGTTTTCCCACAGATTGAGAAGTTAAGGGCAGAGCAGAGCAAGCAGCCACCCACTCCCCTCCTGGGCCGCAAGATCTTTGCAGACCCCACTGAGCTGAGCAACAAGGCCTCTTCCCTCTTGCGCCAGCCGCTGTACGAGAAGGACCTGTTGCGGGGCCGGGGGGAGGCCCAGCCACTCCTCAACGGGGTCAAGCCAGAGCAGCCCCTGGAGCGGGGGGAGGCCAGAGTCGCATACGTGCGGCAGGAGCTGAAGCCGGAGAGGCTGCAGGCCAAGATTGACCGCCTGCAGGAGGGGCTGGTAGTCACAGCGGAATCCAGAGTCCAGGAGAAGGTTGGTGAGGCCAAGGCAGCAGCAGAGGAGGCCCTCAGGGCAGAGAGACTGGGCCACACTGTGGGGGCTCTGGTGGACCAGCTGGAGGCCAAGGCCAGCCGGGTGGAGATGCATGTCGAGAGGCACCGGGAGCGCTCTGAGCGGCGCCGGGAGCGGCAGGAGTCCGGCGAGCAGCAGGAACCGCCCCGGCTTGAACCGTCTGAGCGGCGCCGGGAGCGGCGGGAGTCCGGTGATCAGGAGATGCCGCGCAATGACCCCAAAGGAGGCGGGTGAGGGCCGTGGCCCTGCGGGGGGCACTGGGTGTGGGGAGCTCAGGAGGTTGCAGGAAGATGACTGGGTCTGGGGGCTGCAGGGAAAGGGAGGTGCCCATGTGCCTTGGGGTCACCTAGGAAGCGCCAGACACTGAGCCAGCCGACCGTCCGTCTCGCTCAGAATTGTTTATCTGCCCTGACTGGCTCTCCAGAGGTTGACAGAGAAGTTCTTCCTGCTGGGTTGGACCTGTGGCCTTGTGCGTCCGAAGGCAGGGCTCTGCCACTCAGCTGCGGTGGCCCCTCCACGAATTCACGGGGGTAGCCCCTTGCAGATTTATTTCTAGTTGGCCACTGTGAGGACAGGATGCTGGACCAGGTGGGCCCCCTTTGGCTGGATCCATCTTCAGGGCTGTCCTTACGTCCTTCTCGCTGGCCACAAGCAAGAGGCTTCCAAGTATTAAGTGTGGCTGGGGATGGGGGGGGGCAGTCAGGCTTACCCAGTAGGGACCTGAGGTCAGAACGTGGGCAAAGTCAGAGGGAACTGGTGGCAGAGGAGTCCCAGTGGAGTCGGGGGCTGGGGGGAGACACCTACGGGAGGCTTAGGCCTGGCCTAATCAGGAAGAGGTAGGCCCAGTGAGTCTTGGTCCAGGAAATGTCTTGCCTGGCCAACTGCGAAAGGTTTGGGAGACGCACCTGACAACCGGGTGGCGGGGAGGCGGCGTTTGGATAGGGAGAAGCAGAGAGGAAGTGGGACGGAGAACTTGTCAACTTCAGTTATCATTTTTTTCTATATTTATAAAAAGTATATCCCACCATCCCGCTAAGTAACAGGGCAGCATTCAGCAACGTGTGCGCAATAAAACACCTTTAAACCAGCACAGCTGAAGAGGTCTGTGGGGGGAGCTGCCAGGTGGAGACCCCCAGATCCTGGGACGGGGTGGCCTGAAGGGGTGCCTGTCGCAGGGATCAGCTCCCCAGTCGTGCTCAAGGAGAGCGGGGCAGTGGCTGGTGGGGGCCCGTGATCACAAGAGTACCTCCCTTGCCTGGCCACCCCCCCCCCGCAGCCCTTGTGGTGCTCCGGTGGTCTCTCCGTAGGCCGAGGGAGCGCCTTTGACGTCCCCTGGCAGGGCTGCTCTACTGATCCTCTTCTTTGTGGCCCACAGCAAGGCCACGCTGGCGGATATCGTGGAGCAGCTCCAGGAGAAGGAATTGACAGTGCCAGCAGCGGCATCGCCACCGGCCACAGTGAGTGAACCCCCTCCTCCTCTGGCTGCGCAGCCGTCCAGACGGTGCCACCCAGGGGTGCCTGGGCTGGCTTCACCTCAGTGGAAGCTCTGGGGGCAGAGCAGCCATTGATAAGGAGCCCCTCGCCAGAGGTTCACGGGTGGCCTCATCATCATCTTGGACTGGGAGAAGTTAAAGCAAAGTACCACAATCACACACGTTTGAGGGCCTCTGGAACAGAATCAGGGCTCAATTGTGTTGCAGGTTTTCACCAGGCAGCCCTAATCCTAGGCATGTGTGTGCAGGCCAAGTGTTCTCACTTGGTGGAGGAGGGGAAGACATTCTGCACATGTTCAGGAGCGCCATCTTCCACGTTTGCTCGCATCCTCCTGGTCTGTTGCCCATCATTTCGGGGAGATCAGCATTCCATGGTTGGACCTCTCTCCCTCCTCCTCTGTAGCTCTGGGATGCCTGTGGCACTCATCCTGTTCCTCTTCCTACAGCCTCGTGAAAGGGAGTCTCCTGCCCGCTTGCCCAATGGCCTCGATGTGCTGCCGGAAAGGACGCCCCGCCCTGACCGCCCCCGTGCCCGTGACAGGCCCAAGCCCCGCCGAAGGCCCCGGCCCAAGGACCCCAATGCCCCACCAGGGGAGGCCCGCCGGTCGCGCTCCGCCCCTGCCCAGGGCAGCGCCCCGCCCCCGCCTCCCCCCACGCACTCAGTCCAGCAGGAGGGGTACCTTCTCCGCAAACTGGAGCTGGAGGGGCCAAACAAGAAAGCCTCCAACAGGTGAGCCTCCAGAGGGTCCGCCTCAGCTGGCAGCTGGCGGGGGCCGCCAAGAGCAGCTCCCCCCCCTGCCCTCGGACACGTTGATGTTCAGTGCTCAGAAGATGCTGCTGTGTTTATTTCATGGAGGCCACGCTGTGTAGCTGGTGCTTTACCAAGAACAGGCTGGACAGGTCTATGCCCCAAGGTGCTTACATGCTAAGGTAGATGCGTGGAAGGAACAAAGCAGGGGTGGAGACGGGGGCAGACAGGGAGGGGGCAGAATCCAGGTCCTCCTTCCAGTGATGCAGACTCTGGCTTGGTGTGGGGGCTGTCCTCAAGAAAATTTTGCAAAGAGTACAGAATTTTCATGTCTGGGAAAAGGTGACTTTTGAGGAGGGACTGGAAGGAGACAGGAGAGGTGGCATCAGAGGCATTCTAGAGGACAGCACCAGGCTTTTGGGGCAGCAAGAGAGAAGCAGCAGAAAGGCTGCTCTTGGAATCGCCGGGTACCAAGTGGAGGTCACTGGGAGGGATGAGGGATGCTTTAAACCTCAAGTTTCATTAGTAACTGTGCTAAATATTGCCATAATCTGATACAACTTCCTGTTCCATACTTTGCTTCTCACCCCCCCGCCCCCCCAAAACTACTTAATTCTCACAGAATCAATAACTGTATTTTTAAAAATGCACTGATGATTTTGCTGGGAAGCATTCAAATTTTTTATCTGCCAGGGAGGCTCTTGGAAAGCACTGTGATCCTGCGTGGGTTTCCCCTCTGCTTTCTCTGTCAGGTCCTGGATCACCCTCTATTGTGTCCTCAGCAAGGGGGAGTTGGGTTTCTACAAGGATTCCAAGGGGCGGGAATCTGGGAGCACCCACGGCAACGAGCCCCTCCTCAGCCTGCACAATGCCACTGGCGAAGTGGCCAATGACTACAAGAAGAAAAAGAACGTGCTGAAGATTAAGTGAGTCTTTTGCCCAAGCTGGCAGGCCCTCTTCTTCCCTCCGAAGAGGAGGTGGGCCCTTTGGGCAAACAGGAGCCACTTTCCTTCGTGCCAGGCATGCAGACCACAGCTGATGCCCCTTGGAACAAAGTGGCAGGAGAAAGTCTTTCCCTGTTGGTTGGATTAGGACTTTCCCCCCGTTGGTCCGCAAGGAGTGTGGGAGGGGACCCTCTCCTGAGGCCTGCAGAGGTCAGCGCACAAGGGGCACAAAGGGTGAGGGACGGGAACAGCTGCTTCTTTCTCTGTTGCAGGACAAACGAGGGAGGCGAATTTCTCCTGCAAGCCAAGGATGAGGTGAGTCCTTTGTTCCACCTCCGAGGGGTTGATGGTCGCAGGCCGTTGGGTGGCCCCTGTTCTGATACAAGGCCTCTCCCTCTCTCCCTGTCCTCCTGTAGGAGGAGATGAAGACCTGGCTGCAAGCACTCACCACCTCCATCTCAGAGCACACCGAGATCGCCCGGTGGAGCCAGGCTCTGCTCACAACCTCCTCGACTGACGAAGGCAACCCCAAGCGGGACACTGACCGCAGGGCCAGCACATCGGGCAGGAAGAAATGAGGCTGCCCTGCTACGGGGCCCAGAAGCTGAGGAGGAACTGTCCAGAACTCCATGGGGCCAGCAACTCTGTGCCCACAGACTCCCTGGCCTTGCCCACCAGGAGCTTCCTTTGCCAGACTGGGAGCGTTTGGGTGCACTTTGGGGAGGGGGAAGGCTGGCACCAGGGCAGTTCAGGGACCCTCATGCTGCTGGGGAGGGAAGGGCCAGGCTGTCCCTGAGGAGGGAGGCATGTCTGCTCCCTGGCCCCTCCCTGACTCCAGGACCTGGTTGAACCAGGCAGGACTTTGGAGGCAGCGAATGGGAAGGTTGGAGGCGTGGACCGCCAGCTTAGGAGACCTGTCACTGTTTCAGAGAAAGAAAGAGCTGGTGTTTCAAAGGGGCACCAGAGCTGCCCCGCCTTTGTCTGCCTTGCCCCTGCCAGGAGGCAGAAGGATTAGCAAATGCCCAGGGCTCTAGAGGCCAGAGGCTGCTGTGTTTTCCCTGTATGGTGCCCAGGAACAGACGCCCACATGGAGTCATGTTTTCTGTTTCAAGGCCTAATCTTTTGTCTGCAAGGAACCTTTGGGGAGCTCTGCAGAACCCCCCCCCCTTTTCTGTCTCCTGTCTTCCAGTCCTGCAGCTGTGCTCCTCAGTGCAAAATGCTCCTTGAGCAGAGTGTGGGTATTGTGGGGGGCTCCCTGGGGTATTGCTCTGGATCCCTCTGTGTGCCTCCCCCCCCATCTGTTTGTCTGCAATCAAACCCTCACAGGAACTGTTTTCGACAGAATGAATTGCTCAAGAGTCATGTGTGCTGGAAGGAAGAGGAAGAGTCTGGGCGGGGGGGGGGCTAGTATGTCAGCCCAGCTCTTCTTTAGGTTCATGCCAATCTCACTTTTGCAAACATTGTCCCCCCCCCCCCCCGTCTGCTGCCTGCTTAGGTGCCTTTGCACCTCCTTCAATGCAGCATTCTGATGCCATCCTGGCTAAAATCTCCTGTGTACTCCCCTCAGTGATGGGCTGAGGACCAGCAATGGCAAAAAAGGCCCCTTTTCCTCCACAGCATTGGCCAGTAATGGGTTTGGGAGTTCTGCTGCTCTCACTACATCATTCCCCTTCCCAGGAGCTTCTCCTCTGGGCTCCACGTGGACTCAGACGGAGAAGATTCCTGCTTCCAAAGGGGCCTGCAGATAGGCCAGGCAGGGCCCAGACTTGGGAATACAAAGCCATGTCAGCAGCACAAGAGCGTGGAGAGTTCTTAGTGGGCACAGCCATATCCCCCCCTCCATCACCACTTCTGCTTTGGGGAAGGGCACTGCCTATCTTTTGTTGCACAGATATGTATTTTTATGCAATAAATGGTGGGGTGTATGCGATGGCAAAGCCAAGAACGGCACCTGGGCGCAGGAGCAGGGCACAAGGAGGTACGGGCCGGGGGTCAAAAGCTCCACCAGGCCAGGGGCAGTGAGTGGAGGGAGTAACTGGCCTCAAGCCGGAGCAATGACTGGCATGCCCCAAGCATGCAGCCTTGCCCAGTTCAGAACTGCACAGCAGCGCCTGCTGCATCACTGGAGAGAAGTTGCCTGGGGTCATGCAGGTCGGCCAGAGGTTTTATATCCCTTTGGGAAAGGGGGTCTTCTGACCATGCAGAGGCTGGACTGGTCCAGATGAGAATTCAGTTTTAAAGCTGGATGGGCTCCCTCAGACCCTTGCTTGGTACCTGGAGGGCTTCCGGTTTCATTCTCCCCTGCCTGGTTTCCAGCTCTTGCCATTCAGCACAGAGAGGAAGCAGGAAGACAGCTGCTGTCCCTGAAGCAAGATGGGCGGATACTCCAGGCCGCAGGAAATGTTGGGGCCTGCAGCTCACATCAGTTGTCTTAAGAGAACAGGAAGGACGTCGCCTTCAGCCAAGGCAGACCCCTAGTCTGGCTTACTTGGTATTTTTGACACTGACTGGCAATGGCTCCCCATAGTTTCAGGCAGGCGTGGCCTAGGTGTACCTGGAGATGGATGGGGAAGGTTGAACCGGGCACCTTCTGGGTACAAAGCAGGTCCTTGACCACTGAACCATGGCCGTTCTGCCTATCTCTCCCAGGACAGCGCATGAGATCCTTAAGATCTCACTTCTGCTGGGAAATGCCAGCCTTTTAAGTGAATCTTACTTTTTTGAACTACAACTCCCATGAGCCCAATCCCTGGGGCTGATGGGAGTTCTAGTTTTAAAAAGTAATTTTTCCAAGCTCTGGATTCACGTGGTGGTGATGAAATGCCTTGTGCCACCATTTTACTACAGTAAATTTATTACTAGTTAATATACATTTGGCATTTATGAAGGAGTCGGTACATTTCTACTGACTCCACCCAAAATTGCTCCCGACTCCATGACTCTGACTCCACAGCCCTGGTTTCCACAGTGCCTCTCCTGGAATCAGTGCAGTTTTATCAGTTAACGCTTCCACATCCCTCCCCTCTCAGCCTTCCCTAATTGTTCAGAACCCTGTAACATATTGTAATTGCTTTAAATAAGTTTTTTGGTCTTGTATAGAAAAAGAACCACCAAAACTGGAGCATTTGGGTTGTGTTCTTTGTTTGGCTGTAAATCTTTCTGAAGAATTCTGTTTTTCAAACAGACCAATTTGTAAAGATTTTAGGTCTTGGTTGCATGAGATCAAGTGACCAGCTCTTCCTGCTTGCATGCTTCTTAATGTGGTTCTACCACTTTCACAAGCTCCTCAGAAGCCTTGAGAAGGTGCACAGCGCCATGCGCCACAACAGATGCTCTTCCAAAGTGGCTGCAGGCAAGAGCTGTTCAGACGTTGCCTTCCAGTCACCTGTGCTCAGTCTCACATAAACCTTTTGGGTTCTTTTGCTTCTGGTACAATCCCAGCTGCCTCTTGCCCTTTGCCTACAGGGAAAGTATGACCTATACGACCTTGGTGTCCAATAAAGGGGAAAGGAGTGGTCCTAGGCCTGGTTGCAACCAAACTTGTTTTGCTGGGTCCTGTTTCTTTGCCTGGGGTTAGAGGCTCCTACAAGCAGGGGCAGCCTTGTAAGCAGAGTAGGCATGAAGAACCTGTGGCCCTCCACACTGGAACTATAACTCCCATCATCCATTTTCTCTGAAGCTGATTAAAGCTGTAACCCAACAACCCCAGATGTGCCACAGAGACAGCCGGTACTCCTGCAACTCCAGGCTATGGTCTGAAGGCACATGTGGCCTCTCTCTGCTGAAGCTAAGCAGGGTCAGGTCTGGTCAGTGCCTGGATGGGAGACCGCTTGGGAACCACATGGAAGCTGCCTTGGGTTTCTAGCATGGAAAGAAAGGCGGAGTAGAAATGAAATAAATAGCATAGCCGATGGGTGAGGAGTGTTGGGAGGAGTCCAAGCACATCTGGAAGGGAGCCCCTGTGTCAGATCTAACCCCTTGTAATTCCTCTGCCGTTTTTATATCTATCACTTCAGCAGCCCCCTACTGTACCAGCTGCTGCCTGGTCCATCACTCTGGGTCTTGCCACCACCCCCCTTACAAAAATGAGTGCTGATGTAGCGTAGAGATTAGCCTGCTGAACCAGGACCAGGGGAGCTCGGGTTGAGCTTGGCGTAGTTACTATCCTACCTTACTACACAGAGTTGTTGTGAGAATACCCAATGCAAGGACTTTTACAGCCTGTCAAAGGCTCCTTGGGGTGGGATGCAAATGAAGTTGAGGTGGGAGGCGGAGGCCCTCATCTGTGCTACCCTGATGTGTAGTGAAGTGAGATTAGGAGGATTATTGACCCTCCTGGCTAAGAAATCCTGGATATAAGGGATGACACACAGCGCTAGTCCTAATCAGAGTAGACCCATTGAAGTTAATGGGCATCATTACATTAACTTCCATGGGTCTGCTCTGAGTAGAGCTTAGTTAAATATAACCCATCAAGATCATCAGCCAGAGCAGCCCTGCTGGTCAGAGGGAAGTGATTCAAGCTTGGGGTCTCCCTTCAGAGGCTAGCCAGATGCCTCCAGGAAGCCCACAGCCAAGACAGGAGATCTGTAGCCCTCCCCTTCCGTTCATACGTACACACCCTCCAGTAACTGGTATTCAGAGGCATATACTGCCTCTGAACATGGAGGCTCCATTTAGCTCACACAATTAATAGCAGAGTCCTGGCCTCCCTGCCTTTTGTCAAGGAGAAGCAAAGAAGTGGCCCTGCGGCAGGGTCACACCCAGGGGGCCCTTCCATCCAGCATCCGGCTCCCCTGGCAAGGTGTGAGAGCAGACTTCCCCCCCCCCCAATCAATTATCAGCCAGAGGGCAGATGCAGCCCAGAGCAACTGGCAGTTGGAACTGAGTGCTCCTGTCAGGGAGAGGAAGGGACCTCCTTGCAGCCCTTGCTCTTTCAAGGCCAGTCTGATTTTGCCCCTTTGTACTCAAAGGCATGCAGCCACGCCAAATGATGTTGCCTTTTTTCACAGCAGTTCTGGCCAACACCACTAACTGCACATCAACTAATGTCTCAGCAGGGAGTGGGGAATCAGCAAAGCCAGGGATGAACAACCTTTTTCAGTAAAGGAGCCACTGTCCCTTCTGTGGAACCTTCTGAGGACCACGTGCCCCTCTGCCCTCTCCATCTAGGCAAGCAAGAGCCATGATCACAGTTCCAGCCAGGCAAGGGGAGTGTGGTGCAGTGCTTAGAGCGTTGGACTACGACCTGGGAGACCAGGGTTCAACTCCCCACACAGCCATGAAGCTCCCTGGATGACCTTGGGCCCGTCACTGCCTCTCAGCCTCAGAGGGAGGCAATGGGAAACCACCTCTGAATACTGCTTACCATGAAAACCCTATTCGTAGGGTCACCATGAGTCGGGATAGACTTGAAGGCAGCCCATTTCCATTTACCGGCTGCTTCCAACTGGCTAGCACGGAACAGGTCGGTGGGCTGGTCCTCGAGCGCCAGGCGAGGCAGAATACGCATGGGCTACAGCCGGGGCAGCCCCACCCCAAACAACCTCCACCCGGGGCTTTAGGGTGAAGCGAGGCCCCGTGGCCGCCACCGCAGCCTCTGCCACACCGGAGCAACCAAGTCACAGGCTGGCAAAACAGGAAGAAAAAAAACCAGCACTGCCAAATGGCAGATACAGCCCAAGCCCCCAAGGAGGGCTCCCGATTCACCCGCAGAGGTGCGCCTACGTCGGCAGCTAGTAGGCAGAAAAATGGAAATGTACTGCCTTCAAGTCGATCTCAACTTATGGCAACCCTACGAATAGGGTTTTCACAGCAATTGGTATTCAGAGGTGGTTTACCATTGCCTCCCTCTGAAGCTAGTCCTCCCCAGCTGCCTAGGGCCTGTTCAGCTTGCCACAGATGCACAAGATGACCCCTTCCTTGTCCACAACTGCCAGCTGGGGGGCAACTGGGCTCCTTGGAACTCTGCAGCTTGCCCACGGCTGCACAGCTGGCAGAAGGATGGGGAAACCTCCCGCTCGCCTGTCCCTGTAGCGCTATAGGGCAGCCCCACAAACGCCTCAGAGCCCCGCCCCCTACCCCGGCGCCCAGGGCGAAAATGGGCCGCTGCCGCCGCGTGGTGCTTTGGGGCCCCGCGGAACACCCGCGGCAAGCAGACTTCTCCCTCCGCGCGGCCCCGCTGATCTGGCCGGAGGTCTGCAAAGCCCTCGGGCCGGCCGAAGGACGGCTCTCTGCGCCCGGTGCCCTTGTACAGGGGCTCCCCTCGGAGGCAGGGCAGGGGCACGACGGCGGGGCCCCGCGAGGCGTCCTTTGCCGCGGAGCCTCCGCCCCTTCCCGGCTGCCGACCACCCACGGCCGAGGGCTAGGCCAGCCCCCACGTTGGCCCCGCCTCTGGCAGGCCGGCTGCGTCGCCCCCGCAGCCCCGGAAGGGAAGCGTGCGAAGGCCGAGCGCGATACGCCTCGCGTCCTGGCGCCCGTCCAGGCTCCTCCTACATTCCCCCGGGCGAGGGCGTCCAATCATGCGGCGGCGCAAGTGTCTCCTGGAAGCCAATGAGGAGCGCGGGGAGGTAGACCTTGCGCTGCCGAGAGCCAATACGTCGGCGAGGATGCGTCCTTTCCGACCAATAGGGTCCGGAGAGGGCGGGGCTTGTGCGACCCGTTTCAGCTGGAGGTGGAACTCAGCCTGACGTGTGTCCAATGGCGTCGGGACGGAGGCGGGGCCATTCAAGGAGCCGGGAACCCGGAAGCGGGCAAGTCGGTGGGTCTGGCCGAGGCCGACCATGGCGACGGCGGCGGCGAGGTCGGGCCGAGGGGCGGAGCTCGTCCAGCTGAATGTGGGCGGCCGAAGGCGAGTGCCCCCCGTCCCCTCTGGGGAGACTGTCCCGGCCGCGCCCCTCGGGGGGAGCAACCACAGCAAGACAGTCGCTAAGCTGCCGCTGCGCCCGCGGTGGCCCAATAAGCCCCAAAACGCCGCACGAGGGCTCTGCCCCGAGGAGCTCGCGGCCTGCGCTTCAGTGGGAAGATGCGCGTGAGCCCGGAGGGGAGGGGGTCACCTTCGCACGAGAGCCCCGCGCGTCCCCACTGACGGTCTTCCTCCTCTCCTCTTGCAGGTTCAGCACCTCGCGCCAGACCCTCACCTGGATCCCAGATTCCTTTTTTTCCAGGTGCTGGGGGGCAGGGGGAGGGAGGGGGAGGGACCCTTTGTGGAGAATGCCCGTGAGGAAAGCGGGAAGCTCAGCGCAGCCGCCAGATCCACATCCACGCAGGAAGCACCAGCTGGGCTTTGAGGCCTCGGAAGCATTGCAGAGGTCACGCAGCGCTCCTTCGCCTTTGGGCATTGTTGCTGTTCCGGGCCTGGGGGTAAAAAGCTTGTGCCCGAGGGACCCGTTTCTAGAGATTCCCTGCAGCCAAGGAAGTGGGCGGGTGGCAGCTGTGGCATTTGATGGGGAGCTGGAAGGCCCGTGATGTTCAACTATGAACTAGCAAGGCCCTGCAAGCGTGATAAGAAAGCCAGCTTGTCCAATATGCTGCCTTTCACATAACCCTGCAAGGCGGTGCTCCCCTTAATGCCCCATTTGACCTAGCTTGAATTCATTCAGCAACAGTCCTAGAACCTCACCTGCATTTGTTTGACTTGCAGCCTTCTCAGCGGCCGGATATCTACATTGAAGGATGAAACAGGTGCTGTGAGTGGCTCTTAACACTAATTTTTCCTTATTCTGTTTCTGGAGACCAGGATGAGAGTGGGGAACATGCTGCAGGCACACTGTGAGGCAAGAATAGTCAATGTGGTGCCCTCCTGATGCTTAATTACAACTCCTGTAATCCTTGACCATCAACCATGCAGGAATGGAATGAAATGAAGCATGCATTGAATTTATCTGCAGAACATGTTGGCTAAACGTGGGAAAGGATCCTGTCCTGCTGGTGGAGACTTCTGGGCTTCACCGCCTGAATCATTCAAGTGCATCTTGTCTTAGGGAAGCGCTTCTCAGGAAGATGGCCTTGACAGCAGGGCTGAATCGGTTATTACAGTATCTCAGCCCTTGGATCTTGGGATCATTGGAAGGGGGCAGCTGAGATGAAGCACTCCCTCAGCACAGAGCTGCTTTAGAGATTTGCGTTTTCCGCCTACATTGGTAGGCCTCATCTGCCTTGTCACACCAGACTCTTTGAGCAGCTTTTCATACGGGGCTGAGTAAAGGCATATTGCATGACAGGAGAATCTCTTGGTTAGGGCTTGTTGGAGTAGACTGCAAGCTTTCTTTGTACGCATTTAGTCAAGCACAACTCTGCTTCTTTCCTCCTAGATCTTTATTGACCGAGACCCTGATGTCTTTGCCCCCATCCTAAACTTTCTCCGGACCAAAGAGCTTGACATCAGGTGGGATGTGAAGATCCAAGCAGCCTCTCCCTGGTCATGAAGCTGGGGAGGGTTATGTGTGGCATCTAGCCATCAGCGTTTCTGCTGCCTTTTTGGAGCTGGGGCGGCAATGGTAATCTTGTGGGAAGACATCTCTCATTACCTCTCATTTTGTGCCCCCAGGAGGACTAACGTTTCGCTGCTCTTGCATGAGGCGCAGTTCTATGGGATCACACCACTAGGTACACCTGTAGGGACCAGACTTGCCTGGGCTGTTCTTGGAGTGGGTGCCAAGTCTGAAATGCAGCAGGGAGGTTGCACCAGATTATGGTCCCAAGCAGATGATTCATGCTGGGATTTGTTTGCGCCCTATCCCACTTTGGACTGTCAGCTCCACGCTGCAGTTTGACCCACCTCCAGGGGGGCAGCTGGGCTGTGTGAATATCATGCATTGGTGCCCCCAAGATAGAGGCTTTCTATGACTTATCCTGTTCCTTGGTCTCATTGTGTCCAGTGTGCCGCCTGCAGTTGCGTGAAGAGCTGGAACACTCATCCTGCGGGAGTGTTCTTTTCAATGGTTACTTGCCACCACCAGGTAGGAGGTGCACCTTGGGAAAGGGGCTTTGCTTTGCTGGGCCTGCCATTTGGGGGTGGTCACTGGTGCCCATGAGTAAGGCAACCCAGCTGCGCTGTCGCTCAGCCACCCTAATTTCCCTCCTGTCCCTTACAGTGTTCCCTGCCAAGCGGTGGAACCGCCACAGTGTCACAGGTGTGCAGTTGGCTGTCCGGTTGGGGAACCTTTCAGAGCGGGCCCTTGTGCGCCGGAGCAACACCATGCCCCCCAACCTTGGAAATGCAGGGCTTCTGGGGCGGCTGCTGGAAGAGAGGGCCTCAGGAGCAGGTATGTACCATGCAGGAGAAGATGGCCAAAGGTGCCAGTGGGTGCAGGGTTGAACTTGGGCCTGGGTCTTGGATACCATGGGTATGTTGGACTTGCTCAGTTCTCTCGAGCTGTAAAATGGGAACAAATAACAGCAGCACCTTGTTCTACCAACGAACTGCATACCTAACAAATTTATAATTTCTGAGACTCCTCGTTACTTGAAAAATAGGACATCTGAATATCTCTCCCTTAAAATGAGGAACATGAAGGATATTCAGAATGTTTACTTCAACACCAGTTAGAAAGCTGAAATTTGGGGTGTACATAATTCAAGACTGAAAATGGGACAACTTAATAGTTTGGGATCTAACATCTACCTTTCGTAGAGACGGCCAAGGCACAAGGAGATTAGAAGTTGGCCTGTGGCAGCCCGAAGCTCATTTTGTACCACCTTCCGATCCAGGAAGAAGGATTCCCCCTCCAGGAGTGGCCAGGAGAGGGACCTTGCTCAGAATCTGTTTCTGCCCTTTCCTTCCCCAGGAGGGACAAATGACCCAGGCGTGGTGCGCCTTGTCTGTGGGCATCATAACTGGATAGCAGTGGCCTTTGCCCAGTTCCTCGTCTGTTACAGGCAAGTGGCCTGTTGAGTCTCCTCACCCTTGAGGCTCAGCTGGATGCTCGAAGGGAACAAAGATCTGGCTGCCTCACTCCCTCCCTCCTTCCCTTGCACCCTCTACTGCCTGATTGGTCTTTCTGTCCCGTAGGATGAAGGAGACCTCTGGCTGGCAGTTGGTGTTCTGCAGCCCCCGGCTGGACTGGGTAATCGAACTGGTGGCACTGAATGCCCGGGTGCTTGGTGGCTCCCTGGGCGACAATGACAAAATGGTGGCTGCTGCGTCCTGTAGCGAGATTCTCCTTTGGGCTCTCCAGCCAGATGGGAACGGCACTGAGATTGGTGAGACGCAGCAAGGAGAGTAACATCTCCTGTTCTTTGGGATCCAAATGGGGCTTCTGTTGGGCGGAAACCGTTTTTGAGATGCCCAGATACCAGTCTCAGGTCTTTGGGAGTTGTTGCCAGATTCTTGGCACTAGCTTTGCCCAGAGCTGACTAAAATGTCCACGTTCGTGGGCACTGGGGTCCGATCAGCTTTGTCAACCAATCCAGCCCTACTGTCCCCTGTTTTTGTTCCACTGAGGCCCCAGTCAGTGGGTTTATGCCTCTTGGGGCCTCAGTGGGTGATGCAATGGGTACCAGCTTAGATGGCTTTAATGGGAGATTAGATGGGTTGATGGATGTCCCACAGGCTGTGTAGTCTGCCTCGGAATACTAGTTTCGGGGCAGGAGGGAGGCACAGCTGCTTGGGCCTTCTCTTCCGGCCTGATCCAGCAGGGTTTGGGTTTTTCTGATGTCCTGCCTCTCCTGCAGGTGTATTCCACTTAGGAGTCCCCATGGAAGGTCTGTTTTTTGTGGGAAGCCAGCTCATTGCCGCCAGCCACACGGGCAAGATTGGCGTGTGGAATGCAGTCACCAAACACTGGCAGGTGGGAGGCAGCCCAGCACTCGGTGTTGGGGTGGTGGTGGTGATGGTTTTTCTCCTAGAAGCTTTCTACTCTGGAGCTTGGCACTTTCTGGCAGCGTCTGTCTGGGGGAGAAAGGAGGGTTGCTGTGGGGTTGATGGGGGGACGGAGCTGGGTGTTTCAAGGACACACACGATCAGGGCTGAGCAGCTTGGTGCCCCTTGCAGGCTCTCAGGTGACCAAGTCTTTTTCACAGTCTCTGTGACTGCTGTGGTGGTGAGGATGACGGTGGTTTTAAAGAGTCCTACTCCTGGTGGCTGTGCCCTCACCCCACCCACTGGACCAAGGGGCATTGGGCTGGGCCCTCCTGTGCCTCCTCTTTCCCTTCTCTCAGGACAGCTGGTGGTGTTGGGGATTCCAGGACAGCCCCCCCCATCTGTCATCCACCTTGGGTTCTCCTCCCAGGTCTTGCCCTGACAGCTCTTCCCCGTCCCCTCCCCCTCGGGCTTCACAGACTCAGGACATGGTCCCAATCAACAGCTATGACGCGGCTGGCTCCTTCCTGCTCCTGGGGTGCAACAATGGCTCCATCTACTATGTAGGTGAGCGATGGGGATTGCTGGGCTGGCCAGGCACAAAGTCCCACCCAGCCTTTTTCCTGGGCGCTGAAGTAGGGTCAGTTGCTGGCAGGGCAGATGAAAAACCAGCATTTGGGTGGGTGGTGTGGGAGGCCAGGCTGGATGGGAGAGCTGTAGAAGCAGCCTTTGGCTCCAGGGTGCCCCCCCCCCGTCTCCTTGGCCTGGGATTGGGGGGGCCTGCAGTGTGGAGGCGGGGCCAAGCAGTCTGCTGGCTAGGCTGGCTCCTCCCCCAGCATCGTGTGGTTCCTTCACTTGCTCAGATGTGCAGAAGTTCCCGCTGCGCATGAAGGACAATGACCTCCTGGTAACCGAACTGTATCGTGACCCCTCTGAGGATGCCATCACCGCACTCAGCGTCTATCTCCCGCCAAAGAGCAGTAAGGAACTCTCCTCCCACCATTTGGGGCCAAATCCAGGAATTCCACCCCCCCTCCATTTGCTGAACTAATGAAACCTCCCCCCATTGTTTCACAGGAACATGGGAAGCCATCTGGTACTGAGCCAGACCCCTGGTCCCTTTAGCTCAGCATTGCCTGCCCTGACCGGCAGCAGCTCTTCACAGAAGGCTATGCCTGGAGCTGCCATTGGGGGGCGAGCCTGGGCCCTTCTGCATGGAGGGCAGATGCTCTGCTGCTGAGCACTGGCCCTTCCCCAGACTTCCTGGAACTCGCATCAGACCCGGGACCCTCGCCCGGTCCCATCCCTTGGCCTTTTTCCTGGCTGCCTGCCTGGGCCTGTGTTAGTGCGCAGGAGGGTGCGGGTGCCACCCCTCTCCCCCCACCCAGTTCTCTGCTCCCGTGCACAGGTAACAGTGGCAACTGGATTGAGATTGCCTACGGCACCAGCTCCGGGCGGGTGCGTGTGATTGTACAGCACCCGGAGACAGCGGGCTCTGGGCCTCAGCTCTTCCAGACCTTTGCTGTCCATCGCAGCCCAGTCACCAAGGTGATGCTCTCCGAGAGGCACCTCATTTCAGGTACTGGCCTGAGGGAGAAGAGAGGTGGTATGGCAGGCTTGGTCGGCTGGAGGCTGCGCTGGCCTGAAGGGGCTCCTGTCCCTCGCTTCCCTCACCCTCTTCTGCCCCTAGTCTGTGCCGACAACAACCACGTCCGCACGTGGACAGTGACCCGGTTCCGTGGGATGATCTCCACGCAGCCTGGCTCTACCCCGCTTGCATCCTTCAAGATCTTAGCCCTGGAGTCTGTGGACGGGCATGGAGGCTGCAACGCTGGCACAGACATTGGTAGGCCGGCTGGCTGGCTGGGGAAGGGTTGGCCCTTGGGCTGGTGCGTAAGGAGAGCCAGCAGCCCAGCTCACCTGGCATACTGGTCTCACAGGGGCCAGCTGGGAACCCAGGAAGCTGCCTAACACTGAGCCAGGCCCTTGGTCCGAGTCGCTCAGAACTGCCTGCACTGACTGGCAGCAGCTGTCCAGGTTTCGGACAGGTCTCTCTCCCAGCCCTGCCATGGGGGATTAATTCTGGGATGCTCTAACCACTGAACTGTGCCCATCCCCAAACTAGCAGATCCCACTGCTTGCCTCGCCTCTTTCCATCCTGTGCCAGGCCTGTGACCCTCCGTCCCTCCCCCCCCCCATGCCCTTGCAGGCCCCTTTGGCGAGCGGGACGACCAGCAAGTCTTCCTCCAGAAGGTGGTGCCAGATTCCAGCAAGCTCTACGTGCGCCTCTCCTCCACAGGCAAAAGGTGGGCAGAGGGGGAATTTAAGTTCACTGGGACAAGGGTCAGCATTGCACGTTGGGGCTATGGGGGAGGAAGGAACAGCAGCCGCCTTAGTGGCAGCATCAGATGCTGAGCACTTGGGCCTGCAGAAGGTCTTCAGTCCTTTAAGGAAAGCTAATTGTCCCCTTTCAGAGACAAAAACCTTAAAACTGCTTTTTTTGGGGAGGTCCTCCCTCTTCAGAAAACAAGACTCTTTGTCTGGAGTGCCTTGAGGCAGCTTTTTGCAGGCCGTGATGGGCCACAGTGACCATTTTCCATCCCGGCCGTGCCCTGCTCGGCCTTGCCGGCTCTGGAGGTGTGCCAGAGCCCAGGCGTCCCTTCTCTCCCGCAGGGTTTGCGAAGTGTGCTCTGTGGATGGCTCGGCCATCACTGCCTTCACAGTGCAAGAGTGTGAGGGGTCCAGCCGCATCGGCTCCCGCCCCCGCCGCTACCTCTTCACCGGCCACAGCAATGGCAGCCTCCAGATGTGGGACCTCACCACTGCCATGGAGATTGTGGGGCAAGCAGCAGGTAACCCAAGGCGAGTGCTGTCACCCAGAGGCCGGACAAGGCGCAGCTGCAGGCGGGGTCACCCCCAGGAGGGCACGTTGTCACAGGCCACGCTCATGTGGGCAGGAAGTAGCGGGCGGCCCGCGCCATGTCCAAGCGCTGTGGGGGGGCTCTACCTCGTTCAGCCACTCAGTGCAAAATCCTCGGAATCCCGCCCCGCCTTGCCTTTTCTCTGGGTTGTGTCGTTCCCATTTTTAGAGCTGCTCCTTCCCTGCCTTTGAGTTTTGGCTTAGTCGGCCTGAGATCTTGCTGTGCCAATAAAAGGCTCCCCATTTTTGTATCTTCCTCAGATGCCGGTGGCCTCTCAGAGGAGGAACTTCTGCAGGAACTGGAGCAGTGTGACCTGGCTCTCACCCACCCCCTAGAGATGAGGCCAGCCAGACCCTTCACCCCCACAAGTACTCCCTGGACTGCCAGCACCAGGTAGGGGCAGGCACGGAGATGAATAGTTTAAAAAGGCCCCACCACTCAGCCGCCTTTTACTGCTGAGCGTTCCAGGCTGGCAGTCGTACCTTCCTCTAATCTAGAGCAACAGCTCACAAGGGGGCAGGACGATGAATGCGTTGGAAACAGCCGCCCAGATCTTTTGGGACCCCAGCTGATTGCGCTCTGGGCTAGACCGTTGTGTGGAATTGTGGGGGGAGTCTCCTCTTCCCTTGGGCAGCTCTAACATGCTTGTGGTTCTCCTAGCAGTCTCCAGTTCCAAGATGTTGACGGGACCCAAGAGAAGCCAGCGAAGGGCTCCTTGGCCCTGCCCTGCCGCTTCAGCCATGAGAACCTGACTTCCTCCCCCCCTGACCCCCACTTGCAGCCAGGGGACCTTGACCGGCGGCGGCTGAGTGGGAACTTTGTCGAGCGATGCCAGGAACTTGCCCGTTCATCTGAGGGCCGGTGGGTTAGTGGCTCCAGGGAGCAGGGAGCCCAGGTCAGGCGTGGCAGGTGCCCTGTTGGTGCTGCAGCTCAAAGAGCCCCCAGCCTGAGCCCCGCCTCCCCTGAGCCCCCCCTCCCACTGGCTCCATCCAAATTGCGGCTCAGCGAAACCTCCTTCTGACTCTTGCCTGGCAAGGAGGCCTCTCTTGGGCCCAAGGGCTCCTGCCCAGCATCTGTGCCATGTGAGGAGTGCAGCGCTGGCCATTAAGCCCCCCGCCCCAACTTGCTTGTGCTCCCCCTCCCATGAGCCTCCTCTGCGTGGCTCTCGGTCTTCTCAGGGTCTCCTCGCTGCTCCTTGGGGCACGGGGTGCTTTTCTCCCGTGTGAGGAATTTTGCACAAGTGCAGGTTGTCATAGGTCTGCGCCAGCATTCACAGGTGGTGACATGCAGAGATGTCCTCTGTGGAGAAATCCTGGAGAGCTCCCCACACCCACGCTCCCTCTGAAAAGCCAAAGCTGTTTGTGAGCAATAAGGCTGTTTGCGTGTGGCCTTTGCCGTGCTTATATTTTGTATCAGTCCGAGACTGGCAATAATAAATGTGAAAGGAGATTCCTGCTGGAGTCTCTGTGGGAAACACGGGGGGCCGTGGGGGGCAGAAGGATGCTTGCCGAAGGAGAAGCTTCATCTCTCTTAAAACCAAGAATCACCATAGCTTTCTTGCCAATTGGTGCTAGAAGGACAACAGCCAAGGCAAACGGTTGTCACCTGTTGAGCTGCTGTGATGTCACAGAAGCTCAGAGTCTGACTTCCATATATTGAACCGAGCACATGCAAATTCCAAGCACATCCACCAGCAGGAGATGGAGGCAGCGTGACATTATGCTGATGGTTGATAGCTAAATGGCAGTTGTGGGGTGATAGACAAAGGGAGTTGGCTCCCAGATAGAGGCCTGAGGGACACCCCTGAGTTTGGGGTAGTACGATGCCATGAAAACAAATGTGTGCAGGGCTTTTCTCCCTTGATATCTCCCACCACCAGCAGCTTGCAACCTGGGCAGAAGCATTGGTAGAAGCAGCAGGGGCTTGACCCAGTGTCCGTTCAAACCAGTGAGGAGTGGGGACCGTGCTTGCCCTTTCAAGCTGCCTGCAGTCTTCCTGGCCCTTTGGGTCAGGTGAGAACATGGCTAGCTGCCTAGGAGAGGTGTGGCTCTCTGGGGCCTCCCTCAGGAGTCGCTGAGGCCTTGGGTGGCACTGCAGGTTAGAGGGACCCCTACCTCTGCCTCAGGCCTAAGTGGGTTTCAGCCACGAGAACAGGCCTCTTAAGCTCCTGTGCACCTGCAAACAGGCAGCCTGGGTGGCAGAAGTCATGCCCGACACCACTCTGCCTGGCCTGGCAGCCCCCAAAAGGGGCATGGCTGGGTTAGGAGTGGCATTCAGCTGCCACATTCAGACCCGGCTCATGCAGGCCCACCCTCACCTCCAGGTGCCTCCTGTGCCAACCAATGGTCTGGCATAGGGAGATGCGCTGTATAGGGAACAATGGGCTAGGTCCCTGCCCCCCTCAGTGGCTCTGTCCATGGTGGCATGAGAGACCAGGACAGGCAGGTGGAGGGCTGGGCCGGGAGATCTGATGGCAGCAGGACAGCAGGGGTGTTGTTAGGTAGACACACAGCCGGCTAGAGGAACAGATGGCTCCGGCAGGTCACTGGGGCGGGCAGCATCGTGTCTTGAACAAGCCCCGGGCACTCCTGCCCAGCAAGATCCATGTCTATGGGCACTTGCCATGCCAGCACCACATTGGACAGCACAGCCAAGATTTTTGTGGGGGAGGAGATATCCGCCCCAGTGACCGCATTCCTGTTCCATCACTGTGCACATGGAACGGTGTGCCCAGTTGCAGTGTGGCATGGAGCCTGGCGCATCTGTGTGATTCAGTATATGCAGGAAGGGCCTCAGCTGGCACCCATGGTCATCTGTGTGAGAGAGCACCCTATGGTCAGTGCCCCATGCACCCTGCCAGCCTAATCCCACCAGCCCAACGGGACAGCCCCCCAGATGCTCCCCACTGCCTGCAGGCTGAAGGCCCACAGGACGAGGATGCTCAGCATCTCCTCCCTGGCCTCGTAGCGTTCATGCAGCAGATGTCTTGGGCACTGCAGGTGGCCAGAATATTGTTGGACTCTTGGTGCTGGTTTCAGTAGAGGTGAGGCCTGCATTGGGTACCAAGATGGTCTCCAGGGCCCTGGGGACAGGCAGGAAGCCAGCCATGGAATAGAAGGTAAGCCTGACCCTTGCATACTCTCACTGGCAGGAAAGTGGGTAAACTGGACATGGGCAGCATTGCCATCTAAGAAGGCCCTAAGGCATCTGCTGGCACAGGGCTGGGAGATTACTGGGCTCCCCGCATTACAATCTGCTGGGAATTCTGCATTGCACCTTGCAAGGGACACCTGGTGCACGGGCATTGCACTGGGCACAGTGGGCACCTTGCAGGCAGGTAACTAGCAGAAGTCAGTGCCCGGATGGCCTCCCTCTGGAGGCTTGGATGCACTTCATCAGCAACAACCGCATGATACCTGTGCCTACTTCCAGCTGTGTGCCAGATGTGTCGATGAATATGCCGGGGTGGTGGTGTGGCAGGCAACCACTGTGCCATGTTAATAACCATGATGTGACGTGGGATTTTGTGCCCAGCAGCCCTGCAGAGGGAGACATGGGGGGGGGCTGTGGAGGGGTGTGCAGAGCATACATGCCATGTGCCCGCCCTACCCCCTATTGTGCACCCCAGTGCTGCAGACTGAGCACAAGCTGAGCCCACTGTTAAGTGACAGCATATTGGACAATTCCCCAGCATGGCATGCTACGGCTGGGTTGTGAGAGCTGCTTCCTGCTGGCACTTGGGGGGGGTCTGCCTCCCCTGCCCCCCCCCATGCCTCAGAGCCCTGCATGGCAGCCAGACACCCCACTGGGGAGATGTCTGGGCCATCCGAGAGGATCCCTTGCTCGCCTCAGCTGACTGGTAGCAGGGACCTGCAGTCATGTGAACCCCTAATCAGTGGAGGCTGAGCTTCATGACCTGGAGGTGCTGTCTGGGTAGTACTTCTCTCTGGGGACCTGCAGGTGTGAGGCAATGGGCAGGTGCTAGGGCGTTGCACTTTCCAAAGGGATGGTGGTCTGGGGCATGGTGGACTGGACTGTCCAGCAAGCCTCACAACCCACATCAGGCATATCTTGGTCCCCATGTTGGGGGCTGGTGTGGGCACCTCAGGACCTCTCCAGAGGAGCAGGAGTGGTGTGGGATGAACTGGTGCCCTGAGGCAAAGTCTTCCTTGTACCATCCCTGAGACAGCCCTGTGCTGTCATGGAGGCCCTGAAAAGGAATGCCATCGGCAGTGGTTAGTGAGGGTTGCTAGGAAGGTCTGCATGAGGTCAGCAGGGCAGCTCTTGCACTGGCCCTTTGCACCATTTTCACCAGAAGCTTCCTAAAAGCAGCTTCAGTTGGGGAAGTTTTTGGATCTGTTGGCCCCTGTTGTGCAAAATGCCTGCTGTCCTCTGTGCTCTGGCCTGGAGCTTATGCAGGGGCCAGGACATGCATGGAGTTGGCATGCAGGCTGTCTGTAAGGCATGTGTGTTTAGTTGCTGCCCACCTGCTGCCCCAGTTGCAGTTTCCTTCCAAATCTGTCTGCCATCTTTGCTTTCATGCTCCCTGTGTTCACATTTATTTTTAAAAAATATTTCTATCCTGCCCTTCTACCCTATAATAGGGCACTCAGGGCAGCTTACAAAAATAAAACCAAACATGTACATGATAAAATTGTAAACAGTAAAATCACAAAAACATTAAAATAAATTAAAATGCATAAAATACAATATATATATCTATATATACATACACATATATACATATATATAAGGATTGGTACTAAAGGGACTACAAAGGTAAAATTTAACGTAGAAGGCATAAAATCAGTGTCAGGCTCTACCTTCAGTCCCTCCCAAAGGCTCTCCAGAACAAGATTGTTTTCAGAAGTCTCTGGAAAACCAACAGGGAGGGAGCAGAGTGGACTTCTTGGGGTAGAGTATTCCAAAGCTTTTCAGTGCATGTGCTGCTGCACCCAGCCCCCAGTTGGAAAAAGTTGCAGGTGCATGGCTGTCCAGATCCATACCAAACTGCTCTTGAGTCCCTGCCTCCTGGTCAGACCTTTTTGGTGGTGGTACAATTCTGCCTCTCTTGACAGACGCTCAGCCCTGTGGGGTGGGCCTGGAGGGGCAGGAGGAGAAGCAGGCAAGACTGCTCTCCTCCCCCCAATAGCTCTTCCATGGGTGAGCAGAGCCTGACCTGGAGCTGGCAGTGGGGTGCCTTGCCACTGCCTAAGGATAGCAGCTCCTACCCCGACAGGGGACCCTGTCTCCTAGGAGCCTGAAGAACAGTACCCCCCCCAAAGACTGGCTCGCTTATGGAACAGCTGCCTGTGAGTCAGCCTGAGTAAGCCCGGCTGCTCCTCCTGGACTCCTGTTCCTGCTCGCCCCCTGCACCCCCTAGGCACTGCTCCTTCCCCTCCTTTGGGGCTTATGCAATTGTGACAGAATGCAGGGGCTGCCCTGTCGACGGAGAAGCAAGGCCCAGCAGCAGCAGCAGAGAATTCCCTCCCTCTGCAGATCTGCCCCACTGGTTTGTCTGGCAGCTAGAAGAGGCTGGGCCCCCTCGCCGCAGCACTCCTTGATTTCACACACCCCTCCTGCTTTGAGAGGGGTGAGGAAGGGAGGGGTGCTAATGTCCTTTTGGGGGGGGGAAGAGTTAGCTGTCGTAAATCCTTCTGTCATCTCAAAAGTAGTGTGTGCCTTCCTTGAACCTGGTTTATCAGCTCAGTCCAGGAGTGTAATAGTGTCTCTGACCATGTACAGAGTGCCTTTCTATTGCCACTTAGTGCTTGTCACCACCCCTAGGATTTTTTTGGTGTGTGTGTGAAATATTTCCTGCTCAGGGGATTTGTCTTCAAGGCATTCCAGACTCTCCCTCCCTCCCCTGTTAAAATCCAAAATGGGACCCCGGGAGGGGGGAGGAGGAGGAGGTGGGGGACGGATCCATCTCAAGCCTTTCCTTGCCCCAGGCCAGCTTGGCTTCTGATGGGGGGTCCTCTCCTGTTGCATTGCAAGCATAATGCCTGATTCGAGGAGAGGTGCTGCATCTGTGCGCTGACAATTCCTTGGAGGGGGGGAGGCGTCAGCTGTCAGTAAGTGCGGTGGTGATGATGCCACCCCAACTCTAAGAGGGGGTCCCCCTTCCCTTCTGCCCCTTCCACTGGGAGGCATCTTGGGGGCCTGCTCATGATGCAGGATGTAACTCCTGGAGGCGGTTGCCTAGCAACTGTCTCTGGCGGATGCAGAGGCGCTCAGCTGGTGAGGAGCAATTGGGGGGACAGGGAGCCCCTGGTTCGCACCAAAGAAGCATCATGAGGCGGGAGAGCCAGTGAGGTGCTTGCTGGAGCCACTTGTGAAGGTGGGGTAAGTGGGGAGTCTGGAGGGGGCAGAGCCGGGCTTTCTCCCCCTCCCCACTGTCAGGCGTGGATACGGCCGGGGGTGGCACTTCCGAGGAGGAGGAGGAGGAGGAGGCAGCATCGTGGCTGCCATTCTAGGTGCTTCCATAGCATGATTGGCGTGGGGAGGGGAGGGGGTGACATCTGGGGGTGCATGGAAGTCTTTACAGCCAAGGGGTGCCGGCCAGCGGGCACTGAAAGAGACTTGCTGTCCCTGCTCCCACCCCAATGCACCGTGCCAGCCCCCGCCTGTCCTCCCCCTCCAGGCTAACCGTGCTCAGAGATACAGTGAGGAGGAGGAGAGGGCACCAGTCCAGTCAGTCACCGATGCCATGGGCAGCGGTGGGCAAGCGGCGAGCAGAAACAACACAGCAGGAAAGGCCGGCACCACCACCACCCTCACCATCACACAGGTATGGAGGCAAGGGCAGCAGCAGCAGTTCACGAGCCAGCCAGCCAGCCATGGGCATGGGAAACAGCAGAGCACGGCAGCCATTGGCAGGGATAGCGAGACGCAACAGCGCGTGCACACACACACACACACACACACACGGGGCGGCATTTTTATGTGGCTGAGGCACAATACACAGCCCGCTACATGCAGTAAGCAGTGCACAGGCAGTGGGGAAGCAGCCCAGATGTGCATAGGTAGGGGGGTCTCCCGTGCGCACAGACACAACACCACATGCAGATCACATCCTTCTGCTTGAACCATAGTGTGCTGTGTCCATACGCAACATCTGCATCACAATTTGTCCAACTAGAGAAAGGATTTGCTGTGTGTGTATGTGTGTAAATAAGGTGTGTTACATTGTAGTGGACAGCACATACGTGGATGATGCAAGACAATCTCTCTTGCACTCCCTCTTCTTGCCTGGAAAGGGCACATCCAAGCCCTAAGGGAGGGCACCCTTTACCCAAAGACAGCAGTCCACTCTGGAGCAGCACATGGCCTGCTGCCCATGGAGGTGAGGTGGGAGCACCAGTGGGCCCCACACAACCTGCAAGATTCACAGCTGTGGGAGATGCACAACTGACAGTGGTAGGCTTAGGGCTGTTCCACCTTTGCCTTGAGAGGCGGAGGTGGGTAGTGAGGTTGGGGGGCAGTGCTTGGAGGGCACATGAGCAGGCTGGTGTGGTTGAGCACAGGTGTTTGTAGACACACAGAGGGTGACCCATGGCTTTAATAGTCACTGATGCGAGGCTGAGCAACACACGACACCACTAAATGCAGACATAAATGGCAAACTGACAAGTGTCTTTTGCACACTCACATGTGCACCCACACTCCTATTCTGTACTGTCTCACAGATACACCATTGTCACAAGGCACACATGCACACAACACCTCTCCACACACACAAATCTTATGTTGGAGGGTAGTTCTTGAGGCCTGCCCTTCACATCGAGCAGGCCTTTGCAGGCATATGTCCCACTTGCTCCCTTGGCAGGCCTGGACTCCCCAGCCTCTCTCTCTCTCTCTCTCTCTCTCTCTTTTACTTTGCCAACTGCCTCCAGTCCTATATGATTGCCCAGTCCTTAACACAGTTACCCACTGAGGCCTTGCTCCATGTCTTCCTGCCGTTGGGAACAGGGCAAGAAGCCACAAGGGGGACTTTTCTGTGGTGGCTCCAAGACGCTGAACTGCGGTGCGTAAGGAAGCTCACCCCCACCCCATCACTACTTGCCTTTCAGCAGGCAGCTGAGGCCTTCCTCCCTCTCCCAGCAGGATTTCTAGCTGCTCCCCTTGTGAATGGACCTTGTGTTGCCATCATTTTGGATAAATATTGTGTTCTTTTTAATTTTGTTTAGACGGTGAGCCTACTTCAGATCTGTACATACTAAGAGTTGATTTTGACAAGGTGGTGATGTTGATGCCCTGGCACTCTGCAGAGTCCAAGAGGACTGAGCTCTGTGAAGGGCTTTATCATCTAAAACTGGGGGGGGGGACAGAGGCGGGAGGGGTTGTGCCAGCAGGCACCTTCTCTCCCCTGTTGACAATCGTGCTGCTCTCGCCTGTTGCTCCAGCCTCCTTTCTGAGTGAGTGAGCAGCAGACCCCAAGGCTGGGGGTTGAGAGTCAGTCCTGGCACCTGACGTGGACCCTAACCGTGGCTTGTCTTGCCTCCCCAGCGCCCCACAGCTGCTGAGGCCAGCCAGGACTGAACCCTGCGGAGCTGCATGAGGCGCCCATGGGACTCTCCTCCCCCCATTCCTGATGCAGTGCGTGGTAAGTCTTCCTCCCTCCCATCCTAACTGGCCTGGAAAGGGAACGTGGCTCTGGGGAGGGGAGCCTCTGGCTTCTCGGAAAGGTCACAGCCTTTTTATACTTGGAAAGAGCAGGTGAAGCGAGGTCCTTGGTGGGGACAGGAGGCCTGGCAGCAGGTGGGCAGGGAGGGCATCTGGAAAACCACTGCACCCAGGTCAGCCACCACCACCCCGGCACCCCTCTTTACTTTTTCATAGCTGAAAGCAGGGTGGCTATAAAGCGTGGGTTTCTACCCTTGGCACGTGGCACCCACCCACTGTGAAGGCTGCTTATCAATTGCAATGAAGGAACCAGAGAGCGATGACTACTCCAGATCTATCCATTCAGAGGCCAAGGTTGTAAACTTGCTGATGTGATGCAGGCTTCTCGGGGTGTGCTAAGTAATGGCTACCACTCCTGGAGTCTGTTGCAGATCTTGGGACAGGACAAGATGGGAGCCGCAGGAGAGAGCCTTCCGGAGCCACACCTCCACTTGTTTGGGCCCCTCCTTTCTTCTGGAGCCCGGAGCCGTGGCAAAGACAACAGGCCTGCCATTGGATGGAGCAGCGTCTCTCCATGCAGGATGCACATACTGGGGGGTGGAGGCAGTCCTGATGGCAGTCAGCCCACACATGCTCTGGGACTCTGACCAGTCCTCCTCCCTTGGCCTCTGCTCCTGTCCTCTGTTGCAGCCCCAGACAGACGTAACCCCAGCCTTTGCCAACCTCATGCCATCTTGGTGCTTTAGAGCACAACTCCCATCAGCCCCAGATGATCCAAGACGTCAACAAACATATGGAGGGGCCTTTCCCAATCTTTGGGTCTCCTGATGTTGTTGAGTGGGTGGGTGGGCAGAGGGGAAGCCCCTTTCTTTTCCAAAAGGAAAACTTTGTAAACAGTATCATTCTTTTTTGGGGTTTCCCCCACCTTTTTATTCTACAATAGACACTTGTAGTCTTCCACCCAAATTTAAACCAAAGCTGTCCCTGGCCACATCCACACCAGACCTTTATTTCACTTTAGACAGGCACGGCTTCCCCCAAAGAATCCTAGGAAGTGTAGTTTGGGAAGGGTGCTGAGAGCTGCTCGGAGCTGCCCTGTTCCTCTCACAGAGCTACAATCCCCAGAAGAGGGGCTGACAGTTGAACCCCTCTGGTCACTAGGGTTCTGTCAGGGGAACAGGAGTCTCCTGCTTTGGATGGGATCGTACTCCCTCTGAAAGAGCAGGTCCATAGTCTGGGGGTGCTCCGGAACCCATCTTTGTCACTAGAGGCCCAGGTGACCCCAATTGGCTAGGAATGCCTTTCACCAGCTGCGGCTGGTAAGACAGCTGTGGCCGTTTCTGGACTGGGATAGCCTGACCACTGTTGGCCATGCACTGATAACCTCCAGGCAGGATTACTGTAATGTGCTCTATGTGGGGCTGGCCTTGAGATTGGTCCGGAAGCTGCAGCTAGTGCAAAATGCAGCAGTGAGACTGCTCACTGGGGCAGAGTATTGCCAACATGTCACTCCGCTGCTGAAAGAATTGCACTGGCTGCCCATTTGCTACCGGGCCAAGTTCAAGATTCTAGTTTTGGTGTACAAAGTCCTATACAGATTGGGACCAGGATACCTGAAAGACCGTCTTACCCCTTGTATACCCAGTCGATCACTGCCCTCTGCAGGTGAGGGCCCCCTGCAGATACTATCTTATCAGGAAGCCCATTCAGCACAAAATAGGAAACGGACCTTTAGTGTGGTGGCACCTACCCTTTGGAATTCCCTCCCCTTAAATATTAGACAGGAGCCATCTCTGCTATCTTTTTGGCGCCTATTGAAATCCTTCCTCTTTCAGCAAGCCTTTTAAGTGGAGACCTTATCCCAGTCTGCGTCTGTGTTGGAATTGCTTTTTAATATGTTTGTAAACCTTTTTTAAATACATTTTTAACCTTTTTTCTCTTTTTTTAAGATGTCTTCAAAGATGTTTTGTTTTAATGTATTTTAAAGTCTGTTTTTATGCTATTTTAAAGTGTTTTTAGTGCTTTTGTTTGCCGCCCTGGACTCCTGCTTGGAGGAAGTGTGGGATATAAATCAAATAAATAATAATAAATAAATAATAATTCTTAGCACCATTCACAAACTCCATTTCCCAGGATTCTTTGGGGGAAGCCATGCCTATTCTAAAGTGAAATAAAGGCCTGGCCTGGGTGTGGCCCCCTGATTAGCCAAGCCCAGCAGCTGTGAGTCTGGCTTTTAGAACACTGACAGTTGTTTCTTACTGAGCATGCCAGACGTTACAATAGACTCCAATGTTAAATTTCTTAAATTAATTAAAAATCAGCCAGGCATTTTAATAACTTTTAAACTGCAGATGGTGAAGGTCAGAGTATGGGGCAAGGTCAGTAATAAGATTACTGTGAGCATGGCTGGTTTTTAATTAATTTTGATAAATTATGAGACCGCTGACAGAAAAAAGTCCAACAGAGGTCTGGATTTTTTTCTTTTGTTTTACATTTTGAACTCTTGATTCTCTTTGAGCATTTTGGGTATCACTATGAAAACTTAAGAGGGTTGTTAAGCAAACGTTTCTGAGTTCAGACTATACATTTTGTAAGGTTTTGTTTTGAAATGAGTTTATGGGAAGCATCAGAATGGCATGGGGTATTTTCAATTTAGTATTGTGAATTTGAAAAATCCATGCTGGCTATAGTATACAGCCACTCTTGCGGCTGTATAATCAGAAGCGCCTGACTGCTGAATGAGGCCAAAGGGGGACAGGGTCCCTCTAGTTCAGCACTCTGTCTTCCCAGTGGCCAACCCAGATGCCTGGGGAAAGCCCACGTGCAGGAGCAATTTATTTATTATTATTTATTTTATCGCATTTATATACCGCCCCATAACCGAAGCTCTCTGGGCAGTTTACAGCAAACTAAAACATTAAAAACAAATATACAAATTTAAAAACACATTTAAAAAAAATCAATTTAAAAAACACATGCTAAAATGTCTGGGAGAAGAGGAAAGTCTTGACTGCCCCAGCAACTGCTCTTCAGACAGAGGCCCAATGTCACCTTTGACCCTGCAAGGAAGAAGCATGACCGGAGTTCAAGGATGCACTCCAGCCATGCAAGGGCCCCCAAGGCAGGTGCGAAGCAGGGAAGGAGGGGGGCAGAGTCGCGAGGGCCAGACAGGGAGCCTAGGAAGGTCCCAGCCCACCCACCCACTTGGCTGCTCCCCCCCGACGCAAGCTGCAGTCCCAGAGAAAGCGTTGCTGCTGCTGCTGCTCCTGTCCAGGTTCAGGTTTTCCTGGAGCAGGTAAATGGCACAGAGAGGAGAAAGAAGCCTGAGCCTGTTGGCTCCTTAGCTGGGCTAGGCTGAGCAGCCCCCCCCCTCGGCCCTCTTTGCAAATGGTGAAACCAGGCAGGGCAGTGGCTAGCCTTGCGCCTCACCCTCTTCTTGGGCTCCGCACAGCTTCTCCTTGCTACAGCCCTCCAGATGGTCCACCAGTGGCAAAGGGGGAAGTGAGAAGTGTCCCAGGCAGAATGCTCAGGTGTTCAGGCAAGGTGGTGATGTTTGTTCAAGGCCAATACGTTACATTATTGAAAGGTCTTTATTTTGGAAGCAAGCTTAAGATGCCAAAAGGAACATCAAGACAATGGTCACGTAGCCCAACACCTCACATTTCACCTTCAAGCCCAGTCCAGAAGCCCCTCCCACAAAGGCCGTACCCAAGGCTGGGTCCCTGTTCTGGTCTTTGAGCCAATCCCAGGACTCATGCAGCATCTAATGCTAATTATGCACTTTACACTTGTTGTTGAGAAAAAGAGGACAGCCAGAACACCTCTCTCTGGAGAGTGGCTTGCAGTTACCTAGCTTGGCCGATTTGCGAAAGCAAACTCTCAGTGTCGTCAGTGTCAAGCCTCTGAAGTGGAATTCCATCTGGTGCCTGAACCAGTGGAGGTGCAACTGGCCAGAGATAAGAACAGAGACTCCATGTGAGGCAGGGCAGCTTTCCCCCATCTGGAAAAATGGTTTCTGCACCATGGAATGAGGAGGAGGAGGAGGAGGAGGGTTGTGGCGCTTGAGTAGCAAGCACTTAAATGCTTCCTTATCCCAATGGTGGTGAAAGGGTAGATCCCCCCTCCCATACAGGGCTGACACCATCGTAAGCCCATCAGTGGTGCATGGCATTTTACAAAGCCCCTCAAAGGGCTGACAGAAGGGAAGGGAAAGGGGCCAGGGCCAGGCAGGGGGAGGGGGTGTGACCATACCCATTGCTGCAGGCAGTGGGATGAGGGGTCATGCCAAAGTCTTCCTGTGGGCATCAAGGAGGGATTGTTTCGGGAATGGATGAGAGGGGGCCTCACAAAGCCGTTCTGGGAGGGGGGGTTGGGCATAAGGGGCTGCAAGGCAGAAAGGTGGAGCCCACCTCCAAACTGGTTGGACACTGATCTGAAGTCAATTTGGCTGTTGGAGCTTCTTGGGAAGGATCCTGGGGACTCTACTCCAGATCCATTTCAACTGAACTGCATTCCCTCTCCCCTCCCCCCAAAGATCCTTCCGCCAGATGTTTGGTTTGGGTTCCAGATGCCATTCTGTGTTCCAGAGCAGCCTCTTCAGCCTCTGAAATGGCCACACAGCCTGGCTACAAATGCATGCGGCAGGGTAGGGACCTCCTGTGGTCCCCCAGAAGGTGCTCAGTTACAACTTCCATTGTCCCTGACCCTCAGGAAGAGAAGAGGCTGCCTTATGCCATGTCGGATGGTTGGTCCATCTAGCTCAGTATTGTCTACACTGGCTGGCAGCCGCTCTCCAGGGCTTCAGGCAGGAGTCTCTCCCAGCCTTGCCTGGAGATGCCATCGGGGACGGAGCCTGACCGTCTGCATGCACAACAGGGGCTCCGCCACTGAGCCACAGCCGTCCCCAATTGGTGGTCATGGCTGGGACTGATGTGAGCTGGAGTCCAGCAGCATCTGGCGGCCCAAGGGCTCCCAGGCCCTGGCATAAGGAGAGCTCTGAGGGGAGGTTGTGCTCCTCCATGCAACAGTTCATAACAACAGGCTATCCTCATTTGGAGCAAAGGTTCAGCCTGAATTTTGTTTTTTTATTTATTTTTGTGATTGTGGACATTATTTATTGAGTCTGTGAATAATTTTGTAGAGTAATTTGAATTATGTTTTGTTATTTTCTAGTGCTGCTGAAGGAAGGTGTAATCTAAACTGCATGGAGCTTTTTAGATTTGTGATTAAAGCGCCGCCACTCCTCACGCAGCAGCAGCATGGAGGCGTTGCTGCCTTGTCCTCCGCTTCCTGTTTTCCACCTAACTGAGCCTTCCATCTTCTCCTTTCCATTCAGCAGGTTGACCTGAAGCTGCGGGTGGAGAAGCTGAACGTGAGGATGGTGCCTGGTGGTGTTGCGGGGGCAGGTGAGGGCCCCAGTCCCAGACTCCCACGGGAGTCCAAAGAAGACCGCGAGGAGAGGGTCCTTGCCATGCTGGGCATTGTCGGCACCATCCTGAATCTTCTGGTCATTATCTTTGTCTACATTTACACCACCATTTAGCCCCAGGGTCCTGCTCTGCAGTAGGAACAGGAGGACACTTGCGCTGGGTGTGCCATCTGGAACAGGGAGAGATGGATACTGCATGGGCTTGGGTACCAGAAGCACCCAAGCTGGTGTGGATCTCTGCCCAGTGGGCCCAGGAGGGGCTCTGTGTCTGTCCACCTGGCTTTGCCACTTTCAGGACCTTGCTGGCAAGACTTGGCTTTGCAGCTAACAAACGCTACTGGGATTGTGGCTGCCTGGTGGAATTGGGCGATGCCAGCTCTGCGTAAGGCTCTGTGGACTCTTGCCAGGCTGCCAGTTGTTTTACATCTCCAAGGCAGATGGCCCACCAGTGCCAACTGCTGGAGGGGTGCTCTGTTCTCCTGCCCCTCTACCCTCAGAAGAAGACACTGAGTGAGGGGGAGGCTTGACTGTCTGGCTGCTGTGCCCCCAAAGCCTGTCACCTGTAAACTCCAAGAAGCACAACAAGAACCTCTCCCCCTCTGCCCTGGAAGCTACCCACTGCCACAGAGGCTGAAGCTGGGGGGGGGGCTTCTTCCTTCCATCCAGCACTTTTTCCCTGCCCTCCACAAATGTGACACCAGCCCCTTCCACCTGTAGCCATCAGAGGCAGGCTCTTCAACGGCCAGCACCACTCCCAAGGTTGCATCCTGGCACCTGATGTGCCCCCTTGCTAAGCCATCCCTATAGGCCGAAGGCATCCTGTGGAGCTTCCTTAGAATTCTTCTCCTGCCAAAATGACCCATGATACAATTGGGGGTGGGGGTGGGGCTCTCTCTGGAAGAAGCTTCCTCATGCACCCCAGCCTTAACACCCAGCTCCCCTGGGGGGATGCAATGTGACTCCATTCAGAGTAGATTCCGGAGCAGGACGGGGGGGGGGAGAGACTCAGTCAGGCCCCTTAATTCAAAGTGCTTTACCCAAAGGGCCTTGGGTCCCATAGGACAAGTGGAAATCTTTGAGGAGCAGAGTCCAAATTGTGTGCAAGTCCTTGCTCCAGGGAGCCGGACCAGAGTTGAGAAAGAATGCCAGCAACTGCCAAAAGAAAGGAAGCTCGGGGGGGGGGGGGAGAGAAGACCCCACTCTGGGATTTATTTCCTTGCCAAATGTCTCCTTTTTTCTGGCAAACTTGAGAGCATGGGGTGGGATCTGCCAATAATTCAGCCTTGGCCATAGCACCTCACCCACTTGGATTCTCAGGGGAGGGCTAGTACAGAAATTGCCCCAGTCAGTACAAAACTCTGCAGGGACTTTCCTCTCCTCATGGAATGTGCCCTTCCACTGGAGCTTCCTCACTCCCTGCAGGTGCACCCGGGGTGGTTAAAAGCCTAGAATTTTGGAAGATGTCCAAGCCGGGAAACTTTTCTTTTTTAAAACTACAACACTATGAGCCGAGCCCCCCCCCTTCTTCCAAAGTGAATCTTCTGCTGGGCCCCAACTTGTGGGGTCTTCATCTCTGTGCCAGAGCAACATTAAAGGGGGGGCCAACTCTGGACTCCAGCACCGATCCAAGTGGCGGGGGGGGGGAGGTTGTGCTTTTCTAACAAACCATGTTGTAATTGTGAAATTTTATATGCAACCGAGTTTGAAATAATCACAAGGAAATATTTATGGACATAAAGCAGTTGGATGTCTGTGTTTTATCAGCAGCAGCTGGGGGGCCCTTGGTCCATCAAAAGGTTGGGGGGTTGTGCTAGGCCTGTGTACACCTCTCTGGCTGAGCTGCCTCTGTCCCTTGCTTCATAATTGTCTTCATAGCAAGCACCCCACCCTGGGAATTTGCCTTCTGAATTGCCGCCAAGAAAGAAAAGGAGGCACCCAAGAAGAGGAATCCATGAGGGTGTCCTGCTGCCCTCTTAAGAGGGGGCAGCCTGATCAGATTCTGCAGTCCTGTCCTGGGAGACTTCTGGATCCATGATGGCTGGGCTATGCATTTAACAGAATGAGGCAGCAGGGTGGCCTGCACTGGTTCTATGTCTGCATGCATGCACATGCGCATGTTGTTTTTGCATTACGAAGAAGTTCCTGTTGTTGAACTTTCCTCCCTGCAGGGAGGTTTTTTTTTCAAACTCAAAGGAGCATCCCAAAGTGTCGTCTCCCAACTGGATCAACCCACCCTACCCCTCAGGATTTCACTTCTGCTCCTGACAGCTCCCTGGAAACATCATTGCAGCTACTGGTGACCACTGTTGTTCTTTCTTGGGGCTCTGTTTCAAGCAGTGTTCCAAAGAACTCCTTGCTGGTGGACCACTTGCTGACCCCTGTTGGCACAATCAGGACCAGCTAGGTCTCTACAAAGGCTGCTGGCCTGGGTGGGCCTGGGTTTGCGCCAGCCCTGAAGGTCATCAGATGCCTGAAACAAGAGGGCAGACTCAGTATCATTTAGCATGGAGTTGCAATACTGTAACTAAACTGTGTTAAGAGATTCTGAGCCTGCACTCCAGCTTTAGACACTAAAGTGCACCAGCTGCCACGGGGAATGTTGTCAAAAGAAGAAAGCAGGCCATGCCAAGCTCAAGGCAGCCCAGCTGCAACAGCTTCATTCCCTCTTATGCCCTCACCTCATGGTATCCCAGAATCCTCTGCAACACAGGCATTCCATGACAGGCATGCAGGGGTTCCTTGCAAACACCTCAATGCAGAAAGGCTTATATAATGTTAAATACCAACCGATGGTATATGATACCATATACATGATAGGAAATGTGTAAATCTGTAGAATATCATATTCATCCATCAAGGGGGGTGGGGTGGAGCTCTTGTCCTGAGAGCCAGTGCAAGCAAAAAGCAATTCAAAGCAAAAGCACCTCAAAAATAGGCAAATATTGTTGATTAGAGATAAGGAGGAAAACCAGAAGCAAAGATGAAACTATTGCAACATTTCACATGGGGCGGGGGGGGGAGAGAAATGGTCCTAGGTGAGTAGGCTAGGGTGGACTGTGAGTCCTTCAGCAAAAGGACTGAAGAGATTAAGCTTGAGGAGGAGGCGGGTTCACACACTGTGGCCCAGGAGCTTCATGCAGGTGGTCTGCAGCATGTCTATGTTAAATATTACTATTTATTTTATTGCTTTTAATTTTTATAGTATTACAGTTTGAATTCTCTGGAATGCAAATTGTTACACAGTAAAATGCAAGTTGAGAAACAAAAGCAGCAACAGAAATACAATTCATAGAGCACCTAACACAGTGCATTATAATGGCTACAAGAGGCAGAAAAATAATTAAGTGGTCTACTGAGACCCTTAGCAATTTTCAAGTCGTCTGTGGCAGAAAAGGTTTGGGGACCCCTGCTTTAGGATGCTAATGCAAATGTCCTTACCTGGAACTACTGGGGGGTGTCCAGATCTCACAAGACCTCTGATCAAAAGCAGTATTAGAACGGAATAAGCAGCTAGCCGAGGGAGGGTTGGCCCAGTAAACGTTAGGGGTTGTCCTTTGAGAGGTGGCGGGGAGTGTGCCTCTCCCTCCCTGTGCAACATGGTCTCCTCAGAACTACAAGTCCCAGTGTCTGCAGACATTTCCCATTCAGAGGTGGGAGCAGCCAACATGGTCTGGAATCAGGAGAGAGGGACAAGCACCCTAATCACCCAGGACATGCAGCTTCCTGGCATGGTGGTGAGCCACTGCTGCTGAAATGGCAGGATTACATGTCCACGGGCAAATGAGTGAGGCCTGCAGACTGCCTCAAATGCACTGGTTCCCAGAGACAGGCAGCAGCAACCCAAGGGGCATTTGACACTATACATGTGCAATATATAAACCTTTTAGTTGCACATCTTGCTATAAATTCCATTCACGTATCAAGGAATGTCAACTGGGGTTCAACAAAGGGAACCTACAGGTTGCTGTTGAGACTTTTCTACCGTCTGGCTCAGGTGGTGCATGCACAAAAACTACAAGCAGTGAAGTGATGGGAATACAGAGACTGTGTTTGTGGCAATGAAGGATGAGGAGAAGTGACTGGACGGATCCTGGGAATCAAGTGTGATTGTTTCAAAAGATGGTCAAGTGGTCTCACCATGGTCAGCACTGCTGGACTGAGACGGGTTACAAGCAGCCAGAAAGAACAGCCCTGCACTGCCTGCCTCACGATCTTCCAGAGACTCAGGACTGCAGCCTAAAGACAAACCAGTCTGTCCATCTCTCCAAACTTGGTTCTTTCTGCTGATGGGCCTCACAATGAAAGGGCCTCCAAGGATTGGCACCGGGACTGGGGCTGCCATAAATGGTCCGGAGCAGGCGTGGGCAGGGAGGTGGCAATGTCTATAGGCAGCACCAAGTGTTTAAGAACAGCAAAATCCCAGCTGCTCTAAAGAGCCCCCAGCTGTGCAAATGGGGGACAAAATGGCAGTTTAATGTAAGCAAGTGTAAAGTGCACAGACCAGAAAGCAGAGAATAAGGACCACCAGAGGGACAAGGAAAGTGGGGTCCCCCAAGGATCGGTATTGGGGTCTCCTGTGCTTTTTAACGTGTTCACCAAGAACCTAGAGTTAGGGGTGAGCAGTGAGGGGGCCAAGTTTGCGGATGATACTACATAGTTCAGGGTTGTTAAACAAAAAGGGATTGCAGAGAGCTCCAAAAGGACCTCTCCAAACCAAGTGAATAGGCAGTAAAATGGCAAACGCTATTCAATGTAAATAAATACAAAGTGATGCATGTTGGAACAGCAACAACAGAAAAATTCACATATATGCTCAAGGGGTCAGAGCTGGCAGTGACTGACTGGGGGTGAGACCTTGAGGTCCTTCGGATAGCTCAGTGAAGATGTCAACCTAGCGTGTGTTGGCTGTGGAAAAAGGCAAATTCCATGCTAGAGATCATTAGGAAAGGTACTGAAAACAAAACTGCCGACAGCATAATGCCATTATAAGGAGCTATGGTGCGGCCACAATTCGAATGTTCTGTATAGATCTGGTCACCTCACCTCAGAAAGGTTATTGTAGATTTAGAAAAGGTTCAGCAAAGGGCATCCTGAATGATCAAAGGGATGGAGCGACTCCCCTGTGAGGAAAGGTTGCAGCTTTTGGAGCCTTTTAGTTTAGACAAAAGGTGAGTCAGAGGAGACATGGTAGAAGTGTATAAAAGTGGATAGCCACAAGTTTTCCTCCCTCTCTCACGATAGGAGAACTTGTGGACATCCAGTGAAGCTGAATGCTGGAAGATTCAGGTCAGACAAAAGAAAGGACATCTTCACACAGCAAGCAGTTAAATTATGGAGTTTGCTCCCGCAAGAGCCAGTGATGGCGGCCAACTTGGATGGCGTTAAAAGATGATTAAACAAATTCATGGAAGATAAGGCTGTCAGTGCCCACAAGCAATGATGTCTGTGGGCAGAACTGTGGCGTGCCTCTGAATATCAGTTGCTGGGAACTGTCGGGCGGAGAGTGCAGCTCTCGGCTCAGGTCCTGCTTGAGGGTTTCTCATGGGGGCACCTGGTTGGCCACTATGAGAAAGGAGGCTGGACTAGATGGGCCCTTTTGGCCTGATCCAGCTACAGGGCTCTTCTAACCTTCTGGAGTCCTGCTTGGCTTTTACACTCCAGGTGCACCTCCTTCCTCAGCAACCCTTACCAGAAACCGCCAGGGTGGGCCAGTATCCGTATCCCCCTATGCAGAAGGAGGCAGAGCCAGAGAGAAACCCCGACGCCGTGCAGGGGAGATTTGGCTTCCAGCTCAGGCTTCCTAGCCGAGTTCCTGCGTCTGCCGTCCTGCAAAAGCTGGCGTCGCTGGATCTGGGACCGAGGAAGGCGCGCCCGCGGTCTTGGGGACGAGGGTACTGACACAGATGCGCCCCCGTCCCGAAGGCAGCCCGCCCCGAAGGCACCTGCGCTGCGGCCGGAGCCCCTCCCCGTCCGGCGGCCGGTTGGCTGGCTATTGGCTGCGAGGCCGGAGGGGAAGGCGAGCCGGGCTGGGCGCCCATTGGCGGTCAGTGGTGTAGAGCCCAGCTCCGCTGCCTCTTTTCGGCGCCCCTCGGCTCCGTCGACGGCAGGATGCGGCCACCGGCTCTGGGCGCGCTCTGCCTGCTGCTGCTGCTGCTCCTCCTCCTCCTCCTGCCGGCGCTGGACGCCCGAGGGCCGCGCCGTCCGGCGGCCCCCCCGCCCTCCAGCGGCCCCCCCGCCCAGGAGAGGCGCAGGAAGAGCCAGGCGGGCCGGGCCCCTAAAGCGGCCAGGTAAGGAAGGGACCCGCCCCCACCCGCAGGCTCCTCTTCCTTTCCCGACGAGACTGGGGAGCTGGCCCAGGGGGTGCCCGTGAAGGGATCCGGCTGGGCCCTGCGCGCAGACGGCTGCTCTAGTCCCCTGCCACGCTGAACAACTGGAACCGGCTCTGGGCACGGACGGCGCGGACCGGCGTTGCCTCTGGGACTCGGTTGCCCAGCTCAGCTGCCCCCTGGAGAGGCAGAGACGGGCTGCCCCGTGGCACTGTCCCCTGCAGGAGCCTATCTCGCCGCAGTCCCCGAGCCGGCCAGCCAGCCAGCCTGCGAGTGGTGCCTGGTCTTCTCATCAGAGCCCTGCCGGCGGGGCTCTGGCTCCGGCAGGGGCCAGTAGGGGCTGGAGGCCCCATCTGGAAATGTCAGCGCTGGGCTGGAGCGCCACTTGCACAGCCAGCGGTCCCGTGCTGGCTCTCACAACGATCTTGTGAGGTGGGTCGCTGCTGCTCCCTTATTCCAGATGGGGGATGTGAATCTGGAACCAGGCCGCCTCCTGGGGGCCCAGCTCGACAGGGACCAGATCCCAGCCCTTTCTTGCCAACATCCACAGTGGTGCTGCTTCACTCGCCCCCTTCCCCCGCCCCCTGTTCTGCACTTCCCAACAGAGGGGGGAGGGGCTAGCTTGCTCCAAAGTGTCCCTCCCCCCCACTGCGGCACTGCTCTTTCCACGAGCTCTGCCCTGTCTGGTGACAGTGGGTGGCAGCCCTTGCCTGGGCCTCCGGTGGCACTGACTGGCAGCCCTTGCCTGGGCCTCTGGTGGCACTGACTGGCAGCAGTGCTTTCCCAGAGCAGGAAGGTGTTTCAGGCTGTTGCCAGGTGGAGGTTGCAATTCATCTTGTTGTCCCTGCGAAAGGCCACCTCAGACATGAGGGAAAGGCTGTTTGCACATGCTCAGAGGTATTTTTAATGTTCTGCTCTTCCTGGTCTGTGGCTGAGCCCTATCCCCCACTTGGGTGGTGCAGGTCAGCTGTGGGACCAAGGCTGTTTTGGGGTGGGTGCCCAGAGGGGGGCATTGGAGGGAGTGTATGGATGTTCCCCCTCTGTCCCAAAGGTACTCAGAGCGAGGTGGCCATGTCTGTCTCCCGCTGCCCACCTGTCCGCCCGTTGCCAAACCCAGGCAGAGACACGTGCTGCAACCCTTCTTCAGCGCTGAGAGAAGGCCGTGGAAAGGGGCCCTCTCTACTCCTGTGGGGCTCAGAGCTCTCAACCCCCGCACTCTAGTCTGCAGCCTCTTCTTGGTGGAGACCCAGGGAAAATCTCCTCCTGCAAATCCACTTAGTAACTTGAGTCCCGGTCAGGACAAGAATGTCAGGAATTAGCGGGGAGGGAAGGGGAGTCTGGATGCTGTGGGGATGTGCGGCAGCAGGGGAACTTCATGGTCTTGGGAAGAAAAGGGCTTCTGAACATGTGCAGAGAATGTGGCCAGAGAGGAGTTGTCCCCCATTCTGTCACAGTGCTAAAACCCAGCGGGGTCACCCAAGGAAGCAGAACCTGGGAGGGTTCAGGCCTTCTTTGCATGGCAGTTCACCCACTTTGCCATCGGTCACTCCCTGCATGTCTGGTGATGTGCTTGTCCCGTGGTGACACCGGAAGTACGAGGAAGCAGCCCCCTTGCCTCTCTCTTCTGCCAACACCTCCCATTTATTCCCCCCAGGCTACTCTTCCGTTTTAGGGTGGTGAGCCAGGAGGCTTGGCTAGCTGCCCCCAGGCAGTTGAGGTCTTTGCCCACACTCACACCCACCCGCCCCCTGCCCAACTTCCTCTGCCTGGCAGGGATGGGATCAGCCTCCTGGCTCCGTTCACATCCCCTGAACCCCATTTCTCTTCCAGGCCCAACGTCTGTGGGGAGGTCTGTTGCCCTGGATGGTCCCTTGCACCCAAGACTGGAAATTGCACCAAAGGTATTGGGAGATTAGGAGGGATGGGAAGCCTGCTGTCAGGGGCCATGATCGCCTCACCCAAGAGGCAGGCCTGATCCTGCGTCTGCTTTGCCTTGCCTGCCAAACCTTCCCTTCACCACACCAAATCAGGACCCTCGCTTCTGCCTCTTTGCCACACCAGTGGTTTTGTGTGGGCGTGCCCATGTGGGCGTGTCATGTGTGTGTGTGAGAGAGATGAATGCCACGGTCCAGGGGCTTCTGGGAATCCGTGGAGCTTCCTGTTTCCTTTGATGGTGCATAATTTAGCTTATGGAGTTTGCAGCCACCAGGCATAGTGGTGATTAGACACTGGGGGGGGGGAGCTATTGCTGGCTCGTAGCCATCATGGCCAAGTTGCACCTCCGAGTACAGAAGCAGTCCTATGCCCCTGAATATCAGGTGCTGCGGGGGGGGGGACAATGGGAGGAAGCCGTTACCCTCGTGTCCTGCCTGGCGGTGACCATCGGGGCATCTCTGGCTGGCCGCTCTGGGAGACCGGAGGGACCTGCTTTGGAAACAGACCTGGGCAGTGGTGAGGGGAGGGCACCCTGCAGCTCCCGGTCAGGCCAGCTCAAGGGGGCTGCAGGTCGCAGAGCATCCCTCCGCTCCTCCCTGGAGTGTATCATCCATCTGCCCTACGAACATCAGGCCAAGGGGGCCCCTCTAGTCCAGCGTAGCCTGTTCTCCCAGTGGCCAACCTGATGCCTCCAATGGGAATCACCCCCAAAGCTGGACTGGAGGGCGACAGCAGGGCCTGCCCCACCTGCCTGTGATTCCCAGAGGCCTACCACAGGCTGGCTCTGAAGTGTCTTGCAGCTCCACGGTTGGTCTGCAGGGGGCAGCAGCTGCATGTAGCCAGCCGACTGGGAGGAGGGATTCACTGTTCATAGGATTTTGCCTTGTACCAAGGCAGACCAACGGTCCATATAGGTCAGTTTTGTCTGCACTGACTGGCAGCAATGGCTCTCTAGGGTTTCAGGCAGAGCATATTCGCAGCCCTGCCTGGAGATGCCATTGAGGATTGAACTGGGGCCTTCTGCATGCAAAGCAGGGGCTGTGCCACTGAGCTCTGCCCTCCCCAAAGAAGGTTTTGACCCACTGACTTCTGAGTTATTATTTATTAAATGCATTACTTGCTTTTCGTCATAAAAATGACCCCAAAGCAACATACAATAGAAAGAGTAAAGCTATTTCTGGGCCCGGCACGTTCCTGTTTCCTCGGGCGGGATCTCCCCCTCAGGGCCACCTTAAATTGCCCACAGAGAAGCTGGCAGAAAACGGCCGTGGGCATGACCTTGCCATGTGGGTGCCGCCCGGGGCTCCTGCTGGGAGGAAGGGCAGGATAGCAATCAAATAACAATAAAGAAATTCCGGCTGCTGCATCGCTTGCTCGCTTCCCTGTGGTCCAAAGAAGCAACCCCTCGAGGAGTGCCTCCCCCGGAACATAGGAATTGCCTCATTCTGAGTCAGGGGTCCATCTAGCTCAGCAGAGGTTGCCCACATGGTGCCTTCCAGACATTGCTGGACTAAAGCGCCCATCATTGCCCCAGACTATTGGCTCAGCTGGCCAATGTGCGGATAGGATTTGTAATCCAGCATCACCTGGAGGGCGCCCCGTCGGCTGGCCCTGGTCCACAGTGGCTGGCTGTGGCTCCCTCCAGGGTCTTGGGCACAGAAGGGCTCTTTTCCAGCCTCACTTGGACTGAACCTGGGACCTTCTGCATGCAAAGCGGAGGCTCTGCCACTGAGCTCCGAAGGCCCTTCACCTGGGATCTGTCCTAAGCCATAGGATGGCTAACTGGGGAAAGAGGGTGGGGTGGGGTCAGGACGCCTTAGGGAAGGTGCCAGATGACCTGCTTGGCCTCTCTCCTCTTCCCAGCCATCTGCATTCCTCAGTGCCAAAATGGGGGCCAGTGCAAAGCCCCCCAGCACTGCACCTGCCGCTCAGGCTTCACGGGCCCCTACTGTGAGCACTCCACTCCCGCCTCCACGCTGACCGCACAGCCCCACAGGGTGCCCCTGCAGTCCATGGCAGTCCGCTGGCAACCTCTGACGTGAGTTGGCATGGTGGGCAGCTGGGTTGGTGGAACACTTTCTTCCCTTGTCCTCTTTGCACACATTGCAGAAATCCCAGAGGGGACCCTTCAGCCAGTTCTGGCTACCCTGGGGGTCCCCCAGTGAATGAGCCAGAGAGGTTCTGGGGCTTGCACCAGTGCAGCTGAATAGAGCCAGTGGAGACTGGAGTTCCTCTTGGCCTTTTCTAATTGGAAGTCTTACCCAATGAAAGGAGGGCAAAGTCCATTGAATCCAAATGTGACTCTGATGAGCCAAGAATGCTAAAGAGATTGAAAATTAAAAAAGGAAAACGTGACTCACTCCATCAGAAGCAGGACTTTGGCAGCCAGAGCTGTTATGGGGCCATTAGCTGACAAAGGAGTGAAAAGATTGCTAGAGAAGGGACAGTCAGGCCGCAGGCAGAGGAAATAATTCCTTGCTTTGGACTTCACAGCAGGTGATGATGGGAATTCTCAGCTTTTCTAAGCTGTTATTTTGAGGAGGTTCAACTGAAGAGCTACAGGAATGAGGGGTGATGGCTTTGCAGTTGATTGGTAAATTAAACAAAGAGGAACTCCACGGAGAGTTCTTAAAGAACTAAAAAAAGAATGCTCATTTTCATCGATTGTTTCAATAAAAACATTGGTAACTTTTTACTTTGGAATGGAACTAATATTGGTTAAAAAAAAAGAAATAATCTGGGAGAGGAAGGGATCCAGGAAATTAGTTGTTTTTGTTATATGCCTTCAAGTCGATTTTGACTTATGGTGACCCTATGAATCAGCGACCTCCAAGAGCATCTGTTGTGAACCACCCTTGTCAGATCTTGTAAGTTCAGGTCTGTGGCTTCCTTTATGGAATCAATTCATCTGGCCTTCCTCTTTTTCTGCTCCCTTCTGTTTTTCCCAGCATTATTGTCTTTTCTAATGAATCATGTCTTCTCATGATGTGTCCAAAGTAGGATAACCTCAGTTTCATCATTTTAGCTTCTAGTGATAGTTCTGGTTTAATTTGTTCTAACACCCAATTATTATTAGACCTGTGCCTAATTTCTGCCTCAGCTAAATTGTTGGAAAGCATGCTAGAACTGTAAACATACAGAAGAATAAGCCTTGCTGAGGTAGACTCAGCATGGCTTCTGCAAAGGGAAGTCCTGCCTCACCTTCTCAGCGTCAACAAGCATGCAGATTATGTCATCCACTAGCTATGATATACTTCCACTTCCAAAAAGTGTTCGATATGATCCCAGACCTAGAATAAGAGACAGAATGGTGCCTTGATTGGTCACATTTCAGTATGACTAATAATGTACACAAATGGAGGGGGGGAGGCTCTGCTGATGGACAGGGACAGCCACTTCTACCGGTGGCTCTGGAAAGCTGTTGACCACTCCCTTCCTCAGCAGTGAAGGCGGCTGTTCCTGATGGCTCTTGGGTTGTAGGCCAAAGGGGAGATCTAGTCAGCTTGGGGGCCCATGGAGCGGGGTGATTTGCTGCCTCTGCTGTTGACCCTGGTATACTTCCTCTCAGGTTGACTGAGCTCCAGGTGGTGCTCCGGCGCCGAAAGGCATTGGATCCCTCTGAGAAGATGGCCACAATCCTGGCACAGCATCTGGCCTCCCAACCTGGTGGTGACAGCAGCAACAGCCCTCCCGGACATGCCCCCGCAGCAACACAAATGCCCCATGGTACTGTGGGCAGGGTGAGCGGGTGGGGGAGGCACTGGAGTAGCAGGTTGTTCTGTGTGGAGCTGGGGAAGTGGGGTGGGACGTTGTGGGGTCATTGCTTGGCACAGGGGGTGCTTAGGGGCTTTTTCTTTCAATCGTGGGGCACACCCTCAGCCCCACAGAAGCAGAGCTGCCTTTGGAGAGGAAGAGCAGCTATCCCAGGGGAGCCTTTGACTTTCCAGAGTTGGGCAGCTGGCGGGACTTCAGCCCTGTTGCCCCAGTGGGGTTGGAAGAGAGGGTCTGTTTCCACCTCCCACGCTCCGAATGTTGGGGATGCTCTGTTGTGGAGAGGGACAGCCAGAACCAGCAGGGGGGTATGGGGGGTAGACAATGACTCCTTTCCCTATGGGGTGCAAATCAGGATTGTGCACATGGGGGGGGAGGACCAGACCCTGACGTCCCTGTGGGCTCCTCCCAAGGCAGTTTTAGACCAGTTCCCCTGTCCGGCTCAGTCCCCACCTCTCTGGATCCGGCAATTGTTCTACACCCACCCCTCCAGCTCTGCCTGAGTTTTTCCAGATGATGTCAGGCTGGGCTATGATGGGAGGGTGAGGCCTGAGAGGAAGGGGGGCAGTTCTGCTTTCTCCCCCAGCCCTCAACCCTGTTTCCTCCCCGGGGAGCCTGTCAGGAAGCCCCACCTCCTGTGGCTGCCTTGGAGTGATTTCCTCAGCAGCCACAGGAAGTGTGTGTGTGTGATGCACTTTACACACCCACCCCGCCTCAGTTCTTCTTGCATGGCTATGGAGGGAGACCTCCAGCCCAGTCACCCACTGATCATGTGCCCCCCCCGGCTCCCATTGTTTTCCCTATTCTGTGAAGGAAGTGGTACCATGTGTGGGGAGGGAGCAGCATTGGCAGGAAAAGTTTGAGAATTTGGGGTGGGGGCTGCCTTGGGCGGAAGGAGCAGTCAGTTGTAGCTCCTTCTCTGACCCTGCCCTCCTTTCTCCAGTTGGCCCAGATGTTTGCCCTGTTCCAACCCGTCTGTGTTGGCTGGGGTTTTTTTGGGGGGAGAGGAGGTGAACAGCTGGTGCAACTTGAGGGAGGCTCTGCCTGGCAGGAATCCAAGGCAACGCTACCTTGAGTTGATCCAGCAGCTGGGGGAGGTTGGGAGAGGGCGCTGTGCCGGTCTCCTTCCAGGAGCAAATGTGCATGTGAAGTCTTGCGCTGGAAGGCAGTGGAGCCCACCCCAGGCAGCATTGTCCTTCATGTGTCAGTGAGCAAGCAGGAAGGGAGGAGGGAGAGGAGAAGAGAAGAGACCCTCCTCTTTGGGGAAGGCGGAAGAGGCCTCTTGCACCAGGACTTCTGGGATGGAAGTGGCTGCTGCCGTTGGAGCAGGACCGTCCCCTTGTCTGCCGTGGGGGTGAGCAGGACGTACTGCTGGGCTGGCTGGACAAGTGCGGTGGGAGGGCACGAGTGAGCAAGGGGGGGTGCTCCTCACAGGGGACGGGTCGCCTCGCCTTCTGCTGTGGGGTATAAGCACTGCCAAGTGACACTATAGCCTGACGTCTTGAACGAGCCCTTGCGGAGGGGTGGAAGCGCTTTCAAGGACTTGAGCAGAGGCTGCTTTGTTGCTGGCACCCAGCTTTTGGGGGTGGGGTAGGGGAGGAAGCTGCCCTTCAAAGGACAGCCTCCATCTGGGTGCCAAGGAACCCAGCCGGGCTCCATCTGGGTTGTGGAAAGCAGCAGAAGAGTTAATGTTCCCAGCCGCCGCTGCTGCTGTGGTCCCTCGTAAACATTGTTGTTGGCCCACCGCCCGCCCGCCCCCCACCGCCCGCCCGGCTCGCTGCTTTCAATTAGCTGGTGGGTCCGTCTGTGCGTTTGTGGTGGGTGCACACTCCCTTCCTGCTCTCCGCTGCCTGGGGCTGTGGCACCCTGATCCGCTTGGGGCCATGATCCCCAGTCACCGCCTCCACCACCATCCCCAGTACCGCTGCCTCCTCCTCCTCCCAGCTGTGGCCCTGCTGCTCTGCTGGGGCCACCGGCCTGGGGAAGCGCAGCAGGTCAAGGTTCTATTCACCCCCACAATCTGCCGCATGCACTGCAGTGGGGGGCATTGCACCAACCGCTGTGAGCAGGGCAATGCCACCACCCTCTACAGTGGGGAGAATGCCAGGCCGGCTGAGGGCCCCCCCGGATTTCGTGTCTGTGAGTATTGGGGAGGCGTATGCATGGTTGATCCCAGCTGGCAGAGGCTTGGGGGGGAGCGATGCAGTACCCTGTCCTGGCAGTTGGAAACAGGAGCCCACTACCACCCCTGGACCAGAAAAGTTGGCAGCCTCTTCCTTCCAGCGTGTTGCGATTCAGGGAGCCCACCGGATGCCCCTGTGGGCGTGGGGCCCCAGTCCTTGTTGAACTGGCTCCTGCGGGTCCCTTCTCTCCAGTGTTCCAGCCATGTCTCCTCCCTGCCCCTGTTATGGGTCAGGTGGGACCATCCCCCCACTGCAGTTTGGCCGGGGGGGGTTGTGATGGGCTTCTCCTCCCCCTACTTTGCACTGGCACCATGCAGTGCTTTGCAAGTTTACTGCACAAGACGCCCCTTCCCACCCACCAGCTCCGTCCCTGGAATGGGATTTGTGTTTCCCAGGAACAGCCCACTCCTTGACCAGATGCCTCCCCAGCTGGCCTCTCTTTCCTTCTTGTTGATCCTGATTCCCTCCCTCCCACTGGCTGGCTGCTGTCTTGGAACTGGGACATTCGCTCTCTCCCCCTCCCCCCACTGCCTGGCTTGCCCTCTTTCTGCCCCGGCAGAACCGGGCAAGTGGTTCTAATGCTGGCTTGCCCTTCTAGAGGATGGGAGCCCAGGCTGGGCACGGGCTGGAAATGGGTCTGGGGTCACATCCTCTGAGGTTGGGGATCAGGCAGGCTGTCTACATGCTGAACAGTGGCAGGGGGTGCAAATGCATCGCATGTGGTGGGGGGCTGGGGGAAGATGATGGGGTGCAGCCCACCCCCCAGTTGGTGAGTGTGAAGTGACATCTTGCATGGAATCAAGAGCCGGGGGGTGCTCAGGGTTATCCCCCTGCCCCTCCCCAGGCCGGTGCATGTCAAAGCCATCCCAGAAGCCACTTAGGGTGGGGGTTGCCGGCTTGTTCCACCCACGTGAACCCTGGACCTTCTTCCTCCTTGCCCATGGCCGGCTGTGGCTTCATTGGAAGAGCCTCCCGCAGTGGCTGGAGCTGGGCAGACAGCAGAGAAAGCGGCGGCGGCGGCAACTGGCCCTGTGCCACAGCCAGATGGGAGCAGCTGCCACGGGCGGCCAGCCAGGGTGCCTGAGCAGGGTTGTGGGGCGACTGCATTGGGGCAGGAGAGGGAGCCGCCTTGTGCATCTTTGCCAGCCCCATGGCTACTTTGTGCCTCAGTTTCCCTCGGAAACACTCTGGCCTTTGAGCTTTTGAGACTCAGTGCAGATGGTTTTGAGAAGGGGGGGCGGGTGGCAGTGGCTTCTCTGTCCTCCTCTCCCAGCTGCGCTGTTTGTTCCACTTGATGCTACCCAGGCCTAGCGTGGGAGGGTGTGCAGAGTGGGGAGTGGCCTGGCATGCAGACAGATTGGCTTGCTCTCTGGTGTATTCCGCCTCTGTTGCGCTCTATAGCAGCCACACCTTGTATGGGGGCGGGGGGGAAGTAACTGTCCCCCGCCCATGGCCAGCACCATGTGCTCATTCACATAGTCCACAATCCATGTGGGGGGGGGGAGGAGAGGAGGAAGAGTTCCTGCCCAAGCCTTCCTCTCGCAGTGACTGCTCCTTTAGCCCCCCCCCCGTTTGTTTTGATGAGGGTTGCGCAGGAGGCCTCCCTGGTGGATTGTGGCCTGTCGTGGGTCAGACCTGCCCGTGCCTAAAGTGAAATTCACTGCCTTGTGGGAGAGGGGCTGCTGCAGCTGCTGCCGGCACTCCGTTCCCACGGGGGTGGGGGGCTCCAGATCTCCCCCTGCAACTCCAGCCCATCTGCCAGGAGAGAGACCTCAGGGTTGTAGTGGACAGCACGATGAAAATGTCGACCCAGTGTGCGGCAGCTGTGAAAAAGGCAAATTCCATGCTAGCGATAATTAGGAAAGGTATTGAAAATAAAACAGCCGATATCATAATGCTGTTGTATAAATCTATGGTGCGGCCGCATTTGGAATACTGTGTACAGTTCTGGTCGCCTCATCTCAAAAAGGATATTATAGAGTTGGAAAAGGTTCAGAAGAGGGCAACCAGAATGATCAAGGGGATGGAGCGACTCCCTTACGAGGAAAGGTTGCAGCATTTGGGGCTTTTTAGTTTAGAGAAAAGGCGGGTCAGAGGAGACATGATAGAAGTGTATCAAATTATGCATGGCATTGAGAAAGTGGATAGAGAAAAGTTCTTCTCCCTCTCTCATAATACTAGAACTCGTGGACATTCAAAGAAGCTGAATGTTGGAAGATTCAGGACAGACAAAAGGAAGTACTTCTTTACTCAGCGCATAGTTAAACTATGGAATTTGCTCCCACAAGATGCAGTAATGGCCACCAGCTTGGATGGCTTTAAAAGAAGATTAGACAAATTCATGGAGGACAGGGCTATCAATGGCTACTAGCCGTGATGGCTGTGCTCTGCCACCCTAGTCAGAGGCAGCATGCTTCTGAAAACCAGTTGCCGGAAGCCTCAGGAGGGGAGAGTGTTTTTGCACTTGGGTCCTGCTTGCGGGCTTCCCCCAGGCACCTGGTTGGCCGCTGTGAGAACAGGATGCTGGACTAGATGGGCCACTGGCCTGATCCAGCAGGCTCTTCTTATGTTCTTATGTTCTTATGCCAGGCCTTCCATTCCACCCAGCCAAGGTGTCCATGGCACAGGCCTCCTTCCTCTTCCTCCTCCTTCCCCCAAACTTCCCCGGCAACAACATAATCTAGTTGGATGTTCAGCTGAGGAACATTCCGTGTGTCTAAGAAGGGAACGTTCTGGGGCTGATCCTGTCCTTTGGCCATGAAGCTTCCCAAAGCAGGGAGGAGGTGTTGCCCCCACCCCGCTCGCTGCGCCTGCCTGGCAATTAACACCCAAGGAGCCCAAAAGTCTTTGCTTGCATCTCGGAGACTGGCTGTGCTGCTCAGTGGTGAGGGAAAGGCCTTTCTCTTCCCTTCCTGGCGTCGCCACCGGTCGAGGCTTGCGAAGGAGTTGGCTGTGGGCATGAGGGTGCCCCAGTGAGTAGCAGTCAGTCCATTAGCTCATATTGTTGGCCTGAGTTGCCGGAGCAGCAGCCAGGTCTAAGGGGCAGAGCACGGATCTGTTTGGAAGACTGGTTGTTACCCCCAGGGGAGGGGGAAGTAGTGCTCTCCCTTCTCTGAGGCAGCCTTTGCCAACCTGGTGCCCTCCAGATGGATTGGACTTCAGTTCCCATCATCCCCAGCAACATGCCATCATGCTGGCAGGAGCTGCTGGGAGTGTAGTCCACAGTCCTTGCAGGGCACCAGGTTCATGACAGGCACCATCCTGGGCAGTCTCCCTGTTGGGGTCCAATACTTCCTGCCTATGCGTTGCCCCCCAGGGGTCCCCATCCTGCCATGCAGCCCACCCCCTTCCCCCTCTCCTGCCCTCTGGGGTGGTGAATCGGAGGGTGCTGCCCCTTTGCCCACCTCCCAAGTCAGCAGCTGAGGAAAGGGAGCTGCCCAAGAGGGCTGGCCGGCTCCAAACACCCCCTTGCTAGCGGCACAGCTTCGGTCAAGTCAGAAGGGCAAGCTTTGCGAGGAGTGTGTGTGGTGGTGCTACTGTGGTAGGAAGCCAGCTGGGCCAAGCAGTTGCTTGTTGGGCAGGAGGTGGAGCACCTGAAAGCCAAGAGCATCCATCGTTCCGCATCTCACTCTCTCTCTCTCTCACACACCCCCCCCTGTGTGAATGGTGTGCTAAGTAATCTCCTGGTCAAATGGAAGCAATGCCTCAGTTTCCCCAGCAACAGACAGACCCCCCTGCTCCTATACCCTTTGCAGACCCCCTGCACCCTTTTTGAGACCCACAGACTCAAGAGTGGTAGCCACACTTTTCCGTGAGCATGGCAGGCACTTTTGCGCCTTAGTACACAGCAGGTGTTTCAGACAGTCCCATTGTGCTGGTGGGTGATGTTGCTTCCCTGCATCCTTTGAGTGCTGTTGTTTAAGAGGAGGAGGAGAAGGAGTCGCAGAGTTGGAAGGGGCCTGTAAGGCCATCTAGTCCAACCCCCTGCTCAATGCAGGACTCCAACTTGAAGTGCCAGGGCAGAGCAGGAGTGGGCTTGGAGTCCCCTTTACCCTTTTGCCTTGGCCTTAAGAGTGGAGGCTGGCGCTAGCCTTACTTCTGCACTGTTCACCCTTGCTTCATCATTGTCTGGCTGATTCCTGCTAAGAGCACCCCACGGGGACCTGCAGCACACGCAATGCAACAGCTTCAAAAAAATACGCAGCAATGCAATCGTCATAAAACTATTTGGGACAGAAGTAGCCTGTTTCAGAATCAGCAGCAACATTTCAGAAGTAGAAGGCCTCTCTGGCGGATCTCTAGGGAGGGGGAGGGGGAGGGGGAGAGCCAGCCCTACCATTAGGCCAGAGATGGGAAGAGCTGTGGCTTTCCAGGTATTGCAGGACTGCCATCACCCATCATCCCTGACTATTGGCTCTGGTGGCTGGGGTTGAGGGGAGGTGGGAGTCCAGCACTGTCTGGAAGGCCACAGATGTCCTCAGCCCTCCCTGAGGCAAAGGAGGAAACAGTGGCAAGCTGGTCTCATTGATCCTGGAAGGGACAGTCTTGCCTTGCAGGGAGCGGTCTGGATAAGGTGTCCCTTTGATCCTCACCAAGGACAGCGCTTAAAAGTTGCTTCCTACGTAATGGGTTTTCCTCCAGTGACCGTGCCTCCAGAGAGGACAAAGGTCATCGTCTGGAATTCTGCCACTGAAGAATTCTGCAGGGCTCAAAAGGGTACATAGTTCTGAATGAAAAAGAGGGAGAGAGTGGGGGAGACACCCCCATTCCATCTGGACTATTTTGTCTCTGCTATTTTAACCCCAGAGAGCAGAGCACATTGTTCAGTTCGAGTTACCTCCTCAGTTTGCTCTGTTGCTACCTGGCTGGTCCTCCAGCTATGCCTACATGGAAGGCTGCCCCCCTTCCGCCGTGCTGACTTAACCCTCTGCCCACTTTGGCTGTCCTCTGCCCGCAGCCCAGCTGACTGACACATCTCGTTGCCCTCTGCCAGCCCTGCAGAATCTCTGCTTTCCCTCCCAGACAGCCAGGGACAGCCAAGAACAACCACGACTGTCTGGCCAGCCTTGATTGTGCCTGGGAATGTGTGGCCAGTGGGCCCCCCTCCAAGAGATTTGGCTCCATCCCAGCCCCACAGGCCTAGCAGGGGAAGGCCAGGGGTGTGTGTGTGTGTGTGTGTGTGTGTGATAGGTGGCCTCAGCACTGGGTGCAGAATGGGCAGGATTGGCCTGGGCAGCTGGCGCAAGACCTCGCGGTGCCTCTGTGTGTGCACATGCATCCCAACCTCCTCCTCCTGCGAGGCTGAATATTCTACCCACTCACCTCTCCACAGATCAGGCTAGTTCACATTTTGCTATGCCTCAAGAAGAGAGCAGATGGACCCCCACCCCACCCCAAAGTGTTTGCAAAAGCAAATGCCTTGACGTGACTCTTGCAAGCGAGCCTCCCCAAGCACTCTCGGAGGCAGCTACCCCCTCTAAGGAAGCTGCGTCCTGAGAGCAAAACCTTCCTCTGACTTGGCTGCCAAGATTCCCGGCAGGGAAAAAACAAAACGCCCCCCCAATGGGCAGTTGAGCAGAAAACAGCTAAGAGAAATGATGCAGAGCATCAGGAAAACAAATTGGGACCAGTTCTGAGTTGAGCGGCTGTGTGAATCTGGTGTTGCAAGAGCAAACAAGAGACCCTCCGATGCCTTCTTGAAAATTCGCACACACAGCATGCCCACAGAGGCATGAAGCTCACTGGGTGACCTTGGCCCAGTCATTGCTTCTCAGCCTCAGAGGGAGGCAATGGGAACCCCCCACTGAATACCGCTTACCATGAAAACTCTACTCATAGGGTCGGCATAAGTCGGGATCAACTTGAAGGCAGTCAATTTCCATTTTCCATTTTCACCATAAGATCCCAGGGCGGGTTCCAGCAATGAAAAAAATTACAATATTAAAAACAGTTTATTTGTTATATTGAGAGCGAGGATGGGAATGGCCGTCCTGCTGGGGCTGATTCCCAACTGTGTGGGTCTGGTGTCTGAGTCATTGCTTATTTACAAAAAATGCATCCCACCTCCTACAAGGTGGCTGTCAAATAAGACATAAGAGATACGTCGCTGCCATGGTGCTTCCTGGGAAATATCCTGGGCTGCTGCGAGGGCTCCTCCTCTTTGCTGGTTCCACAGTGACCCCATGGGGAAGCAACTGGGCAAACACACTTGGACACACAACCAGGTTGCCCAGTCTGTGGCTCCTGGGGTTTTCCCAGCAGCAGGTGGGGGGAGGCCACAATGATGCCAACTGTCCCCTCCTCAGGTGGCCCTTTTGCTCTGGCTCCTCTTCCTCCACTTTCCCCCGTCCCTCCCCCCAATCTCCTGCACCCAGAGGCTTTTCTCCGCTAAGGCGTGAGCATGTATCCTGGGCTAAGACTTGTCAATAGTCGAAGAGGGGGTCAAAAGAGCTAAGAAGGCAGGAAGGGCTTGGGTTTAAGGTCTCTGTCTTGGGAGCATGAAGAGGGAGCAGGGTGTTTTGGGGTGGAGGCTCAGTGTTGGAATCCTCTTGGAAAGCTCCTGGGGTTTAGGCCAAGCTGCCTAAATTATCCCTCCACCGATGGTCTGATCTGAAGGGCTTTGCACTGACCCCAACCCTCTGTCTCCAAGCATGGGGTGGGCATTTCTTGCCTTGCTTATTAAATGCGTATCCCACCCTTCATCCCAAAGGAGTCCAGTGTGGCAAACAGCAAGTGGAAAAACAATGAAAGCATCTTTAAAACAATTCCCGTACAGAAGCAGGCTGGCTTAAAGGTCTCTACTTAAAAGGCTTGTTGGAAGAGGAAGGTGTTCCGTGCCCACTGATCTGCTCTCTCTGCTCCACAGTCCTGTGTCCCCTCATCTGCCAAAATGGGGGTGTCTGTCTCAAGAAGGACAAGTGTCTCTGCCCCCCCAACTGGACTGGCAAGTTCTGCCACCTCCCAGCCCTTCTGCGCTCCCATGGACAGACCCCCACTCGCCGGGGGACTGACTCCCAGCCCGAGAGAGCGGCCCAGCCCGTCGCCAAGTCTGTCTACACTCTCCCAATCGCCAACCACCGCGAAGAGCGTGACGGTAAGACATCGGGGGGGGGAATGAGAGGGACTGGGACTGAGCCTCTTGCAGAAGGTTCCAGGTGGGTCAGTCCCGACATCTCCAGTTAAATGGTCTGTTGCTGGTGAGGGGAAACATGACCCTGGGAAGGGAAGCCACTGCCAGTCAGAGGAGACAGCATTGGGCTGGGTCAACCCATGGTCTGGCTTGGCATTCGGCAGCGAGGAGACCTCTGTGCCCACAGTGTGATGCTGCAGCACATAATGCTGAGACCATTCCAGTTTGTGTTGGCAGAAGAGCCCAACCCACCACTTGGGCAACAAGCGCCCCACTTGCTTGGGGTGCCCTTTGCGGGCGGGGAAGCTGCTCCTTTGGGGCACTGCGGCTGGAAAAGGATATTGGGGGATGAACAAGGTGGTAGGGAGAAATACCTGGGGGAGGGAGCCGGGGGAGAAGTGCCGAGGAAGAGGGACGCGTTGCTCTCTTGCAAATATTCCAGGAGATGCCTACAATGGAGTGGGACATGATGCCCCCACCCATTCACCCTGGAATAAGGCAGACCATTGGGATGCAGGTGGAGCCTCAGAGACGTAGATTAAGTCTTTGGAGGCCTCTCTGGGGCTATTGGCTCAGCTGAGCTTTCATGTACCTTGGAGATGTGGGGGTGGGGGGCACAAACAGCAGCCAGGCTGCCACCTACGTCCCCTGCATGGGAGTGGGGGGGGGGGAGGGGGAGGATGCTGACGGTCCACTATGGGAAACGGAACACGGGCTGAGGCGGATCTTGGCCGAGCCCGTTGAGGTGGCCCTTGTGCTGGAGTTTCCTCTCACTCCTGGCTGTGGGAGCTGATCCACGCTGGGCCACAGAAGGGGGCCATCTCCATCCTTGATGGGGAGGCATCAAGTGGAGGGGTGGGGGGCCACCCCCCTAGTTATGACTGTATGGTCAGTCCTGGGCGGGTGCCCAGAGGAAGGAGCCTGAGGTTAGGACTCCATTTTCTGGGGAAGTGGCGCCTTCATCTCTGTTCAGGGGTGGGGGGGATGTGCTCCTGGCCTGACCTGTCCCCCTCTGCAGGAGTGGTGTCCATGGTGAACGTCCACGTGGAGCACCCGCCCGAGGCCTCCGTCGCCATCCACCAGGTGGAGCGGGTGAGCGAGGAGGTGCTGGGGGACACCAACGCCCTCCCGCTCTCCCGCACAGCCCTCTACAGCATCTTGGCCCAGAGCAGCCCCCGCGACCCCGGCGGTTACAGCGAGAGTGCCGGCTTTGGCTACTGCTTCAGGCAGCTCCGTGGTGGAGAGGTACTGGGGGGGCACAGGGGAGTCCCTTTGGTAGGCACACAGCAAAGTCTCCAGCCTGGCAAAAGCTCCTGGGCCTTGCCAGCCCCCTCCCTTCAGACTCGGCCCTCTGGCGCTAAGGGGGGCTACCCAGAAGCTGCTCTGCCGCCTCCAAAGGAGTCCCCTTCTTCCCTGCGGCTCCCTCAGAGCTGCCACCGGCTCTCCGTCAACACCGCCAGCAGGGAAGTGCTCTTGGACTGACCCTGGGAGCCCCCCCCCTTCCTATTTGGCACTGCAGTCTGACTGACTAAGATGCTTTGGCTGGAGGCCGGGGCTCTTCCTCAGCCAGCGCTCTTAAAGCGGCCCGGACAGAATTACAGAAATTGGTAGAGCTCTATTAAAATTGGCCCAGAGCAAAAGGAGGCCCCAGCCCGGGGTGTGTATCCCTGACCCCCCCCCCAGTGGGGCAGGGCAAGCGGAACAGCAACAGCAGCTGGCGAAGCCCTGGAGGCCTTTTCTGTGGCCAAGCCGGAGAGTCCAGGATGGGTTCCTTCTCAGCCAAATGGCTAGAATTTCCCTGCCGCTATCCTCCTCCCTCTAGCAGCAGCTGGGTACTGGGTTACCCCAGAAGGAGCCTGGGCAGGGGCCCAGAGGGGGGAGGGCAGGAACCTGACTTAGGCTCACGGTCATCTTTCTATGGTGAGTCCAGGGACACCATTTGCATTCTTCCTCTACTGGAGAGGCTTTCTCACGATCTGCCTGCCAGTGCTCAGGAGTGCCCCTTTTGACAAACTTTGGCACTTGTACAAGCAAGGAAAAATGAGGGTTTCCCACACTTGAGTTACTTGTGAGCATGACATGTACGCATGTGGAATGCAGGGGCTTGTGTGCAGGTTTAGGGGGAAGCCCCTCTGCTCTAGGGAATGAAGGAGCTGCCCCAAATCTGTGAACACAGATCTGCTTGTGGGTTGCCTACAGAAATCCCAGGGAAATTATGACAGCGTGCAACTCTATGGCTACTTGCACGGGAGGTGCACTCATGTGAACTCACAGCTGTGCGTGTTCTCCAGAACAGCCACAGGTAGGGGGCTGCTGGCAGTTGGTGATGCCTCCCTCTCCCTTTCAGTGCAGTGCCCCCCTGCCTGGCTTGCGCACCCGTGAGATCTGCTGCCGTGGGGCCGGCCTCGCCTGGGGAGTCCATGACTGCCTGCCCTGCCCCAGTGGTGACGTAGGTAGGGCTGCTGAAGGAGGCCCCCTGGTGGGGGGGCGGGTTGGGGGGGGCTGGGCTTTGCACTCCCTGGGCTGGTCTCTGGGAGGGCTTCGTCCTGTGACCCAAATTCCTCTCCCAGGGCTGCCCCCCCTCGAGTTTTTGCTGCTTCTCCAGTGCTGACAGTTCCTCAAATGAGGGTGTGGGGTGGGGAACTGGGTATCCCTTTCATGTGACATTTTGAGCAGCACAACATTCTGGGTGTCGGAGGAGGGGGGACATCATCCGGTGGAGGGGGGGCTTCCTCACTCAGCTCACTTCCATTGCATGATCTCTCTGCAAAGGGGACACCAGCCCGGTGGGGAGGAACGAAGTGGCCTGTCCCAAAGGGTTCCACCGGCAGAACGGCTCCTGCATTGGTGAGTGGGGGTGGGCTGGTTGAGGACTCCATGGCCCTCGGTTGTGGGGGTGGGGGGTGGAGGAAGCAGACTTTTCCCCACAAGCCCCTTGGGGCCGAAACGGAGCCCTGTAAGGTGCACCCCCAGGCAACAGATTGTGGTGACAAACTCAGCCCTCCAGGAGAGGCTTTTGCTACCCCTCTTCAGGACACGCATCTCAGGATCAGGCCCCCAGCCTTTTCTGACACCCTTTTCTCCCCACCCTCCCCGCCCCATCCAGATGTGGATGAATGTGAAGAGGGCAGCTTCTGCCACAACGGAGACTGTACCAACACACGCGGCAGCTTTGCATGCGTCTGCCATGAGGGCTACATCCTTGACTCTTCCCGCAGCAGCTGCATTTGTAAGTTGGGCATGGTGAGGACTGTTGTGGGGCATCAGGGCCCCATGAGCCTGGGGGGCAGCCCCCCCAAGTCCATCTTTTGTTCTGGGATTGATTCTAAGGAGTGGAACCATGTCTGTTTTAGCAGCCCACTCCACAGCCCACTCCAATTCTCCTTGCACGCTGGAACATCTCTTCGCCCCTCCCCGGCCATGTCAGTCCAGCCTGGCAAGTGCTGCCACCTGCTGGTTGCTTCCAAGTTTGTTGTTATGTGCCTTCCATTACGACCTATGGTGACTCTATGAATCAGTGACCTCCAATAGTATCTGTTCACATCTTGTAAGTTCAGGTCTGTGGGTTCCTTTATGGAATCAATCCATCTCTTGTTTGGCCTTCCTCCTTTTCTACTCCCTTCTGTTTTTCCCAGCATTGTGGTCTTTTCTCTTTTTTTTATCATTAATTTTTATTCAAATTTTCAAAGACAAAAAACAAAACAAAACAAAAATAATTAAACAATAAAATAAAATGTTGACTTCCGATTTGTCGCAGATCAGTTATAAGTCTACAATATATAACAATCCTGTCTCCTAAATTATATTATAAAATCACTTTCCTCCAGTAGTTATCTTAATTAATCATCAGATCTCATAAACATTACTTTATTCTTTCCACAAAAAGTCAAAGAGAGGTTTCAGTTCCTTGAGAGATATATCTTTCAATTTTTCTCCAAATAAACATGTTGATTAATCCATCTCTTTCAAATCTGTTAGGTCCAATAATTTCAATAGCCATTCTTCCATTATCAATATTAATTCCATCTTCCATCTTCAATAATCCTGTTAAGTCCAATAATTTCAGTAGCCATTCTTCCATTATCAGTATCCCATAATAATCTTGTTGTCATAGCCATAGTCCAAATAAACATATAGATTGATCCATCTCATCAAACCTGTTAGATCCAATAATTTCAATAGCCATTCTTCCATTATCAATATTAATTCCATCTTCCATCTTCAATAGTCCTGTTCAGTCCAGTAATTTCAGTATCCATTCTTCCATTATCAGTATCCCATATTAATCTTGCTGTCATAGCCATAGTCATATAATAAGAGTCTGATGGGAATTTCCTTTATCACAAATATTTCCTTGCCATCAATTCTGAATATAAGAACATAAGAACATAAGAAGAGCCTGCTGGATCAGGCCAGTGGCCCATCTAGTCCAGCATCCTGTTCTCACAGTGGCCAACCAGGTGCCTGTTGCTGAAATATTGTTGTAAAGTCACATCTCTGTTCTTCTTTTTTACAAAATGCACTGGCTCATCTCTTAAGAATTTTTCCATTGTCACATATCTGTAGTTAATTCCATAGATTTTTTCTATGTCAAACTCCATCACATCATTCTAGTCCAAAAAATTATCCAAGACATTGATAACTTTATCTCTAATATCTTCATTAATTTCTTCAGAGACAACGTTAAGTTCCAAACAGTAAACTTTGTTTCTAATATCCATAAACTCCAGATCTTTTTCCAATTCCACATTTGTTCCAATCTCCAGGGCTTGTATCTTCCCTTTAATTTTTCTTTTCTCATCTCTAATCTCATCAATCCCCTCTCTCACAAGATCCCCTATTTCTTTAAGCTCCTGCGTCATTTTGCCAAATTCAATTTTCATCTCCTGTCTACCCTGTCTCAGGGTTTGTTTCGTTATCTCAATCTCATCCATTATTTTCTGAAACATAATTTCTTCCATGGTCTCAGCCACTTTCCTGATTGCCATTCTTAAAACCACAAAAACAAAAATTATTTCAGCCACAATTGGGTTAATATTCCAGGCTTGATGACATCACAGTGTAGACAGTACAGCCTGCCTTATCTCTTATATGTTCAGGAATACAAAACAAATTTAGTTCCCAGCTTCAAAACAGTTAGTGGCGTCGTGAACAAGTAGATTCATCAAAATGAAATAGACCAAAAAGAAAATAGTCCCAGACATATAATACTCCAAAATTCATAAATCAAATTTATTTATTTTTTTCCCTCCTCGAAATAGAAATCCCTCTTCCATTTGTATCTTTAGAATGCACTTCCAGGCCAGCTTTTTGCAATAAAAACAAAGATAGGCTTTTTCAATTTCTTTCCTCCTTAATTTCGTGAATAAAAGAGAAGAGTTATAACTCACCCAGAAATTCTTTATAGCTGATTCATTGACAAATCTCTTTTTGCTGCAACGATTTAAACCAAGTGAAAAAAAAAATAGAAAGAAGGATGCTTGCCTGTTAAAGTCCGTTTTTCTTTGAAGAAAAGATAAACGTGTTGCTTAATCAGTTAGAGCTTGTTGGAAGTCCGTCCGGCATTGTTGGCTGAACCTTCTCTCATAAATTAATGAAATCCAGTCCTCCCAACAAAAACAGGCTTTTGTGGTTAATCTCTACGTTTCTCCCTGCCTGGGAGAAAATCTTTACCAGTCAAAAAGAACGTTCTGACTGATTTTAAAACTGAAAAAGCTTCTTCTGAGACGAGAGCTCGTCTCAAAAAGCAGGCACAAGCGAAGTCACCCTTCCCGGAAGTCAGCATTGTGGTCTTTTCTAATGAATCCTGTCTTCTCATGATGTGTCCAAAGTATGATAACCTCAGTTTCATCATTTTAGCTTTTAGTGACAGTTCTGGTTTAATTTGTTCTAACACCCAATTATTTGTCTTTTTCGCAGTCCATGGTATACACAAAGCTCTCCTCCAACGCCACATCTGAAATGAGATTTTTCTCCTATCCGCTTTTTTCACTGTCCAACTTTCACATCCATACATAGAGATCAGGAATATCATGGTCTGAATGATATGATCTCAACCTAAAACAGTAGCCAAAAGGGAAAGATGGTTGAAACAAAACCTCATGTGTTCTCAGAATTGGGTTAAATAAAAAGAGAAAACAAGCCCATGTTGGTTAGGCTTTGAACAATTTACAGAAAGGTGGTAGTGGAAATAAAGGCAAAGACAATCTCTTTATGATAGCAACAGTCATGTCTGTTAACATTCTCTTAAAGGCTGAGAATGCACTCAGGTCAAAAGGAGTTATACTCAAGTGTTAACAAGGAGCTTCACCCTTCAGCTGTTGAGGAGAATAGCCAGGCCTGATGCTCAGTTGCATCAGGTTGCTCGGTTACTTATTTACCAGTTACAACCTGTGTGTGTGTGTATGAGAGAGAGAGAGAGATGCTCTGCATGCCCTTTCATCACAGTTGTGTTCTCTTTACATTGTATATTGTGATTAGATGATGAGAAACCATATCCTGTGTTTTATCATGGTGATGTGGGTGGTTGGTTGTTGAGGGGGGGGAGAGGGAGAGGAAGATAAATTCTTTGTGCCTGGAGGCCCCCCCCCATTCCTCCTGCTCTGTTGATCAGTGGGAGGGTACATTGTGGAACATGAAGACTAGGCAGTGGCCAGAAGGAAGCCAGGGTGCATAGATTGCATATTTCTGAACATGAGATAGGGGGGAAAGGCATGTTTCTGAGAGACTATGCATACTGACCAGAGAATGTTCATATTGCCCAGGGAGTGGACAAATGCCTTCAAGGTATGTACACTCCGCAAGGCCTGTTGGTGATTATGCATAGGCCAGAGAATGTACAAAATTTGGTTATATGTGTTGGAGTATTAGTAAAATATAAGTTTTTCTAAGTCTCCTTGGCAAAAACACACACTATTCAACTCATGCAGCGCAGATTAGCATCTGGTGCCCATAACCTATTGGACTATTGGTAAAATTAAATTAGAGTTTAGCTGAGCATAGCTTGCTGAGTGTTTCTGTGCATATGGAGCATATGTGGTTTACCTGAGAGAAAGCAAGCCTTTTCCTTGCTTTGAATCCCTGAGATTTCAGACTTGTTTCAAAATAATCTCTTCTCAATCGTCCCAGAGTGCAGGACACGGAATAATGGGCTCAAGTTGCAGGAAGCCAGATTTCGACTGGACATCAGGAAAAACTTCCTAACTGTTGGAGCCATACGACAACAGAACCAATTACCTAGAGAGGTAGTGGGCTCTCTGACACCGGAGGCCTTCAAGAGGCAGATGGACAGCCATCTGTCGGGAATATTTTGATTTGGATTCCTGCATTGCGCAGGGGGTTGGACTCGATGGCCTTATAGGCCCCTTCCAACTCTACTATTCTATGATTCTATAAGAATTAATAGAAATACATTCTGGATAGGAAAGGCTCTAGTTCCAGCTAACTAACTAGGTTGGCTGTGCAATGGCCAGGCTTAGTCCTTGCCCTTATGCTTCAAGGCAGAAGAACAAAGACAAAAATGTCTTCTCTCTCTCAGCTGCTCAGAGAAGAAAGGAGGAAGGAGAGGCTGGAAGTGAGGTCAACTCCCTGAAAATATCCGTTTACAATGGAAGGAAGACCAGTGGAAGAACATAGGAAAGGACAGGCAGTCTAGCCAGATGGAGGACTCTCTCTCCGTCTCCCCTTAGGAATACAAAGAGAAGCAAATAGGAGCTGCTCTTGCCACACTTCCAACAATATGCACATTCTCCAAATCCTCTTGGGGATTACACAAAACAGCCAGAGAATGTGCAGAATTCAGTTGATATATGCACATTCCCTAAGTCCTCTTGGAGTTTATGTGCATTGACCAGAAAATGTGTACAATTCTCTCCTCATGGAAGGTTAATGTGCACATTCTCCATGAGGCCTGGTGAATGTGCACAATGGCCGGTTGTTATGCACATTAACCGCTCAACTTACATTCCCCTTAAGAACTATATTTGATATTAGCCTGAGCCAGTGTAGTGTAAGGATAGTGTGTGCAGCTAGGATTAAGGAGACCTGGGTTCAAAGCTCCGCTTAAGTCACTGTGACCTTGCAAAAGTTGCTCTCTCTCATCCTAACCTTCCTCACAGGGCTGTTGAGAGGATTAAAAGGAAGGGGTAACTAAATATATGATGCCTGGAGCTCTTTGGAGGATGACTGAGATTAAAGTACAAATGAGAAGCAGGGAGATGGAGACTGGCTGTGGGTTCAAGGCCACTTTGCTGTGTGGCCTCTTGGGGAGGTGCAGTTTCTCACCTGTGGATCCACCACTTGGTATGGCAGGAGAGCGATAGCGGTGGGGGGGGCACTAAAGTGGGGTGGTGGTTGCTGTTTGTTGCCTTGTACAAGAAAGTCTCAAGATAACTTACAAACAACAATAAAATGCATTGAATAGTACATTTAAAAAAAACCCACAGTAAACAGCTAAAACACCACAAGGGATCATACAACAATTCTCAACACAAAAATCAAGCACACTTCCCCCATCCCATACACTCTAAGCATGATCTCCATTAAAATAAATCCGTGAAGAGCCCCCGGGAAAGGAGCAGCAGCCATGCGTTGGGAAGATGTTGATGTTGACACCAGGCACATTACTGGGCAGCGGGAGGGGGACGTTCCACAGACTGGGAGGGGGCATCACTGCGAAGAGCCCCTTAGGGGACACTGGGGGGGGCAGGGAGATGACTGCACCGGCCACACAGGGGCTCCCATGGGAGGAGGGATTCCTTTAAGTATTAGGGGTTTTCAGCTGTGTCAGGATTTAGAGGGGAGAACCAGCCCTTCGAAGTGGCCCTGGAAACCTCTTGGAAGTGAGTGCAGGCCAGGCTGACCCCTTTGCGGCTGAGCAGACCCTCTTCAGTTCATTTGTGCCTCTTGGAAAAGAGAGCTGCGTGATCGGTTGGGGCTGGGGTGGTGAGGAGGAGGAAGCGGGCAGTCGCCTTGGTTGGCAGTGGGCAAAAGCAGGCAGACACTCCTTTTTCATGCTCCCCTCTGTCTGCCTTTCCCGCAGCTCACCATGTGATTTCGGAGGCCAAAGGACCCTGCTTCCGGGTGCTGCGAGATGGCGGGTGCTCCCTGCCTATCCTCCGCAACATCACCAAGCAGATCTGCTGCTGCAGCCGGGTAGGCAAGGCCTGGAGCCAAGGCTGCGAACGCTGCCCCCCTTTTGGCTCAGGTAAGGACTGGGGAGGGGAGGGGGCCTCTGAGTTTAGCAGAGATCAAAGGCTGGAAGGGGAGCTTAGAAGGGATGGGGGCATTCTCTTGGCATAAGAGCAAAAGAAGCTATGCCTCTGATCATGTGCAGAGGGTTACCAGCCCCAGTCTGGGATTAAGGGGAGAGGCTTTCAGGGCAATGGGCTAAACTGCCAGGCAGGCTTCAGGTTCGCTGCCAAGGGCTGGTGCAGAGTGGGGAGGCGGAGGAGGAGGGGGCTGCTTAGGGGTCCCCACCCCCTGAGTATCCTCCCCCCACCCTCAGGCTGCTCTTCTCTTTGGCAGATGGGTTCAAGGAGATCTGCCCAGCAGGGCCCGGCTACCACTATTCAGCCTCTGACCTCCGCTACGACACTCGCTTCCTTGGCCAGGACCTGCCCCGGGTGCCCGTCAGCCGCCAGCAAGGGGAGCCGGGCCCTGCTGCCAGGCCCACGACAACAGAGCCGCCTTCCATCTGTATGTTCCTGGGAATGGCTGGAGCCACCCATTTCCTGCGGTGCCCCCCTTGGATGTCTGGGGGCATCCTGGCTGCCCTGGCCCACCCAACCACCCAGGCCAGGTTTGGGGTGGGAAGTGGCTTCTCTGATCTGGATGCTTAGGGGAGGCAGAGCTGCACTGGCCCGCAAATCCCAAGGCCAGCTGTTTTATCTCCTGTGGAATTCAGGACAGAAGGCCAGGGAGAGGACAGCTTGCCACCCTCTGACACTGGACAGCCAGTTCTACCAACTGTGGTCTGTGGGGGTGCCTGGCATGGCGCCAGCAATCAGGGCCGGCAGAGCCCTTGAGCTGTGTCAGAAGCAGCACCCTGAGTTGTGTGAGGGGCTGGTGGTAGAGGGGTGCCATCTGTAGCCCTGCAGGCCAGACGTTGCTGGTGGGTTATTACCCTCTGCCCTCCTCATGCCAGCTGTCTGTCTGCCTTGCAGTTCACTGGAGTCCCCGGCCCACCTCCCTGCTAGAACGCCAGCCCCCCTGGCATCTGCCGACCCAGCTGCCTGGCCCTGAACCTTCTGTGCCAGGTAGGAAAGGCAGTGACAAGCAGGGGGGGGTTGTGCCACAATATGAGAACCAGCTTGGGGGGGAAAAGATAGGTTGGATAGCAGCGGGGCCAAGGGGATGAAGGTGGAGCTGGGGGCCGGGGTGGGAGAGGACACAAGTGGGAGGGAGAGGACTGACTGACAGCTTTCTTCCCCTCCCACACACAGAGGCTGGGCAGGGTGTGTGTGAGCGGCGCCCCCAGGTGTGTGGGCCAGGGCGTTGCATCCCCCGACAGGGCGGCTACACTTGCGTGTGTGATCGCGGCTTCTGGCTGAGTCCTCAAGGCACTCACTGTATTGGTGAGTGGGGGGCCCTAGGGGAGGGGCAAGAGAAGCAGGAAGCTCTGAGGATGTGCAGGGAGAAGGAGGCTCCTTGAAGAGGCACATGGGCTTGCCCAGAGCCCAGCTCCTAAAAACAGAGTTCCTGGCACTCACGTTTTCCTGAAATCCATGGATTCTAAGCTTAGCAGTAATTAGGAAAGATAAACTCTGCATGTTCTCAGAGGTAGCCATATCTAGTGGCATGTTCCAGAGCTCAGTGTTTGCACTGAAAGCAGATTCTGGAGCTGTGCTCTGGGGACCTGTTTGAAACATTGGACTCTCTGGGTGGCAGGCAGTGACACTGCAGACCCCTTTCGCTCCAGGGCTCAGGGTTGCAGCAAGAACATCTACAAAATGCAAGTCAGTTACACCAATGCCTCTTGGGGCTTTTCCACCTGACCCCCCTCATTTGCCCTCCCTCCCTCCCAGATGTTGATGAGTGCCGACGAAGCCCCCGCCCTTGCGCCAACGGCCGCTGCGAGAATTCCATAGGCAGCTTCAGCTGCAGGTGCCGGGCTGGCTACCAGGCTGACCCGTCAGGATCTGAGTGCCAGGGTGCGTTCGGAGTGCTCCCCAAAGATAATTATTCCAAAGGGTGACAGGCGGGGGGGCTTGGGCTGCTGCACCCTGAACCCATGACTGACATTGCCTTCCTTCCCCTCCAGACATTGATGAGTGTGCCAAAACGCCCCCACCGTGTGCCAATGGTCGCTGCCATAACACCCCGGGTTCCTTCCGCTGTTCCTGCCCCACTGGCTACCGCCCTGGCCCCACTGGCTTTGAATGCCGAGGTGACAAGTGTGTGTGTGCGCGCGCCACTATCTCTGGGCGGAAGGCAGAGGCTGGCAAAAGGAGGGAGGCGTAGGGAGGGGCAGCCGAAGCCCCTTTGGGTAGGGCAGGGAGGGGGTGGACAGAGCAGCATTTCCAGGGTCCATTTCATTTGGCTGGCTTGATTGTTCTTGTCTCTCCCCCCCATTAATGTGGATTTTTTTTTTAATGTGCATTAGCTTAGCCAGGGAGTGCACGCCAACTTGGCCCCGGCCTCTTCCGTGGGTCCCTTTGATGTACACTAAAGTGGGCAGATGATAGCACAAATGACTGTGCATGGCTGGCCACGCTGAGAGGATAATATCTAAAATGCAGATGGATCCAGAGGCAATCATAGTACGCCCCAGAAGAAGAAGAAGAAAGGGGTGCTGTCCCCCTCCGGTGCCTTTGGGGGCTGGAACTGGGCGAAGGAACGGCATGTGGCCTTTGCCTGGAGGGGCTGGGGGGCAGTTGCTGGAGGCTTCTGCAGCCCTGATCCCCTCTTCTCTCTCCCTCACCCCAGACGTTGACGAGTGCTCCCAGAGCCCCCCTCCCTGTGCTCACGGGCGCTGCCGGAACACGCCAGGCTCCTACAAATGCACCTGCCCCACCGGCTTCCAGCCTGGCCCCACCGGCACCGAGTGCCTGGGTGAGAGCATATGCCCCCTCCCACAATAACTAGCTGGGGGACAGGGAGGCCCTTCACCCTCACACCCCTCCCTCAGTTTGCTTTGAGGCATGTGCTCCCCAAATCTGATCCAGCCCTGGCAGTAGGTGGCAAAGAGAGAGGTGCCTCCAAGCAAGGGGACACCGCCAGCCCCCTCCCCATAGCATGCATCGAGGTTCTGGGGTGGGGCTTCCAGGCCACCCTGAGCTTCCAGCACCTCCCTATTCTGAAATGCAGGCCTGCCTGGGTGGGTGTGCCAAAGCTGTTGGGGTGCTCAAGGAGGTAAAACGGGCACAGAGAGAGACTCTGTGCCAAGGGAATGTTGTGCTTTTCCAGATGTGGACGAATGTCGGGAGAGCCCCCCCATCTGCCAGCCTGGCCGGTGCGAGAATGTGCCTAGTGGCTACCGCTGCACCTGCCCAATTGGCTACCAGCCCAGCCCACTGGGAACCCAGTGTATAGGTAAGAACGCCAGAGGGTGGGAGGGGGAGGGCTGTGGGCTCCGAGGTCCCTGTCTTCCAGCCCTCCCTCCAAACTGTTTTCAGGGATGGGCCTGAGCTCGGGGTTGTGGAAAGAAGAAAGACCCCTGACCACTTTTCACCACCACCAACTGGCCAAATCTCTCTGGGTTGGAAAAGGTGCTTCCATGGCCAAGGGAGTGAATTCTACATCAGCTGGAGCTTTTTAGAGGCAGATGTGGTGTAGTGGTTAGAGTTTTGGACTGGGACCTGGGAGACCAGGGTTCAAATCCCCACTCACTTACAAAGTTCACTTGGTAACTTTGGCCCAGTTGCTATCTCTCAGCCTAAGCTACCTGATAAGGTTGTTGTGACAATAAAATGGGGAGGAGGAGAACCACATACACCACCTTGGGATCTTTGGAGGAAAAACAGGATACAAGTGTCATTAAAAAATAATTGTAAAGTGCTGCTCTGCTTCTCTTTCTTTACTCAGCGCATAGTTAAACTATGGAATTTGCTCCCACAAGATGCAGTAATGGCCACCAGCTTGGATGGCTTTAAAAGAAGATTAGACAAATTCATGGAGGACAGGGCTATCAATGGCTACTAGCCATGATGGCTGTGGTCTGCCACCCTAGTCAGAGGCAGCATGCTTCTGAAAACCAGTTGCCGGAAGCCTCAGGAGGGGAGAGTGTTCTTGCACTCGGGTCCTGCTTGCGGGCTTCCCCCAGGCACCTGGTTGGCCACTGTGAGAACAGGATGCTGGACTAGATGGGCCACTGGCCTGATCCAGCAGGCTCTTCTTATGTTCTTATGTTCTCTCTTCCTGCTTCCCTGCCCCCCAGATGTGGATGAATGCCAGCAGAGCCCCCTGCCTTGTGGCTCTGGGCGCTGTGAGAACGTGCCCGGAGGGTATCGCTGCCTCTGCCCTGCAGGATTCCACGCCAGCCTCACCGAGAAGCAGTGCTTAGGTGAGAAGCAGAGGGGTGATTTGGGGAGGGGGCTTTGGAGTTGGTGCTGGGCCTCTGACTCTCCATGGGTCCCCTTTGCAGACATCGATGAGTGCTCAGCTGGGTCACCCTGCAGCCCTCAGGGGCGCTGCATCAACACGGAGGGCTCGTTCCGCTGCCAGTGTGGTCAAGGGTATCGCACCGAGGGCACAGGGGCATCCTGTGTAGGTGAGTGGGGCTGCAGAGGAAATGGGCAGCTGGGGCATGTGGGGGAGAGGGGGATTTGGCTCCCTGCTCATGTGGATCTTCCCTTGCACAGGTGTGCCTCCTGGATGTCTTCTAGGCAGGCTGGATTACTGTAATCCACTCTATGTGGGGCTGCCCTTAAGGCTGATCTGGCAACAGCAGCTGGTGCAAAATGTGGTGGTGCAGAGTATCACCAACATGTCACCCCACTGCTGAAAGTATTGCAGAGGCTGCCCATTAGCTACTGAGCCAAGTTCAAGGTTCTAGTTCTGGTGTACAAAGCCCTACGCAGCTTGGGACCAGGATACCTGAAAGATCATTTTACCCCTTATATACCCAGTCGATCCCTGCGCTCTGCAGGCGAGGGCCTCCTTTAGATACCACCTTATCAGGAAGCCCGTTTCGCACAACATAGGAAACGGACCTTTAGTGCAGTGGCACCTTCCCTTTGGAATTCCCTCCCTTTGAATATTAGGCAGGCGCCGTCTCTGTCATCTTTTCAGCACCTACTGAAGACCTTCCTCTTTCAACAAGCCATTTAAGTGGAGACCTTATCCCAGTCTGCTTCTGTCTTGGAATAGCTTTTTCAGATCTTTTTAAAGTTTTTTTTTTTAAAGATGTTTTAAAAATGTTTTGTTTTAATATGTTTTAAAGTCTGTTTTTGGTGTTTTTGTTTGTCGCCCTGGGTGCCTACTGGGAGGAAGGGTGGGATATACATTTCATCAATAAATGATAAATAAGAATAATGCAAGTAAGTGTCCATGTGGGCGCATGCTGTGTGCATACACATGTCAGCATGTGCACCCTAACTCCTTTCTCTTGAGGCGCTCAGCTCTTCTCCCAGTGGAGCTTGGTGGCATTTTATGACATGTCCTGCCAGAGCTGGGCCGGCTTGAGTGTCTTTGTGGGGCTGGGGGGGATGTCTATAGATGAGAGAGGGCACCCCCCACTTATTTCTCCCCCTCCCCCACCAGATATTAACGAGTGCCTAGAGGGCGACTTCTGCTTCCCACGGGGCGAGTGTCTCAACACGGAGGGCTCCTACACCTGCCTGTGTGCCCAGGGCTTCACCACCGCCCCTAACGGGGCCTCCTGCATGGGTAAGGGGGCTGAGGGATTGGGGCAGGTGGGCCTGGGTCTCTCCCGTGGGTGCAGGGGATGCCCTCCTGCCCTGCTGACCACTCCTTCCCTCCCCACAGACATTGATGAATGCCAGCAGGACGCAGCATGTGGCGGTGGGCACTGTGCCAACACCGAGGGCTCTTTTGATTGCTACTGCCCGCCTGGCGCCCGCAGCAGCCCCAACAAGGCCTCCTGTGAGGGTGAGATGCCAGGGAGCAGCGGGGGGGTGCATGAGGCAGCCATGCCCAAGAGCCACTCCTGGCTGAGGTGGTGCAGAGTGGCTCTTCCCGGCTTTGAAACGGGGCCGGTTTCCTTCTGCTCTGCCATGGCCCCATCCCCTCTCCCGCAGTCCCACCTGAGCCCAAGAACAGTGGTCTTAGTGGGCCATCTAGATTTATGAAGACGAGCCCACCTGCTGGAGAAAACCAGGAAGCGGTCTTGTCCCCACGATTGCCTACCCTGACTGGCAGCAGTTTCAGGCAAGGAGTGGGGATGCCGCCAGGGATGGAGCCAGGGACCTTTTGCGTGCAAGGAAATGCTCCACCAGTGAGCCACCAAATGGCCATTCCCCTCACCTGAGGGCTGAAGCTGGAGGAAGCCTCCAGCCAGTTAGCAGGGAGAAGCGCATCGGGAGAGCCCCCTCCTGGGAGTGCCATAACTGGGGCTCTGCCTGGCCTCTTCTCCCTTTCTGAGGAATTGGGGTGTGGAGGGGCCACGGTGGGACCTCCGGAGCTGCCTTCCCCACAATCTCTTGGGTGGACACCAGAGAAAGGGGCTTCCCGGTCCTGCCCAGAGGCACCACGGTGGTGAGCAGCTGGCTGCCTTGATCTGATGCCTGGGATTCCCTCCCCCACTCCCCTCCCCAAGCCGAGGAGCCTGCTGCATGGTCCTGACCCTCCCCCCCTGCACAACAGATATCGATGAGTGCCAGGAATACGGAGTAGCTCTCTGCGGGACGCAACGCTGCGAGAACTCTGCTGGCTCTTATCGTTGTGTGGCAGATTGCCAGGTGGGCTACCGAGCCAGCACCACAGGAGAATGTGTTGGTGAGTGCCACGGTGGCAGCCCCAAAGCGGGTAGCTTCTGGGGGGGCGGTCTAGAATCCTCCCTGGGTCTTTAGCGTGGCTTTGCCTTGAGCTAGGCCTAGCCCCCAAATCCCAAAGGTGCGCATGGATCCTGCTGTTGTGGCTCTGCTGGAGCCAGAGAGGAGTCTGGCTCATGCCACACATCTGTCTCTGCCCCCCCCCAGTGACTTTATTGCCTGAGTCACTGACTGATGGTATAATTGGGAACTCATAGACAGAGGAGCAAACATTTATTCCAAAGTCCCCAAAAGGGACCCCTTCAGATTTCGGAGGCTTTTGACATCTCTCCCCCCCGTGCCCCATGCACACGGATCCTGTACTTTGTGGGGTCTCTCTTCAGACATCAACGAATGCCAGGAGTCTGGAGCCAGGCTCTGTGGGGAGAAGCGCTGTGAAAACACTCTGGGGTCCTACCACTGCCTTGCCAGCTGCCAGACTGGGTATCAAGCCACTGCCACGGGAGACTGCGTGGGTGAGTTGGCATGGGGGGTCTGGGCTGAGGGGGAGCACCAGGGGCAACTCCTGCCCCCCCCCCGCCAATCTCCCAGATGGGTCGCAGTATGCGATCATCCTTGGGCCTGTTTGGGCACCTGCTGGTGGGCTTAGAAGGTATGTTTGGTGGTGAGGAGAGGTGCTGCCCCACTGAGTGGAAGGGCGTGATATCTTGCAGACGTGGATGAGTGCAAGAACTCCTCACTCTGTGGCTCCCATGCCATCTGCCACAACCTACCTGGCTCCTTCCAGTGCATCTGTGACCAGGGCTACGAAAGTGCCCAGGATGGGCGGCATTGCCTAGGTAGGAGGAGGTGCCCAGGGTGTGGGGGGGCAAGGGATTGGCTCAGCAGAGGGTGGGGGATGTGGGAGGCAGGGGGCTGCCTGCAGAGGGTGTGCTGCATGCTGCTGGGTGGGGGGTGGGAGGGGAAAGGGTCAAATATCAGGTGGGGTGCCGTATCCCAAGTGAGTCCCCCGTTTGCCCCTCACAGACGTGAACGAATGCGAGACCCTGCAGGGGGTCTGTGGGGCTGCCCCCTGCGAGAATGTGGAGGGGTCCTTCCTCTGCATTTGCCCCCAGGCCGGTGAAGAGTTTGACCCCATGACCGGACGCTGCGTTGCTCTGCCAGGTGCTGGTGAGAGGAGGGCGAAGTGGAAATCTGGGCGGGGGGGCATGGGTGTGGAGACGGGGCTTGTGAGGGATGGAGAACTGCAAGAAGGGTTTGTGGTGCAAATGGCTGTGGGGGGGTTGCCTGAGATACCCCCTGCTCTTGGGCTCTGGGGGCCCTCGGGATCTCTTTCCCCCAGTTAAGAGTGGACGAAGAGCCAAACCAGAGCAGGGGGGCTCCATCTGTTGCAGCCTCCTGTGCCCCACAGCAGCCAAGGAGAGCCCCCTCCCCCCCAGGCAAACCCGCAAACAGGACATGAGCACAACAGCCTCCCCACAGCTGCTCTCCGGCTGTTGGTGCTCAGAGGTCGACTGCCTCCGAGTGTGGAAGTTTCCTGTTGCTGTCGTGGCTGATGGCCACGGAGCGTCTGAGGAGGACATGGCAGGTGGGGATGAGCACATGCAGTTGTATGGAAGTGGCCCCAGGGCAGCTGCCCTTCGTGAGTGTATAGCCACTCGGGGGTCCAACCTCTCCTTCCCGGGGGTCTAGTCCTAATCAGGTTCCCCCAACACTTGCTTCTGTAGTCTTGAAAATATTAAGGCAGCTGACAGGGACGTGTTTAAAGTTGCATGTGGCTTGAGCTCGTGTCCAGTTGCCACCGTTGGGGCAGGAAATCCCTTTAGGTTTATTGTGCAAAGAAAGTCTGTCTGTCCTGCATCTCCTGCTGCTAATGAAGCTGATTGGTTGACCAGAGGTCTGGTGCTATTTGGTCTGGGACTAGGAGCCCTTCCCCTCCTCCCCAAGCTCAGTTTCCAAAGCCCTTGTCTTCCAGCACATGTCCCGGCCTTCCCCAGGCGCCCTGAGGCTTCCCGGCCTGAATCCGGACCCTCTGGGGCCAGCGAGAGCCTCCACCGCGAGTGCTACTATGACCCCAATGCAGCACAGGCCTGCGAGAATGTGCTGGCATGGAATGCCACGCGCCAAGAGTGCTGCTGCAGCCTCGGCCACGGCTGGGGCATTGACTGCCACATCCAGGTGTGCCCCACCCCGGGGACAGGTGAGGCTGCCTTTTTCTTATGGAATGATTTCTTTCTCCTACTGGCCAAGCTATACAGATAAAGATGGTTCAGATGTTCAGGTTGTGCAGGATGAGCGTCCTGAGCAAACAGGTGCCTGTTGCCAATGGTGATCTGGTGGGCATAGCTGTAGCTGGTGTGACTGTGGCTGAGATCCAGCAGAAATGAAGCACGATCCTCTAGCATGCAAGACCTGGAGAGTTGCCCATTAATTCCCTATTCAAGCTGTGAGCATTTGATTGGGTGCCCATCCTTTGGAACGGGAGAAGAAAGAGCAAAGAATCGCTCTGCTTTAACTCTTCGCCAGGTGTTGCCTGTGTGGCACAGGACACAATATGGGCCTCTTTGCGCTTGCGGCAGAAGTTGCAGGTGTCACCTGATGTAGATTGGGAGCCACCACTGAATGGCATCACTCGTACCACTCCAGGGGAAGCTCAAAGTGAGCTATGTGTCGGCTTGAAATGCTGGGTGCCGGCTTCTGCCTTCCACAGCACTGTTCCCTGGCTGGAAGGCCTGTAACCTTTCAGGTGGGAAGTCGGGCAGTGTCTGAGAAACCTCAAAAAAACAAAGACCCGCCAGGGATGAAGCTGGGAATGGGAACGTTTGTCCCAAATGTGAATGTAGGGTCTTGCAAGATCTTACTGAAAATCTCCTCCTATGGGATTCACCGCAAAGATAATTTGCTGTCACCAGACACCAGCAGGGTATTCTGCACTGCCCCCCTTGTAAGGTCTTTGCAACCTCAGATCAGAAAGTGCACACACACACACACACCAACCCCCCCAAAAGCTGCCAAGGAAGACAGGCCATCTATTTACAGCAGCTCTTCTTTCCCACTGCCTTCCAAGGATACCATACTTTTTGTCAGCTCAAAACAATTCAGAAAGTATGAGTCAAACAAATGTAATACATTAGAATTATGTACAAACAGATAATGGCATTTCAGAATATATTTGAGTGCCTCTGAGACCTCAGGCATGGGAAGCACACCCAGAGAGGAACGGCCACTACACATGAAAGGAAGGGTGAGATTTGTAAAGGCCCCTTGGGGAGGGCACTTGTTAGAGTTAGAGTTAAAGTTTAACATTTACCTACTCCTTAACAGTCTCTCGACTTTTCGGTCCCTGCAGTGCAGCCTCTTTATCCTGACTCGGAGATGGGTCCCACTGGGATCAATGGGGCTGGCTTCCATGAAAGTGCACAGAGGGCGGTAGCCTTAAGCCGGCCTGCTTTGTGGCCAGCTGAGGCCCGTTCGGTGTTGGGTTTCAGCTCCCTTGCCCATGTGGGCTGCTGGAGGGTCACAGCTGCCCTCCACACCTGGCATTGAGTATTCCACAGAGTATCAAGATGTATCCCCAAACCAGGGGTGGGGATGGGGAGGGTGAGTCTCTGCAGAGCTGGCAAGTGAGGCAGGCGGGGAGTCCTGTGGATGCTGCTGATCAGCCCTCTCCTTCCTCCTAGCTGAGTACCGGACCCTCTGCCCTCATGGCAATGGCTATGCTGTCCCCGGCGCTGGAAGTGCCTTGGCCTTTGCAGGTGAGACTTTCCACTCTGCTCCTCCTGGGATTTGGGGCAAACTGGGCCTATCCTGGCCATAGCCTCTGGATAGGGAGGCTTACACTCTTGGGAGGGAGTTAGGGGTCCTATCCTTGTGGCAGAGGGTTGGGGGTCAGGAGCTTGGACTCCTAGGTTCCCTCTCTCATCGTCACCTTGCTCCTCCTGTGCAGACGTGGACGAGTGCGCCCTCTTCAATGCCCAGGTGTGCAAGGGTGGGGTCTGTGTGAACACGATCCCAGGCTACTCCTGTTACTGCCCCAATGGCTACTACTATGAGATGCAACACCTGGAGTGCATTGGTGAGATCTTGTGCCCCCCTCCACCTCCTCAGCAAGGGGAGGGGCTTCCAAGGGCCCTGAGTCCCATATCTGCCCCCCCAAACTCTGATACCCTCCTTGTCATCACAGATAATGATGAGTGCCTTGACGAGGAGGCGGAGCCTTGCGTGGGGGGGCGCTGCATCAACACCATTGGCTCTTACTACTGCTTTTGTGCTGCCCCCCTGGTCCTCGATGCCTCCCAGCGCCGCTGTGTGGCCAATGCCAGCCAAGGCTCCGGTAAGGGCTTCTTAAAAACCCAAATGGCAGACCCCTGCCCTGTTCTCTCCCTCCTCTAATGCCACCCATCCTGCCTCTTTCTCTTGCGAGGGGGATCTCTAGAGACTCCAAGTTCATTTATCAGGAGAATATTGCCTGACCCACCACTTATTTCTAGTTGGGTTGTTGGCTGGGGAGAGATCTGGTGGTCCCATTATGGGAGGAATTTAGGAGTGCCCTTAATGAAATCTCCTCCCTCCAAAACCCTTGGCTGAATCAGTCCACCCCAGCCTGTAGTGGAGGGAGCTGTTACCAACGCTCGGGGTCTGGGGCCCCTCCTTTCCTCATGCTTCCCATTCCCAGGCGGGTGCCTTGGGAGGGTGCCCTCCGTTGTCTGAAGCTAATTCTGAGCATCTGAAGGCTCAGCCGGTCACCCTGTGAATATGGGTGGGACAGTTTTGTCTATCCAGGCTGAATGCCCTTGGGGCTCATCTGATCCTTTCTCAAACCCTGGCCAGTGGCCACTGCATGCCGCCTCTCCCATCTTTGTGCCTGTTTCCGGGATATGTGCATGGCTTTGGAGAGGGAGGGAGGAAAGAGTCTGGCAGAGGTTTATATGCACTGGCCAATCTCTCCCCTCCCCAACTGCCCCCCAGATGACAACCTGGCTGTGTGCTGGCAAGAGGTGGGCCCTGACCTCGTGTGCAGCCGCCCTCTCCTTGACCGCCTGGCCACCTACACAGAGTGCTGCTGCCTCCATGGGGAAGCCTGGAACATGGATTGTGCTCTGTGTCCGGCCCGTGACTCAGGTAAAGCCCTCTCCTTGGGTGCCGTGCCGTGCTGGAGGACTCCTGGCCTACGTGTTTGAGAAGGGTCAAAGCTCAGTGCTAGAGCAACTCTTTTGCGTGCAGGAGGTCCCTGGTTCAGTCGCCAGCATTTCCCAGTAGGACTGGGCATGTTCCCTGAGTGGAAACCCTGGAGAGATGCTGCCGGTCGGTGTGAGCAACACTGAGCTAGATGGAGCAATGGTCTGACTGGTGTAAGCAGCCTCCTGTGATCCCAAAGGGAAGGGCTGCAGCTCACTGGCAGAACATCTGCTTTGCATGCGCAAGAGCCCAAGAGCTTCTCCCAGGTGGGCTGGAAGAGACTCCAGACAGAAGCTCTGGGAGAGCTGCTGACAGTCAGTGTAGGCAATACTGAAGCAGATGGAGCAATGATCTGACCTCCAGAGCTCCCGGGGGAACAGATTGCAGTAGCTCCTGGGGGGTCCTAAATGCATTGTAACAGAGCAGTTTGGGGGGCCACGGAAAGGGGTCTTCTCCCACTCTTCTTCCAGGCGAATGTGCTGCAACCCCCCCAAGGCCTCCCTTGTGTTTGGTGTTTGTTTAAATCTAGAATTCCAGCTACTCTGTGGTTTTATGTAAATTAACATTATCCGTTCATAAACCTGTGTCCAAAATGTGGGGTGGAGGGTAGGAAGCCCCTCTTCTGGCAACTTGCAAGAGGGAGGCTTTGTTACCTGTGATTATTGCAAACTCCACACCTGAACCCCCACCCTCGGCAGAGCTCCTGCATAGTCTTGGTGAGAGTGGGGGAGAAGAGACCCTGTGACCCCTCACTCACGCTGTCTTTCCCTCCCCAGATGACTTTGAGGCCCTGTGCAATATCCTTCGGCCCCCCAGCTATGGGCCGGCGGTGCGTCCGGGAAGTGTGGGTCTGCCCTTCGAGTATGGTGGGGGGGAGTTCCTGCCCTACAGCCCAGAGATCTTTGCCCCGCCACCTCGCCCTGCCCCCCCCCGTGTTCCTGACTACGACCTTTTCCCCCGTGACTCGCTCTACGGCCCATCACCCTACGAGTTCACCGACTTCGAGGACCTGCCCTACAGCAATATGCGGCATGAGGGCCCAGCTGAGCCTCCCCGGGGGAGCTACCGGCCCCGCAGCCCCCCCGAGCCAGAATGGCACCACCCATCAAGCAGCAGCAGGAGCAGGAGCAATGTGCCTTCCTACCTGGAGCGGCCAGGAAGGGCCAGTGAAGACTACAGTGAGTGCAGGCAGGAGGGGGGTGCATGTGCACATGCATGCACAGAGGAGGGGAGCCCCAGCATCAGTCGATGAGTGGCAGGGTCAGGGCACTCCGGATCACAGGCAAGAGGTTCTGTGGAGTGGCTCTGGGATGGCTACAGGCTGGATATGTCCAGAGCCTGGTGGGAAAGTGGGCTGGACTCAGCTGGGTTTCCATTTGCTAAAGCCCCCCTACATCTGCCCCCCCAGGCCGTTCTGAGGGCTTTGGAGGGTTCCTGGCGGAGGAGTGTGGGATCCTGAGCGGCTGTGAGAACGGGCGCTGCGTCCGTGTTGCTGACGGCTTCACTTGTCACTGCCACGAAGGGTACCGCCTTGACCCAGCCCGTATGGCCTGCCTTGGTAAGAGTTGGAACCCTGACCTTGACCTTCCCGACCTGGTCTTCACCTTTGACCCCACCTAGCATGAAGCCGCCTCCTCTGGAAAGCGACTGCTCCCCTGCCCTTTGCACCCGCCTTATCACCCAAGCGATGGTTTGGCTGGTGTGGCTGAACCCCCTTGTCCCGCCCCAGCCCAACCCCCTTTTGCTCTGACATCTTTGCCTCTCTACGTCCCACAGATATCGACGAATGTGGCGAGACGGAGGGGCTTTGCCCAGGCGGGCGCTGCCTCAACATGGAGGGCTCCTACCGCTGCTTGTGCCCACGTGGCACAATGCCTGCTGGGCAGCCCCCCCGCTGTGTTCCTGCCCCCCGCAGTCGAGCCTGAGCAGGAGCGGCTGGGGAAGTATTTATTACCTGTATAGTCTGGGACCGTGGGAGGGGCTGTTAGGATGAAGGGGGCAACACAGAACAAAATCCCCCCCACTCTGTCTTGGTTCTCACCCCACCAGCAAACAGAAGCCCCTGAGAACCACCCCCCGTAACACCCCCAGAGGTGGCCTGGAAATGCACCTAGGCTGGGGGGGGGGTCTCATCCGCTCCCAGGGCATTTGTGGGAGTGTTTGGACCAACTATACCCCCTAACCAGCCAAGAACCAGGGGGAGGGGAGGGGAGGGGAGAAATCCAAAAATATGGTTCAGCCCCCATCATATGCAAAAGTGGTAGATCCCTGGGAAGCTAAATTTGAGGCTTGCCCTCGGCCACCAAACAGAGCCTTCCCCTCCCCCTTCTGCCACTGGAAGACCTTTTGCAAAGTCCAGCCACTTTCCTCCACAGCCTGTTTTGGCCCTGTGGGGGAGGGGGCCACTACCCCCTCTGTGCAAGGGCTCATGCCCACTCTTACACACACCCCTCTCCTCACGCTCTGCCAGAGACTCTCTTTAATTCCTTTCTCTGGCTTTTTGATGCCTTGCACCGGCCCTGGCGCCCAGCGTCCTCCTGGCACAGAATCTGGTGCCACGTTGGGCACCTCAGTGTGTTTGCCAAAGAAAGCAGGTGACCTTAATTAGGGCTGCAAGCCAAGGCCGTACTGGGGTGGGAACTTCAGCCGCGTGCCCCTCCCCGCTACTCCTCCAGGCTTCCCAGTGGCAATGAGGGCCAGCTCCACTTGCCTCCTCCCTCCTCCGTGCCCCCACCTCACTAAAGTTACTGGAACAATAAAAGTTTTCTATAAAAGGAGCCGGTGTGAGTGTCCAGGGGCTGGCGGTGAGGGCAAGGTGTGCTGGAGGGGAAGAGGGCAGTCCCTCCGCAGAAGGGCTCAGGGGGCACAGTTCTCTCCTCCCCCCGTACAGCCTCCTGTTCTCAACTCAGCCTGTCTGTTCTCCCTCCGCTGACTGCCCCAGAAAATGCAGAAACCAGGCCAGCCGCTTAAATACAGTATTTCCCATTCCACACAGTATTAAAGTATACATTAAAAGCAAAAAAAGGCACTTTGTATTGTCAAGGGCAAACCGTTGATTTCCACCTCCCCACCCCCCACCCCACCATGCTTTTGGTCTGCTCCCTTTCAGTTCAAGTCTTCACTGTGGCATTGTGGCTGATCCCCTCTGAGCAGCAGGACTGTGGTTGCAACAGCTCAACTCTTGCAAAGCTGATCACCGTTGGAAATACTTTTCTGTAATGTTAAAGCCCACTTTTGTAGCTGTGTTAAATTAAACCAAGGCGGCGATACGCAAGACCAAAGAAGAGGGTGGGGGTGGAAAGCAACCCTCCTTCCCCCCACAGCAGCCAGCTTTGCAACAGGGTCTTCATGAACCTCCTCCATGGCGAAACCAAAGTGCCTGCCCCTAATCAGTAGGGGTGGCTTTGCAGAGAGCCTGGCCCTTGGGGGCAGGAGGATGCAGTGTTCCACAGTTGCAGAATCTGGTATCCTCATGTGGAATTCGGTGCCTGCAAGTTCAAGCTTCATTTTTGGTTCCTTTTTAAATAAAATTACTACCCTTTATATCTGCGAAGATAAATCTGACAGCCCACAGGCACCAGCACCCAGTGACATCCCTGCAGACATGTCCAGGCCACAGAACCGGATTTGGTTCAGCTCCTTGTCCCAGGCATGGCCCTTTCCCCACCCACCTGCCCCTGGGAGGGAGGGAGGGAGGGAGACTGGCTTGCAGTCTATCGTCTGTGCTTGCTACACATGCGCAGGGATGGTAAGAATGGAAGAAAGGCTGGGGAAATCGTGGGTGGGTGGCGGAGAGTAAAAAGATAACCCCCCAGGTAAGGGGCTGCAGATGCTCTCTGGGATTTCTTCACCGGAAGGCCGCAGGGTCGGTGAAAAAGCAGAGCAGGCACAGGATGTTTTCAGGCCAGCCAGTTGTCCTTTGAGGCTCCCGCCTGGCCCCTCTGTGGCTATCTGTTGATGGAGGAGTAGTTGGCCTGCCCTCCAGAGCTGGGCTGCACCGGGGCCTTCTCCATCTGGCTTGGCTCCGAGGGAGGGCCCTGCTCCTCCTCCTCTAGGATGCGCTCATGGTCCTCTTCTTGGGCCAGCTCGTGGGGGAGCAAGACCAGGTCAGAGAGGCCATGCAAGTCCGCCAGTTTGTGGAAGGTTTGGAGCAAGAGAAGCATTGCCATCAAACCCAGGAGGAGGTAAACTGGAAAAAAGGGGCAGGAGGAGAACAAGGTGAACACAGAAGAACTATTGCCTCCCCTTCCCCTCCCCCAAAGCAAAGCCAGGCACGAGGGTCATCACAAGGCATATGCCCAAGCCGACCGACCAGCCTCCTCCTCCCACCCCCCTCCAACCAAGGCTATGGTGCTTGGGTGCCGAGTTCAGCCTCCTGGGGATCCCAGCTTTCATTTTAAAATAGTTAGCATGCTTCTAGTTGTTACGGCTGGGAAGCTGGATCGCAGGTACAGCTATCGGGGAACCAAGTTAGGGCAGATATTGGCACCCTGCCCACATGCAACCCTTGCTTCCTGGTGGGGCGCAGGGTGATGCTCACCCGTGATGGAGACCTTGTAGAGGGAGCGCAGCCGCTGCCCTGGCTGCTCTCCAGGGACGTAGTCCCCAAGGCCAATGGTGCAGAGGGAGATGAAGCAGAAGTAAAAGGCATCCAGGAAGCTCCAGGACTCCTCCATGGCACTGAAGATTGCTGCAGGCACCAGGAAGAAGGCGGCCAGCACCACCACAGCCAGCAGCAAGAGGTGTCCACAGGACAGGGCCCGCTGGTTGTACCCCCAACGCACCGTCAGGTACTCCAGGGGCCCAGAGGTGAAGATGCCGACAAGGCGCTGCACAGTTGCCGTGAGCATCAGCATGGTGAAGGGGACACCCAGGAGCGCATAGAAGATGCAGAAGGCCTTGCCCGCGTCCGAGAGTGGCGTGGTGTAGCCATAGCCTGTGGGGAAGGGAAGGGATAAGGGCCCAGCCTGCTGTAAGCCACACACAGAGCGGCACAGTGAGTAGCAGGTAGGCCACATGCCCACCACAACTGCAGGGTTTGACTTGGGCATGAGATTCTGTTCTTTCTTTTAAAAGAAACTGGGTCCTTTGATCTTTAAAATTGAACAAATAGACTTGATAACAGGCAGGCAAACTCTCAAAAGCCAAGAGTTGGGCTGAGGTCAGCTTCTAGTGGTCAGGAGGTAGCACCTTGACAGCTGAGCCTCACCCACCCACCGCATGAATAGAAGCTGAATATAAGTCTCATTCAGCTCAGCAAAGGCATCCACAGCCACTTGACGTGGAGGCCAGTGGTGCAAAGCTGGATTTTTCTTTCCAAGAATTGAACAAGCACAGTGAGGCAAATGAGGGTAGAGAGAAGCTCAGAGAGGAGGCAGGCAGACAGGTATCAGCCCTTCTAGGGAGAATTTTGGGGCAAGGGCAGATGAGCTGCACACAAGACAAGTGGCCCACATGCTGTTGCTGGAACCTCAAGAGGAGGGCTGCTTCTTCCCGCAGCAACAGCATGAACGCCATTCAGCACCAGAAAGACCCAGGGTGGGAGGGAGCGGCACTTGTTGTCAGGCTCCATGCGCACACAAAGGATGCTGACATGTGCGAGATGTTCCAGCCCTGATAAAGGCCAAATCATATGAGGAACGGCTGAAGAAGCTGGAGGGTATTTTTAGCCAAAGAACACAAGAGCAAAGACTGGCAGGGGAACATGCCAACAGTTCATTGCTCTCTAGGATGCCTTCAGAAAGAAATTTGCTAGGGGTTGGGGGGAAAACCATTGTCCTGCCCTTGGCAAAAAGGGAGCTTTTTAAAGGACATGCACAATGATTTCAGGCTAAACGTTAACCAGAACCATCACGGCAGGAGGCAGCAGAACCCTCTTCCTTGAATGGCTGCAACAAAGGAGCGGGACAGGAGAGGGCTCCAAGTTCGGTCCCTGGCAACTCCAGTTAAAAGGGTCTTGGAGCTCCCCCGCCCAGGAGCCAGCGGGGTGAAGGGTCAGCGACGATGGGAGCTGTGGTCCAGCATCACCGGGAAGGCACCGTCTCCATAGCCCTGTGCTAGATGGACCAATGTGTTGATTCAGCAGGAAACCTCTTCCTGCATTCTGAGTCTGGGCAGGCCTTGCTCGGGCATCTGTGGCCTAGAGAAGATGCTGGGCTGGGCTGGACCGGATGATCCATCCAACCCCCACACACACACACACCTTAAACAGATTGGGGGAGCAGGGACTGAGGCAGGGAGGGCATTAGGCCAAGGTCTTCCAGGGGTCAGTCTGCATCTGAGGCAAAAAGAGGGACTTTGCTTGATTAAGAGATAAAGCCCCTTTGGCCACTCAGGATGAAGTAATTGGATCTCACTGGTCATGGAAAAGCACAGAACCACACAAGTGGCAGAAAGGAAGAGGGAAAGTGCATGCAGAGGGCAGGCCAGGAACAAACTGTCGCTGGTGGTGGTGGTGGTGGGCTCAGTTAGCCAAGAACAGAAGCCTCTCCCCCCCCCCCGGACATATGCAATGATGGCCTCAGTACATGTCAGCCAGTCTATGGACAAGAGAAACCTGTTGCAAGGTTTGCTCTCTCACTCACGGGACAGAGGGCAGCTCCCAAATGTAGCTAAGGCCACTGCCTTATGGCCTGCTATGCCACAGTGCAGGAGGACACACAACAGTCCCTGCAGAAGCACTGGGCACTGCTGGCCATGTCTCCTTCCAAGGGCTGCAGCTCAGCAGTGGGGCATACACTTCACTTTGCACACAGAAGGTCTCAGTCCCTAACATCTCTCCAAGCAGGGCTGGGAGAGGCCCTTTTCTGCCTGAAAACCTGGAGAGCCGCTGCCAGCCTGTGCTGAGGAAGGTGGGTTGGCCAATGATCTGACCCTGATGCTGTCACAGCCCACATGGGGGCAGACCCAGTCCAGTGAGGCCCCTGGCAGGGACAGCCCAGCCTGGGAGTTCCTTTTTGGCAAACAGGAGGTCACTGGAGGCGGGGGTTGCATGCCGCACTGAGGACTTTCCCTGCCCTCGTGCCACCAACTGGGCCGCCTGCCAGTGGTGCCTCCTGCCCAATCCTCTTTGATAGCTGCCATGGCCTGCAGAGTTCACAGCATGTCAGTCGGGAAGCACCTGCCCCCTGTAAGGGCAGCCAATCCCACCTGGAGGGCACAGGTGCACAATATCTGAAAGAGCGCCTCCAGCATCATCAATGTTGCCGCCCATCAAGATCAGCCTCAAAAGACCTTCTCTCCGTCCCACCAGTTAAAACAGCTAGATTGGTGAGAACTACGGAGAGGGCTTTTTCAATCATGGCACCCACTCTATGGAATTTCCTCCCAAATGACATCCGCCATGTCCCCTCCATGATGAGCTTCCGCCGGACCCTGAAAACCTGGCTCTTCAGGCAGGCCTTTGGGGTGGGTTAGATTTTAGTGTTATTGTTGGAATTTTAAGGTTCTAATGTGAATTGTATGTTTTTATGTTGTGTGTCGCCCAGAGTGGCTGGAAAATTTAATAATAATAAACAATAATTTAATAGATAAAATAGGGAAAGATGGCCTAGCTCCCACCTGTGCAGGCAAGATGTGGCACTGCCTCGTCTGAGCTGGTGAGAGGGGAGGCCAAGCCATCACAGGCCTGCCAGGGAGCCAATCGCAGAAGCCAACCCTGCCACCTCCCCTGGGTCCAGCTGCTCCTGCTGTGGGCTAAGCATGAGCATGGCTGTGGGCTGGCAGTGGGAGCACCAGTGTATCTGGGCTGCCTGCTTGCTCAGCCCTGGGGCCAGGTTGGGGCCGTCTTTCCTTGGGAGAGTCTCTCTAGGGATCTCAAGTGTGGGAGGCCATTAAAAGTGGCAAATAATACAAGGTATCTTTATGGCATTCAAGAACAAAAAATGTGGATTTCTTTTGTGCTGTGTCACAAAAGGGTTCTGAGGAAAGTGGAGCTGAACATGCTTGCAATGCTGAAATGGAGCCCAAGAGAGGTCCTTTGCCTTCACAGTCACCCTGAACTGGAGCCCCCCAGGTAAGAGCCTGGCTGCTGGATCAGGCCAAAGGCCCACCTAGATCAGCATTCTAGAACAGGCAGATCCCCCAAAGGGAAGCCCAGAGGTAGGTCCTCCCATTCATCTTTCCCTGCCACTGGCATAATTAAGAACATAAGAACATAAGAAGAGCCTGCTGGATCAGGCCAGTGGCCCATCTAGTCCAGCATCCTGTTCTCACAGTGGCCAACCAGGTGCCTGGGGGAAGCCCGCAAGCAGGACCCGAGTGCAAGAACACTCTCCCCTCCTGAGGCTTCCGGCAACTGGTTTTCAGAAGCATGCTGCCTCTGACTAGGGTGGCACAGCACAGCCATCATGGCTAGTAGCCATTGATAGCCCTGTCCTCCATGAATTTGTCCAATCTTCTTTTAAAGCCATCCAAGCTGGTGGCCATTACTGCATCTTGTGGGAGCAAATTCCATAGTTTAACTATGCGCTGAGTAAAGAAGTACTTCCTTTTGTCTGTCCTGAATCTTCCAACATTCAGCTTCTTTGAATGTCCACGAGTTCTAGTATTATGAGAGAGGGAGAAGAACTATTCTCTATCCACTTTCTCCATGCCATGCATAATTTTATACACTTCTATCATGTCTCCTCTGACCCGCCTTTTCTCTAAACTAAAAAGCCCCAAATGCTGCAACCTTTCCTCGTAAGGCAGTCGCTCCATCCCCTTGATCATTCTGGTTGCCCTCTTCTGAACCTTTTCCAACTCTATAATATCCTTTTTGAGATGAGGCAACCAGAACTGTACACAGTATTCCAAATGCGGCCGCACCATAGATTTATACAACGGCATTATAATATCGGCTGTTTTATTTTCAATACCTTTCCTAATTATCGCTAGCATGGAATTTGCCTTTTTCACAGCTGCCGCACACTGGGTCGACATTTTCATCGTACTGTCCACTACAACCCCGAGGTCTCTCTCCTGGTCGGTCACCGCCAGTTCAGACCCCATGAGCGTATATGTGAAATTAAGATTTTTTGCTCCAATATGCATAATTTTACACTTGTTTATATTGAATTGCATTTGCCATTTTTCCGCCCATTCACTCAGTTTGGAGCTCTTCGCAATCCCTTTTTGTTTTAACAACCCTGAACAATTTAGTGTCATCAGCAAACTTGGCCACTTCACTGCTCACTCCTAATTCTAGGTCATTAATGAACAAGTTGAAAAGTACAGGTCCCAATACCGATCCTTGAGGGACTCCACTTTCTACAGCCCTCCATTGGGAGAACTGTCCGTTTATTCCTACTCTCTGCTTTCTGCTTCTTAACCAATTCCTTATCCACAAGAGGACCTCTCCTCTTATTCCATGACTGCTAAGCTTCCTCAGAAGTCTTTGGTGAGGTACCTTGTCAAACGCTTTTTGAAAGTCTAAGTACACTATGTCCACTGGATCACCTCTATCTATATGCTTGTTGACACTCTCAAAGAATTCTAATAGGTTACTGAGACAGGACTTTCCCTTGCAGAAGCCATGCTGGCTCTGCTTCAGCAAGGCTTGTTCTTCTATGTGCTTAGTTAATCTAGCTGGCGGCGCAGGGAGAGCCATCATGACTGGCAGCCAGTGATTGCCTTAACCTCCAATAAATGTGTCTAATGCAAATTGATGGCCATCCCTACTCCCTGCAGGAGCACATGTCAAACTTCAGCTGCGCTTTGTATGAAGGAGCACTTCCTTTCATCTGTCCTGGATCTCTCAATGTGCAGCTTCAGTGGATGACCCCAGGGATTTCCAGTGTGATCCACTTTCTCCACACCAAACTCACTTGGCACACCTTCTGTCATTTCCCCCCCTTGCTTGTCCTTTTCCAGAGCTTTCTTACAAAGTTCCAGATATTGTAGCTCTCCTTACAGGGGAGTCGCTGAAACCCTCCGATTGTTCTGTTCCACCTTTTCCAGCTTTGCAATATCCGTGTTGAAATGTGGCCAGCTCGCAGGAGGGTTGTGGTTGAACAGAGTGAGTGGAGGCCATTGCATGCCAGAGGTGGCTCAGTGAAGCCACAGGGGGCTGCGCGGGGGGGGGGCTGCACAGCTGCCCTTCTGCAGGGAACCATTTCCCATTTCACTCAGGCACTTCCTGACCACAACTTCCTTCTCAGGTCCCTGCGCTGCAGAAGGCCTAGGAGGAACAAGCTGGGAGCGCCAGTTCTTCTCCTCCCCCCCCCCACTGGGCTTAACACACAAACACAAAGGGGCAGAGTCAAGCAGGAAGAAAAGCCAGCCCCTCGTGCCTATGGCCAGAAGCACCAGCTGCTCCGCCCACGCCCGCCATGCTGCAGCTGGCGCTTCTACCACCCAGAGCCCCCCTCGAGGCAGGAGAAGCCCCACAACCATTTGTGGAGCCTCATCCAGTCCAGCCCCAAAGGCGCAAGGGGCTCGTAGGTCCCTTCTCTGTTGCAGCCCATTTAGGGCCGGCTGCGTTGTGTTGAGTGCCAGGTGCTCTGTTTGTGGGTGCTGCATATTGACCCCCACCATGCTGAGGTTCCCCCATTTCACCCCAACCCCCTCGCTGCGGAACTGGGCCTGCTCTTCAGCACAGCTGGGGAACTGGTCGGTCCCTGTCCTGCCCCTACCCACCAGGACAAAAACAGGATGCAGAAAACGTGGATCAGCAAACCGACTCCCTGGCAGGCGATTGCAGGCAGAGCAGTCACAACTCCACCCTATACACAAATACAGCCGGTTGCGCTTACGGGCTCCCCCCCCCCCATGCAGCGCTTGCTCACAAGAAACACTGGGGGGAGGAGGGGCAGAGAAGCCGTGGCCATTCCGCCATCCCAGTCGCAGGGCTGAGATGGGCAAAGCATGTTTGCCGGGCAGGCGCGCCTCCCCGCCCCTGAAAGGCAGGGGAGCCCTGTTGGGGCTCCAGAGAGGCTGAAGGAGGGCGAAGGAGGGGAGCCAGGGCCCTGCCGAGTGGCTTTGCCCTGAGCCGCAAGCCTCTCGCCCTCAGCTCCACACTTGCAACAGCGGGGGCAGGATCCTGGCATTAGTAGGACTGTCAGGGCCAGCACCGGAGGGCTGGCGTAAGAGTTACCAGGATTGGTCACGCTACAGTGAGGGAAGCTTCTTCCCGCTCAGCCGTCTCTCCTAGAAGCAGGACGTGTGGCCGGAGGTGGTCCGGGGGCTTCCGAGCTTTAGTCAGCTCTGCAGGAAAGGGGGCGCAGAAGTTCTTCAGGAACCCCGAGCCAGGGAGCAATTTCACCCCCCCGCCGCCGTGCAGGAGACCCTTCCAGACCAGAGAAACCCCTCGGTGCTGAACCCTTCCCAGGGCATCTCTGCCCTTTGCCCGCTTCCCCTGCCCCAAATTGGCCAGGGCGACGCAGTAGCAGCTGATCAGGGCTGCACTGGCCCGAGTAAGGAGGGCACCCAGCCTGCCCTCCGGCGCCCGCTTAACGGGAGTCAGTCGTGTGGGCTCTGCGGGACCTACGTCGGGATAAACAGGCAGGGGGCTGCGCGGGGAAATAGGCGAAAACATCCCCCCTTTTATGGCAGCAGGGAAAGTGGAGCCGGTGTCACTCGGAAGGCAGTCGGGCACAGACCGCGACCCTGGACTGGCACCGAAGCCTTACGGAACAGCTGGACGGGGCGTCCTTCGGGCCAAGGGAGCCTGTTCGTCCTCGTCAGAACCCCCAGGGGTCGTCTCTGTGTTGGGGACCCTCAGGACAGCGTCGGACACCCGGAGGCCGTGCAAGGCAGCTGCATGGCGGGGGTGAGGGAGCGGCCCCTTGCTGCTGCCTGCCTGGACGGGTTCCGGCTAGAACTCACCGACGGTGGTGATTAAGGTGCTGGAGAAGAAGAAGGCGGAAGCGAAGTCCCAGTTGGACGGGGCGGCCGAGCCGTTGCGCAGGAGAGCCACGCCGTGGCGGTTGGCGCTCAGGACGGCGCCCAGGAAGCGCTCGAGGGTGGCCTCGGGCAGGCACGGGCTCTCCTGCAGGAAGGCGGCCTTGAGCGCTCGCAGCTCGGCCCGAAGCCGGCTCTCGTAGGGCCGCTCCACGGCCGAGATGACCAGCGCGCCCAGCAGCAGGTAGCCCACATAGCCCAGCGCGAAGGACGCCAGCAGGGCGCAGCGCCGCATGGCCCCGAAGGCCCCGGAGGGAGGGACCGGCCCTTTCCCGGACGGGCGGGCGGGCGGGCGAAGCGGCTCGACGGTTTTCGGGCGCAGAGAAGGGGAAGGAGGCTGGCAGCCGCCCCACCCCGTTTCGGGCCGGCGACGCTGCACGCGAGCCTCTTATGCTGCTGTAACCAGGCCCCTCCTGCCGGGCGGAGCCGAGGCGGCCTCCGTTTGCACCTGGCAGGAGCGGATCCCGGCCGCCGACACCGCCCAGAGGAGGGAGCTTCAAAGGGGCGAGAGAACCTCTCTTCTCCCTCGCGCCCATCTTCTACTGGAGCCTTGAAACCACCGGATGGCGGGGAACAGTCTGGGTCTTTGGGGGGGGGGCTTTTCTAGAATTGCCATCATCATTTATTATTATTATTATTATTATTATTATTATTATTATTATTATTATTAGCAGCAGCAGCAGCAGCAGCAGCAGCCCCGAACAGCATGTCATTGATGCAATTCCGGTGCATTAGTGGTGGATTGCTGCTGGACCGTCCACACATCACTCTCCTTTGCCAGTTGTTCTGTCATGCTTCCCCATGTTACCCACGTGAATTATTACCATCTGAGGGGCGCTCTTGTGCTCTGGCACAACAAAAGCAAGACAAAAAGAAGCCCTGGAACGTTTGTGGTATGAATGTTTACAGGATTCCAGCAGGAAATTGGGAGGGCCGCTACAGCTGAAAACAAAGCAGCATGTCTGCCCTGAAGCTTCTACAGTTGCAAACAGGATTGCAAGCGGGATTGTGTACAACAGCCCCAACACCCTGATGAGCAGAAATCCCTGAGCATGAATGCAGAATAAAAAGGAGGTCAGGAGGGGCCATGGGACAAGAGTGGGAGCTTCACAGAGCTCTTTCTCAGAGACACCAAGGACAGGGTGTGTGTGTGTGCAAGCGCACATGCAACTAGCTTACAGAGAGTGGATAAAGCTCCAGTCAATGAGGACTAGCCAAGATGGCTGTTGCCCTCAGTCTTGCTTGTGGGCTTCCCACTGGAGCAGCACGCAGGCTGTGGTGAGAACAGAGAGATGCTGGGCTAGGTGGGCCCTCTTTGGCCTGATCCAGCCATGGGTCTGATGCATGGACTGGGTAAAATTAAAGGCCTCCTCACACCAACAGCTGCTTGGGCACATGGAGAGGCTCTTCGGCTACATCACTATCCCAGGTAGTAGGATGGATGTATCAGGAGTTAGCTGCTGCTTGGGAGAGTGGAAGTTGTCCCCCTATGCTCAAAGGGTGTCCTGGGACCATAGGGTGGGGGGGGAGTTGCTGCCTTGGGAGGAAGCCTCACGCGCCTGAGTCAGGATCAGAGGCAGTGCCAGAGGCCTGGGGAGGGGGCTTCTGCTACTGTTCCTTCAGGCTGGAGATGAGGAGGGGATCGCCATCTGAGGAGACCGGCAGGCTGCTCTGGGCTCTGCAGCAGCGGCCTGTGTGCAAGGGTGGGGGCAGGACTGCCATGACTTCCATCACCTCAAGATAAGGACCGTTTGAACTGCAGGGTGGATGGTGGGGTGGGGGACCAGCAATGGGCCTCAGAGGCCAGAGATAAGCAGGCCCAGAGTAGGGTGACTGGCCCCGTGGCCAGGCGGGAGAGGCAGGGAACAGATAACTCAGCCGCCAGACGTGGCCAGGGTCCTCCTTTGCTGGGACAGAGGAGGAAGATGGGTGTCCTGCTCGTCGAGGCAATCGCGGGCAGCTGCAGCGGGTCCGACAGTCCATGGTCTATTGACAGAGAGGCATTAGCAGAGGAGATTGGTGGCTCAGTGAGAGGGCACGAAGGGAGAGCACGCAAGCACAGCATGTTCTTCTGAAGGCCCTGAACTGGGTCACAGACAGATGCTGCCATCCTCCACAGGCCAAGGGAGAGTACAGGGACCAGTGTGGATGCCGAGCCCTTTTGCCATGATCAGAGTCTGGGCCCAGAAGAAAGGAAACTGGACCTCGGTGGGAATTTGCACAATTTACGAATCTGTGGTGGGGGAGTTGAGGGGTCCTGCCTAGCCTTAGGGGCAAGTAAAAATATGTTCAGGAACAGGTTAGCCAGATTAAAAGAGGCCCCAATTCTGAGGCCGGGCCCAACTTCTCTCGGTAAGAGTGCCCCAGTACAGCAGTTGGAGCTGACAAAAGGGCTCCCCCCTATTCTGACTGGTGGTGGATTGCAAAAGGGGCACTGATAGGTGATTTGAGCGATCGCGGCAGATGGGAGAAAAGCCACCTTGGACATGTTTGTTGTGCAGATCTGGAGAGTGACAGCAGGATGGTGCCTTCCCTGTGCCCCACCTTGCCCTTTAGCTTGAAAGGGTCTGGTGTTCCTTCTGCCATCCTGCATTTGAACTGGATGTCACCTGCTACGATGGGGTGCCCAGTGTGGCACAGAGCATTGCCTTGCCCTGCCTTTTCATGGCTTCAGGAGCATGTGAGTTTCCACCTTTCCTGGTAGGAAACAGCTTCTGGGTAAACAACAAGAACTGGGGAAGAGGTGAGTGTCTTGGGAAAGGCTTGCTGGGGACCAGGGAAGGCCGGGAAGGATTCAAAGGCGGGCAAAGGCTGCAGGCTGGCTGCTCAGGAAGCTGTTAAGTCAGGATTTTGGACCAAGTCATGCACTTTGGCTTAAAAGCGTCACACTTGCCCTGGACATGCAGTGATAATGCCTCACATCTCCTGATAGGCACCCACCTACACACCTACACCTGTTTTGAAATAAATGAGGTTTAATATTTTGTTTATAAACAGATATTCTCTACATCTAAAGGATATTCTCAATGGTCCCAATGGAATTGGTTCACACATTAAAATGGATGTACATACACAATAAACTCAAAACAAGGGGTATGCATGTTCACTATGCAATATGAAGTTATATAACATCACTTAAAATAAATAAATACAAGTGCACGTAGTTCACTCGAAAATGTTAAACAATGCAAGATATTATCTCTGGAAAATAATTTCACATCCACCACTGACCTAATATTAATGTCAAACCTTAATAATCCCCAAATAAACATGCAAACATCTTGGTTATGTGTGCAAATTGATACTACACTGTGAGTCATAAATATGATCAGGATCCTGCTCAAGCACCTGTTTTGTGGACAAACTTCAACTGGAGAGACCCTGACACTTGTTCTGTTTGTGGCAGCAGTGGGGAGCCTGAGGCCCTGAGTCTGCTGGTCTCCAACTCCCATCATCCCCTGCCCTGGCCAGGCAGCCAGCATGACCAATGGGCAGGGATGATGATGGGGACTGGAGCCCAATGACATCTGGAGGGCTGCAGTTGCCCTGTCCCTGGTTTATGGCATCTCTTCACTCTGTGAAGTATATGCTGATGTCATTACTGTTATTGAGTTCAAGATGAATTATTCCTTCGCAGTGGCAGAGTTGTGCTGTTAAAGCTGCCCTTGCAGCACTTGCACCAGCCTCTCCATGCCTTCTCACAGCCCTAGTGTATCATCACTTCATAGACCTTTTCCTGAGCTTTCTGCCAGGAGTTGTAGCTGCTGCAAATTGTATGACAGGAAAACTGGGTTGATGTGCTCTGGGAATGTTTTGGAGGTTCCTTATGAAGGCATCTGAACTAGTTTGGGAGTCTTTTTAGACTCTTCCCTTTCACTTGAGGCTCAAGTAGCCTCGGTGGCATGGAATGCATTCTATCAACTTCGGTTGGTAGCCCAGCTACGTCCCTATCTGAGTAAGGAGGACCTTACATCAGTTGTTCATGCTCTGGTAACCTCGCGTTTGGACTACTGCAACGCGCTCTACGTAGGGCTGTCTTTGAAGACAGTTCAGAAGCTACAGCTAGTGCAAAATGCGGCGGCCAGATTGTTAACAAGGACCAATCGGTCCCAGCACATAACACCTGTTCTGGCTCGCCTGCACTGGCTACCAATATGCTTCTGGGCCAGATTCAAAGTGTTGGTAGTAACCTATAAAGCCTTATACGGCGTGGGACCACGTTACTTTGTCGGAACGCCTCTCCCGATACGAACCGGCCCGTACTCTATGTTCTACTACGAAGGCCCTCCTCCGGGTTCCGACTCATAGGGAAGCCCGGAGGGTGGTGACAAGATCTAGGGCCTTCTCAGTGGTGGTCCCCGAACTGTGGAATAGTCTCCCCGAGGAGGTGTGCTTGGCGCCGACATTGTTATCCTTTCGGCGCCAAGTTAACAAGCATATAGATAGAGGTGATCCAGTGGACATAGTGTACTTAGACTTTCAAAAAGCGTTTGACAAGGTACCTCACCAAAGGCTTCTGAGGAAGCTTAGCTGTCATGGAATAAGAAGAGAGGTCCTCTTGTGGATAAGAAATTGGTTAAGAAGCAGAAAGAGAGTAGGAATAAACGGACAGTTCTCCCAATGGAGGGCTGTAGAAAGTGGAGTCCCTCAAGGATCGGTATTGGGACCTGTACTTTTCAACTTGTTTGGAGAGGTCTTTTTGGAGCTCTTCGCAATCCCTTTTTGTTTTAACAACCCTGAACAATTTAGTGTCATCAGCAAACTTGGCCACTTCACTGCTGCACAAGTTAGTAAAGTGTGTTAACCTCCACTTTAACCAGAAATTTGCACTTTGTACCATGGCAGGTAAAATCTATATTTTTTGCTCTTGAAATTGCAGTCATCAACACACTCTTGGACCAAGATCTGTACTTCTGCACTGACCTTAACTTTAAAGTGTGTGACAGGACTCTGGGCAGCTTCTAGCATGCAACACAAACCGCACATTCTCTGCTATGATACCAGAAGATGCCTATGAACAGGCAAATGCCCTAATCAAAGGAGGAGGTGCACTGGGGTTCCCAGCGGGTAATTCTTCACCTGGATGGTGGAAGGACCTGAAGTGTCCAGAGTGATCCAGGAATCCAAAGTTGCCATAAGCAGCAAGGAATGCACAGAACACCACAAACAAGCACCAGCTGTGCAAGAGTCTTTTGCCAAGGAAGCCACCGCTCTGGTGACCATCATGAATTACATGGGAAACCCTTTCAGAGAGGACAGTGGTGACTTCCTGAGTTTGGACGCCAAGGTTATCATGGGCTCTAATGAGGTGACTACCGCAAAAGGTACACACAGATTAGATCAAGAACAATATGACCTCTGTATTAAAGAGATATTTGTGGAGCTATCCAAACCAAATACAGAACCAATACAGAAAAACAAGCTGTAATTATTCTGCAGAAAGAAGGGCTCTTCTAAAGCAGAAGGCCCATGTCACAACACGGAGGGACAACTGTGCTTTATTCTCCAGGTGGTACGTAGCATGCGGGCCCAGAGATGGCAATCTTGAAGACTTTTCCAAACATGAGAATCGGCCATGGCCCTCATCGTTGCACAAGTTTTTTCGGCTCAGTTCTGGTAACAAAGCAGAGCTTCTTGTGAAGCTTGAGGTGCCAGCACAACCTCCAGACGCAGCCCACAAAGTGACTGCAGTGGCACTGGATGATGGCGGTGTAATATTATTATTATTATTATTTATTTATTTATTAGATTTGTATACCGCCCGACTAGCAATAGCTCTCTGGGCGGTGAACACAGAAAATACAATAAAATCACATAGTATAATACAGCCAAAAACATATAAAATAAAACAATCTAAAATCAATCACAGCAGATTTTAAAATTACGTTAACTTAAATTAGTATGCCTCGGAAAAGAGGAAGGTTTTAAGAACATAAGAACCTAAGAAGAGCCTGCTGGATCAGGCCAGTGGCCCATCTAGTCCAGCATCCTGTTCTCACAGTGGCCAACCAGGTGCCTGGGGGAAGCCCGCAAGCAGGACCCGAGTGCAAGAACACTCTCCCCTCCTGAGGCCTCCGGCAACTGGTTTTCAGAAGCATGCTGCCTCTGACTAGGGTGGCACAGCACAGCCATCACGGCTAGTAGCCATTGATAGCCCTGTCCTCCATGAATTTGTCTAATCTTCTTTTAAAGCCATCCAAGCTGGTGGCCATTACTGCATCTTGTGGGAGCAAATTCCATAGTTTAACTATGCGCTGAGTAAAGAAGTACTTCCTTTTGTCTGTCCTGAATCTTCCAACATTCAGCTTCTTTGAATGTCCACGAGTTCTAGTATTATGAGAGAGGGAGAAGAACTTTTCTCTATCCCTTTCTGAATGCCATGCATAATTTTATACACTTCTATCATGTCTCCTCTGACCCGCCTTTTCTCTAAACTAAAAAGCCCCAAATGCTGCAACCTTTCCTCGTAAGGGAGTCGCTCCATCCCCTTGATCATTCTGGTTGCCCTCTTCTGAACCTTTTCCAACTCTATAATATCCTTTTTGAGATGAGGCAACCAGAACTGTACACAGTATTCCAAATGCAGCCGCACCATAGATTTATACAACGGCATTATAATATCTTCTGTTTTATTTTCAATACCTTTCCTAATTATCACTAGCATGGAATTTGCCTTTTTCACAGCTGCCGCACACTGGGTCGACATTTTCATCGTGCTGTCCACTACAACCCCGAGGTCTCTCTCCTGGTCGGTCACCGCCAGTTCAGACCCCATGAGCGTATATGTGAAATTCAGATTTTTTGCTCCAATATGCATAATTTTACACTTGTTTATATTGAATTGCATTTGCCATTTTTCTGCCCATTCACTCAGTTTGGAGAGGTCTTTTTGGAGCTCTTCGCAATCCCTTTTTGTTTTAACAACCCTGAACAATTTAGTGTCATCAGCAAACTTGGCCACTTCACTGCTCACTCCTAATTCTAGGTCATTAATGAATGTTGACAAGAAGGTCAAAAGGAATTATACCGCCGAGCAGACATATACTTGGTGTTGCAAGGCCAGCCTCCGGCGCAGTGACTGATTACAGATCAGGCACCTGAGAGAGGAGCGAGCGGCCCGTTCTCACGTTTGAGATCTGGCCTGGGACCAGTGCTAGTTGACCGAATTTATCCATAACTGGATTTCAAGTCAGCAGTGAGCAAGCAGGCAGCTGCTGCGCCACATGGGCAGTGTCAAAGGCTCTTGCCGTTGTGCGACGGGGAGCTCCTCCTGGATGATAATCCTGTTGGAATATGTGTGGTTCAACTCCAATTTGTGGGTTGAGGCTGCATGGGGTTAAAAAGGGTAGCTAGAGAGACCTTCTTGGTTGCTAGGCTATACCTGTCCTTTGATCTCCTGCTGTCTCTTCCTTCCTGCTAGACTGATATGCAAAGGATGTTGATCACAGTTCCTTCCCTCCTTCTTACCTTCCTTCTCTCTTGAGGAAGAGCAGACATATTCCTTTGTCTCTCCCTCTCCTCCATGTCGGAATTTCTCTCTATTGAGATGCTTAGCAAAGTTGTGTAGCACTGCGGAACGGAGAGTATTGAGCGAGCTGTGTGTTTGTGTTTGAATCTTTGCTAAGATTCTACCTTCCCTGCAAATTAGTCAGACAGAGACTTTAAGCTTTAAAATAAGAAACAACTACTTTATTCTAGAAGTCCATGCTTGATAGGAAAGAGTTCTATATCTAGCTTAACTGGCTATGTTGGAGCAACGAGCACTGGTCCCAGTACTTGCCCTCATCCTGGTTGAGAGGAGAGACAAAGAGAAGATGTCTGCTCCCCTCTCGAGAGAAAGAGAACACAGAGGGAGGCGGGAAGGAACTGGGATCAAACATCCTGTTGCTTATCAGTCTAGCAGGAAGAGAAGAGATGGCAAGATCAAAGGGATAGGTATAGCCTCAACCAGCAAGAGATCTAGCTCTCTAGCTACCCTTATTAACCCCATGCAGCCTCAACCCATCAGTTGGAGTTGAACCTCATACATTCCAACACTCCAAGCATGAGGGCAAGCACTGGGCTCAGTGTTTGCAGCTCCAACTTAGCTAGTTAGCTAGATATAGGACTCTTTCCTATCAAGTTCCAGAATAAAGTAGATATTTCTTATTTTAAAGCTTAAAGTCTCTGTCTATGACTAATTTGCAGGGAAGGTATAATCTTTAGCAAGGATTCAAACACACACACATAAGCTTGCTCAGAACTCTCCGTTCCCAGCATCACAACTCTCCGACAAATCCAGTAATGCTAATAAGACCCAGCAGGTATTAAGACCCTGTGGAAGAAAGGAGCAGTGCTTGCTTGCCTGTGTGACTGCTGTGTGAGCCTCCAGCCCCGTCCTCTGCATGCTAGCTTGGTAGATCAGGGGAGTGCAGTGGATGTAGCACATCTGAATTTCAGCGCAAGGTTCCACCTGATAAGATGTAGGCCAGACAATGCTACTGCTAGGTAGATTTGCAGCTAGTTGATGGCCCAGATCCAAAGAGAGCTCATCAATGGCTCCCTGTGAACACAGAGAGAAGTGACAAAGTGGGGTGCCACAGGGTCCTGTCCTGGGCCCAGTACATAGGAACATAGGAAGCCGCTTTATTCAGAGTCAGATCCGAGGTCCATCTAGCTCGGTATTGCCTACACTGACTGGCAGCGGCTCTCCTGTATTTCAGACAGGGAGTCTCTCCGGGCCCACCTGTAGATGCCGCTGTGGATTAAACCTGGACCTTCTTCATGCAAAGCTGGTGCTCTGCCATGGAGCTACGATGGCCTTTCTCCAACATAGTGTTGTTCTATCTTCCTTGGATGAAGGAATGGAAGGGAATGCTCTCTAGATTTGTAAATGAGGCCAAACTGGGAGGGGCAGCTAATATCTTAGAAGGGAGAAACAGAGTGCAGGCAGGAAGTGCAAAGAAATGTCAAGGGGGGAATCATAGGAGAGACAACAAGGGAAGCAAGTGGCAAAGACATCACAGCCTGCTCCAGCCCCCCTCCCCGGCCATCTGCCACCAACAGCCCTGTAGGAACGGTCCTGCTGATTTTTGTTTTGATATTTTATTGTGATCTTATTAATGTATTTTCACTGAAGTTGCTTGTAAGCCACTTTGGAAGGATTTGTATCCTGAAATAATTGAAATAAATAAATAAATACGATGAACATGACAGGATGGAGAACTGGGCCCAAAGTGACAAAACAAATACTGGCAGATATGAATGTAAGTCCCACATTTACAACTCCCCCATCCCTCAGCAAAAGCAGAAGCAGAAATAGAGAGTTGGTGACACCTGTCTTGACAGCATTACATGTAAAAAGGATTCTAGGTGTTTTGCCTTAGACCAGAAGCTAATCTTCAGTCAGCAATGTGATCTGTCGGCTAAAAAAAGTAACACGGTTCTGGGATCCTAAGACATAATGGTGCCTCTCTATTCTGCTTTGGTCAGATCTTGTCACCTGGAACACTGCTGTGTTCAGTTCTGGGTAGAAGAAGATATTGAGAAACTGGAACGTGTCCAGAGGAGAGTGCCAAAGATGGTGATGGGCCTGGAGACCAAGTTCTATGAGAGCTGCATATGGTTAGCCTGGATAAATGGTGACATAATAGCAATCTTCAAATAGGTGAAGGGGTGTCACACAGATGATGGAGCAAATTTATTTTCTCTTGTTTCAGATGCAAGGACCCAAACCAATAGATTCAAGTGTCATGAAAGGGTTTTTTGGCTAAAAACTAGGAAGAACTTCCTGGCAGTATGAGGTGTTCTCCAGTGTGCCTTCCTATTGGGGATGCTGTAGCATCATCAGTAGGGATTGAACTCGAAGACTTTGAGGTCCCATGTTTCCCATGGGCAATGTTTCCGGGCTGCCAATGGCTGGGTGGAGCCTGCAGGATCCGAGGCAGTCTACCCGCGAAGGCGCGGTTAAGGGACAAGGGGGAGGAGCCCGTGACGCTCGCGCCCAACGGCTGCGCTGGGAGGGGGCGGGAGGTGAGCCGTACGCATGCGCCTAGAAGCTCCTCAGCTTCCTCTACCTCTTATTCGACTCTGGAGGCCATCCCTCCTTGACTTCTTCCTCTCTTATACTACAGTTTCACTGACGTCACATCCGCCCCCTCACCCGCCATTTCTCCAAAAGGGGCACCGCGGCACGCAACCGCGCATGCGCCCCCTCACGGACTAGATCTCAGGCTGCGCCCTCTTGTCCCTTAGCAACCCCCCTTCCTCTCCCCATTTCCACCTTGTTTCTCTGACTAGCGTCACGGCGACTCTCACGTGATGGCACGCACCGTCGCCCTGCGCTTGGATACGCGGCCCATGATTGGCTGGCTGACGGTGGCGCGTGCTGATTGGTGGCCCCGAGCAGCCTCTGAGTGGGCGGTTGAGCGAGGTCTCCTCTGGCTCTTTCTTCGCCCGGTCCGGCCTCGCACGGCCCCTCCCCGCCGTGGAGCTCGGAGCGGCGGTGAACGCCACCGCCATGGACCGCGCCGGCGCGCGTGCGGGGGGAGCAGCAGGAGCAGCCTGTATGGGTGGGTGTCACGTGGCGAGGGGAGGGGGAGAGAGACCCCCTGCCGGCGGGCGGCAGCGGCACCATCAGGCCCGCGCCGGCCGCTCTCCCTCTCTCTCTCGGTGCCTGATGGCTGCGCTCTGTCCTTCTCTTCCCCCTCCCCGCAGCCACCAAGCGCCGCCTGCCTGCCGCTGCCGCCGCGTCCTCGTCGACGCCTTCCCCGCTGGGCCTCTCGTCCTCCAGCCCGGCCGTGATGGCGGACCCGCACCGGCTCTTCGAGGACACGAGCTCCGGTGCCTCCTCCGCGGGCAGACCCGCCTACGCCGAGCAGGTCTCCGCCTCCTTCCTCTCCGAGCCCGCCGTGTCCAACTTCGCGGTGGCCTACGGGAGCAGCCTGGCCAGCCAGGGCAAGGAGATCGTGGGCCGGAACGTGAGTGTGGTCGTAGAGCATAAGCAGAAGGCTCCTGCCCACCAGCACTGGGGGGGAGGGGCGCCCTGGAAGGAGGCGCCCCTTCCCCCGCCCGCTCACGCGCTGCCTTCGCCACTTCCCCTTCTAGATCGATCGCCTCATCCCCGTGACCAAGCTGAAGTACTATTTCGCCGTGGACACCATCTATGTTGGCAAAAAGCTGGGGCTGCTCCTGTTCCCCTTCCTGCACCAGGTGAGTTGGAGCCTGCCTAGGTTGCAGGGCAGGATGCCAGGAACTGGTTGAGATCAGCCTGCTCCGTGCCCTGGTGGGGAGAATAACCAGTGCCCTGTTACTCGAGGGTCAGCCAAGAGCACTTTTATCTGTGGGTCACTCTCCAGATGAGTCTTGCCAGCCCTGCTTGCTGAGGGAGGCAAATTGTAGCTGCTCCCCAAGACTTGTCTGTGGCCTTCTTGGATGTTTTTGGCAGGACTGGCAGGTACAGTACCAGCAGGACACCCCAGTGGCACCACGCTTTGATGTCAACGCGCCAGACCTCTACATACCAGGTAGGGCATGTTCTTGTGCGCCTCTGGGGTGGAGCCAAGTGTAGATGGCTCTGATGCAGCAGCCAGCAGGCGCCTGGCCATGCGTTGGCCCTCTGCAAAGTATTCTGTCTTAGCATTACTACTGTTTGGAGAAAGATTGTGTGAGGGCAGCGGTGGAGTCCTTGCTTTTACAGGATTGTCTTCTTAAGGAGGGAGCCTGTCTGTCATGTGACTAACAATCACTCTTTTTCTGCAGTAATGGCATTCATCACCTACATTCTGGTGGCAGGGCTGGCGCTGGGAACCCAGAATAGGTGAGCAATTGTGGGGCTCAGGCTGTAAACACTGAGCATCCTGCTGTGCTCCTCTGTCATCTGCAGAAGGCCCTGGCTGTTCAAATGGCTGGAGAACCCACCATAAATGTCCTTCCTTACCATCACCTTGCAGGTTCTCCCCTGACCTGCTGGGCTTGCAGGCCAGCTCAGCCCTGGCTTGGCTCATTGTAGAGGTGCTAGCCATTCTCCTCAGCCTCTACCTCGTGACTGTCAACACAGACTTGTCCACCATTGACCTGGTTGCCTTCTCAGGGTACAAGTATGTTGGGTGAGTAGCATGGAGGCCGGGACCGCCTGCTGACACTCTGCATCTACCCCCTTGGCCTGGGCCGAACAGAAGATGACAGACCAGGCCTAATGGGGGGGCAATTGCCAAAGTCCGTTTTGGCTGGAGAAGAGGGGTTCTCTGCTTGACACCCTTTCCTCTCCTGACAGGATGATTGTTGGCCTTTTGGCTGGGCTGCTCTTTGGGAAGATGGGTTATTACCTGCTGCTGAGCTGGTGCTGTATCACAATCTTTGTTTTCATGGTAAGAGTGCACATGGGGATCCTTCCCCAAATGCTTCTGCCCCATTTAGTGGGAGTCTGGTGTCTTGCACAACAGGACCAGAACTTGCATTACGCTCTGCTCTGGATGTTGGTAGCAACGCCTGTTGTAGGAACCCTCTATCCTGCTTGGCTGCTCCCCAGGCCAGAGTCCCTATTCTTTCCCCAGTGCCTGCTGTTTGTTCTTCCTCTTGCTCTCCCTGCCGTTCCAGATCCGGACCATGCGCTTGAAGATCCTGTCTGAGGCAGCAGCCGAAGGAGTGCTGGTGCGGGGAGCCAAAAACCAGCTGCGCATGTACCTGACCATGGCTGTGGCCGGGTTGCAGCCGCTCATCATGTACTGGCTCACCTTCCACCTCATCTATTGAAGGGTCTGCTGAGGCAAGCCTGGTCCCTCTCCAGTAAGGGACCCAGTCAGGCAGTTGCCTGGTGCATACTGTGCAAACAGGCTGGGAATAGACCCAGCCCAGAGCTTCTGCTGCTTCAGCTCTGACAAGACATCTCTGTGTAAGTTGATGTTGTGGGTGCTGATGGGCAGGCAGCAGGAGCTTGTGTGTCAGTGAGGGAGGGAGAGCACGCTATGAGGTGGCCATTTCTGCCTCTCCAGGTCCTCTTTTGGAGAGGGAGGAGGCAGGCAGCAGGCACCTCTGCCTGGGGGACTGCCATCCTTTCCTCTTTGCATGCAGGCCAGAGCCCTTCCTGATTACTGTACACCTCTGGAGTGTGTTGAAGTGCATTCCTGTCTGTTCCTGCCCTTGTATCTGTCCACGTTGCTGCTTGTGAGTGACTCAGTATTACTACAGAGGGGAGATGATGGGCCAGGTTGAAGGGCAGCTGCCTCACCCTAGCCAGCCCTACGAGCTGCTTGTGTCTCTGTTGAATCTGTGGCCTTCTGTGCCGTCCACACAACAAGCAAATAAAAAGTGAAAACTGCTGGGGGTTGCTTTCTGTTAAGAGTGGGGCAGAATGTGGGCCTTCCTTTCTGGAGCAAGAAGGCTCTTGCAGGCTGTGGAGGTTCCCCTCACTTTAGTGTCCTGCTTCTCTCACTTTGGGCCATTTCCCCTCAGCTTCACCATCACGCTGCTGTGCTGCAACACGCAAGGGACTGGCAGGGCACAATGCAGTAGTGGAGCTTCTGCCCAAAGAGCTTCATGGTGGGGGAGGTGTGAGAGGGAAGGCAGGCTGGGAGGAAGGCTCTGATGGGCTGCGCAGTGCATGAGAGGGGTGAGGCCAGCACAAGGGCACAGCCTCTAAGGCAGCCTTTCCCAACCTGTGTGCCTCCAGATGTTGTTGGACCACAACTCCCATCAGCCTCAGCCAGCATTGCCAATGGTCAGGAAGATGGGAGTTGTAGTCCAACAACATCTGGACGCACACTGGTTGGGAAAGGCTGCTCTAAGGTGAGGTTGGCCCTAACAGAAGAATGGCAATCCTTACTATTTCCTTGCAAGTGCTCAGTTCCTTAATTCCCTACCACACTTCCTTCCTGTCTTGGAGACAGGATGAAACGACCTGTTGCCCACCGCATGCGCCCCTGCGTTGCCTCTGGCCCTCAACAACAACGTCTCACTGTCTGCTCTCCTGCAGCTGCAGTGGGGAAATTTTAGGTGTATGTATTTAACAGACGTACACAAAGCTACTTTCCAGTGCAAAGAGGTATATATTCAGTTCTTGATCCCCACTGAAATTTCACCTTCCATTTTCTCAATAGGCTTTTTAGTGTGGGAGGAGGGAGGCAGCTCTTGGGTTAGAGCAACTTCCCTTAGGCCAAAGGGGGGGGAAGCCAGCCGCTGCCTTGTTGCCCTGCAGTGGGGCAGGTGAAACCCCTTCCCCACTGGCTGCTCTGTTCAAGCTGAACCTGGGGGTCGATTAATGGCATGTCTGCTCCAGCCTTAGGCAGGAGGTGCAGACTGCATGGCTGTGGTCCCACAAACTCTTTAGGGGAGCAGTAAGAGCCTGGCAAATGCTGAAGCACCCAGGAGGGAGGAGCAACCCCCCTACTGTATTCTGTGATGGTGTGTGTGTGTCCTATGGAATTCCAGCTAGAAGGCAGGTAGGAATGCATTTGGCCCTTATTTCATACTCCAGGCATTTTCTGCCTCAGCACTGTCTGGGGGCAAGGAAGATATTACTTCCCATGCTAAAAAAACCAACCAGTACCAGCCACGTCCCATCAGGTGCGGGTCTGGTCACCTTCCAAGAGGATGATGTGCCTGACAGCCACTTGTGCATCAGATGCAGCAGCTGCAGTGTAAATAAAGTGTTGATGTTTACTGTATTTAACCAGACTGTGGCCGTGCTTGTGTTGGGTGGGGACTGGAGAGAACGGAAGCCCGAGAGGCTGTCATGGGAGCACTGCTAGAGTGGTCACACAGAACGAAACGCTGCCAGCAAGCAGCTGCTGTCAGTGGTTTTGTCATTGGGGGGTGGCAGGAACAGAGAAGACCGCCAGGCTTTCAAGATTTGCAGGAAGCAGTTTCTTCTTGAAACCCAGGACTGCTTGCAGTTGATGCTAATTGTCCACTGAAGCAGAAGCAACGAAACAGCAGGCTCCCCCCCTCCCCCAGCAGAGATCATGGTTGGGCCCCCACTGTATACACATTTCCACAACCCCATGTGGAGCAGAGAAGAGCTTGCAGGTTTATCTCGATGCACAGGCTACACCTAACACCAAGGGGCAGGGAGGCGCTTCATCTGTTCCCTCAGCTTTTCTTTCATACAGCTGGTTGTCTCTCTCAAAGCTGCTCCTTCCCTTGCGTTCCAAGAAGCCTGTCTCTGTGTTCAGCACAACATTATTTACATAACAATAAAAGTTTGATCTGTTTTATTGAAAACCCTTCTTGAATTAAAAAGACAATTAAAAGAACAATTCCAAAAGATTCCACACAATCAAGTTTCAATTTTTAAAAAGTATAAAAATCCACTACATGCTACACACTAATATTTTGCTCCATGGCAGTGAGGCTCCGTGTCTGCCTCTCCAGGGAATGTGAGCTGCTGGAGGCAGGAAAGGGCACAGCCAGCAGGCAGGCCGGGCCACAGAGAAAGGGAACTTGCTCTGGAGATGAGCAGGGCAGCCCCTGAAACTCCGAGGGGTTGGGGGGGAGAGAATGTGGATACAGGCAAGAAGAGACTTTTTTTGGAACCGGTCTTCTCAAAGCCTCTAAGTGCCCTCGCTGTTTCCCTGCCAGGCAGCACCAGCATGCTGATTCCATGGACTGAAAAATCAGGAAGATTTAGAAATGCTCAGTCCAGTCAGTCACAAAACCACAAGCAGAGTTACACACTGTTGCCACAGCCAACGGCTTTGAGTTCGCTTCAGCCAAACTGAACAGCTGCCTCACCTTTTCTGAACACCATGTGCTACAGCGCAGGAAGACACAGCCTAGACTACCAGACAGGCAGGTACAAGAGTCAGCAACTAGAAACCATCATGTCTGTTAATCTTGAGAGCAGAGGCTGCATGTCTTAGAGAATTGGAGCAAGATCGGATAGAAGCACACATTGCAGAAGAAGGGGACAGGCCAGCCTTGATGGAGAAGCTGCAGGAAGAAGCAGGTAGCTCAGAGGGAGAACAGAGCAGAGCAAGGCATCCTCTAACCAACATGAAACTGGAAGTCGCTCAAGATGAACAAACAAACGGGATAGCCAGCAGAGTCAAGCAAAACCCCTGAATGTGCCATCTTGCTGGGAACCCTCTTGGGCTCAAGAGAAACCAGCCTCACACAACAGAGGAACAGAAGGGGTCCAACCAATTCAGCAGCTGACAGAGTGCCTTCCTGTGGAGAGCAGGGGCAGTTCACATCCCTTTCGGGCAAACGGAGCGCCTGCAGCTGGGAAACAGCTAGGGTCTGTTTGTGGGGCTCAGTGGGGTCCGCCTGAGGGCATTAGGAATCTGCTGAAGTCTTCTTGGAAGCAGCCCCCCTCCCCCCACCAGCAAGAGGCCACTTCAAAGTCCACACCCACCCCTTGCTGGCAGCCCTGGGTCAATCAAGGTGCAGGACTCTCCTCCCAAGACTCAGCTCAGATGAACATAAGAAACCCCCACCCTAAGCTATGGACACTGACCTCTGGTCCTTCCCACCGCCTTTGGAGTAGAGCTGTGAACACTGGGGGTGGGGAATTCAGAAGGAGACTCTTCCCTACCCCCTCCAACCAATATTTTACACTGGGGAAAATCTAAAAGGAAAGCGTGCCCCCCTGCCAACCTCTCTCTCCACCCCGCACCCAGCCTTCACCTTTTTACCCTATCGTGAGAATTCACAGCTTAACTCAGCCAGGGACCCCACCCCACCCCACCCCACCCCTACAAAACCCTTTGCCTGGGCCAGGGCTCCACCAGCATTGAACATTCATCTCCCATAACCCGGAGCTTCACTGGGACATATCCGAGGGAAGGCGAAGTAGCCGTGGCGACAGGGCCCACCAGAAAGGAGTTCCACCCGCCCGGTACAACTTGCAGGCTGTGCCATGCAGGGGGGCAATAGCCCAAGCATCTCCGCAGCAGCAGCACCTGCATTTGCAAAGTCCCGTCCATCCACTTCATGGTCAGAGGCACCCCAGGCTCCCTCCCTCAGAAGGAATCAAACCTTCCCAGTGAGTTGTGGCACCAGAAAACCCCCCTTCTACTTTTCCGAGCAGCCTTCGGTGGACATATTTGACAGAGCTGTGCTAGGAACAGACGGATGAGCAAAATTGGACAGAGACCGATGGCATGAGAAAAGGCGGCCCTCCCTGGGAGAGGTTTATCATCCCAGAGCGTTCCTACAAAGCTGGCCCTACAGAGGGAAGAGTCAAGAGAAGAGAGTGGCTCTGCGGCACTCTCAGAGGGTGTAGGCGTTGCTCATCAGGTACTCCTTGTCATCCAGCGTGCTCCACACCGTCCCCAGTGAGAGCTCCTGGCTCCTCCTACAGAGCTTGACAAAGAAGACCACCATGGACCCCAGCAGGGCAGCTGCCATCAGGGCTAGGAGCACCGCAAGCACCACCGCTGTGGAGGGGAAAGGGTTAAAACATCAGAGGGAGGCAGGAAGGAAAGCATGGGGGGGAGAAAGATGCCTTAAAATTACACCTGAGGGGAACTTGGCCCATTGCTTGGCCACTAGAAGAAACCTGGATGTGTACAATTGAGTTCTCTCCAGAATGAGACTGACCCCACTGCGATCTCGTCTCTTCCCCATCACGAGCCAGAAGCCAAGAATGCTTCTGGGAAACGGGAAGGTGCCGATAGGCTGGGGGCAGCTCCAGGGCCTCAGCAAAGCCATCAGCCGAGACATGGGTCTTCCCAGCAGAAGATCTGGAGCCCCACAGCACATTGTCCATCCACCTATCTTCAAACTGAGGCTGCCCAGCAGGGTTTCCTGGGGCGAGGCAAAGGGCACTGCAACAGTGGAACTGTTGCACCGGCATCAAGGCACATGTGCTCCGGTGCCCCCTCTGGCTTTGGGAGGGGCCCCAGAGCACTAACCTCAACCGGGAGAGGGGCTGTCCTGGGACTCTGTCTCCCCCACCAGAGCTCCCCTCCTGGGCCCAATTTGCTCAGCCACTTACCTCTGGTGGAGTGGATCATGGGGTCAGGGAAGAGGTGGGAGTGCGTCTTTGGCTCCTCTGGCTCTTCAGTTATTGCTAATAGCAGAAGAGACAGGCAAGCAGGTAAGAGGAGGCCAGGAAGGGTCAGCTGCCTCACCCGCCTGCACCGAGGGGGAGAGACAAACTACCACCCTATGCCCAGGGAGCCGAGAGATACCACCAAAGGGCCAAAGGCTCAAGCAGGAGGTGGCATGAAGGGCTACTTCCCGGAGCCCAGGACAAATGGACCAGGTGGGGAAAAGATCCAGGGCTGACAGGATGGCCGTTGTGGCACCTGGTCTCTGGATGGAGAAGAGCCTGTGACACTTCCAAGCCCCTCCCCCTTGGATTTTGGAGTGAGGTGATGGCAGCAGTGGCACGGGCAGGGGGAAGAAGACCTCCTTCCCCACCACCACCAAGCAGCCAATGAGTCATCTGCAATCGGTGCTGCTTTGATGTGGATTCCCGCATTGAGCAGGGGGCTGGACTGGATGGCCTTGTAGGCCCCTTCCAACTCTATGATTCTATGATTCTCCCTCACCTCCGTCTCCGGTGCACTGGCTCAAGCAGTGTTCCTCAAAGACATAATTGTTCTTGTTGCCGCCACAGCCGCCGTAGATGAACATCTTGCAGGTTCGTGTCTCAGTGTCAAAGTACCAACGTGGGAAGGAGGCACGGCAGGGGCCCACTGCCTGGGGTGCAGCACAGAACTCTGGAGGAGAAGAGCAGCCATTGACTTCCTCAGCCAGCCCCTGGAGGAAAGCCACAGCACCGGGGCCACCTCTCCTCCCGCAGCCGCCCCAGCATGAAGCTGCACCAGGCCAGAGGGAGGGAAGGGCAGAGCTACCTTTGAAGCCGATTCTGTCATCTCCTGGCTCATGGCGGTGGCCAGAGGTTGGAGCAGCTGTTAGGGAGAAAATGAAGGTCCGGTCAGCAGGAGGCCGCTCTTGATCCTTCCTAGCAAAGGCTAAGGGCAAGGCCACCAGGCAACCCTCTGGGAAACTCAGCCACCCTGCGAGGAGCCACACCTTCTTGAGGCTGGGAACTCCTCCCGGTTACCAAGAGTTCTGGAGGTTGACTGCTCTGTGCCAGCCAGAAAGCAGCTCATCCAGCAGTGGCTGCACCTGTGAGCGGAGGGAAGATCTTCCCAGGATACTTGGGAAAGGCAGCCTCCACCAGCCCTGGAGAACCTCCTCCACCCTTCCAGCTGCCCTCCAACTTACCCTCGGTGGCAGGCAACATGGCCCCTCCCTGGCTGGTCGACGGGATCTCTGCTGCCTCCCCACCTCCACCTGAAAGCCAAGAGTGTCAGTGTCGGGTGCACACAGCCAGGGCAGACCCAGAGCACAGTGGGAGGAGGCAAAGAGACCACACCCACTGTTTACCAAGGTCTTGTGGCAGCAGCTGCTGCTCTTGACAGATTATTTTTTAAACTTGCCAGGTTGGCAACACGGAGCCTTCAAGTCAGTGCACCTCCATTCCAGCCTGGGAAAAAACCCAAACACGTTGAAGGCAAGATGGGGGAAAAAGCTGGGAAAGAATATCGAGTGCTTGTGGGGAGGGCCATGGAGGGGAACTGAGTACAGAGAGCCTGAACCCAGGGCCTAGACGCTGCATGCAAAGGTGTGCCTTCATGCCCTGCGGCTAAAAACAAGGCCGTCCCTCCAACTGGGCTTCTCTGCAGATGGGAGAAAACCAGGAGAAGTGGTAGCTTTTTTGCAGAAAACCAGAAACTCCACACACCAAAGGGGCTCTCATATTTAGGGAGCCCCAAATATATGATATCAGGTGTGGGGCAGGTTAAGAACAATCAGGAGCCCTAAAGTCCACCACCAATTGCCCCTTGGCAGTGCCTTTTAAATTTGGCACCAAATGAAAGTCGCTCTAGGGTCTGCCTCTGGAGTCCAATTTATCTTTGCCAAAAGCAGCGGCTTCAAGCCCTGCTGAATTCCTCAGCAGGCAGGTGCAGTTTCAACCCAGCCCACTCCTGCAAGGGAACATTTTTCCTTTGCAGCACATGGCCTGAGTTCAAGCTGGGCTGCAAAGGAGAAATGGCCACCTGATGTCTTGGGGTGGTCAGGTGGGTGACCCTGCCCACCTGCCAAAGTGGTCTGCAGGGGGTAAGCTCAGGATCTGGTCCAATGGCTGGATCCTGTTCTCCACCCCAACCCCCATAAATGTGAAGACACCAGCACCTGGAATATAGATTAAAACAGGGGCGGAGGGAAGAGCAACATTTATACTTTTAAAACAACAAAGTCAATTTCTGTCTCAAGCTCTTGTGCTCAGGTCCTGCTTGCGGGCTTCCCACTGGGCCATCTGGCTGGCCACTGTGAGAAGAGGATGCTGGACTAGGTGGGCCACTGGCCTGGTCCAGCAGGCTCTTCTTATGTTCTCATGTAAACTGCTGTTTGCACCAGCAGCCACCCAGAAGAGGAGGTCAGTGTATTTTGAGCGGGTAGCAAATTCTGTTACAAATCTTTTGTTGTTGTAGCATGTTCACTACATGCAGGTTGCTCACAGAATCTAGACAGAACATGAGTGCGGGGTGTCCTGCCAAGGCTGGCAGGCCTCATCTACAACAGAACAAGCCCAAGGAAGCTGATAGCTGTACAAAGCCAAATGTGCTCAGAGAAGAAGGGCTGCCACTAAGATGGGGAAGCAGAGATTTGAGGGTGGTGGCAGCAGCTGCTACGACCGTTTCAAACTGTGAGAAAAAGGCATTTTGGATGTGCCAGGACACACTTGCCACCCCATTCCCCTCCAGCATAACTGACTGGAGTGCTCACCTGTGTCGCATTTCTGGAGACACTCCTCTTCTGTCACGAAGTTATTGCCGTTGCTTCTGCACCCCCCATAGATGAACTCCTGGCACGCCTGGCTGGTGGTGTTGTACCACCACCTGGGGAAGGCAGCCCGGCACCGGCCCACCACTTTCGGCAAGCTGCAGACCTCTGGAAGCAAACAAGGGGGCAGTTCTGTTGAGGAGCCGTTATGTCACGAGTGAGACATCAAGCCACTGGGAGTGGGGTGGGGACATTTTGCCCCACATGAGCACTTCCAAGGGCATCTGGCAGGCCAGCGTTGGGAGATTATGCTCCTAGACATCTGGCCCATGAAGACAATGCAGCAGTTCCCAGGTCCCTCAGAAGCAGGCCACTGTTCCTCCAAGACAGAGCAATGCCTTCTCCTTTGGGGTTCCCAGAACCCCAGCATCTCTCTCAGGCTGAAAGAAGCAAAGTGATCTGCTGCTGGGACAGTAACACCCACATCTCCAGGCTGGCTTAAAAATAGCTCGGAAAGATGGGTGTGAATTACTGTTTCGGAGATCACTGTTCCAAAAATAAGCTGCAGAAACCCTCCCCTTTTGTTTCCAAGTAAAGTTTTCCACAAGGCTCTAAAGGTTGGAGCCTTAACTAAAATGTGCAGACTGTGTTTTCATTTATTTGCATTCCACCAAATGGTGCTCTGGGTGGCTTAGCTTTACCTTCAGGTTGCCCATAGATTTTATTCTGGTGCTGAGGAATTTAGTATTTTGCCCAGCCCCATATCTATTTGTAGGAAGCCTGTGCCCATATTTTTATGGCAGGGGGAGTAGAGTGGGGCCATAGCCCTTCCAGTGCAATGGTCATGTATAACTTTGTGCTCTACCACCAGGAAAGCTAAAGTGACATTGTGGCCTGCCCAGCGAAGGGGTGATCAGGAAAATAAGTTATGGCTCTTGCATGGTCATGATCACACACACATCTGTATTGTTCTCAAGCTCCTACAGTCACTGTGGATCTCTCAGATAACGGAAATGTTCATCCGATTTGCCGGGCAAGGCAGGTTTCCCAGGTTGCAACGGGACGATGGCTGGAGATGACCCCATGACACACGCTCCTGTTTAAGCTCTTGCTGCTGCCTAGTGCAGCAACATTTCAGACCACATAGCATTGTAGGGTGAGGCCCATCCCTGCAGTGGGTCAGAAGGGAGGCTGGGACAGCACTTCAGCCACAAGCCACCTCCTTGGAAATATCCCTCTCAACATCCCATAACCAGAGAGAAGAACTTTATTCCCGCCCTCCCCCTCCTCAGTCTGGCTGGGCTTCTTTAAAGCCATATTCCTGTGAGGCCCTTTCTCAGTAGGAAAGAAGAGCAAACAAAACCTACAGCAGCTCAGACAACCTCACACCCGCCTCCCTCAAAAAAGCTTTGAAATCAAGACACCCCCTCCAAGCTCCTGGGAGCTGCTGCGCTTTCTGTTTTGTGACCATCAACTTGACTGTCCTCCAGCTCTCTCTCTGGAGGAAGTGATGGCAGGCAGGTGGGTGGGGTGAGATCTCCAAAGCAGGTCACTAAGAGTGTGAGAGGAGACATTAGGGGTTGAATGTGTGCACAGGCTTGAGGGTCTTGGGCAGTGTGGGAAGCTCCAGGTGAGAGAAGAGGGAAATGTCATGGAAATGTTGGGTAAATCTGGTCAGTGCATCTGGGGAGGAACCCTTCTGAGAAGGGAGGAGTTTAACATCCTTTCATAGTTGATTCATTGTGGTGGTTTATTTGTTACACTTTAGTGGCCTTTCATTGTAACTTTAATTCTTAGTTTTTTGTTCCTCAATGTAAGCTGCCAGCGGGTGGGGGAAGTCTGCTTTGGTCAACCTTTAAAAAGTCTAAATAAACAAAGAGAATTAAGTATCCTGCTTCTTGCCCCCAAACACCTGCTGTGTTTCAGTCAAACACTTCTGTGGCAGAACCGAGGGGGCAAATCTCCCAGCAGGCAGGGCCTGGTTACGGAATCTTGTAGCCACAGACCCAAATGTGCAGAACCTGGTTGGAGCTGCCAGGTGGTGAAGCAGTGCACATTGCGATAGCATTTCAGAGTCTGAACCTGACATTCCAAGACATGTCAGGCTATCGCTGGAGGCTTCAATCCGCTCCACTCAGCCTCTGAGGTCCAAAGGTGCCACCAGAGTATTTCTGGAGCTGCCTCCAACAGGTTGACAAAGCTTTCCCTCTGGAAGGTGACTTCACAAAGCTGAGCAACAGGAATACCACATCTCTCCCCACAAATACTTGAGTGGTGCCTTAAAGAGGGGCAGGACTATCATGGCAGCCGCGTTCTGGGACTCTTCTGCGATGAAGTGGATTCTAACCCAAGCAGGAATCTGCCTTACACTTCTGTGGAGCCACCTAGGGCAGTACTGGCTACACTGACAAGCAGCGGCTCTTCAGAGTTTTAGAGGGGGACTCCCAGGCCCACCTGGGCCCTTCTTCAGGCAAAGCAGGTGCTCTGCCCCTTAGCTATGGCCCTTCCCACAAAGGGGATTATGGCATAATAAATCTATTAGTCTTGAAGGCTACACAAGACTCTTTGTTCTTTTTGAGATGGGTGGTAATAAATAAATGCTTTTATCTGAAGACTGCAGGTCTGACTATATCCAGGTTGCCCTCTCCATCTCCCCTGACCACTCCAGCCATCAAACCCCAACTGACAAAGGCATTTGACTAACTGGCATTCATTTCTAGAACCCTCAAGGACCGCCAATACTAGAGGATGATACTTTCCTCACAAGTCCGCCTCAGGACACGAATGACAAAAGAATGGGACCTCTCTGGTTAAGGCGGTCCACAAGGACGGTGGCATTTTACCCGGGTTTGGTGAAAGGCTGGGGCAAGTGCATTTAGGGGAGTTTGGTTCCCATTTGTGACTCGTGTTGATGCCAGAGTCAGATGCCAAAATAGTATTTATTTATTGATCACTGTCAGTTACACATATTTGTTAATTAGGTGGATTACCTCTCTTTCCCGTGTGCCAATGTTACTGGAATTCTCTATTTGATATATGATTTAGGAGTTGTTTTATTTGTTTAAACTATTGTACTTTTTTAATGTTCCTAGCTAATAAACTATCAAAAAGGAAGTGTGTATAGTATGAGCCACAGTTAAATGCTTTGATTCTGAAGGTGTAGCATGATGCGAGGGAAAATGTGCCTCTGACCATACACAAGGTTCCTGCCCTCAGCTCAAGGATGACATTCAAGGCAAACTCAAGCCATGAAGTGCTAAGACACTTCCATCCCCCTCAGCAGTACTAATCCTATCGATGAGACCACCTCTCTTTCTGACAAAGGAAGGACTGTGACTCAACAGCAGCAAACGAGGTCAAGAGCACTTTCCCTGCTGGCCCTCATGACAAACCACTTCAAAACCCTTCATGTGGGCAGAGGCACACCTTTGGGCCCAGAACACGCTGGGAAACAGGGCCTGCCCCCACAACTGAAAGAGAGCCACTATGGGCAATAGTGGCACCCCAGAGGGACCCTAGGGGTGCCAAGAGGATTCAGTTCCCAGATGCCTTTACTTACCACCCCAAAGGGACAAATGGAACGGGGGATTTGCCCACCATAGTTGTACTTCAGAAGGAGAAGCAGCAATTGGCAGACTTCTCCCTTCTAGCCATCGCACAATTCTCCGCCCAACAGTTTAGCTAGATACGGTATGCTCCCAGCGCCATGTTTAATCCTTCTATAAGGAGGAGGGCACTCGGGCAGAGTTTAGCTCTGCCCTTTTATAGGTGTGGGTGGCCATGGAAGACAGAACTGAGGCCCAAAGCAGGACACTGGGGGAGATGGGGGAGGAGAGAGTCCCCCACATAGGCTGACCCCACACCTCCACAAGGCCGTCTAGCCGCAGGCACAGAGAGCGTCATTCTAGCGCTAACAAGGCCCCACTGCCTGGTGACTCAGGGCAAGTCGCCATGGTGACATTACCACAAACAGGTTCAGCCAGTTTGGGCCAGGCTGCCCAACCCAGCAGAGCCCAGTTAGATCAGGTTTCACTCAGCTTCCCATCACCGCCAGCCTGGAAGTCACTGTCCCCACCTCTGGCCCAGAAAGACAGTCTCCCAGCAGTGCCCCTCCCAACAAGGCGGACAGCAAGGTGCCCATGCACACAGATTCCATGCCCCCCAACACACTAACGCTCTCCTGACCACCCCCACACAACCCTCAGCTCTTCCAAGCCCAGCCACCCAGGCAGCAAAGTGGGGCCTTGCCCCGTTGGCCCCAGAGCACAGCCTGGAACCATCCTAGGGTGCTAGAGAGAGAGGGTTCTCTGTCGGGGGAGAGTGTCCACATCAAAGCAACACGGAGGGAACGTTCCTTCCAGGCTGGCATGCCAGCAGTGCCTGCGGGCCGCAGAGGCTTGTCCCATAGCGCATCTCTTCCTCTAACCCAGTCTCTGTTCCCACGCTGGGGCCTTTGCGGGCAGCCACCGCCCTCCAGGTGTACACACGGGGCGCTTCCTCCTCCGCAGTCTGGGCACCGGCCCAACCTCCGCAAGCAGCCACTGGCCAGGGCCACCCACTGACCCTGGCACGGCCCCCCAGCGCCTTTGGGGGCGTCTCCTGCTCGATGTCGTCAGCAACTCCTGTGCCTGACCAGGAGAGCCTAGAAGAGCCCCCAAGCAGCCCTCCCACCGGCCCCTCCCGGACACCAGGCGGGCGACGCAGCGCGGGGCTCAACTAACGCCACCCCGAAAAGAGCCTCCCAGGCCCAGCGTGGCCCCTGCGGAATCCCAGACCGGCCAGAGGGGAGCCGACGGGCCCCCCCAAAGGGATCAGGAAGCCCTGATCGTTGGGGGGACAGGAGGCTTTCAGGGACTGAAAGCGGCAGCGAAGCCCCTTCTCTCCAGTCCAGTCCAGAGGGGGAAGGGGCGCCGGAGCCCCAAAGACTCGTTCCCTCCCCCAGCCCTGCGCCCTCACCTGGCAGCGCCTCCGCGGGGCCCAGCAGTACCAGCAGTACCAGCAACACCAGCATCGCCTCACATCGTCGGCTCCGCCCCATCGCGGCCGCCTCTCAAAGAAAACTACGTTCGCCGCGGCTGCGGCCTTCAGACCCCGCAGGTGAGCCACGCCCACCTCGCCACGCCGGCCTATCGCGGCGCCTGACGTCACAACAGAGGAGAGCCACGCTCCTCCGCCCCACCAGCGCCCGCTGGCGAGGCAGAAGTCACGCCCACCTTGTTTGAACAGGCGGAAGGCGAGAGCGAGTCACGTGGCGGCGCCTGAAAGGCCCGGATGCAGGCTGAGCCCCCGGCGAAAATCGCCTGGCCGGGGGGATGGGCAGAGAGAATAAGGCAATCTGGACTCCCCCCGCCCCTTATGTTATTTTTATTTCTTTCTTTATTACAATTACATCCCACCTTTCCTCCAAGGAGCTCAAGGCTAGCATACATGGATCGCCCCCTTCTCCATGTGGTCCTCACAACAACCCTGCGAAGGGAGCTAGGCTGAGCGACTGTGCCTGGCCGCCCAGCGGACCTCGTGGCTGGATGAGGATCTGACACGCTAACCACTACGCCACGCCGTCCGTCTCCGCTTCCTCTTTCGGACCCACGAGAGAGACGACTCCGAGGAGAGGCTTCGAGCTCAGCCACGCTTCCTCCTCCAGGGAGAGGCTTGCAGGGCTGGGGGCGCAGGCCCACTGCACTAATTTGTATAAAGCGGGCATATGCTAATGTGTGGCTTATAAAGATATAGGTGCCCCGCGGCAAATAGCAGGCGGTACCTTTGTTTCCCCCCGCTCAGAACGCCCCTCCCAGGGCACCCCTCCTGCCACCCTCGGAACTCTCTCCGGGCCCGAAAGGGCAGAAGGGGCGGCTCTGCTTGGGCTACGCAGGAGGAAAGCAACCGCCTTGGGCCGCGCGCCTGTGTTGAAGAACAGGGCGGGGGGTGCCCTTGGGGCAGCGCTCCCTGGATCGCTGAGGCCGAGGGCGCCCGCTTTAAACACCGGCCCTTCTGCATGTGGCACATGAGAATCGGACTCCTTGGCCTGACCCTCCAGAGAAAGTGGAAGCGGGGACTCGACGCAGAGCCTGACGGTATTACAGCTGCCTGTGCGCTTGTGGGACTTGCCAGGCAGGAGACGGAGTGAGCCAGGCCAGCGGGCTGCTCCCCGGCTGCTCTGAGAGGAGAGGGAGGGAAGAGTCGCCCTTCCGTCCGGGGAGCAGGGGTGTAGTCGTCCAGAGTCTCAGGGAGTCTTAGACCCTTTACTTTTTTTGAAGCAGCATCCCAGCGGGGTCCCTCTGTCCCCTGTATCCAATCAGCATGAAAGGGGAGTGTGTTAGCCACCAAGAAGTCTTCTCACATGCTTCCTTGCCCTTTCCTGTGGATTGTAGCCAATCAGAGTGAAAGGAGATTTCAGCCACCGAGAAGACTCTTCACAGTAGCTAACACTCCCCTTTCATCCTTATTAGCTCCTAGGATGTCTCTTGTTGTGGGAGAAGGCATTAACAAGGATCTTATTCTCAACTCAGCAGCAAAAAAAGGGGCTGGGGTGGCTGTGACTAACACAAAGAGACCTTGCACTTCTGAACTTGCCACTACACTACTGCTAGGGAAGTCGCCCAGTGAAGGACACCATTAAGCCACAGGGCTTGTGTCAGACCCCTACTCAGGGTCTGGTCTCATAACAGATTTCTCACACTGGGCCCAGCACAGGTATCACGATCCCACTACTAGGTGCCACCACCTGACACTCTGTAATGCAATACTGCCCTGGGACTGTGCCTTAGTCTCCTCCTCAGATTGCTACATAGTGTCTGGGTGCACTTACAGGCCTGTATTTTTCTGCCTTTAAAGATTACAGCCCTGGGTTGCTTTGGATACCTGCCACTGTTACACGATCCCTTCACCGCTGCCACCATTGAGACTGTTCCCAGCTTTGGTAATCAGGGCTGGCTCCAGGCATGCTGGGGCCCTTGGGCACCAGCCTGCCCTGGGCCCCTCTGCTCCTCTTCCACGATCCGTGGAACGAGCTGCAGATCGCAGGACAGGAACTTCCAAGCCACCCACCATGTGGCTGCGCACACTGCGCACACAGAGTTACCATCAATCAAGATGGCGGCCAAGGTTTCCCTAAGGGGCTGAAGCCTCTGCTGCCATCTTGGCTGATGGCAGCAATGTGCACGCAGTGTGCGCAGCCACAAAAAACAGCAGAAAGAAAGGTTGGTGAAGCCAGGGGATGGTGGGTGGCTCGGAAGCTCCTGTCCTGCGATCCGCGGCTTGTTCTGCAGCTCGCAGAAGGGGAGCAGAGAGGCCCCTATAGCTCCAGGGTCCCTCGGGCCAGTGCCCCACCCTTTAGAACCGGCCTGGGTAACAGTATCAGTGGCCACTAGCCAGGATGGCTATGCTCTGCGTCCACAGTCGGAGGGGGTATGCTGCCGAATACCAGTTGCCGGAAGCCACAGGAAGGGAGAGCGCCGCTGCTGGGCTCAGGTACTCCTTGGGGGCTTCCCACTGGGGCATCTGGCTGGTCACTGAGAGAATAGGAGGCGGGGCCAGAGGGGCCACTGGCCTGCTCGGCTGCAAGGCTCTTCTCAGGTTCTTGGGAGGAAGGCGTGCTGTTGGGTCTGGTGGCCCTTCCCACTAATCTGCCTTGCAGAACTTGGGAGTGTTGGAAGTGGGGCAAGAGCCACTCCTGCTTTGTTCTTTTATGTTCCAGAAGGGAGACAGAGTTCGGGTCCTCCAGATGGATAGGCTTGACTACCTTTACCTGTGATGCTCTGACTGACTTCCTTCTGTCGCTAGACTGATATGCCTTAAAGGAAGCTTATCTGCCCCTCCTTCTGCCCTTTCTACTCCTTTCTTCTCCGACTGTCGGGAGAGAGGAGACACCTTTGTCTCTGCTGTCTTTCTCTCCTGAGCCATGAGGTCAACTCCCGCACCTGGGTGTTGCACCTCCAACTTAGTTAATTAGTTAGAACTAGGTATGCCTTTCTATCTACTATGTATTTCTATAAATAAAGTAGCTTTTCTTAGTTTACTAAGTCTTAAGTCTCAGTGATGTCAATGCAGGGTAGTAGTAGGGTAAAAGCCTGCTTTCTTAGGTAAACGCACACACTGGCACACTCGCATTTCAGACCGCTGTGACTCTCTGCTTAACAAATTTAGCACCACAACAGGGAGGTGTTGGCCAGGCTGTGGGATTCTCCCCTCCACCAAATCAGGGGCCATTTTGAGGGACCCCAAAAGAGGCAGACTCCTCCACAGAATCGTTGTGGGTGGTGATACCGTGCCCCAGGAGGGACTTAATACTGGGAACGATCTATCGTCCCCCTGATCAAAATGCTCAGGGAGACCTTGAGATGAGATATGAAATTGAGGAAGCATCCAAACTAGGAAATGTGGTAGTAATGGGTGACTTCAACTACCCGGACATAGACTGGCTGCATATGTGTTCCAGTCATGACAAAGAAGCAAAGTTTCTAGATATTCTAAATGACTATTCCCTAGATCAGTTGGTCATGGAACCGACCAGAGGGACGGCAACCCTGGACTTAATCCTCAGTGGGGACCGGGACCTGGTGCGAGATGTAAGTGTTGTTGAACCGATTGGGAGCAGTGACCACAGTGCTATTAAATTAAACATACATGTAACTGGCCAATTGCCAAGAAAATCCAACACGGTCACATTTGACTTCAAAAGAGGAAACTTCACAAAAATGAGGGGATTGGTAAAAAGAAAGCTGAAAAACAAAGTCCAGAGGGTCACATCACTCGAAAATGCTTGGAAGTTGTTTAAAAACACTATATTAGAAGCTCAACTGGAGTGCATACCACAGATCAGAAAAGGTACTGCCAGGGCCAAGAAGATGCCAGCATGGTTAACAAGCAAAGTCAAGGAAGCTCTTAGAGGCAAAAAGTCTTCCTTCAGAAAATGGAAGTCTTGTCCGAATGAAGAAAATAAAAAAGAACACAAACTCTGGCAAAAGAAATGCAAGAAGACAATAAGGGATGCTAAAAAACAATTTGAGGAGCACATTGCTAAGAACATAAAAACCAACAACAAAAAATTCTATAAATACATTCAAAGCAGAAGACCATCTAGGGAGACAATTGGACCCTTGGATGATAAGGGAGTCAAAGGTGTACTAAAGAACGATAAGGAGATTGCAGAGAAGCTAAATGAATTCTTTGCATCTGTCTTCACAGTGGAAGATATAGGGCAGATCCCTGAACCTGAACTAACATTTGCAGGAAGGGATTCTGAGGAACTAAGACAAATAGTGGTAACGAGAGAGGAAGTTCTAAGCTTAATGGACAATATAAAAACTGACAAATCACCGGGCCCGGATGGCATCCACCCGAGAGTTCTCAAAGAACTCAAAGGTGAAATTGCTGATCTGCTAACTAAAATATGTAACTTGTCCCTCGGGTCCTCCTCCGTGCCTGAGGACTGGAAAGTGGCAAATGTAACGCCAATCTTCAAAAAGGGATCCAGAGGGGATCCTGGAAATTACAGGCCAGTTAGCTTAACTTCTGTCCCTGGAAAACTGGTAGAAAGTATTATTAAAGCTAGATTAACCAAGCACATAGAAGAACAAGCCTTGCTGAAGCAGAGCCAGCATGGCTTCTGCAAGGGAAAGTCCTGTCTCAGTAACCTATTAGAATTCTTTGAGAGTGTCAACAAGCATATAGATAGAGGTGATCCAGTGGACATAGTGTACTTAGACTTTCAAAAAGCGTTTGACAAGGTACCTCACCAAAGGCTTCTGAGGAAGCTTAGCAGTCATGGAATAAGAGGAGAGGTCCTCTTGTGGATAAGGAATTGGTTAAGAAGCAGAAAGCAGAGAGTAGGAATAAAAGGACAGTTCTCCCAATGGAGGGCTGTAGAAAGTGGAGTCCCTCAAGGATCGGTATTGGGACCTGTACTTTTCAACTTGTTCATTAATGACCTAGAATTAGGAGTGAGCAGTGAAGTGGCCAAGTTTGCTGACAACACTAAATTGTTCAGGGTTGTTAAAACAAAAAGGGATTGCGAAGAGCTCCAAAAAGACCTCTCCAAACTGAGTGAATGGGCGGAAAAATGGCAAATGCAATTCAATATAAACAAGTGTAAAATTATGCATATTGGAGCAAAAAATCTTAATTTCACATATACGCTCATGGGGTCTGAACTGGCGGTGACCGACCAGGAGAGAGACCTCGGGGTTGTAGTGGACAGCACGATGAAAACGTCGACCCAGTGTGCGGCAGCTGTGAAAAAGGCAAATTCCATGCTAGCAATAATTAGGAAAGTTATTGAAAATAAAACAGCCGATATCATAATGCCGTTGTATAAATCTATGGTGCGGCCGCATTTGGAATACTGTGTACAGTTCTGGTCGCCTCATCTCAAAAAGGATATTCTAGAGTTGGAAAAGGTTCAGAAGAGGGCAACCAGAATGATCAAGGGGATGGAGCGACTCCCTTACGAGGAAAGGTTGCAGCATTTGGGGCTTTTTAGTTTAGAGAAAAGGCGGGTCAGAGGAGACATGATAGAAGTGTATAAAATTATGCATGGCATTGAGAAAGTGGATAGAGAAAAGTTCTTCTCCCTCTCTCATAATAGTGGACATTCAAAGAAGCTGAATGTTGGAAGATTCAGGACAGACAAAAGGAAGTACTTCTTTACTCAGCGCATAGTTAAACTATGGAATTTGCTCCCACAAGATGCAGTAATGGCCACCAGCTTGGATGGCTTTAAAAGAAGATTAGACAAATTCATGGAGGACAGGGCTATCAATGGCTACTAGCCATGATGGCTGTGCTGTGCCACCCTAGTCAGAGGCAGCATGCTTCTGAAAACCAGTTGCCGGAAGCCTCAGGAGGGGAGAGTGTTCTTGCACTCGGGTCCTGCTTGTGGGCTCCCCCCAGGCACCTGGTTGGCCACTGTGAGAACAGGATGCTGGACTAGATGGGCCACTGGCCTGATCCAGCAGGCTCTTCTTATGTTCTTATGTTCTTATGACCCCACGGCCGTGTGAGGGGCTCCAAGGCACTCCTGCCAGCTGCAAGAGGCAGGAAGGGATCAGCAGCTCCTCCCCCCCCCCGCACAGCCACACAGACTCTTTCTGGAGGATGGGATGTGAAAGCCTAGCACTCTTGCTAGAGCCAAAGCATTTTCTGCTCATGGAGAGAATCCAGCCCTCAGTGGATGTCACGTTTGTGGGAACGAGGCAGGCAGAAGACCCCCCCACTTCCTTCCTTCCCAGCTGTCTGTTGTGGGAGGGATTTGTGGCTCAGAAGCAGGGCCTGTGGAGCCCAGCCCAGCCCAACAGCCCAACAGCAACATTTCCCTTTCCGCTCCCCGGGCTCTTGTGGTGCTTTTTGCAGTCCAACAGGACAGGGCAGATCTAAGCCTTGGCAAGCTCTTAGGGGTGGGGGGAGCAAGGCACCCCTCCCCCATCACATCCTCTGGACTTATCTGAGTGCCCTTCTTCTAAAAGGAAGCCGTTCTACATGAGGCTCCTGGAAGAGCTTTGTGCCCATCATTCCAGCCTCTGGGTTCCCGGTTCAGAAGGCACAACAGAATAAGTGGGCCAGATTTCCCATGGGGTGGAAGGGGAGGTGCTGGGTCCCTTTTGGCGGATGGGGAATGCGTTTAGGTCAGGAGAGACCCGCCTTGGATCCCCAGAGCGCAGAGCTTAGCAGGGGGCTCCCCTCTCAAAGGAAGCAGAGGCCAGCTGCTGCCTTGGCTGCCTTTCAAGTGGCTTCAGTTCACATGGTAAAAGGAAATACCCTTGGAATTGTGCAGGGAAGGGTTCCAATGGAGTTGATGGGCAGCAGATTCAGCAGTGACAAAAGAAAGTCCCTAGCGTGTGGAACTCCCTGCCACAAGATAGGATGAGGCCACTACTTTTGGTGGTTTTAAGAAGGGCTTACTGTTACCGACAAATTCGTGGGGCCGGAGGGGAGGGATCTATCAGGGAGCCTCCATGTTCAGGGGCAGTCTACCTCCTAATACAGAGGACTTCTCAGAAACCTCTGGCTGGTGAAGCACTGCCCTGGGAACAGATTGCTAGGCGAGATGGATCCGTTTTGTCTGCTCAAACAACGTGTGAACGCAGCCGTGCTGCCCTCCGGCTTCTAGCCCTGTCCTGGGAACCGCGCATAGCAGAGGGTCAAAGGGGCACCCCACCCTTGCGCCCTCATCCTCTGGGGAGAAAGACATCGCGAGGAGGCGTGAGAGGGGGACCGGGCGAGTGCATGGAATGGGGTGGGTGGGAGTTCGTTAGTCTTCGGAGCTTCGTTTGGATAACAGGGCCGGCGACCGGGCGGGGGTCTTCCTTATGAGGCCAAACGTGTCCGGCCGGGAGGTGGCACTCGGGAGCAGCCTGCCCCAGCCGGACCCACGACAGAATCTCCCAGGTGGGGGAGGGCCTGCTGTGCCTCCCGCAGCACCGCCCCCTCCCCGCCCCTCGGCAGCTATAAAGCTCCTGCCGGCGGCGGACGCCCCGTCGGGCGGGCAGGCAGAGCGATGGCTGCGAACCGGGTGGGGAGGCGCCTGGGGCGGGCCTCGCCGGCACGTTCGGCGGCCGGGTTATCTCCGGGAGGCACCCGCATGGAGCGGACGCCCAGTCCCGGCATCCAGCGGCGCCAGGCGCGGGTCACCGTCAAGTACGACCGACGAGAGCTGCAGCGGCGCCTGGACACCGAGAAGTGGATCGACGGCCGCCTGGAGGAGCTCTACCGGGGACAGGTGAGCGAGAGGCCGCGCCGTCGGGATTCGCGAGAACCAAGGGGCCAAGGCGCGCTTCCGACGTCGCGGTTGGCCGGCCGGGACACAGGAAGCCTTTGCGGGAGACCAGCTACGCCTCCACACGCGCGGGCCGCGTCGCCCCCTTGGCTGAGGGCGAGCAGCCGCGACGTGCAGATGGACGCTCCCTCCTGTGAGGCAGAGGATGTAGCGGGGGGCTTCTCGCGCATTCCTCCCAGCGGCCCGGCCGGGGCAGCCCTCTCTGGAGCCCTCCCCGGCTCCTCGCGCCCAGCTGCTGCTGTTGCTGCTGCTGCGGGGGGTGGGGGGAATCCGGAGTGTCCATCTGCCGGGTTCGGGCGGAGGCGCATCTGGTGAGCGGGGGGCGGGCTGGGCTCTCTGCTTTGCTGCTGCTGCTGCTGCTGCTGCTGCTGCTGCTCCTCCCCTCCTCGGGCAAGGGGCTCACTGTGGTCGGGCTTAGGGGTCCCCAAAGGCAAAGGGGTCAGGAGCCGGAAGAAGAGCCCGCCGGCCCGCCCGCTGGGAATAGCTGCGGGTGGTGAGCTGCTTTGGGGCGGAAAGAGATGGGGCTCCGAAAACGGGGGGGGGAGAGAGAGACTCGTCTTCTGGCTCTCCGATTGCAGCCGCTGCTGGGAAGGGCTCTCGGGCGGCCACACCGGTCGAGGTCGTAAAGGCCGGAACTCCTGGCCACGGGCGGCTTTTCCTGCGGTCCTGCGCCTGGCTCGTCTTGGCCGCAGGGTAGCTAGGAGGAGGGCGGCACTTCCCGCGCCTGCCGGGCTAGTCGCCCTCTGTAACAATCCTCCCCCGCCGCCGCAGCCGTTGCCTCCGGCTGCCGCCTCCTCCGCTGCTGCTCTGCGAGGGGACCCGGGTCAGAGTTTCCTTGTCGCCCCCTCCTGCTTCTCTCTCCTCGGCTCCAGATGCCACCACCCCGTGTGGGGCCCATGAAGCTGGAGCAGGCCAGCTGTGGCTGCTGCTTGCTCCTCTGGCATCTCCGGGGACTACAGCCTCGTCCTGGCCGAGGCGCCCTCTTCACTTCTTCTCTCCCCAGACATCTTACCTGTTTCTTTTTGGCACCCGTCCTCATGAATCTTGCGAAACCCCTTTCCTGACCTCTTTTGATTGCGCCCGACTGCGCTACATCGGGGGCACTGACGGGGAAGGGCCCCCTCGCTCACCTGCTTTGCGGTCGGGGTTCAACCCCCCAGGAACCTCCTGGGAAAGACCCTTTTCTGCCTGACACCCCGCAGAACCAAAAACTGCACTGACCTAGATCCACCCAGAGTCTGACTCTGCGGCTGCGTACACACCCAATATGTAAAGCACGCATACACACGCCAGAAGCCTGGAAACTGTAGTTTGTTAAGGGTGCTGGGAATTGTGGCTCTGTGTGAGGTAAGCTACAGTTCCCAGGATTATTTCGGCAGGGTGAATCTGCTTTGAATGTGTTTTACAAGTATAATGTGTGCACAGCCTTAATTTACTTAACAAAAGTTATATACCACTTGATTGCAGAAAAACCCTAAGCGTTTTACAAAAAACATTAAAATTATCAATAAAACAGTTAAGAACAAGTATTTTTTTTTTTTTAAAATGACAATACTAAAAGAACTGAAACACAGCTACATCTATGTATAGGTGTATATATGCCACTCTGGGCTGCTGCTGGGAGGAAGGGCAGGATATAAAGCAAATAAGAAGTAAATGAATATAAGGCAATTTCCCTAATGGGAACATCCCTTTTCCATTCCATGTAGGCCTTCAGGGTTGGACACTTCCCCCCACCCGGGGATTCTGGGGTTCCCTCCTGGGTGACCCTCTTTTCATCTGGGCCTTATTTTCGGTTGTGGATTTTCTCCCTCCCCCACCCCAGCTCTTTTCCTGGTATTTTCCCTGCCTCCTACCTGTGCGGGGGGGGGGGCAGAGTCCTTGAACCCTGGCTGCTGATGTGCTGGTGCTGCTCGTCCAACCTGTCTTTCTCCCTGCTAGGCTTCCCCCGCCCACTCCTGCCCCAGCGACTCCTGGAGATGCCTCCTGACTGCTCTGAGTGGCCTTCTGCCTTCAGCCTGCCACCTCACGGCTTCTTCCTCCTGGGATTTGGGGCATCCTTGGGGGATAGGGGGGAGCAGGCCAGGGCTTCTCTGACTGCCCAAACCCCGGCAGGCTATGAAGGGGGTTGTTGCCCCCCAGCCCTGTACATGAATGAGAAGCCTGCTTTGTGACGGCTGGATGATGAGGCTCCTGGGCTGCAAGACGCACAGCCTTGACCCACAGGTTCTAGAAATGTGAGTGAATAGGGAGCAGGCAGCCAGACTGTGGAGAGAGGGTTAATGGATCCCAGATGCTCCTGGAGGGGCTGTGGTGAATGCATCCCCCCTTTCCCCCGGTCCCCATGCAGCAGCTCCAGAGTGGCCTGTTGTATCCCTGCAGAGAGACAATTCCGATAGCCTGGGGCGGGGTGGGGGGAGGGAAGGAAACTCTGGCCCATCTGCAAAAGAGGCGCTTTCAGCCCTCCCATGAAAGGAGAGTTTACAGCCTGGCTGGCTTTTCTCATCCCAGGGGAGTTCCCAGGAGTGGAGCAGGATTCAGCCAGCTGGCTAAGGCTGGCTAATCCTGCAGCGGGAAAACAAGCTCACAGGCTCCTCAGGACTGTGCCTTCTTGCCTGCAGGCCTCCCGCTGAACACCTTGCTGAGACCAGGATGAGGCTACCAGGCTCAGTGCTTCTGGGCAATATTGGAAGATGGCCCAGCAGCTTCAGCTGATGCCAAAAGCAGCTGCTTGTGGGGGCCACATAAAGGGAAGATTTAATTCTCTTGCAGCTGCACTGGTTGCCAGCATGCATCGGAGCCCAATTTAAAGTGCTGATGGTTGCCTCTGAAGCCTTAAATAGTGGGCCTGGTTCTCATGAAGGGATGGCCTGCAGCCACACAGACTGCCCAGGGCCTAAGACCAGCTTCAGAGGCTCTGTCTAGAGCCCGCCGTTAAGAGAGAGCAGGCAGCCTTTCCTGTCGTGGCCCTGTCCCTATGGAATGCATGACTGCCTCCCTCCCTGACTGTATTTTAAGGGCTTCTGAAGGCCTGAGGGTTTAGTCTGCATTTCATTTGCTCTCTTATTGTAGGGAATATTATTATGCTTGGTCTGTACTGAAATGGATTTTAGCATGTGTTTGGGTGTATATATAATATATATCTGCTGTGGCTTTATTTCCTAAAGGCTTTTGTCTTGAAAAGCAGCATAAATGAAAGCATTTCAAGTATGTACACAGTCAGCCAGAGCAGCCAGTGTGTACATATTTGAAATGTTTTCCTTTACGCTGCTTTGCCTAGCCTATGCCTAGCCAGGCACTTGCACACTAGCAAGGAAGCTCTTGTGGTGGTCGTGGCACAAGCAGGGCCCGGTCTGCTGCTGCTGCTGCTGCTGCTTCCCAAGGCTCCTCTCGCTGGTCCAAGGTTTGTGGAAGGAGAACTCTGCCCCATCTTCCTCCATGGAAGAGGAGTGATTGCATGTTGTTGCTGCTGCTTGGGTGGTGGGAGGGAGGGAGGGAGGGAGGCAGTGGCACCAGCTAAGTCTAAAGGGATGCTGATCAGAAAGTAGGTTTTTTGGGGGAGGGGATTAGACAGGACTTTTGTACTGCTCCCCCCTTTCAATGAGATGAAACCTATTTCTCCAATGTGGACCTGGCCTCTGCAAACTCAGACTCTGCCCTTCCAAGAGTGTACAGGACCTCATAGCTAGTCTATTGATCAGCCAATGTTATCTTGTAGGTGATATGAACAGAAGCTTATTTATGATTAAATGTATTAATATATAGGAACAAATGGTGGCTCATACACATATTTCAGGGCCCTATAAAGAGGCTGGCCCCTAGTGAGGACTTGTGTCATTTGTGCAGGAGATCCCTTTCCTGAGATTTGCAACTTTTTCTGGTGGCCTGATCCCAACAAGCCTCATAGCTTGGTCCTCTTGCTCTTGTTTCAGGAAGCGGAGATGCCTGATGAGGTGAACATTGATGATCTCCTGGAGATGGCCACAGATGAGGAACGGGCCAAGAAACTGAAGGTAGCTGACTCTCTTGGGAAATTCAAGGAAAGGGCTGTACTCGGTGGCAGAACACCGGCTTTGCTTGCAAAGGTTCCACCTCCAACCCCGGGACCTCTAGGTATGGCTGAAAGAGGCCTCCGTTTGAAACTCTGAAGAGCTGCTGCCAGCTGGTATTGACCCTACTGAACTAGATGAACTAATGCACTGGGCTGGTTTGAGGCAGCTCCCCATGTTTCTATGGCCAAAATTCGGAGGCAGGGCTTGAGAGAGGGAAAGAAGAGAGGGAGCTTCCACAGCAAACTCAGCAGTTAGAGATCCCAGGGCCAGGGAGTAGGATGAGTTTTCCTGAAAAGAGGTGTAGCCTCAGCACATTTGGAAACAGGTGAGCTGGGCCTCTGGTCCCCACAAGGGGTCCTGGGGCAGGCACATTTTCCAGTGCATTTGTGTGTGAATACATAGAATTACCAAACGTACCGACCATATTGCCATGCTTGGCTATAAATACAAACTGGAAAGCTAGAAATGTCAAGAGCTTAAAGCTGAGGGACCCCCATCAGGCCTCCAATTTTGCAAAGGATCAAAAGGCACTTGGGGGGGAGGAGGCCTTGTGGGATGGGTTTTTACCAAGCCCAGAGAACTGAACACCTGAGCATTAGGGATGTTCCCTGGCTGGCTCCTCACCTGCCCTGTGAGGAAGCCACCAAAAGATCAAAGAGGAACAGGATTCTCTCTCTCTGGCAGCCCCTCCCGCATCCCTTCCTTGCTCTTGTCTCTTTCCAGGGCATCTTGGCGTCTTGTCCCAACGGCACAGAGGTGAGTGCCCTCGCTCCTTGAGCACTAGGGACCTCTGGCTTTTTCCTGGGCCTGGGGAGTTGGCGGTGGGGTGGGGGCCTTTCCCTCAGGGCCCTGCTAGCTGCAGCTTCTCCTCAAGGCCATGGTCTGAAGTTCAGGGGAGGGGGAGGGGAGCTCCTCTTCCAGTCATGAACCGCTCCCAGCCCTTCCCCCCGCCCCGCCCGCCCCCAGGCACATCCGCCACCTCCCTCCCTCCTCCCCCCTGCAGCTGAGGGTCAGACGCCCCAGAGAGGCTCCTTCCTTCTGGGAATTCCTGGAGTGACTTCAATCCCAGCAGGCCTCTGGCTTGGGATCCCTTCTGCCGGGAAGCCCTGAGAAATCCCCCCCCCCCAAGCTGGCCACGGTGCTGCGTAGGTGGCAGCCCCCAGGAGGTGGCGCTGGTGATGACGGGACTCTCGGGGTGGGGGGCCGGACTTCATACCGAAGTTGTTCACTGGGGGGGAGGTGGGACTCATCCCTCCTTCCCGCCACAGGACTTCATCCAGGAGATGCTTGGGAAGCTGAGAGGTCTCCGGGCCGAGCATGTCCTCCGCCGGACGAGCCCCAGCAGCCCCCGCGGGCATGCGGAGCAGGGCCTGGGAACCTAGGAGCAGGCCCGAGCTGCTGGCGTTTGTGGAAGGGACTGCTGCAAGCTGCGGCCGCCGGGACAGGCCAATCCCTTGCTGGAGAGGGGCCTGGGGGAGGTGCTGCTGCTGCCGTGGTCAGGCTGGTGGTGGTGGTGGTGGCAGCAGGGTCCTGTGGGTCTGGGTGATCCGCAACCCCAGCTGGGTCTGGCTGCAAGGAGGCTCACCAGCCCAACTGCCTTCCTGCGCTTCCTCCAGCAGTCCACTCCCTCCACTCTGTACAAATCCCTGCCTACTGACTGGTGTGTTCTACTTTAGTTTTATCCTGTAATAAAGTGCTCTGCCTCGAACCCCTCGTGGCTCAGCTCCTGCTTCAGCGGGGGAGGGGGGAGGGGGGCTGCCTTGCCCACTTCCCCGCAGCTGCCGTTGCCTCCTGATGCTCTCTGTCAGGGGTGTGGAGGGGCCCTTCTGCCTGCAGCAACTGGGCAAGGGCGCCTGTGCCTCTCCAGCTCTTGGCCAGGGTGGCCAAGGGACAGGAGTTGTTGCCCTGTAATGTCCAGAGGGCCCGGGCCGGCTTGTGGGAGGCTTCCCTGAAGACCTGGGCTCAGCCTCTTCTTCAGAGCCACATCCTCTGACTTAACTGTTAAGGGTGGGAAGTGCTGCACAGCTGACAACCCTGAAGGCATCCTCTGTATGCCTGGTCCCAGTGGACCTATTCTCATGGCTTCACCCTGGAATATGCCGCTTCCTGCCCCACTGAAAGTGGGCCAAACTTCAGTCCCCCACCCCACATCTCACATTGGTAGGAGCCATTGCAGCAGCCCCATCCCAGCCCCACAACCCCTACATGCCCAAGCCAGTTCTGGGCCGCTTTGCACCCTTATCCTGGGGGATGGTGGGAGAGCCTTTTGGCACCCCCAGTCACCCCCTTGTGTAGGTTACCAGCTGACCCAAATGCCACCTCCTCTTCCAGTATGATGCTTCTGTGATCTTCCTCAACCCCCATGCCTAGAGGCTGGCTTTGGGGCTCTTGCCTCAAGCTCTGCTACCCAGAGAGCTATGCTGCTTCTCATGGAGTGCATCCCTCAACTCCCCTCTCTCTCTACCAGGAAGAAACTCTTAAAGTAACTCCAGTTCAAAAATGCAAGCCCAGCTCGGTCTCATGCCTCATTGCCTCTGTGTTAGGGGACTGCGAACCAGGGCGTGGCCTCTTGTGGCCTTCAGGGGCTGGGGGAGCCGTGCCTTGAACTCTGTGGTGGGATCCATGGAGCCATGTGGGGGGAGGAGGGGCCAGCTCCATGGAGCCTCTCCCAGCTGCTCCTGTTTACGGTTTGGGAGAAACAGCTGCACGCAAGCATCTCTTGCACTGGAACAGCTGAACCATGTTTGCCCTCTCCTGACTGTCAGGGAAAGACATCTTCCTGGATTTCTAGTTCTGTTGAGGTTGGGCGATGGGCCAGAGGAAAGGAAGGGCAGACCCCCCACCTCCCCCCTTATCTAAACTGGCCAGCCCTCACCCTTTATGCCTGTTCCATCCCTGAGACAAAAGCACAAAGAGACAGCCTTTTCCCAAAGTGTAGAGATCTCCTGGCTGGAGTGATCACTGCAGGGTCTTGAGGGTGAGTTAGCCATCTGTTTTCACTTTTTAGAGGGCTTGTCCTATCGTTTGTGCTGTTCCTAATATTCGCCCCCCCCCCGGCTTCACATTTGCGTAATGCAAGGGTAGGTGGGGCCATGGGGGGCAGCCTCTCCTGGGCTTCACACCCTCCCCAGCAGCCCCTAGTTGTCCTCAGTTCCTCTGGCAACCCTCAGCATAGCAGCAGAAAAGGGCAGAAGGGAGTTGCCTTTTATGGTTAGCTTGCAGCAAGGACCCAGCGGGCCTTGGGAACCAAAAGGGTTGCCCCGCTGCCGCACCATGTAACTCCCAGGCTTAATGACTGAAATGAACTCTTCTAGAACTGTCCTTCCAAACCCAAGGGCTTCATCTTTGCTGGAGGGAGAGAGCTGCCCTTGTTCAGGAGAAGGCTGCATCAGGAGAGCCACCACCGCCCTTTGCTTTGGCCCTTTGCTTGCTTGCTTTCAAAGAGTGAATGCAGGGAAGATGCACAGTGGGACATTCATTCATTGCTTCTCTTCCTGCCACGCTCCGCCCCCCACATATTGTCTTTGTCTCCATCAATGGGGCTCTGTTTGCCAACCTGTGCCAGCCACTGCTGGGATGAGTTTGCCAGATCTCAGGCAGCTGGATAAACTTACCTCTCACCACCTGGCGGTTGTTGAACATCTATGCTCAACCACATGGAGATGGAAAACAAAGAGGAGGTGATGGCATCTCAGTTTGCCTCTTCTGCACCCCCCCCCATGTTGGCTGTGGGGCCCAACAGCTGCCCCCTTCTTTGTTTGCCTCTGTAGGGAAAGGCGCCAGCCAGCCCTCCTCCCACCAGGCCTTGGCTCCAGATGCACCCAGCAGATGGCTCCCAGGGGAGTGTGGCTCGTGTCCTTATTTGGGAAGAGGCAAAGGCTGGAGTGAGGGGTGGGTGTGGGTTCTCTTGCTTCCAGCATTGTCAGCACACAGGAAGGGGCTGCAGCAGCAGTGCTGCATACTTGGAAAAAGCTCTCTGGATGACCTCTCAGCTGTGGCAGGAAGGGATGGAACCCAAAGAGAAGGCAGGCCCAGGGAGGCAGTGATGGTACGGCAGGGCAGGGGCTACCCAGTCCCCAGCACCAGCCCAGGAATGGGTGACATGGGCAGACTGTGCTGCAGGTGATCCAGGCCTCTTGCCCAGACAGGGCGAAGCACATCCACTTCCCCAAGAATTGCCACTCTTGCAGGCAGTGCGTCCCTGAATACAGGTTACTGGGAGTGTTTGTTGCTTTCAGGTCCCACCTGTGGGCTTCCCAGAAGAGGCAGCTGGTTGGCTGCTGTAAGAACAGGACACTGGACTAGGTGGGCCCCGTTGGCCTGATCTAAGAGTCCTCGTTATGGTTGGCAGCTCAGCCCTGCAGGCAACACTATGGGGGTGATTCACCCCCTCATGAACAGCACCCTTCTGGCTTCTCTGGGGGACTATCAGCAACTGTCTTAATCAACTTTAAGCTGCTGCCTTTCAGGATTTGTGGGGTGGGGAGAAAAATGCAGCTGCTTTTGGTAACAGTGTTCTTCCCCTCATCAGCCCAGGGAGGAGCCTTCCCCCCAGATCACACTTACATCCCTCTGCTGCAGACCTATGAGGGTTTAAAAAAAAAATCCTGGGAGGGAACATTGACCCTGCCTCATCTGTCAGCCAGCTGATGCCACTTGTACAATTTCACCCCACTTGCACTAGGCCACACCCTGGTACTCCACATCCATTAATGCAGAATTATTATCACCATCCCTTCCATACTTGTTTCCCCTAAATCAGGCTCAGAACTGGAGCCCCGGCAGGGAGCCAGATGGCCAAAGCCTGATGGGCCCATCTCCTGTGGTATAATTAGGCAGAGGCTGCCCCCTGGTGGCCATAGGAATTGCCACATCACCTCAGAGAACCACAGTTGGTCTCCCTCCATTCAAGAGACAAACTGCACAGCACCATCAACAGTCAGGGCCCACCTTTGCCCCCCTCCTGCCCCAGAATGCAACAGTGGGGAGGTCTGCCCAAGGTTTTGGGCTCATCTCACAACAGGGAAGGAAAGGAAGACCAGCTCTGAGGCACAGCCTGCCATCCTGTGGTACCACCCTGAAGCAGAAGCGGCACCGTGACGGTACCACCTCTTTACCAAAGGCTCCCAAGTACATTTCTGCCAAAAGCTACCTTATCTAATGTGCAGTTTTTAAAAAATGCAAATTGCATCACTTGGATCTCTGATCATTAACAGGATCAGCTCAGGCACAGAAGGGGGGGAGTTAACCCTTTCTTCCCCATACAGCCCTCAGGGAAATCCCTCCTCTGATTCTAGTATTTGCTTTGGGAGTAAATAATTAATTTCCTCTTCCACACCTGTTGTGATCCTTTCAAGTATCAGCCCCCTCACCGGATGCAGTTTGCATTTTATAAAAGCTGTATCTTGGAAGCCAAGACTAGTTTGGCCTGAAGCTGCAGGACACAAAGAGGTTAAGAAGGGGGAAGGGTGTGTGTGCTCTTGCAGTGGAAGCAACCAAACAAGCAGCCAGTGGGGCCCCGCATGGATTGGCACTGGGACCTGTGCTCATGACTGGTCTGAGGCCAATACCAAACTATTCACAATGGTGGGAATAGACTGCAGACTGCCAGGATGGGCGTTGGATACTGGATGAACAAGCCACCTGACAAGAACCATTGGCACCATCAGGCTCATTGGCACGTGTGATTCATTTTAAGTCTAAAGAGATGCCCATTGGGACAAAATATCCTAATTTCACATACATATACACTGATGGGGGCTGAGCTACCAGGAACGAGACCTTGCGGGTCATGGTGGATAGCTCAATGAAAGAAAACATGAGCAGAACGTGGCCAGCTGTGAACAAGCCTAATTTTATACTAGGGAACATTAGCAAAGGGATTGAAAATAAAACTGTCAATATCAAAATGTTTTTATACAAATGTATGTTGCAACCACACTTGGAATACTGTGTATAGGCCTGTTTGCTGCACCACAAAAAGGGTACTATAGAGCCACGCTGGGAAAAGGTGCAGAAAAGGGTAACCAGAGTGGGCAGGGGACTGGAGCACCTTCCCTCTGAGGCAAGAGGACACCTTTCAGGGCTTTTTAGTTCAGAAAAAAGGCAAGTAATGTGTGGGGGTAGGGTGGGAGGAGAAACATGTTAAGAGGTTTATAAAATTTTGAATGGTGTAGAGAATGTGATTTTCTCCCTCCCCCGGTCCACATCTGCTGTAGTCCCTAGTGAGGTGTTCCCAACTTCTTGGGAACGGTTTCAGCTGATGTGGCCTGATGAGGTGGACAAGGTGCTTGTGATGATGCAGCCAGCAATGTGTCCTCTCGACCCTTGTCCTTCTTGACTTATTAAAGCTTGCCAAGGGGGTTTGACTGAGTGGATCCAGGGCATGGCCAACATATCATTCAAGGAGGGAGCGATTCCAGCCACCCTGAAAGATGCAGTGATTTGACCACTCCTGAAAAAGCCCACCCTGGACCCACTGGTTTGTGACAACTACCATCTAGTCACAAATAACCCCTTTTTAGGGAAGATGATTGAGAGGGTTGTGGCGCAGCAATTGCAAGTACTCTTGGAAGAAACAGATTATCTTGACCCATTCCAGTCTGGCTTCAGGCCTGGTTATGGGACTAAGTTGGCCTTGGTCAGCCTGATGGATGACCTTTTTCGGGAGAAGGACAGGGGGAGTGAGACCCTGTTATTCTTACTTGATCTCTCGGCAGCTTTTGATACAAAGCGCTGGGCCAGGAGAGCGCATGGGCTGGGCAAGCTGCTTTTCCTCACAGGTCCGAGCTGGTCCCTCCTGATGGCACAAGAAAGGGACTCTCTGCAGTTTTCCTCAGGTGCTGCTGCCCTTCCCTTCTAGCTGCCACTTGTCCGGAGGGGCATTTTACATCTTGAAATAGCAAACCATAGATGCACATATTAGCAGGCAGAATCCACAGTGCTGCTGCCCTTCTCACTCTTCCACCCAGCCAGAGCAGCATAAACCAGGCAGTGCACAGCTGCACATGAACCCCCTTTCCTCTGTGCAGTGGACTTTTTGGGGGGGCATCTGCACTCTGCATCCTGCTCTCCCCCCTCCCTGCAAGCTCCAAATAGCCACATCTATCTCCTCCCTGCCAAGGATGAGGGATGGAAACAAACAACCTGCTTGGGATCACACAACTCCCATCCCAGGCACCTAGTCCCTTTGATGGGGGGGAGGGAGAAGCAGGCCTGTCTCTTCCCACAGCAAATCTAGGACTGAGCCCTGGTTGAAACAGCGTGTAGGCAGCTGCCTTGTCCAACACACCCCAGGAGGAGAAACCGGAATCTCCCTGGCTGGCCCCTCCTCCCCCCTCCCCCCCAGCAAAAAGAAAGAAAGATGGGCTCCTTGCCTCTTCAGCTGATGGCAATAGGGGAAAGAGAGCAGGGTGGGGGGCTGGCAAGGCCTGCTCTAAGGCCACACCTCTGGAGAGGGGGAGGAGTGGGGGGCAGGGGCCCTTGGGACCCGCCCACTGAGCCTTCTTTCCTTTCTTGCCAGGAAATGAGAAATGATTAAGACTCCACCAGCTCAGGCCCCAGCAAGCCGAGAGTGCCTGGCAAAGCACTTTGCAGCCCTTCTGGCTGCTCCCAGTACCCAAGGGACAGTGCCTGCCTTGCCTGGCTGCTTTCAGCCATGGGTATATAGAGGACTGCATCAGGCCAACAGGAAAGGCCAAGAGGCCACAGCAAAAGTCCTTTTTAGAGATGGCTTGAGCTTGGTCTTGGGATAAGGGTAAGAGGAGGAGCCTCCCTTCACCCAGAGTGAAGAAGAGTGCTGTCTGATCTGGCAGCTGGAATATTCTGCCGGCCAATGGAAGCGGCTTGCTTCTGGCTTCTGGCTCCTCCTCTTGGAAGAACAAACAAGAAAGAGAGCAGCAAATGTCAATGCCTACAGAGTTTGGTTGAGCAGCGTGCTTCACTGACATTTAATGTGTCATTGTAGGTTGTTATTGTTGTATTTGGATTTAAAATGGCATTGCAAACTATTCCAGGATAAACGTTTACGAAGAGTGGTAGACAAATGCCTTCAGTAAGTAAGCACACAAAGAAACAAATGCTAGCTCAGGCCGGAATGACCCTCCCTGCCCTCTCCTTATCCCCCCCCCCAGCTTGAAATGTTATCTGAGGGAGAGGCAAACTGATGAGCTGCAGGGAGGCCAATGAGGAATCAGACCACGGTCAGGAGCCCGGTCGCCTGAGTTGAACCCAGAGAAACTTGGAAGCATTTATGGCCACACACGTGCATGCAAAACTGTTTCAGCCACGGCAGCTGAGATCGATAGCGCATGAGTGAAGCAGGGAAGACGGAAAATGTGACCTGGTTGTCAAACTGGGTCAAATGGGCAGAAAAAGAGCTGGCACGGCCCAAGTGCGAAGATCTTGTCCGGCCCAAGTGCAAAGGCAGCCCTGCCACCTAGATGGCAGAGAAAAGGCAGGGGCCTCCACTCCTCTCCACTCTCCTTTGCCTCAGAAGGGAGGCATCTTGTACAGCCCTTTTGCTCTGCAAAGGGCAACCTTCTAATTCATAGGTGCACCCAAGTGCCCCTAGTTACCAGTCAAAGATAGATATGTGCATCAATCATTGTACCAGGTTGGTGGGGATTCCCCAGGGCCAGGATGGAGAGAGACCAATATTGGGGGACCTACAGTGGTGAGAAGAGGCAGCCAAAGGCCACTGCCTGCCTTCCTGTCCCTCCCTCAACTGATGGCCTCCTCAGGGCTCAAGGAGGCCTCCTGGCCTGACCCAGAGCAGGGGACTTGCTCCTCTTACTAAGAGGCTTATCCAGCAAGTCCGTTCCCCCATCCTCCTCCTGATCTCGTTCTCTGAATAGCTACTCCTGGCCAAATCCCACGTCTTGTTGCATAAAATCCCAAAAGCTCAGCGATGTACATGACAAGATGGACAGGAAAGAGAATGGGAAAGTGGGATCTTTCAGCCTCCCATGATGCCTCTTCCACTACCCTCGAGGGGGCCCATTAGGGAATGTTCTGGCACAGCAGCAGCACTACTGGAGGGACAGGCGTGACTTGTTCCCTGCCCCACCCACTGCAAATCTCTGACTATGACAGGAAGGTGAGACTGGCCAAAGGAGGTTCAGCCTCAACTCAAGCTCCTTGCCCAATTACCAGCGGTTTGAAAGGAGCCCTTTCCATTTACACCTGTGAACGGCTGATCTGTGGCAGCACCAGGCGATGCTTGCAACTTGCCTGGGCAGCCCAAGAGCCCAAGTTGTGCCCCTCCCCTTATTAAAGGTCTTGATGTGCCACAGGGGAAGTGGGCAGAGCAGCAAGAGCCCCAGGAGTCCGCCTCAGGAGCCTGGAAATCTCTTCAGCCCCCATGCCTGCCTGCTTTGCTTTCATTTTGCAAAGCGGACCACATCTTGCTGGGCCGCCCTCCACAACCACACAGGTGCAAACTAAGTGTGAGTGTACACAGATGCAGATCCCACACATTCATTCAAACCCAGGCGTTTTGGAGTACAACTCCCAGCACGGCCAATCGTCAAGGATGGTAAGAGCTGGAGCCCAAACTTCTGGAGGGCAACAAGTCAAGGACGCCTGCTGTGTGGTGTACCTGCTGGCCTGCCCCCAGCCCCCTTTCCACCAGCTAAGCCTCCTTGTATGGGGCTGGGAGTGGGGCTTCTCAAAGGCATCCCCCTGCTCCCTGTTTCCTGCCCCTCAACACCCCTGCTCAACTAAGTGAAGCCATATTTTCTCATCCCCTTCCTCCCCCCCCCCAGTATCCTGCTGTTCTCCATGCTACCCCCCTCCAAGCCACCCCCGTTTCTTGCTCTATTCCAGTCCTACAAAGCATCTCACTTGCCTGGAGCTGCCCAGTGGCCACATCAAGTGAGCCTGTGAGAACATCCAGCTCAAGCTCCAGCCCCAAGGAGCCCCGAACCAGCCCTGCCTGACGCAGAGCCAAAGCCCAGCTTAGACTGCCTTGTCCGTCCCCCCCCCCCCAGAGGGGCTGGCTGAGGAGAGCCACTCCGCCCAGCCTGGAGGGCAATGCTCAACACGCATGCACGCATGCACGCACAAGTCAGTTTTTTGCTCGGGCACTACAGATTTTTGGGGTCTTCTCCAGGTGAGTCAGCTTAATCTCCAGACTCTCAGCTTCATTAAAAAAAAAAATTAAGTTTCTAGGTGGTCTGGTTCACAAGATTTAGTCCTTTTTTAAATTTTCTTTTGTTTATTTATTTAATTAAAATCTATATACCACTTGTTTTAAAAACATCTCTAAATAGTTTGCAAGAAGCATTCAAATTATCAATGAAAACAATAAGTAATTAAAACATCTAGAAGACAATTAAACAGCAGTTAATGAGAAAGAGATTAAAACACATCAACATTTATGTTTCTGGATAGGCTTGACTAAATAGAAATGTTTTAGGCAAGTGCCGAAAAGCTCAGAGTCTGGGGCCCCGCCTCTGGGCACCAATGAAGGCCTTCATGGGTGCCGTGGTGCCTGTGGGAACCTGGTTGGTGACCCCCCGATTAGATGACCTCAAGGTCCCTTCCAACTCTATGGTTCCAAGAAACAAGGATTTAGCTCCTAGTACACAATCTCTTTGCTGTGCCCCTTATTACATTTTTAAGCTGATGCTTTATTTTATTTGCTTAAAATATTTTTTAAACAAGTTAATATTTAAAAATGTCTAAGCAGTATATGGAAATACAACATAAAACCCAGTAAAACAGTATTATAAAAAAAAAGTTAACAAACCATGAATTGAGTAATAACAGGGTCCAATTTATGGGTCAAGGAAAACCTGGGCAAAAAGTGCATCCTGGAAAGATGTGTCTGAAGAAATGACTGAATATTATATATATTTATAAGAAAACAAATGTGTGGCACTTACCGTCTGCTTGCACAGCTGCCTCACTCACTTGTTCTCTTGACCTTGTCCCTTCACAGTTGGGGCTTGCACACAGAGCCCTTGAGGCAGATAGCCAAAGGGCCTGGAGGCCTGTCGGTGTGAGATGTGGGCAGGGCGCTGCCTCCTTGCGTTTTCCACTCCCTAAAAGATGCATAAAGAAGGTACTGAGCAACAGGCGTCTTTGAAGGGAACCTAAAATACAAAGTCTGGCCTGGCAATGAACACCTTTTTGGAGGCTGAAACATCAGTTAACAACTCATTAACTGTGGATTAAAGGGCAGGTATACAGCACAATCCTCTGTTGGAAGCAAGCCCTATTCAGTTGAGTGGAGCTTACTCCTAGGTCAGTGTATAGGATTGCAACCTTAACACATGTACATTCCTGCTGCGCTCTGTATGTGAAGTGGAGCCGGGCTGCCCTGGGCCCTGGCACTGCCATAAGCAATCCTTTTAGGGTGGCTTTTCAAACAGCACGTCTCTTGCCTCCAGTTCATACCCTCCACGTGTACTCAGAAGCTGCTCTTCAAGAGAAGCAGGTGCCATATACCAGGTCAGCTCACTGGCCAGTGTAATCCTTTGGCCGCATGGCCCTAAAGGCCACACACCTGACTGTAACTAATCCTAACAACCAGCCTCTGCAGGAAGCAGATATTCGCCCCTTGCCTACCCTGCCTTAGTGACCCTTCTCTGTGTCCAATTTTAGATTACTTACCTGTGTGTGTAAATGACCTGTATGGGGATGGTGCTGTCACTCAGGTCGGGGGTCTTTATGCTGCAGAACCACCTGTTTGGGATGCCTCTAGCTCTGGATTTCCTGAACTACACTTGCAGTGCAGTGTCATTCACCTGGTAAGCCCCAGGCAGAGATCCTTCTACCTGGAAAAAACAGAGCCTGGCCCTGAACCTTCCTGCTCTGCCTCTGGTAAGCAGCTAGGAATGGCCAGCCTGAGATCCTGTCTCTAATAGGAGGCTGCAGAACAAGGATAACACCCCCAAGCAGTTCCAAAGGGATACATGGAGGATGAAATGGTCTAAGAGTTCAGTGCCAAGGCAAGTGAGGCCAGGAAGCTGTTGAATTAACTGCACCAACGCAGGGGAAAGTGCATGTGAAGCAGCAGCAGATTTGGGGGGGGGGACACAGGAGCACATTCATTTGCTGGTATCCTCTGCTGAGGACCGACCGGGGCCACCATGGAGGGTTGGTAGTTTATCAGAGCGGACTCTTATACCAGTGAGGCCACTCTCCCCTTCTCCTGGAAAGCAAAGTGGGAGTTAAATCTCCTGCTGGCTCAGCTAGTGCAAGAAGCAGGGGAGCCTCTCCCCTCCCCACAGCGCAGCACTATGCTGGGTCTTCTGCAGGGCTTCCCCGTTTGGGAGGTTAAAAAGCAGTAACTAGACTGTACAGAAATCTAACCCTAATTAATTCACCTCTGGCAGATTTTAATTGCAGTTTTATTATTATTGTTACTCATTTCATTTATCGGTACTTCGTGCAATAAAGTCTCAAAGCAACTTGACAAAATAAAGCACAATACGTAAAACCAATGTAAAGCCAAAACAAATTAGAAGGGACAATACAAAATCCATAAAAATGCTTGTCCAGCAACATATTAATAAGGACCAGGTCTCTCCTCCCCCCGACCCATCCAGGAGGCAACATTAACCAACGGCTGCCTGCGTGGCCAGAAAAGGCTTCCTTGTGGTCACTCGTGATTTGTCAGGTGCTTTTATTTTTTTTAAGGTGTTGGACTACGACCTGGGAGTCCAGGGTTCGAATCCCTACATAGCCATGAAGCTCCCTGGGTGACCTTGGGCCAGTCACTGCCTCTCAGCCTCAGAGGAAGGCAATGGTAAACCACCTCTGAATACCTCTTACTATGAAAAACCCTATTCATAGGGTCTCCACAAGTCAGGATCTACTTGAAGACAGTCCATTTCATTTTCATAAATATTAACAATAAATCAATACAGAGTAATAAGTGATATTTCAGATAAACATTTGTGCACCTATACTTTTATTTGAAATGTAACTTCCTAATGTTAAATATCTTGTGTCATTAATTTTGGGCAAAACATGTATTTTTAAAGGCAGACAGACCAAACTGCTCAGCTGGTCCCCACTTGCAACCTAAATGAGGGGCAGGTTTGCCAAGACCAGAGCGCTACTCAGGGCCCTTCTTAGTGTAAGAGCCAAGGGAAGCCCAGAGCCTGCCGGCTCACAAGACAAGACTCTCTCTCTCTGTGCACGTGCTGTGGCCAGCTCCTCATTGTTTCCCCATTGGCCAATGGTCACGCCCCATCCACAACCACCATTTCTAGGAAGAGCAGCTCACAGAGCAATTACCCAGAACAATTTGACCTGTGCTAATCAGCCCCAGACATTAAGCTTAAGTTCCTGACCCATTTTCACCATCAGCAGATCAAGAGCTGTTTATAGCACACGCAACACACACACACCCCATGGCTGGGTTAAGCTAACAAGATTGTCCATAAATGGTAAAAGAGGAAACCTTAAAAAATATTAGACGTGCTGGCACCCTCCCACCCCGCTTCTACTCTGCAGGCAGCTGCCTTCTGGGGAGGTGTCACGGGCACTGCAGGTCGTCATGTGGCTGAACAGTCACCCTTCCTTGAAGCCTTCTTTCGGGGTTTGCACTGTAACCAGACGCAAGCAGAAAGGCAGCAAGAAACTGTCTCCCTGCTGAGCAACAGAGGAGCCAGCAGAACAGAGCAGAGCAGGGCAGGTTGCTGGCCAGAGGACTGCCTGAAGGCTCCTGGTGAGACAGCCCATGGCCAGGACCTCCAGCCTCTGTCTTCAACGGGAGATGAGAAGCTAGGTCCTTCTTCTGGGGCATCTGGGCCAGGCAGCATCTCACGACACCGCTGGGCTGGGCCCCTAGCTGGGCCCTTTCCAGACCTGACTGAGGAAGCACAGAATGCTGGTCTCAACTCTCGACATTCTTGCCCTGGGAGGGCAGCTCCCGTTTCCACACTAAAGACCCCGGCAGAAGGGCAATGTCATGGGGCCCTTGCCTGCCACCCCCACTTGCGCCTGGACTTACCTGCTGCGGTCGTCCGTCAGCCCAACCTACCTCATGGGGAAGATTGCAAAGGTCAAAGAAGGCAACCCACAAGATGTAGGGAAGACCTCAGTCCCTGGATGCTTCACAAGATGAATTAATGGAGAATAAGGCAGTCATGGCATGTCCTACCCCAGCATCAAAGGCAACAGGGAAGGCCCCTGCAGTTCTGTGGTGAAGAATCTGCTTTGCACACAGGAGTCCCAGGTTCAGTTCCCTGCATCTCCAGCTGGGGCTGGGAATGTCCCCCTTCTGAAACCCGAGAGAGTCACTGACAGTCAGTGTAGACAGTACTGACCTAGACAGACCGACTCGGTATAAGTCAGCTTCCTATCTGCCGCTGGAGATCACAAGTGCAAGAGGGCTGCTGTCGCACTCACATCCTGCTCGTGGGCTTCCCAGGGGCAGGACAGAATGCTGGACTAGACAGGAGTTTGATCTGATCCAGCAGGGCTCTTCCAATATTCCTATGTAGGTGCACCACCTTGCATGATGCAATGTGCTGGACTGATTGTGCTGCAGCCCCCACCCCCTGGACTGTACCCAGCATCCACTGGGGTTCCATCCTTTCCTCCCCACAGCAGCACCCCCCCAAGCCTGACCTGTGGAAATAAAAAAATATTGGGTTGGGGGGAAGATCCCATTTTCCTTTTGGTCCTGGATGGCAACATCTTTGGCCTAGATTAAATTTCTCCTTTTTGCTCCATCTCTTTTGGACACCCTTGGCTTGCTCTTCGCCTGCCTGGAAGAGCCTTTGCTTCCTTTCTTCAAGCTGCCCCCTCTGAAGCAAAGCCTTCCCTATCCACTGTCTCTCCCCAGATCAGCCTGCCAATCCCTCACCTCATGAGAAGCCTTCTGCATTCTGCACAGAGCCAGAAACACAACCGATGCTAGGACGTGTGCTAAGTGCTTGGCACTGTAAGTGCAGAGCAGGGGACAGGTGACTGGTAGCTCAGGAGGGATTTGGCAACCCGATGAGTGACAGACACCAAGGTCCCCAAACAGAGAGAACAATGCAATCCTTCACCTCATTCTGCTCTACACCATCATTTGCAGCACAAATTGATGTGCCTGGGACCCTGTCCATCCCATTCACATGGTCTCTTCCCAACATCTCTTGGCTGAAAACAAAAATAGCCAAGGCTGCAGTTTATCTACCACAAGAAGCATTCAAAGTGATTCCACACCACAGCCAAACAACGGCAGCCTTTAAAATCACTGCATCATTTAATGTCAGCAGTACAATGATAGGAGACTTGAGTCTGGATGACATTGTTGGAAGACAAACGTGTGATAAAAAAAGAAAGTAAACAGAGCCATGCAACCAAAAACTCACTGTAAAAATACCAGTACAATATATACAAACCCCACTTCAAACAATATTTACATTTTATAGCATGTTTATAAAGCTCTGGGAGATGACCAATTTTATCAATTAGCATGAGTTTTTGCCATTTGTGTCTACTGAAGGGATTTTAGTTTTTACAAAATATCAGATTTATTATACAAATGTCACTGAGCATCTATACCTAAGTAAGCTCACACGACAGAATACTTCACAAAGCATCTCTCTCCCTAGTTAAAGAGTTATACTCGCAACCTTTACACCAGTTTAAGAGACAGATCCACCAGGGAGCCACGGAAGCTGTAGTTTTGGGAGGTTGCCGAGAATTTTGTTCTAAATCACTGCTCCTCTCACAGAAAAATAGCCAGACTTCAACGTGTATTCACAAAGCCATTAACAGTGAAGTTGCTATAAGTTTGTAGAGCAGGCAATCAACTTAACTGTCTTGGCTTTCAGCAAGGAAAACTGGTGCAAGTTTGTAGTCAGGTGGAGCGCTTCCCCCCTATTCATAAGTCAGTTTCTAAAATACACTGCGGATGTTATGCACGCAGGCAAGAAACAAACCACATTTAAATTAGATGAATATGCCTGAAACAGGAAGATTTGCAAAGGCACAGGTATGGGGAAACAACCAACCTTCCAAGATGCTTAAACACTGCTAAGTTCAGGCACTAATAATGCTCATCTGGATCCCTGACTCTACTCCACTTCCAAGTAATGCTAAGACCTTAAAGCTGTTTTTCAAATTCTAAATACTTTTTTCACAAGATGAGCCTCCCACCACATCAAATGCAGCCAGCAGCGCTTACACACCATGCCCCAGGGAAAGACATTCTTACAGTTAGTCAGTTTCACAGTGAAGACACACTCCACTCATCTCACACACAGAGAGAGGAACACACTTAAAGCTTTCACCACTCAGGATTCTGACATCCATTTTGGAGGGCAGACCAACCTGCTCCAGGTCTTCTGGGAGCAGGGTCAGCATTGTTTGGAGCATGCTTCATTCAAACCACGTTTGTTCACCAGGACAGACTCAGTCCGAGGAAAGGGAGGCATTCTGCATCCTCTTCCGTGTTCCCTGGGCAGGGGCACCAGACAGGTTCCTTGTGAGAAAGCAGCTTAAGCTTTTTAAGAACACTTTCCTAACAGCTGTTAATACCCTTGTTGTGAAATACTTTTCTCAGGCCACCCTCTCCAAATCATAGGCATTGTCTCCTGCCTTGGATTTCTTCAAGTGCAGGTGAACAAACCAGATCATAAAAAGTAGCAGCCCATTTCCAGCTAGCCCTCAGAAGGACAACACCAAGAGGCTGCAGTCACTTCTTTCCACAGGATGAGGGCAAAGAACGGTGTGTGCTTTAAAAGGAAACATGACATCACTCTTACGACAATGGAGCATAGTTGGAGGGGGCAGTACTACGCTGGACAGCAGCAAGGAAGCAAATGCAGGCTGCAAGTCTCTTTTCCCTTTGAAAAGGTTCTGCTTGGGACTGAGTACAGACTCAGTTGGCAAGTCAGCTGTAATGGGGCCACAGTTCCAGAAAAACTCAAGAACAGTAACCATCTCTGGGATTTGCTTCTGTTCCTTATCATGGCTACATCTGCAGCACTGACTCTAGGCACTTGCTCTTTTGATGCCATCAAAAGGACAGCCACCTTCAGCAAGATTTCCACATTTAAAAATACACTGAATCTTGCGAACTGTTCAGTCTGGATTTTAAGTGAACCTACTCTGCAGCAGAGACTCTGAGCCTTGGTGTGCTCTAATATTAGCCAGCCCATCTCCAAAAGAGGCCTGTGAAACAGTTCTTTATAGGAATTACATAATCTACCATTTTAGAACTCTGGCAGTGCCTGCTTATTAAGGAAATGGTAGAAGACATACAAGTGAAATCGAAGGGACATTAATAATTTAATTTCAATACTACAAATTCAGTTTTGGTAGAATTCATCACTTTTGAAGAGGCTGCCACCCCCCATCCGATGTAGCACCCTGTTCTAGTTCAGCTGGATCTCGTCACAATCTCGCAATCTCCAGGAAATGGCAGACAGACAGGTACTTAAAACAAAATCCAACACAATTACAAAAATAATTCAACATGGTTATTTCTCCATGGTAATTTTCACTGCACGAGATTTGGTTTTTTTTTTAAAAAAAGGCTATGATACACATATTTTGTTACAGCTTAGAAATGAAGATACATATATTCTACAGATCAGCATGGCCAACACTTCAACCCTCGAAGCAACAGGGTAAGAACCATCTTTTTTCACCAGTCTCTCCTCCATCCCATAGACAATACCTGAAGAGGAGGAGAAGCAGGTGGGGTTCAGATATAGCCCACTGTGCAAAGGAAGGGTTAGAGGCTGGCGGGACTAGCTGGCCAAGTTTTCCAAAGAAGATTAGAAAACAATGAATGATTTCAGGTGGACTTCAAATAAATCCAAGGAGGAGTTCTTGGGGCATCAGACAATACTGGCTAGGGCTACTTGAGATACTCTGATTACTTGTTTATAATGCAGCCTGGATATTACACGCTATAGCACGGAGCAAAACCCAAAGGATATATATATACACAAGTTACATGGTAAGCTTGGGGGGGGGAGATAAATGGAATAAAAAAAGTTACGAACACTGCTGCTTCTCGTGGACACAAGGCTGCATGTGCAAGTCTTTAATACTACTGGCAGAATGGGGAAGCTGTGGGGTCAAAGCCTTTAAAAACATCCTTTAAGGAGCCAGCGTCCTGTGGTTCGCCCTCCTGGGCAGGGCTGTTTCCAGCAAATGGGCTGACTGCCCCAGACTTGGCTGCCTGCTTCACCATGCCATAGACAGGGGGCACAGGGAGGTTGTGTATGCCAGGCTGCGTGGCAGTCTCTGTGGCAGGTGTGGCGGCAGCAGCAGTGGCAGTGGCGGCTGCCTTGGGTCGTGGCCGGTTGTAGCTGTTGTATCTGTCGGTAGAAGGGTCTGCACTAGGCTTCTCTGCTTCCAGCTGGTCCAGGGCTGACCGGCGCACAAACAAGGGTTCTTTCCCTCTGCTGCTGCCTTTGCTGCCATCAGAGCCCTTGGCCGCTAGGCTCCCCTCACCAGCGGCAGATTCCACCGTCTTGCAGCTGGAGCCTGGAGTTCTTGGGTCATAGAGACTGATCCCACTAAGGACGTTGCTCTGGCCAGTGCCTCTGCTCAGCCCCCCTGCTGTTAGCAGACGGGGGTCATAGGGAGCTATGCTAGGAGCTGCCTCAGAGCTGGCAGCAAGACCAGTTGCTGAAGCATTGGCAGCATCTGTTGGCTTTGAGGGCCCCAAAGATGCCTGCTCACAAGCTTTTTGCAGCCTTGGGTCAGGGGGGGCTTTTCGCATCCGGGGATCGCTTGGCTTGTCACTCTGGGCTGGGCTGCCTGCCGCATTGACTGTCTTCAATATCCTGGAGAGCAGCTCAAAGTCTGGGAGGCTGGAGCCAGAGCTGGCCGAGGCTTCAGCTGGGGCTGCCGCCCGCTGCCTGGGGTCAGAAAGGCTGGTGTTCTGAGGCCGGTTCAAGCGTGGATCCACAGCAGGCAGGGACTGGAGAGCAGCCGGGACAGGGACAAACTCCTGTGTGGGGACAGGCAGTGGGATGAGGTCCTCAGGGCTCCAAAGGACCATGCGGGCAAAGCTGGGCTTGATCAGGACAATGTCTTTCTTGATGTGACTGAACTGCTGCAGCTGACAGCGGGGGTCCCGCAGGGTGAGATTTGACAATGCATCCAGAGGAATAGTGGCAGGCTTGTCTCTTAGCGCCCTTTCCCCTTCCTCCTCCTCAGGAGCTGGAACGCCTTTCTGGCCAACGGTGGGGCTGGAATGCAGAGCTTCTGCTTTGGGGGCAGATGGGGGAATGTGCCGTGCCAGTCTTGGATCAGTGGGCCCCGCATCTCCAGCGCCAGATGGAGTGGAAGCCTCCATGTTTCGAGAAAGCCGAGGATCACGCAGAAGGCGAGGGTCAGCTGGTCTGTTACTTCCTGACGGCTGGGGTTTCTGCAGGCGAGGGTCACTCCTGCCTGAGGCAGGGCAAGCGTTACCGGCCGTGTCTTCATGGGGCCTGCTGGAACTTTGCTGCCGTAGCGTCTTCAGTATGGAGCTGACGCTGCTGCTGCCATCATCCTCATCGCTGGAGTACCAATTGCCAGTGTCACCTGGGGGCAGAGCAAAGGTTCAGTCGTGACCCAAAGCTGCTGTATCACTCCTCACTGCAGCAACCAGCAAATCAGGCAGTGATGACAAACATTTGAAATTGCAAAACAAAAACACCTAGCCAAACCCTTTAGGCAACATTTTAGAAAGATTAAATTAAAACTTGTCAGCCCAAGCTGCAGGTCTTCCACCACTTTAGGAACATCTGCAGGTGCTGACTACTCCAGGAACAGAGAACTGTGTCCGTCTTTCTCCTTCAGGCATGCACAACCTGGGCTTCCTGGGGCTCCAGAGGTCAACATGATCTCTGTGAACTGTCCCCAAGAGGGCACTCTCTGCACAGAAACACAACAAGTGCAGCCTTCTCCACAACACAATAATTTCCTATGTGCAGGGATTGGGGGAGGGCAGGGGATGTTGGAGCATTTGATCACGTGAGCCTCCACTTACAGTCTGAAGCAGAACAGCCACAGGCTTAGTCCCTCAGGACTATGGCAGAGCCCACCGTGAGTGGCAGCTGACACCTTGTGAACTGAGATGAAAAGGTGGCGGCAGTCGCCGCCGCCTTCTCACCGGCTGGCGCGCTAGAAAACCAGGCTTTGGCTATCACTGCCACAGGCCCTACGACGGCGGTGGGGAACCTCCGGCCCAAACTACGGCCACCTGCCCATTGCCTGATGGCCTATTATGTCACGCATGGGACAGAGAAACCTGGACACCAAGCTGAAAAGGACGCCAGAGTCTTCCTTTCCAGCCGGTAGCAGAATTAGATGCTTCCTAATGACAGAGAAAGTTGTTCCATTCAAAAACTGCGATATTCTACCAGTGGCGGGAAAAGAAGAATCAGGAGGGCACTTCAGTGTGCTCCCGATTTGTCCTTTGGAGGCTCCAGGTTCAAAGTTGGGTACCTGACATCCTATGCCGGTAGGTGATTGGCAGGTGGGCAGCCCAGCCTACCTGTGAAAGTGGTCTGTGGAGGGTAGGGGAATTCTGGGCCTGGCCTGCTAGCTGGATCCATTTCCCCACCCTGCTCTAGGACAACACCAAGGAAGCCAGGCTGAATGACCAGAGCAGGAGGCACCCTTCCAAAACCTGGGGAATGGAAGTGGCCTAGTCCAGCCCCCCAAGAAAACCTGGAGGGAAACCCCCACCCGCAGGGGAGGGCTCTGCTGAAGAAGCCACTTGCCTTCGTCATGCTCCCGCTCTTGCTTGCAGCCTTCTGCCTGCCGGCGAGCCCTCTCTTCCTCCTCCTCCTGCTGCTTGTGCTGGATACGAAGGTACAGAGCCCTCTGGGTGGACGGCAGGAAGTCTGGGACATTCGAGGAGGGCTTTTGCAGTCTGGAGACCCCTCCATCACAGAAGGGATCTGGCTCCAGGGAGGGGTCAGGGAAGATATTTTCCCCAGGCAATTCATCCATCTCCTCATAGTTCCCATAGCCCTCTGTCACAGAAAGTGCAGGCAAAGAGATAATGAATGCCATGGTAGATGGAACAGGCATTGAAAAGAGTGTCTCAATGAATGATTGGCTCCTAGGAGTCAGTGGGCATCAGCACAGCCCTCACTGACTGTAGACGCACCCTGGCAAGTGCATGTCAATCAACATAAGGACACAGGCCTACTGTCCACGGCTCCCTCTCTAGTCACACAATGAGCACTTACATGTTTCTATTTATTTTTTAAATTAAATGTTCAATTGTTCTGAAATGTTTTAATTGCTTTTAATTGTTTTATATATGTTTTTATTTCATTTTTAATTGTATTGCTTTGTCAATTATGTGCTTGCCACCCTGGGCTTCTTTGGGAGTAAAAACAGGATATAAATTTAATAGTAGAAATAAAACAAATACCTGGGCCACCCATCAGGTTGGGGTCCATCTCCAAGGCTTCTTGATGCTGGTAGAAGTTGTCATAGAAGTCTTGTGCTGGTGGGCCAGGAGGCATCTCATCAGGCCCAAAGGGCATCATTGGGGGCCCAGGTCCCATAGGAGGGCCGGGGTTCATTCCTGGGCCCATTGGCATGTCTGGGCACATGTCCGGGAGCATGTCCGGGAGCATGTCGGGGGGCATGTCGGGGGGCATGTCGGGGTGCCCAGGCCCAGGGAACCGAGGCGGAGATGGGCCTGGGTGCCTAGAGGAAAGAATGCAACAAGCGTCAGGGAAGGCAGATGCAAACAGTGGCCTGGAGGAGACTCTGCCCGCTGGGTAAAGCAAAAATGCGACACGCTTCAGCAAGCGAGGGAACAGGCCAGGCCAAGCCTGACTGCAAGTCATTTGCTGCCATGCAGCGGGACATCCAAGGAGCGTGGCCTAGAAAGGGAGGGACAGCTAGCCAACACCCAGTGCCTGCAGGCCTCCCTCCAGGATGGAAAGGGGGCTGATTCCACCCCAGCGCTACTGCTGAAATCCTAGCAGCTAATGCCCCATACTGTACCCCCATAAGCGCATGGGAAGGTGGCACATACCTCACTCCCAGCTTCTCAGCCAGCTGACCTGTGGGCCTCACCACAATCTCAAAGAGCGAGGGGATCTTCTTGTACATGTCCTGCTGCTGCAGCTGCTGGGGTGAGAGGGGCTCATGGAGTGGTGGTGGCATCTGCGGTGGCCCTGGGGGAGGAAGGGGTGGCGGGGGCGGCGGTGGAGCGGGTAGCCCTCCAGGCATCGGCCGGCCATTGGGAGATGTTGGAGCTGGTGGCCCCGGTGGCCGAGGGGGAGTGGGCAGCAGCCCTACCCCAGGAGGCGGCTTTGGCAAGGGGTTGATGCCCTGCTTCTTCAGCTCCTCCACTTCCTTCTCATCTTCTGCTCCTGCTTCTGCGTCATCTGCCAACATCTAAGAGGCAAGCACAGGGAGGTGCCACAGCTCCTACGCTGGCCATTTCTCTCCCATCACCCCACAACCACCCCTGGCTGCTAATGAGGACGCTGGCTCAGACCAGCCTCTGCAAGTGTTTTCCATGACTAGAGGCAAATCCCAGCAGCAGCCCAGGCCCTTTACCTTATCCAGCAGCTCCCGTGTCTCGTCTGTGAGAGGCTCATGAGAGAACATGCAGTCGTCTCCATTTATGCAATTCCCAGTCGTATGAAACAGCTTACAAGGAAAGTCCCGTGCAAGGCATTAAAGAAAGCAAATCACTCCAAAACCCAAAGAAACCGTAACCAAGGCCACAAGACCGCACTTGTGTTATCAGCAGGCCCTCCCTCCTTCCCCCCCCCCAGGTCTGTGGCTCTTTCCCCCCCATCCCTGCAATCAGAAGCCACGGAGTACACCCAGGGACACGTGGGGAGTTCCCTGTGGTGACAGAGTGCCCAGCTCAGCGTTTTTAGTAAACTAGCACAGTGTCTGTAGCCAGATGGTTTCCCAAGTGATGGGAGGCAGACAAGGGCACAGATCATACCCCTCCGCCCACTGCCCAGTACCAGCTTTCATCTGAAAACGCCAGACTCAGGAGAGGCAACCATAAGAAAACCCTGCATGCAAAGCGCTGGAAAGGATATCATGCATGTAGGGACAGTTTTCAGCTCTGGCACAGTAACCAGTGATGTAAAACTTGCACAGTTCCCGCTTCTTTGGTAGCTCAATGTCATGGCTGAAGTTGCAGTGCTCCCCCTGTCAGGAGAAAGCAGAGGCACGACTTAAACGTCACCCAAGGAGACGCTTTTGGCATAGTTTGACACATGGCACACAAGACGTCTCTTCCCTGGGCCTGGGGACTCTGCTTCCCACCACAACACAAGGTATAGTCCTCTGTTGCACCATCTTCTTTCACAAACAGGCAACGACAAAAGCAGCATCCCCAACCAAAAGAAACGCCGTACTGGAAACAGTTGCTTGCAACTGGGGTGACATACAATTTACTCCTATCCAAATTACAACAGAGGGAGGAGGAAAGGTTCAGTACTAACTCTCCTCGTGCTGGATGAGCCCAAACATGCAGTAGTGTTGGTGCAGTAGTGACATCAGCAGGTCACTGCTGGCACAAAGGGCAGTTGGAGATACAACAGCAGAGAAGCAGGGCTTAGCTGGAATCCTGAGGTCCTACGACCTGCCTGCACCAATGGCCTAATGCCATGTCTGCAAAAGAAGGGGTGGAATTTTACTTACTTACTTATTGATTGATTGATTGATTGATTTATATCCCACCCTTCCTCCCAGTAGGCACCCAGGGCAGCATTTAAAACACTCCACATCAATGGAGAGCCCAAGATGACTGCGCCTGCATCTCTTCCGCTACAGCAAGGGTGGGGGGCATCTGTGGCTTTCCAGATGTTGAACTGCCTACAACAACCCCCATCTTCCCTGGTCACTGGCCATGCCAGCAGGGGTTGAGTCCCACATCTGGAGGGCCCACACACGTTCCTCACCCGTGTCAAAGTCACAACAGAGGACGGGATTTCAACTGCCACTGCAGCCAATCACAGCACTCCACCCATAGCACTGTTCTCTCCTCTTCCCTGGAGAACTTATTTATTTTTTATTAGATTTATTTCCTGCCCTCCTCCCAACAGGAGCCCAGGGCGAATGATGTATCACTTAATTTTTCAGCTTCTGGTTTTTCTGCCATTTCATTGCATTTCTATTGTCTTGCTTGTTTTTTAAATTTTTATAAATTGCTCTGAGAGACTCTGGTCTGATCAATCAATCAATAAAACCCCCTGGTGAAAGAGCATGGTGCACAACCAACCAACAGCCAGACTAATAAAATGGGAAGGGCTGGTGAATATCACTAATCTTCTCAGAACATAAAACACCCAACAAGGACTCCAACTGGGGTTGCCATTAGACAAAGTGCTGGAAGGCTGGCCTACCAGGAAAGGGATACCTCCCCGTGCAACTGTCATGCTTCCATCGGAGGAGGACCGGAGTGCCACAGCAGACCCAGGTGAGGGAACAAGCAGAAGCACCAAAGATGCCGCTCCAGACCTCCCCGCCACTGCAAGATATTCAGACACAGCTGGAGCCCCCCAGGGAGTGAACAGGAGGCCCCTCTGCCTCCTGAGAGCTGAGACACCAGCGAGTAGCAGAGCAACACAGGCATTCTGGCTGTTTAAGGCTGCAAGCTCCTGGGAGCCAGAAGACTAACTGCAATTACCAGGGAGTGGAGCTGAAAAGGCTGTGAGAGGCCTTTTGCCCACCACTGAAAGCAATGTCGGACACCCAGCGTCGGACCTTTGTCAGCCTTGCCCATGACTCGGACCCTTTGGAGTCTTTTGGATCCTGGACGGCCTTATCAGACTTCGCTTGCTGAAACCCAACTGGTATTGTTGCTCAGAACAAAACCCCCAGATCCTCTCTTCCTTTCCCTCATTATCCCCAAGCCTGCGACTGATTTACAACCCACCCCGCTGCCTGGCCAGCTGCTGGCTAATTGTTTTACTGCACCATCAATCACCACCGTGCAGCCAGCAAAGACTGACAGCAACACAGGGAGAACTGTGTAGTGGTTAAGCAATTCTCCCTTCCTCAACAGATAGCAGCAGTGTCCCCCACACAGGGCAAATATGCATTCTGCAGAAAGGGACCCCTTATCAGCCACAAACCCCCAAATGCAGGAAAATCCCCATCATTCCCTGGTGAAGGCAATGGCACTTCACACCATCTGTTGCTAATTCTGGTCAAGCACCTGTGCCCTCTTTTCCTTGCAGGATCAGAGCTGGGGTAAAAATCAGACCTAAACAGGATGGATGACAACTGTTGTAATGTCTACATTACCCTGTCAATGGCAGGTGAACCATCAAACGGGGACATAATGGGGACCACCAATAGGTGACAGGGACTAGAGGACAGAGATAATATCTAGGCAGCAGCATGCATCATCACTTGCGCATCAACTCCTACTGGACACTGAGGCACAGGAATGGTCTTCAGCTGCTGACAGTGAACTCGTTACTGTCCCCATCACTCTCTTTGCTTTCCACAAGCAACTGGAAAGCTCTCCAATAGATGCAAAAGCCCCCAAGTTCTCTAGTGCAATGCAGACCACAAGCAAGGCAAAAATCAGCAGCCAACGTTCCCTTTGGAATGGCCACCCATTTGCCTTTCTGTTCCTAAACAGAAGCTCTTTCTGACTTGGGTGCAAGCTGTCCAGTCTCCCATTAAAGTCTCTGGAAATGGTTACAGTGGAAAGCACCAGATTTAGCCGCAGGAAGTACAAATCCATCAACCAGGGCTGTGGAGTCGGTACGCCAGACCTTAGACTCTGACTCCTCTATTTTTCTACTGTCCGACTCCTTCATAAATGGCAAATGTATATTAATTAGTAATAACACATTTACTGTAGTAAAATGGTAGCACAAGGCATTTCATCACCACCATGTGAATCCAGAGCTTGGAAAAGTTACTTTTTTGATCTACAACTCCCACGAGCCCAATCCCTGGGGCTGATGGGAGTTGTAGTTTAAAAAAGTAACTTTTCCAAGCTCTGGATTCACGTGGTGGTGATGATGAAATGCCTTGTGCCACCATTTTACTACAGTAAATTTGTTATTACTACTTAATATACATTTGCCATTTATGAAGGAGTCGGAGTTGGAATCGGTACATTTCTACCGACTCCAACTCCACCCAAAATTCCAACTCCACGACTCCGACTCCACAGCCCTGCCATCAACCTCATAATTACACTTCATACATCCAAAGCAAGTAGAATCTAGCCCAAGAAGACTTATGCCATTATAAATTTGTTAGCCTTTAAGGTGCCAAGACTCCTTGGTGTTTTTGCTGCAGCAGCACACTAAAATGGCATCTCCTCCTCTGGGCACTGTCTACTGTCACCATATTACTACACAGTAACACTTACCCAGGTGCATCTGCCCTCCACAAAATATTTGCAGATGACTTTTCCTTTCTTATCTGATTGCTGGTGAGATTTATCGTGGTCATTCCGTCTGTAATTCCCACTGCCGCTGCCTCCTCCTCCATCCTACGATAACCACAAGAGGTTTTATTTATCTATGTTACTCATACACCACTTTGCAGGCAAAGCCTCCCAAAGTAGTTTACATAATTTAAAAACATAACATTATATAAAAATACAGCACAACAGCAAAAGGCAGACCAGTGACAACAGCAAAAGCCAGATAGAACAATAAAAACCTGGTCTGGATGGGGGGAGGAAAAAAAGTCTACATGCAGCCTCCCTGGGAAGAGCATTCCAAAAGTGGATCTCCATCAGGGGTCATCACCTGCTTCACTTCAGATTATGAAGGGACCAACAAGTGATGACGGCCTCTGAGACCGATCTGAGTAGCCAGGCAGGTTGGTGGGAGGAGGTGGTCCTTGAAGTACCCTGGCCCCAGGCCATTCAGGGTTTCCAAGATTAAGACTGGCACCTTGAACTGGTCCTGGAAACAGACTAGGAGCCAGTGCGGTTATTTTAAGATTGGCAAAATGTGATCCACAGGTTTGGTGGTTTAGGCGCTGCTGTACTAACTGAAATTTCGAAAGAATCTTCAAGGACATATCCGTATCCAATGCAGTACAATAATCTGACCAGGAAGCATTTAAAACTGTGGCCAAGTTCTCTCTGCCCAAGAAAGGCTGCAGCTGGCATACTAGCTTGAGCAGGTAAAATGTGTTTCATGCTGCTTGGGCCTCCAAAGACAGGTCTGGATCTATTAGCACCCCTGAAATGCAAGCCCCGTACTTCAGAGGGAGCACAATCCCATTCCAAATAGGCCAGCCGCCATGACCTAGCCAGACAAAACACCTACAAATAACCTCCCTGACTTTTGGGATTGATCAATAGTTTACTGACAGTTATCTACTCCATTACTGATCTCAAGCACCAGTTAGGCTACTGGTCATAAAAGAAAAAGGGGCAGTTAACGAGAAGACTCAAGGAGCCTGGGCAAGGGGATCTTTGCAAGAAGAGTCACTCACCCCCATGTCATCATCATAGTAGTCATCCTCTTCATTCATCCCCCCTCCTTTGCCCATGCCGCCTCTGCCACGGCCTCTTCCCCGGCCCATCCCCTTGCCTCCTCGCCCTCTGGAGCCACGGCCTCGGCCACGACCCAAACCTGGAACAATTCAAACACAATCACTTTCTTAGAAGAGAACTGATGATACGCAGGCAGGTCAAGTTGACACAGGCAACTCAATCCAACAGCGCTGGTACAAACAAAAGGAAAGCTGGCGCTACAGGATGTGCCCCAGAGCTTCTGCCCGACCAACACCTGGGAGACTAGTTTTATGCCTGGCAAACCCCAAGCCCACTTACCCCTTCCCCTTCCTTCCTTGCTCCTGCGATACTGGTTCAGCTCCTTGGCATAGTCGTCGTACTCATCTTCACCTGCAGGCTCTTCTCCTTCGCAATACTGGCATTTGGAAAGATGAGAAAAGAGCAAAGCAGGGTTTGGCTTATGCAATATCACATAAGGAAGCAGGACACCGTGCCAGCTCCAAGGGCCCAGCGCTCCAGCTCACCTCCATTTCCTCTTCATACATTTCCTCCTCCTCCTCCTCCGGGTGATCTCCTCTTCCTCTGCCACGGTTGCCTCTACCAATGCCTCGTCCTCTCATCCCCCCTCTTCCACGCCCACGGTAGCCTCGGCCTCGACCCCCTGTTGGAACAAAGACTGATCAGATGCCAGTGCATAATTAGATACTGCTTACAATACTCTACCGTGGCTCACTGTAAGCAGGAACAGCAAACCATTTTGCATCTGTAACTATCTATTGGGGACAGCAACGTTCTCATGCAATGGTACATGGCCAAGTCTCTGTGAGTTTATCTAGGCTCTGTGGAACTGTGGACACAATGCAGCAGAGAGGGAGAGAGAGGGTGAGAGAGAGGGAGGGTGAGAGAGAGGGTGAGAGAGAGGGAGGGTGAGAGAGAGGGAGGGTGAGAGAGAGGGAGAGAGAGGGAGAGAAAGAGAGAGGAGGGGGGAGAGAGGGGGGAGGGGGGGAGGGAGAGAGGGACAGAGTATATGTGCGCACGCCTTGCTTTCCTTCTCCTAAGCATTCAAAGGAAGGGGGGGGGAACAGCAATGCTATGGGGCTAAGGCCATCAGTCCCAGCAGAGAATGATGTGGTACCAAAGTCAAACTGACTCAAAACAAGCAGCTAGCCTAAAGGGAGCCCAACAGGCAGAGATGGCACAATTTGATGACGAAGGAAGCAGGGATACAAACCTGATTCTATCCTCACCATAATATTTGCATTCTGTTTTCTGAGTTTAGACCCAGAATAAACATCTGCACTTATCCTGAAGCACAGCTGTTGATTGCCATTTAAGAGGGCAAGTTAAAATTCCTATGAATGGCCAATGATTGCTGACTTTCAAGGTGGGTGTAGTTTTCTGCACTGGGGGCAAACCCAATGAACGGAGCGCAAACACTTCCCATTGGATGCCCTATAAAATGTGGGATGATGGTCGGCAAAGGCAAACACTCACCTCGCCCCCTATGAGTCCCCTCCTTTGCCCTCCGGTACTGGTTCAGCTCCTTTGTGAAGTCATCATACTCTTCTTTGCCCATGTCTTCATCATCCTCTCCCTCGTAGTCACAATAGCCCTCATTCTCGTAATCCTCATACATGGGGTAGTTCTTGCTTTCCATTTTGGAATATCCTTTCTTTGGGGCACTGTGAGATGATGAGTACTGCTGATGGGACTGGAGGTGAACACACAAACAGTTATGGTAAATGAATTACCGTGCACAAGCTGCATATGAGCCCCTGATGTACAAATGGGCTCCTTGCACAGTGTATAGAACAGCCTCTCTTAACCTGGTGCCATCCAGACGGTCTTCCCTGGCCACTGGCTGTTCTGGCTGGGCTGATGGGAACTGCAGTCCAAGACATATGGACAGCACCATATTGGCGAAGGCTGGTATAAACCAAGACTCTTTCCCAAACCATCCTTGTCACACATAATCAGCAAGCATGGATGCAACAGATCTGCCAGCTGTTGGGCTCTGCTGCCCCCCTCCATTCTTCTGCCACCGTCTAACAAATTAAACAGGCCCCTACATGTAACCCTAGGGAGGGAGCAGCCAGCCGCCAGAGCTAGGCCCATTCCCGATTCCCTGGGCACAGCCAAATGCACTTACAGAGGAGTAGAGAGGGCTGTACTCCCTGTACTTCCGATGCCCTTTCTCACTCAGGCTGAAGTCCGAGTCCTCACTGTAGTCGGTGAAATCTTCACTTGAAGAGGCATGGCGCTGCAAAGAAGGACAAGGCTGTGACAAGGCTGTCAGCAGATCCTGCTTTTTTTATTTACCCGGCTTTGGCTACTGCTTAACAAGCAGCTCTGGTTCCTCCGAGTCAGAATGTGCACAGTAGACCTCTCTATGCAGGTGGCAATTCCACAACATCTTGATACGCAGCCCAACTATTTAGCAGCAGCCACTGCAGAGAGAAGGGATGCAGGGACGCTCCATCAGCACAGCTGAGAGACCAGAACTTGAACCTGAGATTGTTTGTTTCTTCGGCCCTCCCAATCCATTGTTCTTTTGTGTAGTTTTAGACTGTATGCCCAAGGACAGGGATTCTCTCCCCCCTCCCCCCCCTTTTTTTAGGGATTTGAAATCTGCTCTGGAAACATTCTCTCTCTCTCTCTCTCTCTCTCTCTCAGGATTTTAAAATAAATAAATAAACCAGAATATCTCAGAACTTGAGAAGCAAGCAGGCAACGTTCAAAGGCACATCAAATCCTACTTGAAATTAGGCTTCCAGAACATGTGCCATTCCAGTTTTCATGGTTTTACAAGTCAGATGTTTTGGTTTCTCTACATACAAGTCTGACCAACTGTTTTTGGTTCTTCATACCCTCTGTTCATTCCCTCCAGGGGCAAGTGAAAATGACAAGCAGCTGCTTTTAATCAAGAACTGCCACAATAGTTTCTAGTTCAACGCTGATCTTATCTCATTCATGGGCCCTTCTCAAGCACGTCCACAACTCTGCTGCCACAGTTTTAATGACCAGCATTCCATTTACGCAGCAGGCACTAGGCCCACCAAGAGCCTCGTTAAGAGGCTTAGCCCAAGGAAGCGGCCTGTGCTTGGCCAACTCTCTACCCTCAGGCCATGCCAAACATGAAAAGCCAGGGAGGTGAAAAGGATATTCCTGGGGCGTCCCTTGCCTCACCCGCCCACCTTGTGCTTGGATTTCCTTTTCTTTTTAGATCTCCGCTTCTCTTTCTCTCGCTCTTTCCGCCGCTTCCTTTTCCTCCGGTGAGTCTTCTCTTCGTCTGAGTCACTATGATGCTTCTCATTTTTTTCCTTCCGACTCTTCTCATGCGACTCTGATGCGTCATGGGGCTCCTCACCTCCATCATCTTCCAGCTCCCCTTCTTCCAGCTCCCCATCCTCCCTGAAAAGACACACAACCAGAATTGTTTGGCTGGAAGGAGCAAGACAGATGGCAGAGATTAGTTGCAGAGTTGAAAATTGTGCTAAATACCAAGAGTCACTTGCCTGTCAAAGGTCACAGCCTGATCAGTTCACTGGAAAAGAACCAAACCAGGCCTGCTTCTCAGAACACCCCCCCCCCGGCTGAATATACAGTATACCAAAAAGAATAGTTCAAGCCCAAAGTGGGAGAGGAGACGTACTCATGCGCCCATATGCATCTATGCAGAAACTGGGGTTTATCTTCTTTACTATCCTTCGGCTGCCACAAGAGCATACAGCAAAATTCGCCTGCAAGAAGCAGTGAAACACCCTAGAGTTGAGCCTAAACGTGAAACATCATTTCCTCCGTGTGCCTTCTAATTTAAAGACAGAAATCACTACAAGTTCCATCACCAACCCAAAGCCAGAAAATCATTTACTCAGGAGCAGCGCCCCACTCTTTTTCAAATAACTAAAGTATTTCTATAGCATTTCTCTAAAATGCTCAAAGCCTTTCATGTTGTGTTATTATTTTAATTAACTGTCTATTGAAAATGAGTTAGCCATTTTATCATCCCCACAATATAGACAACTGGGGTGAGGAAGAGCCAGGGAGGTGAATGGGGCTGAGGTGAAGGCCTGGTGCAGAGTCCTTGCCTGACCTGTGAATAGAGAAGTCCATTGACAAGTCATGTCCACAATCACTCTGTACAGTAGCTTACTGCTTCCCTTACATGGGGCCAAATCCATCCATTTGCATCCTATTTTCAAAGTTGATCTAACATCTTCTGAACATCTCCTTGAGCACTTCATAGGGCATCTAAGTGGGTTTGTCTCCTACTCTGGGTCTGTAAGCACACAGCCCCTTCTTGGCTCCTGCTGGTGTCCTTGCACAAACAGTAGTGAGACGCACTCAGTGGGGAAAGGTCAGCCGATGTCTCAGCCCACCACAGTGGGCATCATGGTGGTGCTACCCCACTATGGCAGAAGCCCCACAGAGACCAGGCCAGCCAATCGCTCTTAAAGCAAAACTGCCAGGCTGATCCTCCAAGACCACCCATAGTTTTGCCAGTTAAGCTGGTCTCTTAATAGTAACTGTTCATGGGAAACAAATCTACTTCAAAGGGACAAAAAGGTCTCTAAGAGTGCTATCCTACCCAGACTTGGATCTCATTGAGTTCAATGGGATTTTCCAGTTAAATACATCTAGGACTGAAGCCTTAGGCGGAAATAACTGGTGACTTGTTTGTCCAGGAGTTTTCTTGAGTGTTCTCTCTTGGAATCCAAGCCTTGTATCATTTTTGACAGCAGCCTATAATCCAAGCTTTATACATGAAAGACAATTAATGTGTACACTTGTGGAATACTGAAAAGCCAGGAGCAAATAAATCACTTTTAAAAACTGTGGCAAAGTAGTATGTGATGTTCCAGCACTTTTTAGCTAAATGACACAATAGTGGAACCCAAAGAGACACAACTCTAGCAGCCCAAGACACAAAGCTGACACTAGGCCTGCTTCACATGTATTTTTAATGGAATTCCATGCAAGAAAAGTAGCCCATATCTGCGCAGGCAGTCAAATGCAGAAATCATACATGTCCCTTTTGCTAGGGACTGGCCTCATCACCTCCACACCCTTATGCTGGGCACTTTACACTGAAAGCAGAATATGATCAAGGACATTAATATGATCAAGACCCACCTTAGTCTGCCTATCTTATAACAGTCACTGTTTTGTACTTATCAAGTGAGACCAACAGGTAAAGAGTTTGGTTTATCTGACTTCCAGTGTTCTTAAGAAAGCAAAAACCAGCACTTGAGGAAGTGTTTAGTTTCACAAAATGAAGAACTACGACAAGGGGTAGACAGACTTCCCACAGGAAGCTAACAGTATTTCTTTAGTACAGCAAAACAATTGATTTCCTGATGTCTTGGGGGGGGGAGTAGGCAGGAGAGAGTGAAGAAAAGCTTAGGCTTCTACGAAGTTTGCCTGCTCCTCAGGTATATTCATGTCTCATCTCAGCAAAGCTCTCCCACCCCATGCCTCTGCAGCATACACTGTGGAAGACAGGCTGCTGCTGCAAGAGCATCTGCTTCCCCCCCCCCCAGTGTCTGGCCCCTGGCTGCTAGAACCCAAAATATAATTCAGTTCCTCTGCAGTCCTTACTCAGGCACCTCTCTGTGACTCAGGACACAATATGTTGCCTACTGGTTGCGATGCATGGGCAACTGGGGCAGTGCCACCACCTCTGATGATCGTGTTTGCGTCTCAGACCGGGAGCAGTTTAAAGCAGGCAGCAACCTCCAGAATTATTTGCAACACTTTCACAAATGGAAAAGTGTGCAACAGTGAGTTCTAAAACCTAAACAGGGCCAAATCTGGGAATGCAATTTACTAATCCTAACTATTCCAGCTCTTGAAATAATTCAAAACAGAAAGAGCATCCAATACAATCACATCCCTACAAATGAATGTTTTGGAGAGAGGGAGGAAATTGGGCAGTGTGTGGGGCACAGGAGAGAAAAACAGTAAGTGATGAGTTGCTGGATCTTGTCTCTGCCACCCACTTTCTTGTGGTAGCGCTGATCCCTTCACCTAAACATCTCCACCTGGGCATAAATACAAAGCTTTTGCCTCTATAATACTTAGTTGGTAATAGAAAATGCCTTGAAGGCTCCAGCCTGGAAAACACCGGACATTTGCAGTGCAATCCCATGCACATTTACTCAGAAGTAAGTCCTACTGTGTTCAATGGGGCTTACTCCCTAGTAAGCGTGTTTAGGATTGCAGTCTTATTCTGGCAATGTTCAGGTGATCTAAAACTTGGGCGCTCAACGTGGTGTGACAAGCTATATTAAGCAGCAACTCTGAGTGAAATAATTATTACTAAAAGCTACAAGGCACTGTCAACTTCAAAGCAGAGTATGCCATACGTGTTCACGCTGGCTATAGAGCAAAGAAGCATGGTTGTCATGTGGCTATAGGGCTTTCAGAGGATACTGGGGGAAATCGTTAGCCTTGTAACTGGCCCACCACGGCTCTTGGGTTTTTTTCTCAGAAGCCAGCCCCCTTGCTACCTCTGCAGAATGCTGAGCTTCATGCAAAGTATTGCCTCACAGTCACCCTCAGTGACATCAGAGATCACATGACAGGAGCTGGTTGTAGAAGACATGCAAGAGAATAGAACTTTCCAAGGCCTGGATCAGAGGACTAAAGAAGCCTCTCACGGAAAGTCAACTGGTGCCATGGGGGGGAGAGGGAATGTTCTTCATGCTTTAACAGTGTTATTTATGCTTTAGCGCCAACGGCACAAGATGCAGTGCACAGCCAAGGCACAGCAATTGCAATGAATGAATGCCAGCAAAAAGTTGGAGAATATCAGGCTTGATAAAGCAGCCATGGCAGGAGAGATCAGCAGCACAAAGGTCATGCTACAGACTGGTCCGAAGGAGGAGTGGGAGACGACTCAACAGACCCACAGGGTTGAGGGAGCTTCCCAGGCCCACACAGGGAGCTGCATGCCTGGTACATAGCAGAGGGGTAGGAGCAGGAGAACAAAAGCGGTTCACAACCTTGAGCTTGCAGAGAACACAAGAGGGAAGCCACAGACAATGACAGGGATGCGGAGAAGGGCCACGCTGTTAGGGCCATGCACCAGGAAGGTAATTTTAGGAGAACATTCTGAAAGGAAAGAACTCCACCAAGCAAGTGCTATGTGCTCGTGGTTTTGCTTTACTGGCCTCAGAGCAAAATAAAAAAGTAATTCATCTCCTTGTCTGCATGCACCCAAGTAAGAGACTGCTGAAACGTAAGGGCTCTACTCATCACTGATCCTACTCAGAGCAGAGGGCCATTAACTTCAAAGGGGCTACTCGGAGTATAACATTTAATGTTGCTGTACACCATCTTGAGGATTTGTGAGAAGGCAGTGCATAAATACTTTTTAAAATTCATAAATCTTAGTTGGACACAATTCTTAGAATTTGGGACTAATAAAGTACTCTACAAATCTGGGCAGACTGCTGTTCCACATACTGGCCCAGAAGGCAGCGTTGTAGAGAACACTAAATTATAATTCCCCTGTGAATCATTAATACATGACAGCAAGTCTGGGGAGGCGCTGAGGCGCTATGAACTATGAATGCAGCAAAACCAGGATGTTTCCTGGAGTGATGAACTCTACAATAGCAACACTCATGGATTTGAAGCAAATCTAAGCAAACATGTGGAACCCCAGTGAGGATGCAGAATATGTTTCCCCACCTGCCAACAGTATAAATGCTCTTTATGCAACAGGCAAAAACAGAGTATCTTATGTTATCTAAAACCCCATAATGCATCTTAGGAACCCAGGAAGCTGCCATTGCCCGAGTCAGACCAGTGGTCCATCTAGCTCAGTACTGTCTACACTGACTGGCAGTGGCTTTCCAGGTTTCAGCAGGGGTGTTCCCAGCCCTACGTGGAGATGCTGTCGGGGGCTGAAACTGGGTCTTCAAAGCATGTGCTCTAAATGCTGGAAAAATATGATCAAAGATCTCACTGAAAAATTGAACATCTGAATAAGGGAAACGCCTACAGCTCAGCTCCCCTGAAACGAAATGGGATCTATCCTGCACATAAGGCTACGCACACTGCTTAAGGTGGGAAACAGCCCTGTGGAATTTAGTAGGAGTGTAATCGATCTCTCAGCATACATGCATAGGATTGGACTTGACTCTTCATTTCAACCCTGTATGGCTGCAGGGTTTTAAAAGGAGTTCCTTTTTCAGTTTATCAGCGTGCCTTGCAGCAGAGGACACCAGAAACTTTTATGGAGAACTTCCTAACGCTCATTTCCTCAAAGTTGGAGGTATCTAAATTTTCAAAGGATATAAAGACAAATTTATGTTTGGGATTCAGGCAGGCCGTTAGCTTGGCCCTGTCTGAAAAGCCCACCCTGCAGCATTGGGGGGGGGGGGAGAAACACAGAGAGAGACTTGAACATTCTGGGATAATTTTAATGGCCTTGTCCTTGATTGGAAAGTAGAACTTTTAGCCCTGAGTCTACATATGCACCCTCCTAGAAATCAGAGTATGCAACAGGGCCAGTTGCTGTGGAATGATGAACTGACTGAAGTACAAGCGAGTATCACAGAGGAGGGTGGGACCTGCTGTGCTGGCGATTAAAAAGATTCTGCCCCAAGGGGACAACCACAGAAGAATGTAGGACTCTTCTTTTGAAGGACTTAGCAGTCTTTGCCAGCAGTAATCCAAACATTTTCTCCTGCTATCAGCCTGCTTCTTAGGCTCCCCAGGCAGAAAATATCAGGAGACAGCACAAAACCACCACCACACCCCTTGAGCCTCACTCTTGGTCATGTTCACCACTATGCATCTGCTGTATATTTAATTTAAATGGACCTTTCCAGGGCTGGGCTCTATGTTTCACAGAGGATATGTAAATCTAGCTTTACAATAACGGCTATCTTTAAACTAGAAGCTACTGAAGTCATTTGTGTTTCAACAGCTAGGTTTTCCCCATCTTTCTGGCTGGCCATAATGTTGACTCATGGTATTTTAAGCTGACGTCATTCACCCAAGAATGTCCGTGCCAGATTCAACAGGGGACAGACTCCTATGTCTCCAACAATAGAAGAGAAACAGAAATTCAGTGTCAGGTTGGGCTCAATGGTAGGAAAAGAAACTCCATCTGCTAAATTTTTCCTTTTCTACCAAGCTATTATAAGCACAAGAACATGTTCTTTATGAAATTTGTCAACTGTAACCAGCGTAAGATGCTAATTTAGGGTTTATATTTTAATCACTTCTCATTCTGTATCATACAGAACTGTGAAAGGATCAATGCCTATGGTATAAGGACCTTGTACTTTCCAAAAAAGCTGATCCTCTTTTGTAAAATATTGAAACACTGTACACATCCCTTCCCCTATCTTTCTTCACTCCAACTCCCAACTTTTGTCAATAGGTACCTGGAAAAAATTAAAAGCCTACAAACCCCAGATAACTCCAGCAGATCTTACAAAGCACTAGGCTGACATATCTCAAGGGCTTATTGTTACAAGTGCAGAAGTAATGCACATAACTCAGCAGCTCAATATAAATTCTTATTAAATGAGGATGATAGTCACAGCAGTGAGATAATAATCTATGTTCTAAGTTTAAGCACATTTCTATTCAATTGGCAGCATAAGTCTGTTTTTTGCTAACACATCAGACCAACCTGTACACTGCACTGTTGTCTCTTTGCTAATTTAGCCATCTCAATCTCTCTTAACGTGGATCCAGGCTGCTCATGACATTATTAGCAGATATAAACTCAGCCCACCTTTGTAAGTCTGTAGTAAGATCAGTCAGAAACAGAAATAAAATGGCAAAGTTTTTAATTTGTGGAAATGTGGGCTTTTATCACACATACTGGCAGAATTCATACTTTTAAGGTTCTTGCCTGGGCTACAAACATATTGACTAAAATGACCAAACTTATTCTGACCACTAGAGCTGGGCCAGAAAAAAGGGGATCTTTTTTCCTGTTGGCTTCATAGGGAAATTCCAATCCAACCAACAGCAATAGTAGCTTTGCCAATAATTTCACTGTGTGAATATAGACAAACCATACAGCCACTGCTGGCGCACTTAAAAGGGTGTGTGACTGTGTGTGCTAGCAACAGTATCCTACCATGGGGCCAGGGAGGAGTGGATCCACTCTCATATCCCAGGCCCTTCCGGCTGGTGGTGGCAGGGTGTGTGTGGATGAAGGGAGCAACCATTTTGTTATGCCAGATCCACGCTGGCGTACCTGACAGGCCTAATAGTTCAAGGCTCTTGGGTCCAAAGCTGCCAGTGTCCCCACCCCACCTCCATTTCAGTACCATCTGCTGGAACTAGCTTTCTGCCTTCTAGGCCCAACTGGGGCTTCTGCCTCAGCAGACACCAACAGGACTGCTCCCCACCAATGGAGGCTGGTGAAGAATATCCTATCCTGCTTCTCAATATTGGGGAGGTGGTGGTTAGCATTAAATGCTATGGCAATTTTTAAAAGAATTCTCCAAACGTCCTTCACTATGAAATTTGCCTTTAAAGTGTCATTTGTCACCCAAAACAGAAATTCCACACTGTTCTTTAGTGGATAATTAGTGGTTTTCTTGTTTTGTAAATCATGCTTTCCAGCATATATACATAAAAAATAGGTGTTTTGGTAGTGTAGGAAAGCACGAGAGAAATAAACAAGCCAACATTTCACATAAATGAATGTGTGGCATTCATAAACTGTTTTTCCCACCCCATCAGAATAAATAGGACTAAATTCTGCACTATGGGGCAAAGTGAATGCCTTGTTTTACATGAAGAACAAGAGTGACAGGATTTGGAAAGCGCTGGGGTGTGGGATAGAAAGGAGTTGAATGTACACAACATGGAGTTATTGTAATTTGGATTCACTTGTCTTGTGTGAGGTACAGACATGAACTTTTCACAGAACATGTAGTTTAACAAAAGGACAATGGAAACAGGAAGAAAAGGGTTGCTAATAAAGTGCTTACACTGTACATGATTACTTGCTTACTGAATGAGAAAGGAAAGTGTTTCATGACTTTGGGGTCACTGTGATTTGTTACACTTTGGAACTGCTTAGCATTTTTGGAAACAACTTTGCTGTTTATCTGAGCAAACCTGCACCAAGTGCAGCATCTGTCCACTTTCCACATAATGGGATGAAGATGGAGCTTGCAAAGTGTCTAGGTGAAATCCCAGTTCGAGCCACATAGCCCTTTGCTGGGGGTGGAGAGGGGCAGTTACTCACCCTGCAAATCTTACAACAGGACTTTGGCCTTTTAGAAAAGTTTATATTTACAGAGATGGGTGTGTGCTTTTGCAAGTACTTTCCTAAGTTAATGTCACATGGAAGGTGCACCAATCAGATCAACAGAAAAGGACACAGTTCTGCTTGTTTCCTTAAATGAAATGCTTACTGACTTCTGGCCTTTGTTTGTGGCAGGGAAGAAAAGGAACAAGGTACAAATTAAATTATTCAATAAAAGAGATTACTTACCAACCCAACCCCTGCATCACATGAAAGAGAGAACTCCTCGGGGAGGAGAGAAGGGAGGGGGGAGGCGCGCACATGCAGCCTAAGGCAGGCCCGCAGCCGCTCTGCACGGCCCACCTGCCCTCCAGGGAGTGGGGGGGCGAGGACGAGGCGACTCCCCCTGCCTCTAATACACCCACACAGACCCTCCCCCGGCTGCCTGGGCCCCTTTCGGTGCCCTCCCTCGTGGCAGGCGCTGAGAATGGCTGGAGGGCTGCGCTACTCGCCGCCGCCTCCCGAGGGGCCCCACTCACCTCGCTGGCCCTGCACGGGGGCGGAGGGGTAGAGATCGAGGGCAAATGCGTGGGCGGTGGGGGGCATACGCAGGTATCCTCTCCGTCCTCCCCGCCTTTTCCTCCCCCCCCCGCAACGTGTGTCCACACGACCCGCTCCAGCCCTTGCGCCGCCACGGCTTGGTGGAGACGCAGCCAGGCCGGCAGAGCGGGGTCCCTGCGCTCCCTCCCCGGCCCTGCACTCCCTGCCTACCTGGCCCCCTCCCGGCTCGCGCCCTTCCTCCCCCCGCTAGAAAAGAGAGAGAGAGAGAGAGAGAGAGAGGCGGGTACTGGACCTTTCGTCCGGGCCGGGCCCGTGGTGGTGGTGTTGTTGTTGGAGCGGCTGGGCGCTGGCGCCGCCGAGGCCCAGGCTGCCGTGGTGGTGGCTGTGGAGGAGGGAGGCGGCGGCGGCCGGAGAAGGGGAAGGGGGGCTGGAGTGCGGGCTGCTGGGCGGGGGCACGCTCGGGCTCTCCACGGCCATGGGGGGCGAGACGCGGGCGGAGGAGCGCGGCGGGGCTGGGGGCAGCGCGGGCGGGCGGGCGGGCGAGCGAGCCGAGGAGGAGGGAGGAGACGGCGGCGGCGGGACGGGGCACAGTCACTGTACAGGGCGGGCCTGAGGCCCCGCGCTCCGCTCGATCGCTCGCTGGCGGCTGGCTGGCCGGGCGGGCGGGCGTATGGCGGGCGGGCGGCGAGCTGGCGGGCTAGTAGGTTCCGAGGCTGCACCACACAAAATGGCGCCCGATCGCTCGCCCGCCCGCCCGCCAGCGACACTCCCTCCGCTCCCTCCTTCCTGCTGCCAGCCAGCCAGCCAGCGCGCGGCGCACGCGGCCACACCCGACCCGACCGGAGACAGGCAGGCAGGCAGAGGGAGCGCGAGGCCGGCGGTCCCGAAGGCGGAAACGCCCGAGCACGGCCGGAAACCGCCGGGCGCCACCGAGTCCTGGCGGGGGTGGTGCCTCCGAGCATGTACAGAGGGCGGGCGCACGGGCGGGGGTCGTGAAGTGACGTCACGGCGCGAGTGGGCGAGCCCAGGCGCCGACGCGATTCAAAGCCCCGGCTGCAAAAAGGGAGCCCGCCCAGCCATGGTGGAGAAGGAGAAGAAAGGCGGCGCGGCCGCTGGAGTTGGAGCCCCGGGGGCAGTCGCCGCCGCCATCATAAGCGAGGAGGAGGCGGCCCAATATGACCGCCAGATCCGTCTCTGGGGGCTGGAGGCACAGAAACGGTAACCGGGACGGAGGCTGGCTGGTGCCCCACCCCCGGCTAGGCCAAGGTGGTACTAGCGGGGCTTTTTCTTCGTCGTTTCTCCGGCGGACGCCCCCCCAGCGGACTAGGGCCGGGAAGGGATGTTTTCGAAGCCCCGTTCGCCCGGCTCTGACTCGCTGCCCCGCAAGGTTGTCGCCCTCTTCCAGTCCCGTCACCACTGTGGGGCTCCTCTGTGCTCCTCCCACCCTTTTCGGCCTCGGAGGAAGAGCCTGGCTGCTGGGTCAGGCCAAAGGGGGCCTAGAAGGCCCAGCATTCCCACTGGCCAGCCAGGTGCCTGGACGGGTTGGAGGTGCCCCCCCCCCCGCTTGTGGTTGATTCCTAGTTGCCGGTGGGGGGCCGTCCTGTCTCCTATGGTGGAGGCAGGGGTAGCCATCGTGGCTAGTAGCCATGGAGAGCCTTGCCCTCTTCCGTGCATTAGTCCCCCCCCCTTTTAAAGCCATCCAAGTTGGTGGCCGCTACTGCCTCTTGGATGTCTCAGAGTTCTAGTATTAGGAGAGAGAGAGAAAATCTGCTCGTCTAGGCACTTTCTCCAGATCAAGCATAATTGTAGGCATCTCTGTGGTGTCTCACCTTTTCTTTAAACTAAAAAGCCCCCGGTGCTGAAGTCTGCTCTAGCAAGACTTGCTTTTCTATATGCTTGGTAATTTCATCTTTAACCCAGAACAGACGTTATATTAACTGGCTTGTTGTCTTCGGGTACCCCCCTGATCCCTTTTTAAAAATTGGTGTTACATTCACCACTTTCCAGTCCTTGGGTACGGAGGCTGATCTTAGGGACTGGTTACATAGTTTTATTAGATAATCAGCAATTTCACATTTGAGTTCTTAAGAACTCTCAGGTTGATTCCATCTAGACCTGGCAATTTGTCAGTTTTTATTTTGTCTGTTAAACCTAGAATTTAGCCTTTTGTCACTGCTGTTTGCCTCGGTCTCCTTTCCTGCAAAAGTGAGTTCAGGCACAGGGGTCTGCCCTATATCCTCCACAGTGAAGACAGATGCAAAGAATTCATTCAGCTTCTCTGCAGTCTCCTTATCCTCCTTCAACACACCTTTGGTTCCCTGGTCATCCGAGGGTCTGAGTTGATGGTTGGCTCCTTGGGCTCCATTGCTTGAGACCAGCTGCTGTGTATAAGTAGCACAGTGATGGGCCCTCCTGCCACTGACCAGTATGACCACAAGGCAGCTGGTCCTTCAAAATCTGGGGCGGGGAAAGTGATGCTGTGGTAGGCAGCAGCACTGCTGATGGCCTAGCACACCTCAGGCCCCTTCTTGGGAGAGGAGAGGAGAGGGGCAGGAGGAGGAGGAGGAGGACTCTGAGAGGGGTTTGAAAGCAAAACCAAAGCCATAACCCTAGAATTAAGACAGTAGAAGCAAACGTGGCTGCATAATTGGTGCAAGGCAGGTAAAACGCACAGAACTTAAAGATCTGGGAAATACAGGAAGGGGCTGGTGCAGCTGCCTCCATAATTGATAATAAATAATTGATTTTGAGTTTCAGTGTTTCAAAATAAAATATACAGGATGAAATTACAATGTACCATTTGTAATTCAGTAATATGAGAGCAGTGGTCAGGGGTCTGATTACTTTTGCAAGGCACTGTATATGACCATCACTGAGGGTAGCTTCCAACAGTTTAAAAGCACCATATCAGAATAAAACAGTGTTTAATGCACAGCTCAAACTATGGAATTTGCTCCCACAAAATGTGATGGCCACCAACCTGGACAGCCTGGAAAGAGTGTTAGACAAATTCCTGGAGGATTTAGGCACCAGTGGCTCCTCACCATGATGACTGTTGTCACTCTACTGGGAGAGGCCCCCGGATGCCACTTGCCAGCATCACAAGTGGGGAGAGCACGGTTGTGCTCAGATCCCGCTTGATTCTGCTAGAGGTCTCTTCTGATGTTCCTCACAGAGATCATTAGCACAGCCATCTTTTAAAGCCAGTTGCTACTTGCAAGGCAAAAGGTCCTTGCTAACTGGTGGGAGGCCACTAGAGAGGAGCCTACCTGAGCCTCGTGGAGCAGCCACTTAGAAGGCTCCATCTCTTCTAGCCGCTGGGTGGCGAAAAGGCTCTTTAGGTGGTGTCTAATTGGGGCTGCATTAAAAAAATACGTGTCAATACTCTACAAAGAGCTACCAGGCTGCTTGTAGCACAGCAGCCATGGCTGGTCTTGTCTGCCACAGGGCTGCCCTCCCTTTCAACTCCTGCTGTGCAGGAGTTTGGGGCTTACTTGTTGGGGGGGTGCAGTGTGCCACTCCTGCTCCCCTCTTGCCTTCCCTGTGCTGCTGCCTTGACTCCTGCCAGCAGATGCCTCCTGTTGGTGGCTGTGCCCACCTGGGGGCTACTCCTGTGCAAGTGGCCCTTGGTGTGAGTCCTCCTGGAGTAGAAGTGCAGGTGCTTAATGACCCTTTAATTCTTCCCCCCCATCCCCAGGGGGCTTGGGAACACCTGCCCCCCCATCTCAGGCTCTGTGCGGCCCTTCTTTCTTGCCCCCCCCTCAGCTTCTGCCTCCAAGAGATTTAGCGCTGAGACCCCTTGGTCCTCTCTCCCCCCAGCGCGCCACAATAATCCTGCAGCCTTGTTCTCAGGGGCTCCTTATTGCAGCATAGTGCCCTCCTCTGCCACGGCCACGTACTGTTGGCCCAGGAAGGCCCTTCCCCTTCAGCAGGTGCAGCCTGTGCTCAGGTGCCCATTGACCCCCTCAGAAGCACCACTGCTGCCCTGGCCAGGACCCAGTTCCTCCTCAAGCAGCCCTCCTGGGGGTCCAGCTGGCCTCCCCCCCCAACATCTGCCCCACCCCCTTCCGTGGCAGGCTCTGGATTTGGGCCCCACCACTCTGCCCACCAGCCAAGGACACTTCCGGGCCCAGCATTTGGTCTCCTCAGCAGGGGCCCCAGAAGGTTCTAGAGGCTTCTTCCTCCACCCGTAACGGCTGGGGAGCTGGCTATTTCCCTCTGGTTCTTGGCCTTGCCCTCCCACCTACCCACCGTTGCCTCAGAACATTTGGGCCAGTGTTTGGGTGCCACAGCCTGCCAGGACTCCCACCCTCCCAGTCTGCCCCACAGATACAGCCGTTGCCCCTCCTACAGTTTTCCCACCTCAGACACCCCTTCCCCCCCGAACAGCTCTCTCAGAGCTTCTGCTTGTCTTCATGTAAGGGAAATTCAACAATGGAGGAGTTGAGAGGGAGGGGAGAAGCCCTATTATTCCAATGCCATATGAGCAAGGTGACTTGTATTCTACCTTAATTAAAATAGTTAATTATGAATGCAATTCCAAATATTTGTTTTGAAGGGTTTTTTTTTTTAGTACTTTATCATTTGTTTGCTATCATGGGCTCTTTGGGAGGAAGGGCGGGATATAGATTTAATTAATTAATAAAACCCTTAGCAACACATAATGCCTCCTTTTGCACTGAAAACTATTTGGATTGGAATCCACATCTCAGTGTCATGTATGCACTCGGAAGATGCAGAACACTATTTTACTACCTTGAGTGTATTTAAAAGCTTTCCAGGCTGAAGTTTCCTAGCCAGCTAAAATTTAAAGATCTAATTAAAACAACTTCAAATCCCCAGCAGCTAAGACAGAGATAAAGACAGCAATAAAAACAAGGAATAGCAGAAACAAAATTATCCATTAAAATCTAGGTAGAATAAAACTTTCTTATCTAGTGATGAAAAGACAACAAAACAGGCACCAGCTGAGTGTCCTGTGTTTGTGTGTGTGTTTTTATGCTGGTGCCACTGCTGAAAGACCCCCTCTGCAGTTGGTTCTGAACGTGGGGCATGCAAAGCGTGACCTCTCGACTTGGATCTTAAAAACAGGCAGGCTCATGAACAGGAGGGAGGTAGGTTGCTCACTGATAGATCAGTGCTGATTCCCTGGAAAATCTTATTTATTACGTTTTTACAACTTTTACCCTGTCTTGCTTTATCAGATATACTCAAGGTGGCTATCAAAACTATCAAACAATGAAAACAAATAAAAAACAAGTAATTAAAAAGCAGCAGTAGAATAAAAGCAAATATGCAATGAAGTTTAAAGAAAGTTCACCTAAAAGCAGGTGATGAAGGCGCCAGGATTCTGCATTTTGGGCACCACAACAAAAAAGGCCCTCATTTCTCATGCCAACCACACATCTGGTGTGTGTGAGGGCACTAAGAAACATCTCACGGTCTTGGGCCTTTTTAGAGCTTTAGCATTGAAACTGTCACCTTGAACTGAGCTGAAATACAGTTTGATCCAGTCTCCTGGCCTCAGGTAAAACCTGTGTTCTGGGCCAGTTCTCTTTATTTAGTAGTGTGGCTTTTGTGGGTTGAACTGCATTGCTGCCTCATATCAGAGGCCCTCTTATTCACACCAGGGCACTAATGTCTGCTTCTTATTCTCTGCAGCCTACGGGCATCTCGGGTGCTGTTGGTGGGCATGAAAGGCTTGGGGGCAGAAGTAGCCAAGAACCTCATCCTGGCAGGAGTCAAAGCCCTAACTATGCTTGACCATCAGCAGGTGGGTATTCTGTCTTGCCTAATGGGCAAGGAACAAATCCTAGTGGGCCTTCTGAAGTAGGGGAATCCTTTCTTGTGTTCTCTGTGGACCTGTGTATCCCCTAATCCTGGAATGGGAATTTTGATGTATTTTTATCTTACTTTTCAGGCATCACCTCTCTGGAATCAGTCATGAACTCAGTACAGTGCTGGTGGTGGCAGACCCTGTATATATAGCCTAGGGACTGTTGTGCCAATGTGTGCCTGTTGTAGAGAGTTTCTCTTCTGGGATGTGTTCTTGGATAGTATACTATATTTTCTGGCTTGATCACATCATCCTGACCCTGTGAGGATTTTTCCCAAACTTGCTGCAAATTTACAAAATGGCTGCTATACTTCCTTACTTCATAATTGTTATTTTTTTCAGAAACAGTTGATTTTTGGAAAACAATTAGTATAAAGATTGTTCCTAAGAACATTTTGAACAATGTCATGAGTAATGCTTATTGCCTTAATGTCAGTGTTTTTTAATGAAAATGTGATGTTATGAATTAAGTGTCAAATATGCCACTAATTCCTAGATCAAAGAGCAAAATAAGTAAAATGTTGATGAATTATAAACCTCTTTGATACTTAATTCAGTTATTACCACAACACATATTGGGCCTAAACACTAGTTAAATGGATTTTGGTAAACATTGCTACCCACAAACAAAATCTGAAGCAAGAAATTATGTTAGCATAGAATTTGCAAATAGTATTTCTTGCACACGTCTTGCATGTGCAAGGAATGGGAAAATATTAGAAAGACTTTCTTCAGTGATACGAGGCAACCATTCACCATCTTCCTCTGTGAAGCTGCCCTGGGCTGCTGCTGGGAGGAAGGGTGGGATATGTATAAATAAATAAATAAGCCTTACTGAGAGGGATTAAGGGTTGTGATATATTCAGGTATGTAATACCACCTTTATTGTTGCAAAAGGAACAAATTCAGGTGAAGCATCACCATGTATCTGGCTTTTGACACTTTATAAGCTTTTGACGCTCCAGGATATTGCCAAACGTGTTTTTCTTCTTCCAAAGTGAGAGTTGTCAACCGTGCTCAGGAAAATTTTCAGGAGACCATTCACTGTCCTGAAAGAGAACCAGCATTATATCATGTATCCTTCTAATGCTAGAAACGGTCTTTCTCCTGATCAAAGTTTTCCACTGATGCATGCAGTGGTTTATTCTTTACAGTGAGTAGTACTAGTGGAATCCTGTGACCATCACCAAGAGCAGCTATTCTGGATGCAAGCAAATAATCCTGTCGCTGCAAGCAGTTGTAACGGATACAAGGCCAAGGCCATTCAATGATGTTAGTTAGGAGCATCTTGAATCTGCAAGTTTCATGGATTGATTACGTGTAAAAGTTTTTTTGCTGCTAAAATGGACCACATAGTAGATTATCTGAAAGATAACATCACTTTCCCTGTGCAGTCCCACAGATGTTTCATTTGTTGGCATTAGACTGGAAAAAACTCTTCCTATTCCTTTGGATGATTCACTTAGTAATTTGACTGAAACTTTCAAATCGTGCTCATTGCAAAACTTGTTGCGAAGGTCAAACTGGTATTGACTGCACACCTTTTACAACAGTTCTGCACTTTAAAAACATTAGTAGCTCAATTTTCCCCCACAACTTCTGGCAGCTTTGCAGTTGATGAAAAAAGAAACTGATTTATTTTTTCCCTTTGGGATAAGAAAACATTAACTCCTCCCCAAAACTCCAAATTGGTAAAATCCTCAGCTGCTTGCTATTCACATACTCAGTAGTTGGCATTCAGCATTTATTTATTATTTATTTATTTAGCTTAATTTATATACCGCCCTAAGCCCGAAGGCTCTCTGGGCGGTGTACAAAAAGATAAAAACAAGCACAATATATAAATACAATAAATACAATAAATAATAATAATAATAAAAAAACAATAACGAACCAAACAACATCCAAAATACGGAAATGCTGTTTAAAATACACTTTAAAATGCCTGGGAGTATAAAAAGGTTTTATGTATGTTTTCATTCATACAGGAACACAGTTCAGAGAGCGAGCATCCTTTTGAAGGGAACTCCAGCTTTTCAAGTAGCTTCTGAAAAGCGCTCTTGTCGGTATGACTGTCTTCAGTTATCTGTTTTTCAGCAGATCTTCTGTGTTTCAGCAATTAAACCCTCATACACTGAATGGTACATGATATTAACAAAGACACTCTTCATTCTTTAATGTGCTTGTTCAAGAGTGCATGATTTTTAAAACTATCAAGTTGTACACAGAAATAGCTAGCTCTGTCACATTTACAGATTCTGTACAGTCTGGTGTCACCTTTGTATGACTTGTAGCAAATAATTCACCGGTTGTCTGATGTACTGTGTTCCTTTCTACAGTGCATAAACCCATTCAGATTTCTTCTCAGGTTGTCCACCATTTCCACCGTCATCATTGTCCTGAGTAACTTTCCTTATCGGACTTGCTTTCAGCACATAAGGCCTGTAGCAATCCCTGTGGAAACATAACATGTTTTAGGAGACCGTCTCTACACTTTTGTCAAGCAGAAAGTGAGTTTCCACGGCCATTGTCTGTCATATACAGTCATTTACCATGAACATCACATTTGCACAAGATCCATAGGGATGCTTGCTCAGGATCTGTCCCTTTTTCTTTTAGCTGGTGAACACAACACCTTAATCCCTTCCATTATGGGTAACCTCAGATTTTATAAAATGGCATTACCTGGAACAAGAAAAAACATTTAAGGCAATAAGCATTACAAATGAAATTGTTCAAAATGTTCTACGTAAGTTTATACTAATGATCTTCCTAAAATCAATGGTTTCTGGAAAAAAAGACAATTTATGAAACAGAATTGCAGCCATTTTGTAGATTTGCAGCCATTTTGGGGAAAAACTGACAGGGTTAGGAAGATGTGACCAAGCCAGAAAATATCTTAAGAACACATCCCAAAAGAGAAACTTTACACAGTATAGGCTCATTCGCCAGCAGGCACATGGCTGGCCCTTGCACTAATAAGTGGCAGTGATGTAGCCCTTATTCTTAGGCTTACTGACTAAAAAGACAAAGCACCTAAGGGGGAACAGAGTGGAGGGGAAAAGCGGAGGAGGGAGATCAGTTTAACAAGTTATAAACAGGCATTTTTGAGAGCCAGTGTGGCGTAGTGGTTAGAGTATTGGACTACAACCTGGGAGACCAGGGTTCAAATCCCTACACAGCCATGAAGCTCTCTGGGTGACCTTGGGCCAGTCGCTGCCTCTCAGCCTCAGAGGAAGGCAATGGTAAACCACCTCTGAATACCTCTTACTATGAAAAACCCTATTCATAGGGTCTCCACAAGTCAGGATCTACTTGAAGACAGTCCATTCCATTTTCCCAAACAGGCATTTATATCTAGCTGGGGCCAGGCTAACCTTCCCTTGCAGGAGCCTTTCTTGCTTGGATAGAAGGTGGTGCTGTGGCAGAGGGCGGAGTGTCTTCCCGGCCCCTCACTTTGCAGCCCAGAGCAACTGGCAGTTAGACCTGAGTGTTCTTTCTGTCAGGGAGAGGAAGGGACCTCCTTGCAGCTGCTTGCTCTTTGGTTGATGACCGAGGCCAGTCTGATTTTGCCCCTTTATACTCCAAGGGACGCAAACATATGGAGGATTTTATTTATGTTACAAGCCAGGTGGCTGAGTCTCAGAAGCCCACTTTCCTTCATTGGACACTCTTTTATTCACACACATCTTCCTCAGCCTTGCTTGGGACCTCAGAGGCCCCTTTGAGGAGGAGGATCTGGGGAAAGGTAGAGGTGTACTCCTCCATTGCTGTGTTGTTTTGACTTCCACGGCTGTCTTGAGGCTGAATGAATGCTGAGTGAGAGGAGATCCTTGGGCAGGAACACGCATCAGCCATAGTGGAATTCTATAGTCAGATGGATTTCCTTGTTGGTAGTGTTGCATCTCTTGTGTTCAGGGCTGGGCACATGTGGTGCCAGTTCTCAGATAAGGGGTTGTATCCAAAGCTAGGCATTCTCAGAGCAGACCCATGGAAATCAACGGACATGACTAACTCGGTGCCATTCATTTCAATGGGCCTATTCTGTGTATGCCTAGCATTGGATACAGCCTAAATCATCTAGAAATATACTAGCTCCAGATGAGGGATGCTTGCAATCAGGTGTAGTAAGAAACCTAGGAAATAAAAGGCCTTACTTAAAATAGGCAACATGAAGTTTTATACAAGGGAGACAGTTGTAGTAGGGTAGGGAAATAATATTTTACTTAGATAAGTAGTGGATGTGGAAAGCAGGTTTAACTTTCTGACTGCAATTCAGCAGTGTGACTTTGGAGCACAAAGTGGAGCTTTCTTCATGTGGGTGATTCCAACAGGCCTGTTAGTCAGGAGGTGAGCAAGAATTTGTGTAGTAGGATCTGCGCGGCAGAACAGAAGTGTACAGCTGGTGTATACTCCCTCAGAGTAAAGGCGCTACCTGCTCTTCTGTTCTTAGACAGTGTTCAGAGAAGTGTTCCAACTGTTTGGCCAGCTCACATCTTTTTTTCCCCATAGCAGGGCTCCTGTGGCTCCGACAGGTGCATGACTGAATTTTCAATAGCTGGAGGTTTCCCTATTACATGTCTGTATAAGAAGTAAACATGTTGACTTTCTGCATGTCACACAACCGTTAAAGGCATAGAGAAACCCTGCCAGAGAGCAAGGTGGCAACCCTCAAGTTTGCCATGGCTTGAACTGATTAACATCCACATGCTCTTAAATTAGTGTAACTAAGGATAGATCAAGTGGTAGCAGTTGGAATTCAGATGGTGCCTTGCCAGGCTGTGCACCAGTGTTTGGCTGTGTTATATTAGGGCTTCAGCTACACCTGGACTTAGGGGAAATGAATTAAACTTCCTTCTTTTGTGTCATGTATCTCTTAAGAGCATAAGCTGTTGTTATTATTATAATGTCCACCAGGGCTGTGGAGTTGGTACGCCAAACCTTCGACTCCAACTCCGACTGCTCTTTTTTTTTCTACTCTTCCGACTCCACCCAAACTTGCTTCCAACTCCACAGCCCTGGAAAGGGCTGTAGATGTCTTTTTAAATTGGAAGCTCTCATAGAAGCATTTTTATCGCTGCCTGAATATGCGCTGATCTTGGCATCACAGCATTTGTCTTCATCTGGGTCCTGTGTCATACACTGACACACAAAATGTTTTCCATCTTGAGTTATGGTGAAATGCTCAACTACAGCTGACTTCATGGGAAGCTTCTTTGACATTTTGAATTTATATTTTAAAACATTTGTCAATCAAAATTTATTTTGGAGTTGGAGTTGGTACATTTCTACCGACTCCGACTCCACCCAAAATTGCTTCCGACTCCACAGCCCTGATGTCCACTACCGCAAGCACTTTGGCACAAAGGTGGAATGTAAATGTGATAGTGTGGCTAGAGGACTACAAGAAGGCAGCCCCAGCCAGCTTTAAATCGTTATTGAGCCCTGAAACTCACCAGGCAGCCAGTCACTTGGATGGGAACCTTGTATGTCTCCTTTACGCCTTGGAAGGAGGGTGGGATAGATATGCCATAAATGATAAATGGAAAGCAAATGTCTGTAGCCCACGTGATTGCATAAAATAAGTAACAGTTCCCTTTGGAAATGTGCCTTCCCTCTCTGTGTTTGGCAAGTCTTGTGAGGCGGTGGTGGTACAGGAGTCCCTCTTGGGCTCCCTATAGCTCCCCCTCTTCCCTTATGTGCTTTTGCTTATCAGGGATAAAATGCTAGATGTCCATGGTTTGTTTTGGTGTATGGCTTCAGGTAAGGCCAGGTGTCCTGGTGCTGTTGGTTAACCTCCTGGGCTGCCTGGGATTTTCCCCAGCTCTGATTACTTCCTAGCCCATTCTGAAGAAAAGATGCTTCCTGCTACCCCTACCCAGGTGTCACCAGAAGATATGCAAGCACAGTTTCTGGTCCCTGCGGGATCACTGGGCAAGAACAGGGCAGAAGCCTCGCTAGAGCGTGCTCAGGATCTCAATCCCATGGTTGATGTGAAAGCAGACCCTGAGAACGTTGAGCTGAAGGCTGAGGAGTTCTTCACCTGCTTTGATGTGGTGAGTTCCAGTGGAAGCTTGAGGGGAGATTGAATGCATGAGTGTACTTGGCTCAGACCTTGATGGGTGCAGGTTGCATGCAGGTTCCCAGAGCCAAACGTTCCCATGATGCCTTTGTTCCCCGATTGCCCTCTCTAGCACCTGTGAGATGCCTGGGCACTTAAAGCAGAGGCCAACAGACCAGCGGGGAGGTGGTAGGCAATTACATACCTTCTCTGTCCTTCAGTAGAAGGACATCCCACAGACCCCTCGGGGCAACGTTTGCCTCTTCTGTGCTCCACAGTTTGCAGGAAGCTGATCCTGTGGCTCTGTGGCTTTTGCTTTCTAGGTCTGCTTGACATGCTGCTCTCAGGAGGTGCTTGTGAAGGTCGACCAAATATGCCACAAGAATGGCATAAAGTTCTTCACGGGTGATGTCTTTGGTTACCACGGCTACATGTTTGCCAACCTGGGCGAGCACGAATTTGTGGAGTGAGTCTTCCTGGGATTTGGGATATCAGCTTGGGGCTGGGAGCTTGCTGGAAATTGTCTCTGAATTGGCTTAGAGGCTTTTACCCACACGGCTGGGAGCAGGTGCTTGGAAAACCCATCCCACATCACCTCTAGAGTTTGGCCACTGGAGGGAGCCAGAGAGTCATCCAGTCCATGCATTGTCCTCTTTGCAGCTCCACGCCTGCTCTTGACCTGTTGAAGCCAAGGCAGCATCCTTTGGACAAGAGTCCACCAGCAGCTAGGGTGATGAGAAGGGGTGTGATAGTCATTTGTCCTTGTGTCTTGCAGAGAGAAAATGAAGGTTGCCAAAGCCAGCCAGGGAGTGGAAGATGGACCTGACAAAAAGAAGGCCAAGCTGGATTTCACAGAGACCACCCTAGTGAAGAAGGTGGGTGGGAGAGCTGTACCTGGGGAGCTCAGTGGCCCTTTGGAGCAGAGGCATGGGGATCGATGCCTGCACACAGCAAGGCCTTGCTCTTTCATGTAGAAATCCCTAGACTGTCTCATTTCTCTCTGTTACGCAGTTGCCACATAGCTGCATTCCTGGTTGCCATCCAAAAATGCCACTGAGCTGAGTCGGCCTCCCCTCTCCCTTCAGGCAAGTCTACCCTTGCAGGCTGCCCAGCAGGGCATTAGCTGTCAGTCAAATGCTTCTCATTCTTTGCTTGACTTCCCAACCAGTTTGCAGTCCTGGCCCTTCCCTTTAGTGAGAGTTAGTAATGCCTGCACCAGAGGCGGGGACCCTGTGGCCTTTCAGATGCCTTTCAGAACTTCCATCGTTCCTGACTATTGGCCATGCTGGCTGGGAATGACAAGAATTGGAGTCCCAACAACATCTGGCGGGTCACAGGTTTCCTGTCCCTGGGATAAAAGATGCAGAGATGAGAAGGAACAATTCAGGGTGATAAGTGGACCTCTGGTGAAAGCCCAACCTAGCCTTGGGTTTGGGCAGATCACAGTCTTGGCCTCAGATTTCCACCTCTGTCCAAAGTGCTGACAGCAAGGATGTTGTGCACTGTTGTTTAAATGGACAAGAGCAAAGGTATTCTGGATGCTAATTACCCCTTGCAGAAGCCATAGTTTCTGCTTCAGCAAGGCTCGCTGTTCTATATGCTTTGTTGTTTAATCTGTCACAGTACTGGTAGAAAGTATTGTTAAAGGTAAAATAACCAAGCATATAGAAGAGCAAGCCCTGCTGAAGCAGAACCAGCATCTCTTCTCCAAGGGTAAGTCCTGCCTCACTAATCATAGAATTGTAGAGTTGGAAGGGGCCTATAAAGCCATTGAGTCCAACCCCTGCTCAATGCAGGAATCCAACTTAAAGCATCCCCAACAGGTGCCTATCTAGCTGCCTCTTGAAGGCCTCCAGTGTTATAAAGGCCTCCCCCCCAGGTCATTGGTTCCATTGTCATACAGCTCTAACAGGAAGTTTTTCCTGATGTTCAGCCAAAAACTGGCTTCCTGCAACTTGAGCCCATTATTCGGTGTCCTGTGCCCTGGGACGATCAAGAAGAGATCCTGTTCCTCCTCTGTGTGGCAACCTTTCAAGTACTTGAAGAGTGCTATCCTCCCTCCCCTCAGTCTTCTCAAGGCTAAGCATGCCCAGTTCTTTCAGTCTCTCCTAATAGGGCTTTGTTTCTAGCCCCCTGATCATCCTCGTTGCCCTCCTCTGAATCTGTTCCAGTTTGTCTGCATCCTTCTTAGAGTGCGGTGTTCAGAACTGAACTCTAATCTATTAGAGTTCTTTGAGAGAGTCAACAAGCATATAGATAGAGGTGATCCGGTTGACATAGTGTACTTGGACTTTCAAAAACCTTTTGACAAACTACCTCACCAAAACCTCCTGAATAAGTTGAGCAGTCATGGAATATGAGGAGAGGTCCTCTTGTGGATCAGGAATTGGTTAAGTAGCAGGAAGCAGAGAGCAGGAATAAATGGGCAGTTCTCCCAACAGAGGGCTGTAGAAAGTGGAGTCCCTGAAAGATTGGTATTGGGCCTTCCTGTGCTTTTTAATTTGTTCCTAAATGATCTAGATTTGGATGAGCAGTGAGATGGCAAGTTTGCTGATGATACTAAATTGTTCAGAGTTAAAACAAAAAGGGATTACGAAGAGCTCCAAAAGGACCTCTACACTGAGTGAATAGGCGGTAAAATGGCAAATGCAATTCAGGAGCAAAAAATCTTAATTTCACATATACACTCATGGGGTCTGAACTGGCAGAGACTGACCAGGAACGAGACCTTGGGGTCGTAGAGGATAGCCTGATGAAGATGTCAACCCAGTGTGCAGCAGCTGTGAAAAAGGCAAATTCCATGCTAGGGTTCATTAGAAAAGGTATTGAAAATAAAACTGCCGATACCATAATGCCATTATATAAGTCTATGGTGTGGCTACATTTGGAATTCTGTGTATAGTTCTGGTTGCCACATCTCAAAAAAGGTATTGTAGAGCTGGGCAAGGTTCAGAAAAAGGCAACCAAAATTATCAAGGGGATGGAGCGACTCTCCTGTGAGGCAAGGTTGCGGCATTTGGGGCTTTTTACTTTAAAGGCGGTAAGAGGTGACATGATAGAAGTGTATAAAATTATGCATGGCATGGAGAAAGTAGATAGAGAAAACTCAACACTAGAACTCAAACCAAAATCCGTTCAACTAATTCCTGGCACTCACAAGAGAAACATCAAGACTGCCACTGACAACAGAAATAGCAAACAACAAACATAAAATGGAGGGGGATCAATCAGTTGTTGTCACCTGCAAGGTGTGCGCTATGTTCATCTTCTTAACGGAAACCAGGCGCGATTACACTTGCAGCAAGTGCAGATTGGTGGCGCTCCTAGAAGAAAAGGTTAGGGGGCTGCAGCAACGCATAGACACCCTGCGACTTATCAGAGAAGATGAGGACTTCCTCGATAGAACACAAGAGGAATTAAGGGAGCGACACAAAGTACAGGAAGAAAGTGGCAAGGAAGAACAGGACTGCAACAGCAACAAATCCCCGTGGAGGACTGTCACTGTAAGGGCAAGGAAAAACAGGAGGGATTCAGAACTGATGCAACTAACAAATCACTTTCAGTGTCTCTCGGCAGACAGCACCTCTGAAGAGCCTCAACAAACTCACCTGCATCAAGAGACACTGACTGCAAAGGAAGACTCCACACCCTGGAAGAAGGAAGCTGATGCAACCACTGCTCGCGGCAAAAAGAGGAGGGTGCTGGTGGTTGGAGACTCGTTGCTCAGGGGGGTAGAGGCACTGGTATGCCAGCCGGACAAAATGAATCGGGAAGTCTGTTGTCTCCCTGGGGCACGCATCCGGGACGTCACTGACAACCTGCCGAGGCTCATCAGGAACAAAGACCAGTACCCCTTTCTCCTCATCCATGTGGGCACGGACACGGCCAGAAACACCTTGGAACAGATCACCTTGGACTATGAGGCTCTGGGTAGGAAGGTCAAGGATTTTGGGGCGCAGGTGGTCTTCTCCTCAATTCTTCCCGTGAAGGATAGAGGACTACAAAGGGAAAGGAAGATACTGCAGGTCAACAACTGGTTACGCAGATGGTGTCGACGGGAGAGGTTTGGATTCTGGGACCATGGTCTAAGCTGCTTGGAGGGGGGACTGTTGGCAAGAGATGGGCTGCACCTCACGAGGACTGGCAAGAATCTCTTGGGGAGAAGTATGGCAAAACTCATCAAGAGGGCTTTAAACTAAAGCCTCTGGGGGATGGAGATGATAGCTTAAATACCGATCCAAAGACAGCGGGTTGTAAACGCAAGGATTTGAAGGGTACAGGAGACACTGGGAGAGAGAAAGGGATGCACGGCAAAGCTCACGGTATATTAACGGAGGAATCCAATCAGGACAAAAGAGACTTCTGGTGTCTATATACCAACGCGCGGAGCTTGGGAAACAAGCAAGGGGAGCTTGAAGTCTTAGTGCATCAAGGCAAATATGACTTCATAGGGATAACAGAAACTTGGTGGGATGACTCCCATGATTGGAATATAGCCATTCAAGGATATAAACTCTACAGAAATAATAGAAGCAACAGAAAAGGAGGGGGAGTAGCGTTATACGTCAAAGACAAATACACCTCTATGGAAATCCAAGAGAGCGAACAAAGTAGAGACCATTTGGGTAAAAATAAATGGAGAAACAAATAAAACCGACATGGTAGTAGGTGTCTACTACAGACCCCCTGGCCAAGAAGAGGTGGTAGACGAGGCCTTTCTCAAACAAATCTCTGAAATCTCAAGGAGGCAAGAAGTAGTAGTGATGGGGGACTTCAACTACCTGGATATCTGCTGGGAGACAAACTCTGCGAAGCACAAAGCCTCCAACAAATTCCTGATGGGCCTTGGTGATAATTTCCTCTTTCAAAAAGTAGAAGGAACAAGGGGATCGGCAATCCTGGACCTGATCTTAACTAACAGGGACGAATTGGTCACGGGAATTAAAGCAGTCAGTACCCTGGGGGAAAGTGACCACGTAATGCTGGAATTCGGGATTCTGGGGAAAGCCAAAGAAGAATATAGTCAAACATGGACCTTGGATTTCAGGAAAGCCGATTTTAGCAAGCTCAGGGAAATGATGGGTAGGATCCCGTGGCTAGGTAGACTAAAGAAAAAAGGAGCCCAAGAAGCGTGGGAGTTCATGAAGAATGTATTACAAAAAGCGCAATCGCAAACAATTCCAAAGAGGAAGAAAAATGGAAGACATCGGAAAAAGCCAGTGTGGCTACACGGAAGACTGGTGGAGGAGGTAAAAGTAAAAAAGAGCATGTATAAAGAATGGAAGGAAGGACGCATCACCAAGGAAGAGTACGGACGAGCGGCTCGGGCTTGCAGGAATAGCGTAAGGAAAGCTAAAACCCAGAATGAGCTGAGGCTGGCGAGGGAAGCGAGGAACAACAAAAAGGGGTTTTTCAGATATGTTCGAAGCAAGAGAAAGACCAAGGAAATGGTGGGACTGCTGCTCAATGAAGATGGCAAAATATTGACAGATAACGAGGAAAAAGCAGAACTGCTCAACGCCTATTTTGCCTCTGTTTTCTCCCAAAAAGGGAACAGTGTGCAACCTTGCATCGGTAGCAATCTCAGTAAGGGGTTGGGACTGCAGTTCGAGATTGATAAGGAGATAGTCAGGAAATACCTAGTTAACCTAAATGAGTTCAAATCTCCAGGGCCTGATGAACTGCATCCCAGAGTATTGAAGGAACTTGCGGATGTACTCTCAGAACCTCTTGCCATCATCTTTGAGAAATCCTGGAGAACGGGAGAGGTGCCGGAGGATTGGAGATGAGCAAACGTCGTCCCGCTCTTTAAAAAGGGTAAAAAAGAAGATCCGGGGAATTGCAGGCTGGTCAGTCTGACTTCAATACCAGGAAAGATATTAGAACGGATAATAAAAGAGTCCCATTGGCAACTATCTAGATGACAGTGCTGTGATTAGAAGGAGCCAGCATGGGTTTGTCAAGAAAAAATCCTGTCAAACTAATCTCTTTTTTTGATCGGGTCACTAGCTTAGTAGATGGTGGAAATGCTGTAGATGTCATCTATCTAGATTTCAGCAAGGCGTTTGACAAAGTCCCCCATGACCTTTTGATTAGCCAACTCGTCAAATGCGGACTACATGGAAATACTGTCAGGTGGATTCACAACTGGTTGGAAAACCGTACTCAAAGAGTGGTCGTCGGTGGCTCTGCTTCGGACTGGAAGGAGGTCTCGAGTGGAGTGCCACAGGGTTCTGTCCTGGGGCCGATACTCTTCAACATTTTTATCAGTGACTTAGATGATGGGGTGGAGGGAAGCCTTATGAAGTTTGCGGATGATATGAAACTGGGAGGGATAGCTAACAAAATGGAAGACAGGAATAAAATCCAAAGGGACCTGGATAGATTAGAAAATTGGGCTGAAATTAATAAAATGACATTCAATAAAGACAAATGCAGGATTCTGCATTTAGGCCAGAAAAACAAAATGCATGGGTACAGGATGGGAAATACCTGGCTTAGCAGTAGTGTGTGTGAGAAGGACCTTGGAATTGTAGTGGATCGCAAGTTGAACATGACCCAGCAGTGTGATGCTGCGGCAAAAAAGGCAAATGTGGTTTTGGGCTGCATAAACAGAGCTATAGTTTCCAGGTCGAGGGAAGTAATAGTCCCACTATATTCTGCATTAGTCAGGCCTCATCTGGAATACTGCGTTCAGTTCTGGGCGCCTCATTTTAAGAAGGATATAGACAAGTTGGAGCGGGTTCAGAAGAGGGCGACGAGGATGATAGCCGGTATGGAGAACAAGTCTTATGAGGAAAGGTTGAAGGAACTTGGCATGTTCAGTCTGGTGAAGAGAAGGCTGAGGGGTGACATGATTGCACTCTTTAAGTACCTGAAGGGCTGTCACATAGAGGAGGGTACAGATTTGTTCTCTGCTGCCCCAGAGGGTAGGACTAGGTCTAATGGTTTTAAGTTGCAGGAGCGTAAATTCAGATTGGACATTAGAAGGAACTTCTTGACAGTAAGGGCAGTTCAGCAATGGAACCGACTGCCTAGGGAGGTGGTGGGATCCCCTTCGCTGGATGTCTTCAAGCAGAGGCTGGACAGCTATCTGCGGGAGATGCTCTAGCTGTGGATTTCCTGCTGTAAGCAGGGGGTTGGACTCAATGGCCTACAAGGCCCCTTCCAACTCTATGATTCTATGATTCTATAACTCGTGGATATCCAATGAAGCTGAATGTTGGAAAAGTCAGGACAGACAAAAGGAAGTACTTCTTTACTCAGCGCATAGTTAAACTATGGAATTTGCTCCCACAAGAGGCAGTGATGGCCACCAACTTGGATTGATTTAAAAGAGGATTAGACAAATTCATGGAGGAAAAGGCTGTCCATGGCTATACTTTGCCTCCATAGGCAAAAACAGTATCCTTCCAAATACCATTTGCTGGAAACTGCAGGCTTTCCCATAATGGGCACCTGGTTGGCCACTGTGAGAACAGAATGCTGGACTAGATGGGCCATTGGCCTAATCCAGCAGGCTCTTCTTATGTTCATATGTAAGGACTAATTGTTATAGAATTGTGGAACAACCTCCCAGAGCAGATACGCCTGGCGCCAATGTTACTATCTTTTCGGCGCCAGGTTAAAACTTTCCTTTTCGCCCAGGCATTTTAATCATTTTAACCATCTTAATCATGTTTGTATGTATGTATTGGAATTGTTTTAATTTAATATTCTGTATTTTAATTGCATTTTAATGTGTTATATGCTATTGTGTTTTTATGTTGTTTTGTTCTTGTTAACTACCCAGAGAGCTTCGGCTATGGGGCAATCTATAAGTTTAATGAAATAAATAAATAAATAAATAGAGACCTCTGCATTTCAGCCAGAGCTGTGCAGATCATATGCTAGGGATCCCCAGACTCTGTGATTGAAACAGAGAATGTCCATTGTGTAAACTATGTCCTGTATAATTGTGCTTCCAAGATTCACAACTTCAAATAATTTTGGCATATTTCCTTAAGGAGTCTGGTGGTGGTGGTGGAGGGCCATGGAAACCATTCCTTGAGGATCGAAGGATTGTGTGAGAGGGGTGGAACTATGGTGGATGGACATGATCATCGACAGAATTGATGGGCCATTTATAGCTGCCTGTTAACAAATAAGCTCAGGAAGCAGAGGACAATGCCTGGGTGCTATCAGCTAGGCACTGGGTGCCTCATTCATAAAGCCACGTCCAGTCAGTGCCCATGAATTCCTGAAATTTATTTCTACAATTGAGAGTGCCAGAAATCAGGTGGCTGGCTGCTTCTATATCTTTTAAATAAATAAAATTTGCCAGTTTCTGAGTTTGTATCGCAAGCTGCTAGTCTTAGTAGTCAAGCCTGAGTTAGTGGCCTGACTTGCATGTCACACTAAGCCAAACCATGGCTTAGTGCAAATGTGCAGGCACCCAGAGAACATGGCTTCTTCACTTGTCCCCAGACTAACTCTTCAGACTAACCGTGAGCTGTAACAAAGGTTTGTCCTATGGTTTATAGCTCATGATTTGTCAGAGACTGCTGAACCATGAATGAGCCTGGCTTCAGATGGCATAAGCCAAAGCATGGCTTAGCTCAGTGTGGCTCAGCTGCCAAATGACCAGGGAGGAATGAAGCACCTGTGATCTTCTCTTCCAGAGTCCTCATGCTTGTGACGTGCAAACCAGACCTATGTCAGGCTTGCCAGGTGTACAGCCCTATTATGGTGGTAATTGGGTGACAACAAATATCGGAGGACACAAGCAAAAGTATTGGGCAAAGCTCAGTGTCAAGGAACACCTGCCTGTTTGGTGAGGTGGCATCTCTTTGTGCCCCATTGTCAGAGGCCAAGCCCTCCAGAGATCAGCCTTGGATCCTCACTTGCACACCAGAGCTCCATTGCCTGTGTCTGGTATCTTGTGTAAATGAGATTTGTTCACCTGAATGAGGGAAAATGGGCTTTGTAATCATGAGTGGACCCAGTCCAGAGCCAGTAGGTGACACTACTACTACTGTCAGATCAGATCCCTCCTTTCCTCCCCTTATCTCCAAATGAAAGGTTCTGCAGGGCTTCCTGACCTGAGGTGGTAAAGGACCCTTTCATATATAAATGTTATTCTTCAGCCGACCCTGCACTCTATGTGAGTCTCCAGGTGAAGGAGCTATAGGAAGAATATCAAGAATATGCCTGCAATGAACAATTGGGACAGGGCATCAATTGATGGCTAAGTCAGCCAGTTAAATGTGTGTTAGATGAACATGGCTCTGATAAGGTTTTAGGGGAAATGGTCCCTGTTTGCTTTTGGGATGCAAAATAGGATGAAGTGGGGTCCATTCTTACTTTCTCTGGATAGTAATTGTCTCAATTCATGCTTATGTCCCATTTTGCTTTGTAACAAGGATTTTAAGCATTGACATGAAAACCTTAACTGTAGTGCACAGAGATTCAAAAAACCCTCTCCAGAGACAGACTGGTCCATGTGGACAAGACCAGTTCCCACAGCCTTGCTTTGTCTGCACTCCTGGATTTCTTGGCTGAGATGCCTGATATTCCAGGGGTTCCACTAAGGTGTAGAGCAAATGGGATGGGAACGCTCTCAGATCCTATTTCCATCAGACAGGAACTGTTGGCCTTCAAAGTATTCTCCTGTTTCTAGGTGCACACTTTGTTCAGGGTTGGAAGTTGCCTTGAGGGAATATATTATGTGGGGAGATAGCAAAAGAGATTTACAATTGTTCTAGTCTCTCTCACACACACCACACCACACCTCTAGACTGAATCCATGGTTCCTCCTAGCCACCCTGTAGCCCCTTGTCCTTGCCACTGTCCCCTGGAAAGAGGAAGCTGCTTGCGTTGTCACTTCATGCCCCAGGGACGTGAGGGCAGTTGTGTTCATTCATCCTCCCTCCCTCTGTTCTCCAGCGTGTGAATTTCTGCCTCCTGAAAGAGGCCTTGACGGTCAGCTGGAGCAGTGAAAAGGCTAAGGCTACCTTGAAGCGCACGACATCAGATTACTTCCTGCTCCAAGGTGAGATGCCCCTTTGAGGTAAGAGTGAGCATATACATTGGGGGGGGGCTATGAGCAGGAGGGTAATGTAGCCAGTCACATGATTGCCTCCTAGGATCATATGACTCCTGGCCTGCAAAGACAATGGAGCTGTGTCCGGCTTGTCAGCACGTGAGCCCCTTGTGGTCCCACAGAGCAGTAGGAGGGTACTTCTATATGTGGGCAGCTGAACAAGCAAAGGACTTGGGACTATCTCTGGAACAGGGCAGGCATTCATGCCTAAAATGGTTCTACTTGGTGGTGCAAGGACCCACCTCTCATCCCTGGGCATGGGTATGCATGCATGTGCCTGGCATGAGAATGGCGTGCTCCACCTTGTTCCCTGCCCCTTTCTCCCAGAACTTGGGTGCCCAAGGCAGAATTGCTCTATCCTACCAGGGAATGTGGACCCTCTTTCCAGTGTGTTATTATTCATTTGGAGTTCAAGGTCGCTCTTGTGGCAGCAACTTCAGTCTGTACAGATAAAAGAGATGCTTTGTATCTTGGTCTCACTCCAATCAGTAGCAGCCTATTTTTCTCCTTTTACCTAATTGTTCATCCCTTATGGGGGAGGCTTTAAGCCCCCTGTGCTTGGGAGGGGCTCTGTATGCAGGAGAAGCCAATCTTGGATTTTCCCCCCAATCAGGTTTCTCCAGTGGGGAAAGGGAGAGCACATGGGCATTCCCGTGGAGGGTTTTTCAACAATACCACCGGGAGAGGAAGTTCCTCCGTCAAGAATTTTGCCCCCTTCTGTGCTGCCGCCTTAGGGAAAGCTTACATGGCTGTTCCCCTTGTCCTCTTGTACTAATGTGCGGTCTTAGTGCTCTGAACAACTTACGTCCTGCTGTGCAGCTCCAGGGTTGATGAATTCTGAATTATTCAGTGTACATGTGTGGGTTGGTCTGGTAATAGGTGTGGGGCCCTGCAATATTTCAGCTTTACTCTGACTAGCACCAGACCAACCCCACTTGCTACTTGAATGAGATCCCTGGCAGAATATGGCAATGGCACTTCTGGAAAGGGACCCCAAGGGCGGCAGTGGCTTCTTCTTTTATTTTAAACTTCCATGCCCGCCCTTCCTCCCAGAAGGATCCCAGGGCGGCAAACTAAGGACAAAACTCTAAAACATCTCAAAAACTAAACATCTTTAAAACATATTTTTAAAAAATCTTTAAAAACATCTTAAACAGCAATTCCAAAACAGATGCAGACTGGGATATGGGCTCTACTTAAAAGGCTTGTTGAGGGAGCACAAGAGCGGGTGCACCAGCAGGCAAGCCATTTCCTGTGATGGGCATGGGGTGCTGACTCCCAGTTTCTTAGGTTTTTTAAAGTTGAGGTTTGTAAGAAATTAGGATAATGGCAGCCAGCTAAAAATACCTTCCAGGGCAGCCGTTCCCAGTCTTCCTGCCGGCGTGGAGTGTGGTTTCTGTTGCCAGGGTACCATGCAGAGTGGCTTGCTGGGTTTTTTCCTCTACCACCATCTGGTAAACATGGACTTCATGCTGCCACACCCTCTCCGCAGGGGTGATGGACCTATTAAAATGGTCCGCCCCAGGCGCCTGATGGATCCTGATGGATTCCTGACTGCGCTAGGGGAACTGGAACCTGCTGAAGGTTGCCCGGTTGAAACCCTGGTGATGGAGTGGAATGGAAAGATCACCGGGGCGTTAGACCGGGTGGCTCCGAAACGTCCTCTCCCCCTGAATAGAACTCAGTTAGCACCGTGGTATACACCACGGCTGCGTATTCTGAGACAGGAGGTGAGACGACTAGAACGCCGGTGGCGGAAATCCCGCTCCGAAGGTGTCTGGACACAAGTTAGAGCAGCAGTAACTGCCTACCAAGTGGCAATAAGGACAGAAAAGAAGGCTTTCTTTACTGCCTCTATTGCGTCTGCAGAGTGCTGTCCCAGGAGGTTGTTCCAAGTGGTCCGAAGCCTGGTCGGTCCAGTTGCTCAGGAACCCTTGGAACAGTCAAAAGCCTCCTGTGACACTGGCTAAGCACTTTGCTGATAAAATCGAACACATACGGAGCTCGATCCTGTGCGCCGTGGATACAGTGAATGAATCGGAGTTGACCGGTTGCATGCCGGTATGCTGGGATCATTTTCAGCCTCTCTCTTCTGAGGATGTGGACAAGGTGCTCTCGACTGTAAGGCCTACCACCTGTCTAACTGACCCTTGCCCATCGTGGCTCATCATGAGATGCAGAGAGAAGTTGGGTGAGGGGAACAAGGCGGTGGTAAACGCATCCTTGAAAGAGGGTGCGATGCCATCAGCCCTCAAGGAGGCAATTGTAAAGCCCATCTTAAAGAAGCCCTCCTTGGATCCCCAAGTTTTTAATAACTTTCGCCCAATTTCGAATTTACCATTCTTGGGCAAGGTCATTGAGTGAGTGGTGGCCAATCAGTTGTCGACACACTTGGATGAAACGGATTACTTAGATCCATACCAATCGGGCTTCAGGACTGGTCACGGAACTGAAACAGCCTTGGTCGCTCTGGTAGATGATATGAGGAGGGCATTAGATAGGGGAGAATTTACCTTCCTTGTCCTCCTCGATCTCTCAGCGGCTTTTGATACTGTCGACCACAGTATCCTTTTATATCGCCTAGAGGGATTGGGAATAGGAGGCACTGTATTACGGTGGTTCCGCTCCTTTCTCTCTGATAGATACCAACAGGTGGCATTGGGGGAGGAGGTTTCAGACCCTTGGCCTCTCAATTGTGGTGTGCCACAGGGTTCTATCCTCTCTCCCATGCTATTTAACATCTATATGAAGCCGCTGGGGGCAATCATCAGGAGATTTGGGCTGCAGTGTCACCAATATGTGGATGACACTCAGCTCTATCTCTCATTTAAATCTTCACCAGAGTTGGCTGTGGAGACCGTGTCCAAGTGCCTGGAGTCCGTGAGTGGATGGATGGGAAGGAATAGGCTGAAACTGAACCCCGACAAGACCGAGGTACTGCTCGTGGGGGACAAGAGAAGGTTTGGAACCGTTGACCTGAAATTCAATGGGGTGAGTTTACCCCTAAAGGACCAGGTCCGCAGCCTCGGGGTTGTACTTGATTCCAAGCTGTCCATGGAGGCTCAGATTTCGGCTGTGAGCCGGGCAGCTTGGTACCAGCTACACCTTATACGTAGGCTGCAACCCTACCTTCCTGTTCATCAGCTCCCACTGGTAGTACATGCCCTGGTCACCTCTCGATTAGATTACTGTTATGCGCTCTACGTGGGGTTACCCTTGAAAACGGTCCGGAAACTACAACTTATTCAAAATGTGGCGGCTCGATTACTCACAAACAGTCGTCGCTGGGACCACATCACGCCAGTGTTGTTCAATCTACACTGGCTTCCAGTTGTTTTCCGGGCCCAATTCAAGGAGTTGGTTTTAACCTTTAAATCCCTACACGGTCTCGGCCCAGTTTATCTAAAGGAGCGCCTACAACGCCACCAATCATGCCGCCTGACAAGATCGGCCACACAAGGCCTTCTCTCAGTCCCGCCAACCAAAGCAGCTAGGTTGGCGGGCACTAGAGAGAGGGCCTTTTCAGTGGCGGCCCCCACCCTCTGGAACTCCCTCCCACAAGATCTTCGGCACGTCTCTTCCCTGAATATGTTCCGCAAGGCCTTAAAGACCTGGCTTTTTCAGCAGGCTTTCGGGACTTCTGGGGAGGCTTAATATTCTTCTGTTTTAAATGCCTCCTATTATGTATTGTTTGCTCTTATAATTTATATATTTCACTGTATTTTTATATTGTATTCTGCCATATTTATTGTATGTACGTCGCCTAGAGTGGCCACTGGCCAGATAGGCGACACATAAATTAAATTTATTATTATTATTATTATTACCACGTGCTGGGTTTTTTCTCCATAGGGATGGTTCCCCAGTAGGGGCTTGATGAGAACTTAAGAAGCTGTCAGGCCACTGGTTCATTGAGCTCAGTATTGTCTACCGTAACTGGCCATGGCTATCCAGGGTTTAAGGCAGGGTATGTTCCCAGCCCTGCTTGGGGATAGAACCTGCATGCAAAGCAGACAGCCTATCTCTGGCCCTTATCAGAGAGTGATTTCCAAGGCAGGCTTTTTGTTTTGGCGCAAGACGGACGTGCTCCTGTAACTGTACCTCTGCCCCTCGGGCTTTGCTGACCTGCCCCAACTGAGTGATTCCAATTTTCTTTTGGCAGGCAGGCAAGAAGGGAATGGAATGGAGTGGGACCAGTAGGCTGTGATGGCTAGTGGGTGTGGATTTGTCTGGGGACAGGTCTAACCTTAGTGGCTGGTCCTTCTAGTGTCTCATCGCTAAAGTGGTGGCTGAGTACAGATATCAAGGAATCCTTCAAGAGAAAAGGTCTCTGTCTTGTGAGCACAGGATTCCCCTGTGCGCCACTAGGCTTATTTTCAAGTCTGTTAGTTTTGTTCTGGATACAGGTTGCAGAAAGAGGGCTTGGGACCCTGCAGGTCTGTTGAGAGGTGTGCTGGGTGTAAGCGTGGAGGAGGGTCTGGGGTCTGTCCTGCCATGCCATTTCCTCTGTCCCCTGATGACTGAACCTCTGCAAACTGGAAGCCATTTATGAAAAGGGATTCCCATCTGGTGTTGCATTCCCCCAACATACCCCCTTAAGGGCCCTATAGAGACTGCTGTTGCAGGAGGGCGTACACAGGGACTGCCCCTGCCTCCATGGGCCAGGGTGCCTGATTACAGGCCAACTACCTGCTGCAATAGTTGGTTCAGACAGGCACTTGGAGGCACTGGGTTTGTTTGTTTAGTTATGTATTATTGCTTTTCTGTCTCACCTTTCCTCCAAGGAGCTCATGGTGGAGCACACAGTTCCCCCGTTCACCCTCACAACAACCTTGCAAAGTAGGTTAGGCTTTCATGACTGGCCCAAGGTCACCCAATGACCTTCATGGTCACATAGGGCCGTGAATCTCCCTTGAATTAACCTTAATGAGCAAGTGGGCTAGGCAGTTTGTGTGCCCATCTGCATAAGCCTATGTGACCCTCTGTATGTTCTTGGACTCTTCATGTGTGTGTGTTTGAGTGAGTGAGAGAGAGAACTACTATGCAAAGCTGAAGAAACTTCGTGATGGGTGGTGTGGAGATGGCTGTCCGTGGGACTTAAGGAAAAGGCCCTCATTGTCCGTGGAACCCAAGGACTGTTTCCTTGGCCAGTAGTGCAAAGTGAGAGTCTTGTAGTAGCCAATTTTCAGTGGTCCTCAACAGCTGTAGGGGCCTAGCACAGCTAGAGGCACCATCAGACTGTGTTGGGAATGAGCCCAGGGGTTCCCAGATAGGAGTGTCATCAGGGCTTGGGATGTTTCAGAACCTCTCAATGCAGGGGGTCTTGGCATGAACTTGGGTGCAAATACTGATCTCTCCCTCTTGCGAAGGTTGTGATGTTGCTTTTGCCACCTCCTCTTACAGTGCTCCTGAAATTCCGGACCAAAAAGGGTCGAGATCCTTCCCTGCAGAGCTACACAGAGGATGCAGAGGAGCTTTTGCAGATGCGAACCGATGTGCTGGCCTCTTTGGGTGTTGGGACTGACCTGCTCCCTGATGACTTTGTCAGGTGGGTGGTGGCCCCCTTGAGTCTGCTTCCCAGAGGGCATGCACAGGGACTTGCCCCTGCCTCCACGGGCCAGGGCCCCTGATTACAGGCCATGGCTAGACTTTGCTGCTGCCTTGTTTTCAGCCCATACCTGAGTTAGTGCATCTAATCAATGGTCTAGCGGGAATCTTTCTGGATTATGGAGGCCTTGAGTGTCCAGGTGGCAATGTCCTTTTCCCGGCCTGAGCTGGTTGGGGAGCCAGTGTTTTGGGAAAGATGCCAGGTGAGGGTGCTCCATCAGAAGAATGTCTCTCCTTTGGGGATCGGGCTGGATATTCCGAAGGATTGCCCGGGGCTCTGCGTGGTCACTGATCTGGCTGTTGTGCTTCGAGCAAGGCTTCGAGCAGCCTGCCCTGTTGAGCTGCTCTGAGGACTGCCTGTCCTGCTCCACGCCACTCACAGGGCGGCTTGTCTGCTGGCAAAAGCTCAGCCTGTTTCTCCTATGCACCACCCCAAGTTCAGGCCGTTAATACTGAATGTGAAGCAGTTGCTGGGCAACCTGGGTGTTGTGGTGTGTCCTGCCCTGGAGGTTCTTGGGGGAACAGCAGTGGGGCTGGAGAGCAGCTTTGTGGCCTTGGGAGCTTTGCATGGGTGAGGGTAAAGAGGTTTTTGCATTCCTCCTGGAGGGAGGTGGGCAGCAAAAAACCCGCCTGTGCCCCTGAGAAGAAACTTCTGAGTCCCTTCCATTGGCATGTTACTGCACAGAATGTTTGGGCAGGAATGTGGCCTGCTGTGGGGATGAGCGGCTGGGGGCTATGTTTAGCAAGGCTGTTTGGAGCAAGTGAGGGGGGCACCCTGCCGAGACCCCTTAGGACTGTGTGGAATGCCCACTAGCTGGGTGTGCAGTGCATAACATTGGGCAGGATTGTGTTGCCTGGGCTACACTAGACCATGGGGGTCCTTGGCCTGGCTGCCTCCCTACAAAAGGTGCCTCTTTGGCCTAAAATGCTCTCCTTGCCTTATACAGGACACCACGCTTCTTATCTGTTGGCTCCACAAAGAGGCATTTCCACATGTTGTCAGCTCCTGCCCCCCCCCCCCACCTCTGACAGTTCTTGTTTATGTCTCTCAGCTCCTGCTTCTCCGAAATGGCTCCTGTCTGTGCTGTGGTTGGAGGAGTGCTGGGTCAGGAGGTTGTCAAAGTGAGTGTTCTCCGTGTCGTAAGCACGTGCCCCTTTGGGTGACGGCCCTAGATTGGGGTTGGGGTTTCAGTTCCCACAGAGGGCGATTCTTGCTTTGGTCCCACCCATCAGCAGCACAGCTGCAGGCACTATCTCGTGTCTCTTCCCCCCCCCCAAACTGAGCATTCCTGGGGAAGGGTGTGAAGGATCTTGGCCTCCAGAGAAGTGAAACCCCTCCTTGCCCCTGTGTGATTGTTACAAGGGCCCTCTCTTATCTCCTGTGTTCTGGGACTGGGATTGACACAGCTCCCTATTTGCTCCCATGACTTTGCATCTCTGCTCATGTTGCCCCCACCCTTCTTTCCAGGCCCTGTCTCAGCGGGATGCTCCCCTCAACAACTTCTTCTTCTTCGATGGCATGAAGGGCAACGGAATTGTGGAGTGCCTGCTCCCGAGCTAAGACTGGGCCAGGACCCTGTTAGTAGTCCTGGAGCAACTTGGGGCAGCTCCATGACTTGCCATGGGCTGTCGTGTCCCATGGCACCCGTGACCCTGGGAGGCATGGGCTGTTGCTGAGGAGACCCCCTCTCCTCCTGTGCTTCCCCCCACCCTGCTTTGGCTTAAGCACTCAATAAACTCTTTATTTTAGTAACTTGCCTTTCCTGCAGTGAGTGTGACTGGTGCAGAAACTGCCGCGCAACCCCTCCCTGTTGAAATAGGGAGCGGGCTGTGGAGACCATCTATCTCTCTGTTTGTGCCCCTGCTCCAGGGTGCCATGAATCTTTTTGCCTGGCTGGAAACAGGAGAGTGTTGGAACAAGGGAATGGACAGTGGCCAACTACTGTCTGGGCTGAGATTGTTGGGTGCTGCCGTGTGGCTTGGCAGAGCAGAGCCTGATGGCCTTGCCCAGTGCCCTGGTCACACATGCCTCTTTGTTCAGTCTCTGACTTCAGAGGGTGTGGGGGCTTCGTGGTCAGACAGTGTGTAGGTCAGCAGAAAGCAAAGGTGAGCTTGGCCAACGAGGCCTATCTTTATCTCTCGGAATCAATGTGGGTTGAAATGCCTTCTTGGGAAGCAGCTCCTGCTTGGTGGGGCTGCTGTTGGGATGCAGGCAACTCAAGGCTCTTCCTTCCCGCAGCAGCAGCTACCAGGCCTGTGCTGTTTCAGCGTGGAAGAAAGGTAGCCTTAACCCTTGGCAGGATGTTTTAGGGTGGAGACTTCTGCTTGAGGCCCCAAAGAACTTGGCTGCTGCTGCTGCTCTCTTTCACTCCAGCCATTGAACTGAATCAATATGGCTTCCCCTGAAGGGCCTGGCCCTCTTTAGCGTCGCGTAGCAGTCCTTGTTTGCTGCTCAGAAAGACCACTCTAGGTTCCCCTGACACTGCCGTCTTGTTCTCACAGCTCAGTCAACTTTGCTGGACAAGAGAATAGGACACAGGCTGGCTTAGTGGGGCAGCAGCCTTCTCTACTCTGCTTCCAGTTGTACAGAGGCTTTGCACGCAACCGGTCCCCAGTCCAGTCCCCGCTAGCTCCACATAGGGCTCTGACCTGTTGCAAAGCAGCTTTCTATATGCATGAGTGATGACACAGCCCTCCTTTATCAGAAGACCGGCGTAGCTTTTGGAATGCAAATTCTGTCTTAGTCCAGTTTTTATTGAAAAGGAAACATACAAAATTCTCCCCCCACAAGGTACAGACAACCAATCCCCTCTTCAAGTATGTACAGGTAGCACCAAATTATCATATGTACAAGCACAGAGTTCCCAGTGTATATATACACAGAGCAGCTGCTGCTGCACAACTGTACAACTTCCCCCACTGTACAAGGCCCAGGCAATAAGCCCCTATTTACAGCATCAGTCATAGACGCTGCTTGGCCTGCCCCAACAGAGGACAGGTCCCATGTGCAATTCTCTCCTTCCGCCCTCCCCGCCCCCCAATCCTATACAGGCTCAATTAACAGTACTCACATAGTGCTAACTTGCCCCACCTCCCAGTGAGCAGCTCTCCATAAGGCACTGCTGGGCTGGTGGCAGAAGGAGCCGTGCCTACCGCCCCTCCTGCAGTGTGCCTCAGTCAGTCACAGCACCCAACCTAGCAGGCAGACGGTGGCGGCGGTGACACTGGTGCTTGTTCAAGGTGTGTATGATTAAGTCAGGTGAGGCTGCATTCCTCCTGGCCAGCAGGAGGATGAACTCCACAAACACTTTAGTCAGCAGCTAGTTTGGCCCAAGGCCCACCAGCCCCTCCACAGGCAAGTTGTACAAAATGCCCAGCAGCTGGAAGACGAAATGGTAGAAGTGGCCCCAGAGGGCGCCGTGTGGCCTGTGCTCCTGTAAGAGGGGGAGAGGAGAGCAGGTGAGGACCTAAGCTGCAGCTGAAATCTTTCGGCTCCTGCCGTTTCCATGTTTTGCTGCTTATTTAAACTCAGCAGGATGACTCGGGCAGTGCTGCTGCTGCTGCCTCTCCCACCCAAGTGCCGCCGCTGCCGCCACCCTGCTCTTCTGCCTCCCTGCAGCTCCGCTAGCTGTGCCCTGCCTTATATCCCAGGGCTATTTATAGGCTATGAGTCAGTGGCTGGGCCCTGCCCCAGCTCCCACAGCAAACAAGCTGGAGCGGGAGGTGCCCAGCTGGGGTCTTTGTGGTCTAGGAGGAGGCTACAACCCAGGGCCTTAGGCTGCTGGGTGGTGGCGGTGAGGAAGGCCTTGTGGCCTGCCTTTATCCAGGCAGGCTCTTGAAGACCGGCCAATAAATTAAGGCTCCAGTCAGCCTTTGTGCAAGAGGCCTTGGAAGGAAAATCCTTTTCTTTCCTCCTGCCCAAGTTTCTGGTGCAGTGCCCTTGTGCCTGCCCTGGATACTCACCCTTTGAGCGTGCTCCTGGTGGAACTGGTCTCCCATGTGCCGAAGGCGGGCCCCAATTGCTTGCTCCAGACTGGGTGGGGTCCTGAGGAGGTGCCCATTGGGCTCTGCCACCCATTGCTCAGGGTCTGTAGGGGCCCCCTGCCTGTCGCCGTGGGGTACAGGCTGCACATTCCCTGCAAAGGAAGGAAACGGATCAGGGCAGGGAGGGGAAGAGCCCCTTCCCCAGAGCTGGCAGGTTGGGACTGGGGAAGGAGCTGGGCAGGACAGGGAGTGAGAGTGCTGTTTCCTGTATCCTTGGCAACAGCAGCCTGTTGCAGCTGAAAAGGAGTCATTTCAGGACATAGCCCCACTGCCTGCCTGGGTGTGCAGGGTATCCAGCTCTGTGCAAACTTCCAGCCTCTCTCTCTCCCTGCAGCTTGAAACTCAGCAGCATCTCACTGGGCTCTTCAGCCCCACAGCACGTGTGGGGTAATGTTGGCAGTAGAATACTGTAGTCACTTCCTGCTATCAACTACAAGCACCCCCTGGATCCTATGTGCAGCACTGGGGGGGGGGCTGGCTGCTGTCCAATCCAATTGCTCTTCTATTCTCCCCCCCCCCCACACACAATCTTGTTAATAAATCCTTTACAGACACGGAGGGCAGGGGAATTCCCACTTTCTTGGGGTAGCTGAAGAGAGTAGGGTGGAATTTAAAAAACGGAGGAGCAACCCCCACAACACGCACACCCGGTGCCTGCAAGGAAAGAGATAAGCCGAGGAAGCTGGTGGGGTCCCGGCAGGGTGGACTTCAGGGGCTGGAGTCTGATTTTGGTTCCAGCTTGACGGGCCTTCAGAGAGCCTCCTCCCACGTGCGCACTGCCTCCGCCTGTTGCCTACAGGGAGCCGCAGTGCTCCGGAGGGAGGGGCCGCGGTCCCTGATAAACAAAGGTCTGTCGTGGGCTCCGGGGGGGGGGGGACAGAAAGGGGATGGACTGTGTCCGGCTGGCCCTCCAAGGTGCGTCAGGCGTGCCCAGGGGGGGAGGGAAGGGAGGGTCCGCCCCCTCTGCTGCCGGCACCCGCGGGGAAGCGGCTCTCTCGTCCCTCTTGCGCCCCCCCCCCGCAGCTTAACTGTTTCCCTGCGGTAAAGCTGCGACTATCAGCGACCCACAAGGATAGCGCTGGGCTAAGCGGAGCGCTGAGGAGGAGCGCGGCTGCCGAGATTCCGCTGCAGAAGTGTTGATGTCTAAGCCATCCCAGTTCGAGGGAAAGGCGCTCTGTACATGGTCAGAGGCTCTTGGAGATTTCCAGCGTTCCACTGCGACAACCACAGAACCCCGGGAAGGCACTCACCGCGCGTGTCGCTGGAGTGGCTCCTGGGGGGCTCCTGCCCTCGCCCGCAGCGATAGATGCAGTTCAGCCGGGGTGACAAGGCGAGCGGGGGCCGGAGGAGGGCGGGCGGCAGGGCCACCGTCCCCCCCACAGGGAAGGCTGAGCTCCGGGATACAGCTGCTGTCGGCTCGGCGCGGCTCCCGTCCTGCAGTGGTCTGGCCATGGCGTTCGGGGGGATCTGCCGCGGGGAGGGGGAGGCAGCAGTCAAGGCACCGGGAAGACGCGGCCAGGCGCGCGCCGAGCCAGGGGGCGGACCAGACCCGCCGCACCGGGCACCGTGTTTGTAAACAAACCAAGCCGCGCCAGGCACAGCTCCCCCGCCTGAGGAGACCCGCCCCGCCCCGCTACGCTACGCCCCGCTCCGAGCCTGCCTCCTCCTCCCTAGGCAGCCACGTGCGCCCCGATCGCCTCCCCCTTTCCCGACTGGAATGGGTCCCTCGGAGCGGAGCCGCCGCACTTACTGCAGCTGCATGAACCCTCCGGGGGCGGCTCGGAGGTCGCTGGGCAGCGCGGAGGCTCGGACTGGGGCGGCGGGGCGGACGGGCCAAGACAGCGACGCCAGCGAGCCGGAGCTGCAGCGGCAAGAAATTCACAGCCAGGCGCGCGGACGCGGGCAGCTGCACAGCCCGGGCTGGCCCCGCCCCGCCGTGACGTCACCCAGCCCCGCCCTCCTCCAGGAGGCAAGTTCGGGCTTGTGCGAGAGCTGGGGATCCCCCGGCGGGGCGGGGCGGGGCGGGGCGGGGCGGGCCCCACTCCGAGTACCCCCTCCCCCTCCGCTCCTACTCCTGCAGCTCCCTTTGTGCGCTTGGTCCCATTCCTTGGACGAGCAACTGAGGCTCCGGCGCCCAAAGCTGCGTCTTCAGTTCCGGCTCCCTCCCGTTGCAGAAGGTGGCCAGGACTGGGCAGCCAATTCCTGCCTCTTACAGCCACTTGCCCAGCTGTGGTTGTTTTAGACATTTCTCACTCCCCTTTCTAGGACAGAATCAGACTACTTACCAATTACACAAAATGAGGAGCAACCTTAGCAACGACCCTAAACAGACGGCAGTAAAAACAGCATCAGCCTATCAGCCATGGAAGGCGAGCAAAAGTGATCCACGTTGTTGACTGAAACAGAAAAGGAGCCTGGAACAAAACGGTCGTAAGAGCCTGTTTGTCAGCGGGGGGCGGAGAGAAGGGAAGAATCTTCTTCCAGTGGCTGCTCCACAGCTGAAGAGCCACAACTGACAGCTCGTTTTGCTAGCCAAGGAGGGAGCCCATAGCCCAGTGGCAGCAGAACACATGTTTTGCATGCAAAAAGTTCCAGGTTCCAACCATAAGGAAAAACTCTTGCCTTGCAACCCTGGAGCTCTGCTGCGTCAGAGCGGAGGGCACTAAACTAGATGAAGCCGTGTAGACCGGCTGGGCGTAAGGCTGTTTCCTTGTCCCGTCAGCCACCCTTCTGTTGGCAACGGAGCAGGGCGAATTTTGAGCGGGTTCTGTGGGAGAAGGCAATTTCTGAGATATTGGCAGGTCAGAAGTGGCCACTGAGAGTTTTAAAAGCCAAAGGCAGTGGCTGCAGCAACGCTGTGAACTGAGCCCAAGAACCCCTTGGAAACCAATGAAGATGGAGCAGAACTACTAGCCTGACACGGTCCATTCAACCAACTGTAGACACATGTCTGGCAGCAACCTTCTGAACTAATTGATGTTTGGGGCTGTCTTCAAGGGTAGCCCTACATAGAGTGCATTATAGTCATCTAACCTGGAAGTGACTAAAGGCCTGAAGGACCAAGCTGATTTCTCTAGGAAAAGGTGCAACTGGCAAAGTAGCTGGAGCTGGTAAATGGTTTTCCTGACCAGTTCAGTCACATAAGAAGATTCTGATCCAGGTGCTGCCTACCTGTTGCTTCAAAGGAAGAGAAAAATGTAAATGTCTGGCGACCCTATTTCATGAGGCTGAGAGGCAGCGACTGGCCCAAGGTCACCCAGTGAGTTTCATGGCTGTGTGGGGATTCGAACTCCGGTCTCCAAAGTCGTAGTCCACACCTTAACCACTACACCACACTGGCTCTGTCCAAAATAGGATGAGCACTTCTTCTAAGAACCTTGGAGTTCTCTGTGTGTCGGCAGCCTTGCACACGGTCACCTCTGCATAGCGGTAGTGGAATGTATTAGGGCTCTTCCTTCATGGTCAGCAGGCTGGGACAAGACTTGGGTCTCTCGAGAAAGGAGGGGGGTGGCAAAGTCTCAGGCTGTCACAACCCCCCCCCCAGTGAGGATGGGGGCGGCAGGGAGGACACTTTATTGCCATGCCAGCCCCGCGGCTTTGTTGAAACAGGCTGGTGGGGGATTTCCAGGAGCTGACCCTTTGTGGAGGTTGTTCTGGGCCTCTTCCCCATCAAGGGGCCTCCGCCGCACAAGGCTCTGGGTCAGTGGGTCATCCCCACAGCTGAGCTGAGGGGGGAGGAGTGGGGGAGTGGCTTCTGGCTGAACCTTTTGGCTTGGTTGGGCTTCCAGGTCATGGAGTTCCAATTCACATGTTGCTGAGACACTTTGAGTAGGTGCAGGAACTGTGAGCTGCTTGTTCAGATACTAGAAAGCAGAGCATCATGTATGATGGTATTGATGGGACATGAACATCATTTGCTGCATAGCAGCACCACACTCTTGGATTGGCTGTGACTGACTCCCATGAAATTGGGGCCTTTTCAGAGGTCGCATGTCAAAACATGCTGACAAGCTCTATACACTTTCCTGACTCCATGATATGTGGGCAACCCCTGTGCCCACATTGTTGTGTGTGAAACGCCATCCTATGCAATAGTGACTTGCTGGCTCAGCAAACTCTCTCTGTCTGTCTGTCTGTCTGTCTGTGTTCCTTCTGCTGCAGCCTATACTTCCCATATCTACCTGTCATCAGCACCTGGGTTAAATTATGTGTGTGTGTATGACCAAAGTAACACAGGAGGCAGAGGGAGTGCTTCACCAGCCATTGGCAGGGCAGAATTGCTTGGGGGCCAGGCTATCTGCCACAGTCAGTTGTGGAAACTCCCACCTTACCGGAGGGACCAGCAGCCATACACCGGAAGATGTTTATGGGAAGCACAAACCTGACTCCAGCCAGCAAAAAGGATGGGGTGGTATGAGTCCATGTGGCATCATGGGAAAGACAGAGACGGCCGGAGGAGGAAGCAGAGGTGGACCTATTCACTTTCAGGTCTCTGAAAAGGTCAGGAAATGCAAGGGGTGGAAAGGCAAGTGCCAACTATCACTCACCTGCCCGGCAGGGCTGGCACAGCGCTTCTGGCACTTGGCCTATTCTGCAGCCTATGGCGCCTTGCCTATTGCTGCCCCCCCCCCCCCGCTCTCACCCCCGGGCTGGCCACAGAGCAGCGGGGTGGGGCCACAGACACTAGGCGCTCTTGCCCCCGGGTGGTGACACGATCGGTGCCTCTTACATTGCCCTGCACTCAGACCTCCGTTGCATCATAATGAAGACAGTGCCTCTGAGCAGGTGAAGAGTACCTTTGCCGCACCATTAGGCAGCTACAGCCATCTAATCCCCTCCCCCAGCAGAGAAGGGAGGCTTGTCAGCTGCGCGGAATTAGCCCAGGTTGGGGGGCGAGCGGGCCCCAGAGCAGGGTCCTTGGGCGGCCCGAGTGCCGAGCGGGCGAGTGACCGGGTGTGTGTGCGTGTGTCAGCCGCCGCCAGCAGCCCTTGCCCGGCCTCCCAGGCCGCCTGCTGCCAACCCGCCCAGCCTTTTCTTGTTCTGCTGCTGCTGCGACTCCCCTCTCCCCGCCTGCCCCCCGCGCTCTCCGGTGGAGGGATCCCGCCGCGTGGCTGGCTGAGCAGAAGCGCCGCGGAGCCAACGAGCGCTCCGTCGCCGGGACGAGCAGCCAGGCCGCGGCCAATGGCAACGCGAGGCGTCGGGCCGTCGGAGCTCCTTCGCCTCTGTCTCTATTGCACCCCTCCCCCTGCGCTGACTTCACTGACTGATTATTCCTCCTTCGCGGACGGGGGAGGGGGTGGCCGGGCCGGCACATGCGCTTGGCCCGGCATGAGTAACGCTTCGCTCGGGCGTCTGGGGCGCCAGGCGAATTTGCCCAGTGACAGCCACTCCGCCCCCGCCCGCCCCGCGATGATGTCATCCCTCCAGGAGGAAAAGCGGCGCCGAGCGGCCCGGGCACCGGCAGCCCACCTGGACGGGACGCCGGGCTCGGAGGCTGCCCTACCGGGCGCGGGCGCCAGGATGCGTCGGCTTGCCGGCGGGAAGGGCGGGGAGGTGCTCATCGGCCGCCAGGATGCGGCCGTCGTTCCTCCCAAGGACCAGGCGGCGCGGCAGGGTTGCCTTTCCTTAGGGCTGGAAGCCCTGGCAACGCCGCCCGTCTCCTGCCACCGAGGCGCCCCTCCGCGGGTCGGGTGCCTGCTGCTCAGACCTTGGTGGTTACCACAGAAAGTCCTGGAGCCGCCTGGCACGGGGGAGCCACTGTCGCCGCCAGGGGGTGTCCACTGCCTCGCCTCCTTGACCGGCTTCCCCGTGCCTAGGGCCGGCCCCGTTTACACGCTCCACCTCGCAGGCCAAGGGTGTTGGGCACGAGGACCTCTGCTCAGGAGAACCTCGCGGGCCCATCCCGCTTCCCGGCCAGATGCGTCGGGGAAGGCCGAGACAGGGCACTAAGACGGCAGCAGCTCCTCTCCTACCTGCCTCCAGAAAAGCGCTCAGGAGGTGGCCCCGATGCCTGCCGCAGCTTTGGCTCGAGGATGCCTCGGGGCGGGGGCGGGGAGGGAGGCTGCTGCTCGGCCCCAGAACAGCTTCTTCCATCAGCGACCAGCTTTGCCGTATTCTCTCCCCCCTCCCGGCCAGGCCACAACAACCCTGTGAGGTACGCTGCCGTTACTCTCCTTGAGACTGAAGGGACGTGTTTAGTCCGCTATGGCCCAAGGCGCCCGTGGCGAAGGAGAGACGTGGGCGGCCCAGGTGGTCTCTCGGGGCCAGACCCACTTGCCCCGCCCCACTCGCCTCTCTCTCTCTGGGCAGGGCATCCCTCTGGCACGGCAGGCCAGGACCCCTCAGGCAGGCTGCCCCAGCCTGGAGAGAGGCTCTGTCCGGGCCCCATTTCCACCCTGAGAGGCAGACTGCGTGCCCGTGTCTCCCAGGCTCAGTTGTCCACCCGATAATGGGGACAGTAGTAGCAGCAACAAGCGGGAAGAGAAGTGCAAGCGAGACCAGAGGGGCAAAGCCCCTTTCGCCAGAGCCGCAGGCCCGGCGACCCTCCGCTCAGGGCGCCCAAAGAGCTCCTGGGCTGAGCTGCGTTTGCCAACCGTGGCGGGCAAACGTGCCGCTCCAGACAGGCAGTGGGCATCGCGCACTGTTCAGGGAACCGCAGCGCCGCACCCGTCTCTCTGCCGGGGCCCCTGAGTGCCACCCACGCCCTTCACGCCCAACATACGTTGGCCTGCTTGCTAGGCAGGGAGCGGACAGGCTCTCGGGCACGGGCCCCCGCGGGGCGACCCAGGCTAGAGGCACCGGCGGACGACCTGCTGGGCCATCCAAAGGGTGGCAGCCCAGGGACCAAGTCCTGAATCCCACGAGCTGCACACGGCCGAGCCCTCGCAAGCCCGGGGAGCGATTCCGCCCGAGCCAGGCCAGCAGTCGCTGGCTCTTCTGGCCCCGCCCCCGCCCCCGCCCCCGCCGCGTTTGTTTGGCAACAGGGGCAGCGGAGCTCGGCGAACCCCGCTCCGCTCCGCTGCCTGGACCCCCTCCGACCCCCGGCGCGTCATCCCTCCTTCCCATTGGCTGCGAAGGGCTTGCGCCAGCCACTCAGCACCGAGCAGATGCCTGTTTCCAAAGCAAACGCGCCAGCTGGACGTAGGCGGCGCCCAGGGAGCTCGGGGCCCACAGCCCATCGCGCCGCCCGGGCCCAGCAGCCCCGAGGGCCCCGCGTGTTCAAGGGCAGCAGGGTAGCCGGAGGCGGCGCCTGGCTGGCTAGGCGGAGGCTGGGGGTGCTGGCCTTGGATTTGGGGCTGGCCCGCCGCTCCTGAAGGCACCTGCCCTGCTCCGTCGCTTTGCGTTGGGGCAGTCTGACTCTGGCTGTGGCTGCGCCTCGATGCTGTTCGTGCTCCCCGGTTCCCCTCCGAGGCAGCCGGCTCGCCCCATTGCACAGAGATGGCGAATGAGGCCCGGAGGCTGGCGCTTGCCCAAGGGCAGCAAGGGAGGTTCTGGCTGAACGGGGCTGGGAGTCCGAGTCTCCACGGGTGCAAAGGCAGTCTTCCGGCCTCTCCGCCGCCGTCTCCCTCCCCGGGGCCTCCGCTCCGCAGATCCGTCGCGGAAGGCGGGACGGGCAAGGCAGGGCAGCCAGCCGTTCACTGCCGCCTGGGGAGCTGCCCAGAGCGCTTGCACGGGTCACTCGGGGACACAGCAGGGGCTCATCTCAGCCGCCCCGAGGCCTGACAGAGCTTGGGAGGAGGCGAGGAGCACGCGGGCCCTCCCGGGATAGCACCCGGAGGCGAGGAGCACGCGGGCCCTCCCGGGATAGCACCCGTCGAGCCAGTTGGGCATGTCCTGGTCCCGGTTTCTTCCCTTGTGGGGCAGTTCCCCTCCGACTCTGGGACTGGATGAGATCGGCCACCGAGCCAAACGCCTCCCCCAGCTGCTCTGCAGAGGCCTCCATCCTTCCCTGGGCCTGCCGCGGGCTGCGGCGCCAACTCAGTCCCTCAGCTGGAGCCCGAGCGCTGATGCCACCTTGGCTCTGGTGCCGCATGAGGATTTGGGGAGGCCCCTTGCGGGGGGCAGTGTCAGCAGCGCTCGCTCTCCGTCCACGGCCTGCCCCTCTAGGGTCGGCGGTTGGGCTCAGCTGTGGGGGGCGGGAGGGTGTCTGCTGGGCGTGGGCCTCGCCCGTCGTGGACAGAGCGCAGCTGACGGGAGTCCCGGGCCGCAGGGGAAGGGACGGCCTCAAGAGAGGGATAGCGATCCCTGCAGGGGGCGGAGCGGGCGGGAAATCCCCTGTCTCGGCCGGAAAAAATTCCCCCCTCCCCTGGCTGGCTTTACTCTCCCCACTCAGCTGGATGGACGGCAGCTGTCAGGGGCCCAAAGTGAACCACCACCACCCCCGCAGGCAGGAAGCAGGCAAGCAAATAAATAAATAAAAATGCCAGGAAAACACATTCCGCGAGCGAGCGCGAGCCCGCCCCCCAGCAGCTCTTCTGCCGGCGCCGCCGATGCAGCAACAGCCGCGTTTGGGTCCAGCCCCTCCAACCATCTCTTCCACTCCGGCAGCCGCAGCCAATCAGGGCCCGCCATCCCAGCAGGAAAAGCAACTGCCATGGAAACAGAGCATCCACGACTCAGGGAGCAGGCAACCGGCCACGCCTCCCCCTTCGCGCCAACCGAGCGCCCGGAAGGCTAGCGGGGGCACGTCTAGGGCACTGGGTCCCGGGCAGCCGCAGAGCCACGAGGAGGCGCGCCGGCCGAGCCTGGGAAACACACCAAGCGGCTCAGCAACAGCCGCAAGGACTCGGCGCAACAGCCAAGCGCAGCAGTTTCCAGTGACTGGCAGCGCCGGGGCTGAGGCCCGCCTGCATTGGCTTTCTTTCCAGAGCTGGGTAGGGGCTAGCAGGTGGCACTCTGCATATGTTCAGAGGCTCCAGTTCTTACTGTGGCTTCCGATGGTGCGAGGCTGGGCCCCGGTACTGAAAACTGGAGCCCCGTCCGACTTGCTTGCAAGACTTGGGGCCCAGATCCACCCTCAAGGGCAAGTCTCTCTCAGTTTCTCAGCGCAACTTCTTTTTGAAATAAAAGACGCCAGAGCCAGAAAACAAGTTACCAGGATCTGGCTGCTGCAGCGCTGATGAATACTCTTGCAAGGAGAGGCTCGGGGCAGCCATCCCCGCCTGTGGCGCTCAAAGGCCGGATGCGGCTCTTCCTGCAAGGGCCCCCGGTTGCTGGGAGGAATCACAAGCGCGGCTCTTCGCTCGAGTCCTGCTTGCGGGCCTCTTCCTGTTGGGACGTCCTCTGGACCGCTGTGAGGACAGGAGAGGATGGACGAGGGGGCCCCTTGGGCCTGCTCCAGCTGCTGCTGCTACTCTTATTTAGCCCACCCCCTCAAAGCTAGTGGTCACGGACATACACATCTTGTGGACGCAAGTTCCATCTTTTCGCCGCTCACTTTTGGTGCACAGACAACCCTGCATGGTGATTTATTGCAGCTCCTCACATGGGACACTGCCACAGTGACTGACCTGCCGCGAAGACCACGAATGGTGGCTGTGGCGCTGGTGCGGAGAGTCTCTGCACGTGCCCACGCCCTTGCCCCGGGGCCCTCACTGTGGACATGGAGTCATGAAGGCTACACCCTTGTGACTTGCCATCCAGGGGAGCAGAGTCCTCCTCTGGGAGAGGCCACCCCACCGTCGCAGGAGCAAACTCCCCAAGAACCAGTCTGAATAAATTGCCAGAGTCCATCATAAACCAGCGTCCCTCTATTGCTAGACCAGAGAGGAGCCCCCCGCCGTCCTAGAGCTCCATCCAATTAGGCCGTGGGGTAAAAAAAAGCACATAACCTAAGAACAAATATTGTCTTGGTCCCATCCTCTGCCTAGATGCACGATGTGCCATGAGGTAAGTTCAGGTGGGCTCCCAGGCCGAAGTGGCCAGCGATGGGCATGATCCACTGGCCTCTTCGGCGCAAGCCTACCAGGAGCTCGGCGGCAGCACTCCTCCTGGGCTTGTGCAGGAGAAAGCCCCAGCCCTGCCTGCTCCCAGCCCCGCGCAGGTAGCCAAGGAGCCCGCCTCGCCCTGCTGATGCTCTGCCAGCCTCTGTGGCCCTGGCTTAGACGGCATCCTTCCATCCGATGCTGCCATCTCGTGGGATGAAAAGGTAGTGGTACCAGGCCGGCTGCCAGCCTATCGGGACTCTCCCGAGCCGCCTGCGGGACGCTGGGCCCCGGAGTGGCGCAGCCGAGAGATCGTCGACTGGGGACAGATTAGACGGCAAATTGAGCACAACTTTTCATCCCAACAATGTTCCTGAGTCAGCATTTACACCTTACTGCAGCTGAGGGAAGGCCGCCAGATCTGCCAGGGGGCATGGGGCGCTTGGCCTCTCCCCGCCGTGGCCAGCTCTTTGCCTCACCCTGAGCCTCACCTGCTCCTGGGCTTCCATCACTGATTGATTATCATGTTTAGCAGTTTCTGCAGTATGACACTGCTTATACCCCCCATATTTCGAGAGACCCAGGCGGGTCCCCAAAAGTCTAGGTCCAAGTTGGGACATGGAGCTCAGCGACCAAGTCTAGCGCCTGCCCCCTTCTTAGTCGAGGGTGTGCTTTAAGTTGGATTCCTGCATTGAGCAGGGGGTCGGACTTTTAGGCCCCTTCCGACTCTATAGTTCTATGATTCTGTGAGGTTCCGCAGGAGGCCCCAGACTGAGGCTTCCTGAGCCGCGCAAGGAAGGAAAGGATGGCGCGCAACCGCGATCTCCTCGGTCGGCGGCCTGCGTGGGAGCGGCCCTCAGTGAGAAACGGTGCAATCCAGAGTGCCGCCGACAAGGGGGCGCCGGCAGGCAGGGAGGCTGGGAGGAGCTACTAGCGGGCAACCTCGGGATTCTGCGCAGCCTCCCAGACGGGGCGGGGGTGGACACAAGAAGAGTGCCCTCCCTCCACCTCAGGGAAGGAAGCGGAAATGGTCCCCACGTGGTGACGGGGAGGGCGGGGCAGAACAGTTTCTGGCTCTCTTGGGGGGGCAGGTAAGGAAGCGCTAGGACGCCTGGGTTCTCCGGACGGGCGAAGGCCCGGACCGGCTCCAGGCTCGAGTTTCCCGGAGCGACTGGGGCTGGAAAGGGGTCTTTAAGCTCTCTGATTCTGCTTTTCCTTGCAGAGCGGCGCTGTCCGTCCGCCCCTTCGGGAGAGATGGTAAGGGAAAGCCGCCTAGGGCTGCCCGGGAGCGGGGGGACGACGAGGAAGGGCCCCTCATGGTGGGGGCGGGTAGTGCTCCTGGACACCCCCGCGGGGGTTCCTACGCCCGTCGGCCTGCAGCGCGGCTGGCAAAGGCTTTGCCGACCCAGCCCCGCGGCGAGTGCCCGTCCCGGCCAGATGGGCTCCTCAGGCTCCGAGGCTGACCCCGTCTCCTCCCTGCGGTGGGTTGCTTTCCTCGCCGTGCCCGGCGGGGCGCCCTCTCTGGGGCGGGGGCGGCGGCCGCTCTCTTCCGCCCCGCCGCTGCGCCCTCCCCCCTTAGCGCTCTCTCCCCTCCCCCCCAGTCTGTCTCCTTGGACCTGAAGTCGAAGGAGGACAAAGACGCGGAGCTGGACAAGCGGATCGAGGCCCTGCGGCGCAAGAATCAGGCCCTCATCAAGCGCTACCAGGTGCGGAGGGGCCTTGTTTTGCCACGCCGGCCCTGAGCGCGTTGGGTGTAGATGGGGCAGCCGAATCCAGAGGCAGTGACGGGTCTTCTCCAAGTGGCTGGTCTTGTGCACGGTGGACTGTGCTGTGCTGCGGGGCTTTGTCACGTCGGGGGGGGGGCATGTGCTCCGCAGTAAGGTGAGGGATCGGCCCCACCCAATAGACACGCCTGAGCTGAGGCACTTAGGAGGCTAATCTGCGGGGGGGGGGGAGGCGACCTGGCTAAGCGAGCCCCGCAGTCTTGCTGAAAAAGTGGGTGTCAGGAGCAGGTGTGGGACCTTGGTGCTCAGCCGGGAGGGGCTCTTGGGGTCTCCCATGGTTTGTTGAGGGTGGGGCTGGCTGTAACACAGTTTATTCCTCTCTTTCCCGCCCCCCCCAGGAGATTGAAGAGGACCGCAGGAAGGCTGAGCAAGAGGGCATTGCTGTGACGGGCATTCGTCGGCCCCGCTCTGTGGAAGGGGAGGGACCAGAGAGGCGGCGGGGGGAACTGGACTCCCCCACCTTGACTGTGCAGGTCTTGCTGTCCCCAGAGGTGAGGGCCCAGAGGGTTCTCTTCTACGATCAGGTGTGGGGAAGCCGCCAGGGGGAAACTGCTACCCTTTCCTTTCCCCCCACAGGAAAAGCGTGTGGTCAGCAGCGAGAGGAAGCCGCCCACCCGTGTCAAGGCCTTCCGCAGCAGTCCAAACGCCCAGAGTTCTGTCCGTGGAGGCCCCTATCCAGGCAGCCGCTCCCCCCCAAAAGCAGATGCCCCCCCAGGGCAGCCAAGTTGGGAAGGGGCTGGCCGAGAGGGCCAGGGGGATGACAAGCGGGCAGGGTGCGGGGGACGCGGCCGGAGGCTTCGGGGGCGAGCGGGGCGAGCGGGGCCTGCTGGAGATGCGGCGGGGCCTGACAGGAGATCCCAGGTGAGCTGTCGGGGGCTGAATGGAGCCAGGAGGGCGGCGGAGTTGGCAGTATTAGGGTGGGTCTGCACTGAGCCCCTTGCCCTTCTGCAGGAGTGGGAGGAACGTCGCCGGCAGAACATTGAGAGGATGAATGAGGAGATGGAGAAGATTGCAGACTACGAGCGCAGCCAGCGCGTGAGTGCCGGGGGGGAAGGGGGTAGCTCGTTCCCCCAGTTGGGTCCAGGATGGGGCAGTAGGGACTCCCAGTGCTGCTGCCCCTTGGATGCATGAGAGCTGCTGGTGGGGTTCTTGTTTTGTGCTGTGCAAGGCAAAATGGGCTGAGTTGCCCACATCCCCTGAACTCCCCACATCCCCTGAACTCCCCACATCCCCTGAACTCCCCACATCCCCTGAACTCCCCACATCCCCTGAACTCCCCACTGGTTGGGCTGGATCAGATCTGCTGGTCTTTTTCCTAGCAGGATGGACTCCAGGAGAAGAACCCCGTTCGGAACTTTTTGGATGACCCCCGGCGCAGCGGGCCCTTTGCTGAGACTGACAGACGGGAGGGCAGTCGGCGCCACATGCGGAACTGGGGCGGGGCAGACTTTGACAAAGTGAAGACTGGCATGGAGCAGGGCAAGGAGTGGCTTCCCCCGGTACGGGGAGTGAATGTGAGCAAGCGGGTGTGATAAGGGATAGCAGTTTCCAGAGGTGTTTTCATGGGGGGTTGTTGGTACCATCCCCTAGAACAGAGGCGACAAATGTGAAGCCCTGCAGGCAAATGTGGTTCTCCAGGTCTCTGTATGTGGCCCTTGGAACTCTTCCACAAGCCACATCCCTCACTGGTCCTGCATCACACCCTCCTGGAGTCTTTTTGCCTGGCTGGAGATGTCGCCTTGAACTCTGGCCATGCCTCCTGCGTCCCTGGATGGAGAGGCGTGCAAGAGGGTGCATGAAACCAGGCTGCTGGACAAAGGCAAGCTTCCGTCTGATGCTTTTGCCAGTGGCCCTGCCCACCCCAGGCATGTGCTTTTGGGCTGAACAGTTGTGTAAATTGGTATAAATGTCAGCAGAGTAACTCAGCGGTCTGAAATGCGTGTGTGCCAGTGTGTGCGTTTACCTAAGTAGGCAGGCTTTTACCCTGCGTTGAAATCACTGTGAGTTAAGACTTAGTAAACTAAGAAAAGCTACTTTATTTATAGAAATACATAGTAGATAGGACGGCATACCTAGTTCTAACTAACTAAGCTGGAGGCGCAATGCCCAGGCGTGGGAAAGAGAAAGAGAAGAGAGGAAAGGGCGGAAGGAGGAGGAGCGGATAAGCTTCCCTAAGCATATCAGTCTAAGACGGAAGGAGTTGGTCAGAGCATCACAGGTAAAGGTAGTCAAGCCTATCCATCTGGAGGACCCGAACTCTATCTCCCTTCTGGAACATAAACAAAAGGACAAAGCAGGAGTTGCTCTTGCCCCACTTCCAACATGAACAAGGTTCCCTGCTTCTGCCCTAGAGCAAAGGGATCTCCCTTAGCTTTGCTGCCCCATATCCATTTCTCTTGGTTTTTGTGGCTGCCCCCCCAGCCACCGCAGCTGGCCTGTGATCTCCGTGTCCTCATCTGGGTCTGTCTGCCCTTCCTGCCAGGGTCGTGGCAGTGCCCGGCGCCGGGGGACAGCGGCCTTGGACATGACGCTCTCCATGACAGGTCGGGAACGGGCGGAATACATCCGCTGGAAGCGGGAGCGGGAGCAGATTGACCGGGAGCGGCTGGCGCGGCACCGACAGCCCACGGGGGAGTGGCGCAGGGAGTGGGACGCCGAGAAGACGGATGCTGCGTAGGTGCCTGGTGGTGGCGGCGGCGGCAGCAGCAGCAGCGTGTGGGTGGACTTGGGACCCTCAATTGGGGTTCCAATTGGGATAGTTGGGTGTGATCAGACCCCTCATTGGGTGGGGGCACTCCAGGCTTGCTTATTTGGGGAGGGGATTGGCTGGGCATGAGGGGATTGGGCCTACTCTCTTGCGGCAGAAAATGGGGGGGGCAGTTGCTGGAGATTCCTTGTCACTGGCTGTTCCCTTTATTCCCAGGTTTAAAGAGGGGGCAAAACTCAGTGATCCAGCAGTTAGCAGGCAGGGTAAGGAGCACCACTGAGAATTTTTTGGGGGTGCTTTGGAAAGGGTGCCCTGCAGCACTCTTCTGTTGCATGTGGGGGGTGGGGATGGGGGAGGAAGAGGCTGCTGCTGTCGATCTAACGGTGGCCTCTGTGCAGAACTCGACCCAGCCTGCCTTGGCAGGCGTAGTCCACAGAGCCTCTGCCTCACGGAGAGCTGCCTGGCCTCCCTCCCTCCTTCTCTCACAGAGTCCAAGCGGCCCCCCAAGCCCCCCACCTTTGGGCAATTCTTGTCTGAGCAGCAACCAGAGCGGCAGCGCAGGAAGAACAGGGGCCAAGGAGGCCGGCGAGGTGGCCCCTCCAAGCCCTACAGGTGAGGCAGGCAGTCTGGCTGGCCGGCCGGCCTGTCCTACTTCCAGGGCCCCTCTGGAGGTCAGTGGGCTACAGGGGCCGGGCCCAGGACACCTGGCTTCTTGCCCTGCGGGGGGGTGTTGGGGTGGGCAGTGGCTTTCCTGCGGCGGTCCTCCCTCCTGCAGTCAGTGGCGAATTTCATCCTGGGCCCCCTTGTTTCTCTCCAGCATGCATGACAATCGCTGGGAGGAGCCAGATCCAGCCCCAGCCCCAAACAAGGTGGCCGATGCGGTTGCACAGCAGGTCTGGAGGGCCCTGGGGGGAGGGTGGCGGTGGGCGGGTCTGGGTGGGAAGCTCCCCTCCCTCTTGCTGAGTTGCTCCAGGGTGCCTTTTTTGGGGGGGGAGGGAAGAGGGCAGGGGCGTCTGGACTACTGAGCAGTGGCAGCAGCACCAGTAATCCCCCCCCCGTGCAATGTCTGTGTGGCACGTAGCTGCTGCCACGGTAATGCTATTGGGAGGCAAATGTGAGCCTTGGCTGAGCATTTGGTTGAGGTCCTTCTGACTTTTTCCCCTGGGGGAAGGTTGCTTGGCCAGGAACCGGGGGGGGGGGGGGAGGGGAGAGGAGGGCAAGAGTCTCCTCCCATTGTGGCAGCCTCCTCAGAGCGGATTGGCTGTCCCCCACTGCCCACTTCTAAGTTTTGGCCTTTCTTTATAGCTGGTCATCCTCTGATCTCCCCATTCCTGCTCCTGCAGTTTGTGGTTCCTGTTGCAAAATCAGATAATCAACCAATATTTTAATGTAGGACGTCTTGCCTACAAATCTGTTCTACAAGCGTTCCTGCGGTGTCTGCCTTTCCATTTCCCCCCATGACTCCTCCTTTCTCTGTTCTTCTGCCCCTTGTGTCACAGGAAGAGCCACCTGCCTCCCCCCCCACAGGACCTGGGGAGGGGGGGGAAGAGGAGGAGGAAGATCAGTGGGAGGATGTCAGTGAGGAGGAGGAGGAAGCTGAAGGCTGTGGCAGCCGGGGCTACTCCACTGAGGAGGCGGAGGAAGAGCCTGACACTGCCCAGCCGCCTAGCCACAATCGGCATCTCTCCCTGGCCGTGCCTCCCCCCCAGGCAGAGACTGCAGACACGGAGGGGACGCCCCTGACCCCCTTCTCACCAGCAGAGGGGTACCACCCTGTTTCTGACTGGGGAGAGGAGATGGATCTGAGCTCATCCCGGGCTGACGCCCCCAAGGGCCCCTTGGCTGTCCCTGGAGAGGAGCCTTCTGCAAGTGCCGGTAAAGAGCAAATTTGGGTGGGGAGCCCTGGCCTCCCTCTCTCCCTCCCTCCCTGGATCAGTCTCCCGCCCCCAAAGGTACCTAAGTGGGGGAGGAAAGTCTTTTTGTCTCTCCTCTCCCCACAGCTTTGCACCCTGAGCAGTGTTGTTTTTCTTCTCTGGCTGCAGGGATGGAGCCCCCAAACCTCCTGGCTGAGCAGGGCGCCTTGCTGGCCTCCTCGGTGTCCCCTCCTGGCCCCAGAGCACCCCAGGCTGAGACGAGTGAGGACCTGGAAGCCCCCACGGCTGAAGCGGGGGCTGCGCAGGAGCCTGGAGAGCAAGGTGGGGGTGAGAGGTGATGCTGCTGAGAGGGCAGGGAGGTTTCTCACCCCACCCCAGCCAGGGGCAGCCGTCTCGCCTTGGACTGAAGCCAGCTCTCTCTTCCCAGGTGCTGTAACGGAGCCGGTCCCAGGCCATGCACCCAGCACCGTGGAGATCACCAGCTTCCAGCAGGTGCGTTTTGGTCTGCTGTCACCCACCTGCCACTAGCAGCCGTCCTCTGCCTCTCCTGCGCCACCTGCTGGCTGGTCCCTCTGTCTGTCTGTCTGTCTCTTGGGCTCCTGCCCGTTGGCCTGTCTGTGAAGTGGCTGGCACCCTGTCTGTCCTCTGTCATGCACTTGCCCAGCTCTCTGCATGGCTGGCTGGTCCCTTCTGCTCAACCCTGCTCTCGTCCTGCCAGCTTCACATGGTCACAGCCAACAGCACTAGAGGTCTCTGAAAGAAGCATTGTGGCCATTTTCCACACGGCAAAGAGTTTTGCTCCGTGGGAGCAGCACCACCTTCTCCCGTCTGGGCAGACCCACCGGCCTGGGAAATGCGTGCAACTGCCCGTGTGCCAGCACCACTCACATGAATGTGTGAGCCGTGCAGGTAGAGGGTGGGGGAGGCCCCCTTTTCTGAAGAGGAGGGTCCACCTCCCCCCTGAGTCCATCTTCCCCAATATGGCTGCTTCCACTCAACAATATCTTTAGCCTCTAGGCCAGGCTCAGCCAGAGTAGGAGCTGGAAAGAAATTAATGGAAGAAGCCAGGCAAGTCTCTGGGACAAACTGGCCACCCCCCCCAGATGTGTGTGGGGCAAATGTCGAGGAAGGTGGGATACTTCATCCCCCCCAAAGTAGAAACCCCCAACCAGAGAATGCCTTCCTCAGCCCCCCACACCTCCACCCCTTTAAGCACTGATGCTGTTTGAACAGTGGACTGCACAGCTGCCAGTTTAACCCTTGTAAGTAAATGGCTAATGTTTGTTGTTTTCCTAGGGAAAAAAAGGTTTATCAATATCTGAATGCAAATGAAGTGTGTTTGAAAAGAGCTGACACATTTGTCCTTTGCTTAGTTTCCTAGGTGTTTTAAGAGAGGTGGCTTCTTGCTGGGGTAGCACCCTGGGGGGCTGGCTTTATACTTCTGGTGGGTTGGTTTTGGGTGATGAGCACAGAAAGAAGTTTTTTCAAAGGAAGATGCTCAGAACAGCTTGGGAGTATTTATTTTAATTATTTATTTATTTGATTTATATCCCACCCTTCCTCCCAGTAGGAGGCCAGAGTGGCAAATACAAGCACTAAAACACTTTAAAACATCATAAAAACAGACTTTAAAAAATATTTAACAAAACATCCTTAAAAACATCTTTTTTTAAAAAAGCTTGAAAAACACATTAAAAAGCAATTCCAACACAGACGCAGACTGGGATAAGGCTTGTTGGAAGAGGAAGGTCTTCAGTACGTCCCGAAAAGATAATTATGGTCCTGTCTAGTATTTAAGGGGAGGGAATTCCAAAGGGAAGGTGCCACAATGCTGAAGGTCCACTTCCTCTGTTGTGTGGAATGGACCTCCTGATAAGATGGTACCTGCAGGAGGCCCCCACCTGCAGAGTGCAGGGATCGACTGGCTTGAGTTGCTGGGGAGAAGGCAGACTGAATGGTAGCTGAATCAACTAACTGAAGGGGGGAGCACTATTATCTCCCCAGCCTTTAAGCTCAGTGTTTGGCATAATTTTAAACCTCACAAATACATAAGAATGTAAGGAGAGCCTGCTGGATCAGCCACTGGCCCCTCTAGTCTACCACATCCTGCCCTCACAGTGGCCAAGCAGCTGCCCCACTGGGAAGAGGCCCACCAGCAGGACCTGAGTGCAAGAGCAGCACTCTCCTGCGGCTGAGAGTTCATAGCGTATCGGCTGACAGCTAGTCTGCAGGTGAGGCCCAGTAGGTGAGGCACGCTCTGCCTCTTTCCAGCCATAGCTTGGCTGTAGGCTTTCCCCAGGGGCTGCAGAAAGGCTCGGGTTCGCCCCCCCAGCATCTCCACGTAGGAAAGGGTCTTGGAGTTGGAAAAGGTTCAGAAGAGGGCAACCAGAATGATCAAGGAGATGGAGCAACTCCCTTACGAGGAAAGGTTGCAGCATTTGGGGCTTTTTAGTTTAGAGAAAAGGCGGGTCAGAGGAGACATGATAGAAGTGTATAAAATTATGCATGGCATGGAGAAAGTGGATAGAGAAAAGTTCTCCCTCTCTCATAATACTAGAACTCGTGGACATTCAAAGAAGCTGAATGTTGGAAGATTCAGGACAGACAAAAGGAAGTACTTCTTTACTCAGCGCATAGTTAAACTATGGAATTTGCTCCCGCAAGATGCAGTAATGGCCACCAGCTTGGACGGCTTTAAAAGAAGATTAGACAAATTCATGGAGGACAGGGCTATCAATGGCTACTAGCCGTGATGGCTGTGCTGTGCCACCCTAGTCAGAGGCAGCATGCTTCTGAAAACCAGTTGCCGGAAGCCTCAGGAGGGGAGAGTGTTCTTGCACTCGGGTCCTGCTTGCGGGCTTCCCCCAGGCACCTGGTTGGCCACTGTGAGAACAGGATGCTGGACTAGATGGGCCACTGGCCTGATCCAGCAGGCTCTTCTTATGTTCTTAAGTTCTTGGGCTGCCTCTCTGAGATCCAAGGGAGCTGCCTCCAGGGCCCCAGACTGGCCTGCTGTGCTACTCTGTGCAGCCTTGGCAGGGGTCGCCCCTCCATCCCCTAATCCTGCCACACAAGTCTTGCCACCTCAGCATGGCAGTGGGGAGCTTTGCTGTCTGCCTCTGTCTGCTTGATCAAAGTTCCTCTCTTCCTCTCGGAGGGTTGCTTTGGGCTCTTCAGGAGGAATGGTCTGCGGGTGTGTGGCGTGTTGGGGGGTGCGTCCCGCTGCCCGTGGGAGCCTGGCCCCACTGCCTGACCCTCCTGTGCCCAACATGGACTATGCCTCGGGCAGCGCCACTTGGCCTCATTGGTCCTGGCACTAGGTGGGCTGCAGCAGAGGGGGGGCACCTCTGGGAGGGGCTGCCCTCCCCCAAATATTTTTTGCTCCTGCTTTTGGAGGGGCAGCAGCTGCATGTGCCGGGCCAAGGGGCAGGAAGCTGTCTTGGGCCAGATGGGATTTATCTCTCCTCAACACCTGAAGCTCCCCTTCCCTCCTGCCCCAGCTGTGGAGGAGTCTGTGTCCACCTCTTCTCTCCTGCTCCCCCCAAAGCAGACTCTGCTCTAATGTGGGGGCTTTTGAAATGGGATGATGCTGCCATCTGCTGGCAAAGCAGGGAGCTGCAGGGAGCCCGTTTTGTTCCTCCTCTAGCTGCATGGCACCCGCTGGAGCCTTTGGACACAGCAAGGCGTGGTGGACATAGCTGTGCTAGCCACTTGCAGAGGCAAATGTGTGCACTTCAGAAAGTTCCCATAAACCCCTCCCCCTGCCAATGGCAATGCATAACATTCACTGGCAGTTCACTTGATATTTTGGGCAGTTCTTTACCTCTCACTGTTTGTTTTTGACATTGGACAGTATTCTATCTTTTGGTCCCTCTAAAAATTAAAACAAGCCATCATATCTAAAAAGCATTTAAAGTTTCAATGCTGAGTTGTTTTTTTTTAAAAAAAAGACATTCAGGATTTCAGTGGTGCAAGTGGAAACTGCTGGAAGTGGCAGAGTTTTAGAAATGTCGGGTCAACTCTGCTGCTGCTCTGGCTTCCCCCCTGCCTGGGTGTCTGTGAGGGGGGGTCTCAGCTGCCCTAGCTGTGCCTGAGGGGACTCTCACCTGGTCTCCACATCCTGGCTGTTTCCTGCTTGTGACAATGCTGTTTCTCTTTTTCTCTCCCACCCTCGCCAGGAGCAGACGGAGGCCTGAGGCGGATGTCCCAGCAGCGCAAGAGGAGCTGGAGCCAGAACACCATTCTCCGGGTGTGGCTGGGTGGAAGAGCACTCCTCTGTTCTGCCTGCTTGGGCGGTTCTCTCACACAGCCTCCATCACCCCCTCCCCAGCTCACCCTACACTGACTTGCCTTTTAGGGTTGTTCACTCAATTCCTGGGCAGATGAGAAAGTTGGCCCCTGCATGTGAGGCTGCTGTCCCTACTGCTGCCACATGGGGCATGTTTTTTATTTGGGAGGGGGCTTTGCTTGCTGGCCCTGCCTTTCCTCCTCCCCCATCCATCTGCTTCTATGCTTCCTTGTCAGGCCATTTCCAAGCGCAGAGGCACAGGGGCCCAGTCTGGCAGGGGGGGTTGACAGCAGCTCCTTGCGTGGAAAAGGCTGCAGCCCCTCCCACGTCTCCCTTGGCTGCTGCCTGCTCTTGTGTAAGGGCTGTTTGTGGGGGTGCTCCATATCATGTACCAATGAAAAGGGTTCCCTGCAATAAAGCATTTGAAGAGTCTGCCTGCGTCATGATCCCTTTCTAGAGCTGGAGTGAATCTGGTGCAGCACTCGTGTAAGGGTGAGCGAGCGTGGGGGTCAGCAAAGCCTCCCCTCAGAGGAGCTTTCTCTGCAGCATGTGGAGGTGTATGTCTCCAGTTAGATGTAAAAGATAAGGCAATACTTTCACTCCTTGACAGGAAAAAGTGGGATAAGAATCTCACAAGTTGTGGCTTATAGAGTTATGAGATGAAAAAAGCCTGGCGGAGGGCCAGGAGTGCTCACCAACTGCTGTAAGACTCTCAGAGCTGGAAGGGTCAGTGGAAGCCCACCTGCCTACCTGCAGGGCCTGGAGGCAGCTGCCTACTCTCTGCAGAGTCTGCAGCTCATGCCTGGCTGCAACTGACACCCAGTGGCAGACTGACTCTGAACATGCAGGTGCTAGTGGGCTATGCTGTGTGAGAACCCTGCCCCTCGCTTTGAATTGCCTTTCCAAGTCATCTCAGTCCTGGTCCACTCCCATCAGCCCCCTGAGTGGGGGGGGGAGGCTCCCTTGTTGGCTTGCCCAGCCCTGCCACCAGCTTTCCTTGTGAGGTGAGGCAGCCACATTTTTAGGTAGGGCATGGGGGGGGAGAAAGGCAATTCCTCTCCCCACTGACAGAGAAAATGTGAGGGCCAGGCCAGGGGAAAGGCAAAGCAGTGACCTTCCCCGCCTCCAGCCAGAGTGTGTGTTAACTTACATGAATGAAGTTTAGTCTATTGAATTGTCTCACCTTTTTTTGAGAGATTCCCAGGAATATCAGACTCAAAGCTTGCCTTTGCCTATCGCGACAGTCCTCTTTCTGTGTTCTGATTCTTCATGCACTGAACTTCTTTGGTAATGAAAGTGAGCTGATGCTGCATCAGGTATCTCAGTTTTAGATTCCCTCTGAAAAGCAAGTTTGTTAATACTAGAAGTTTAGGGAAGGGCAGAGAGAAAATAAAAGAATTTAGGATGTTTGTTAACTCCTTGAGAGTTCCTCCTTGTGGAGGGCCATTGGGAGGGCTGGGGGGGGGCTGTGCAGGGGAAGGGGCATTCGGGCTGCCCCTGGCCCTCCTTGGTGGGGGTTGTGGGGCATCCCCCAGACTGACCTTGCCTCCAGGCTCCCTGGCTGTTTGCCGTTGTGTGTGCTGGTGATGCTGGACCCTGCTGGGGAGGGAAGCTGGAGTGAGAGATGCTCACAAGGGCTATGATGGCTCCCCATTTCTGAGGAGGGGTGGGCTTTGTGGGAACTGTGCTCCAAGTGCCCAGTGTTTTCCTCTAGTAGTCCAAGCCCCCCTCCTGAGCGCAGAGTCCCCACACGGGGAGCCAACCAGCAGCAGGCCATGTTGTGTGTGTGAGCGAGTGAAGTGAGGTGCGGCTGGGACAGGCTCGGTTTCAACCATGTTGCTGCTGCTTGATTGATCAGGAGCTCTGCTGGACCCAGCAAGCTCTGTCGGCCAGGTACAGGTGGGGCCGGCAGGTGTGCCTGGGCCTGATTGGAGGGGATTGGGCCCTCTCCATAGACTTCTTTTTAAATATTTTCTCAATGCAGGGTAAAAGCCTGCCATTAGGTAAATGCACACACTGGCACACACCCAGTTATTTAAACAATTAAACTTGTACAGAATCAGGAGAAAGAAACAAGGAATACGATGGCATACAAGCAAAACAAGCAAGTCTGATGTTGCCCATTTTGAGGCAGTGGACAAAGTTGAGAATTTTTTTTAAAAAAAAGCAAGCCCAAATTTCCTCTTTCTGTCAGTATAAACAAGAAGATTACGCTTCTGAAGTCACCCTGGGGAGAGAGAGAGAGAGAGACAGCTGCCGCCTGGATCTTGCTGCGCAGGGTAAGTGGCCGCAGGCGCTCTCTCTCTCTGTGTCTGCTTGAGAGGGAGCGCTCCTTTCTCATTCCAGCCTTGTCTGGGGGCTGGCAGGTCATTCTAATAGAAAGTGGGAGAATTACCTGGGATCTGAATTGTGACAGGGAAGGTCCCTTCATGGCAAGCAGAGAGAAACGTGCCAAGTGGCACCCTGCACTGGAGCCGGCCATGTTGGGGATCCGGGACTGGAGCCGAAAAGATACTGGGGTGGGGGGCTTCAGGCAGGCCCTGCTGATGTCACCCCTCTTTACTTTCGCCATGTGGTGCTATAAAATCCCCCACTCCAGTTGGGTGGATTAAAGAAGCTGGATCCTATTTGGTGCCCCTCCAGGGCCTTTTGGAGTGATTTGGCTCAGACAGTTTTCCTCTGTTGTCCCTGTGTCAGGAGCTGCTGCTGTTTGCCCCCCCCCCGAACACTCTGTGGACCAAAATGGGTTCTGCCCCAGTTGGGGAGGGCAGCTGCCCACTCCCTCCTCTCCACCCATCTGTCTGGGTGCATCTGGGTCCCTTGACGGCTGAGCATTTCACCTTAGGCCTGACCCCAGTCCAAGGCATTTGGTTCTGCCAGAGGGAACCTGGGTCCCTTCTAATGTTCCTGGACAGCATCCCTTAGTCTCAGCAGCCAGGGTGGCCAATGGTCAGGATGGTGGGAGTTGTGGGCCAGCAGCATCTGGAGGGCCACAGATGAGCCCCCCACCTAGTGGGCTGCCAAAGCCCCCCAGGCTGGCCTCAAAGCCCCTCAGGAGCAGCTGCTTCCTTTTCTGCCGCCACCCTGCCTGGATGATGATTTGGTTTCCGCTTTGGTGCTGAAACGACAGATTGGACAACCCGCTAGACAAGCCAGAATCTGCCCCACCTCTGGGTCCCAGTTCAGGTTTTTTCAAAGCGCTTTTCTCTTGCTCTGGGGCCCCCATGCCCAGCGAGCTCTCAAGGAAGAGTAGAGCCCTGCAAAATCTCTGGGGAGTGGGGAAGGGGGGGAAAAGAAGGGCGTGGCTGAGTTGGGCACTGACAGAACAGAGACAGAGGGAGAGAGCGAGCAGGCAACTGCTGCAAAAAAGAGGAAGATCTGCAGAAGGAAGGGGGTGGGAGAAAGAAGGAGAGGGGGAAAGTGAGGGAGGGCAAGCACTGTAGCAGAGACGTCTGAATTCCTGCTGCATTTTTGCGCCTGCACTTCCACACGCACCTTCTGGAGACATGTATATTTTGTGAAGTGGTCGAGTGTTTTTTTCTTTCCACCATATCTGTGTTTGGGATGCAGGTTGGAGTGGATTCCCAATGGGTAGATGAAATACCCCCCCACACACGACAAACAAGATTTAGTTTGTCTTAAGCCTCTCTCTACAGTAGGGTAGGCAGTGGATACATTTTGTTCATATGTGGATGGACATGCGAGCGATGTACGAAGGATACCTGGACACCTTGATTGGTCCAGGCCCCAACATCTGGCACCTGGAGGGAATTCTTAGAGTATTTTCCTTAATTATACAAGCACAAGCCCTGGAAGAAACAAGCCTGAAATCCTGTGAACTCTGGGCGTACTCAGAAGCAGCTTCATCTGCTTGTATCAGTATTTACCAGTGAAGAAGACTACGTGTGCAAAACATGTTTGGTCAGGTCCAGAGAGTCCTTTAGCCACATCAAGTCTCTTCTGTCTTTCTGTTTACAATGATGATGGTGGTCGTGGTGGTGGTGACCCAGAGCTTTCTTATCCTTATTTGTATTTTTAATGAGCCATGTCGTACAACATCTGAAAGACCACCTCCTTCCCTACAGACCCTCTCAGGTGGCCCTTTTGGTAGTTCTGCCACCCTCAGAAGCTGTGGGGGGGGGCTGGCCTGGGAGAGGGCATTCGCTGTGGCAGGCCCTAAGTTGCAGAACTCCTTTCTCACCAAGGTGCGTCTAGCAACTTCGCTGTACAGTTTTAGGCAAATGCTGAAGACTCAGCTTTTTACTCTGGCCTTTGACACCTGAGATATATTTTTAGGACCCACATTATTTTGGGATTTGAGGTTGCATTTAAATTGTTTTTAATGTCCTATTTTAAAATTGTCGTAACCTGCCATGAGACCTTTGGGTGTAAAATGGAAATGGCCTGCCTTCAAGTCGATCCCGACCTATGGTGCCCCTACGAACAGGGTTTTCATAGTAAGCGGTATTCAGAGGGGGTTTCCCATGGCCTCCCTCTGAGGCTGAGAGGCAGTGACTGGCCCAAGGTCACCCAGTGAGCTTCATGGCTGTGTGGGGATTCGGACCCTGGTCTCCCAGGTCGTAGTCCAGCACCTTAACCACTAGATGATGATGATGATGATATCATCATAATCAACATCAAGAAGTAAACTTTGCACGTTTTTTTCTTATGGGCCAACATGGCTACCTTTGTGTTTCTAGCAGCAAGTATGTCAGCTTTCTTACCCAGCACCTAAATAACAAGCCATAGAACAGTAATAGCATAACATTCACCATGACCCAGTGCTGACAACCATCTCTCAGGGTTGAGTTTGCCATGTTTCCCCCCGTCCCTCCCTCCCTCCCTCCCTCAACAGTTTTTAAAAAGCAGACCTGCACCGACACCCACCCATCCCTTGTCCTTGCAGCTGCAACCAGATGATAAGAGCAACTCACATGATAAGAGCTTCTAAATATTCTGTGTGTGTGTGTGTGTGTGTGCGCCCAAACATCACCATTTTTGGAGGGGCAGATGCCATGTTCATCAACATGTTCATCAAAAGGTAGTAGCCATCTCTGCTATCTTTTCTGCGCCTTTTGAAGACTTTATTCTTTCAACAAGCCTTTTGAGACCTGGCCCAGTCTGCATCTGTGTTAGAATTGCTTTTAATATGTTTTTTTAATAACATGTTTTTAACCCTTTAAAAAAAGATGTTTTAAAACTTTATAAAAAGTTTTTGACATTGTTTTGTTTTAATGTGTTTTAAGGTCTTTTTTGGTGTTTTAAAGTGTTTTTAGCGTTTCTGTTTGCCGCCCTGGGCTCCTGCTGGGAAGAAGGGTGAGATATAAATCAAATAATAAAAATAATAAGAAATGAAAACACAGCCCTGTGGCAATGAGCATTACAAGTGCTCCTCCGTCTAGGCTAGATATGGATCTACATAATCACCTGATCCCCCCCCCCCATTTGGTGTCTCTGCAGGACTCCCCACAGCTCAGGGATGGATGACTTTTTGGGCTTTAATGATTCTTATGATTATGCAAACTACGGCTCCTCCAACTATACCTCTGTGGACATGAATTGTATGAACAGCCTGAATCCACTCATCTGGCTGGCCCTGATCCTCTACGCCCTGGTTTTCCTGGTGGGCGTGCTGGGCAATGGGGCAGTCATCTGGGTGGTGGGATTCCAGATGCGGCGCACGGTGAACACAGCCTGGTTCCTCAACCTCTCTGTGGCTGACCTCCTCTGCTGCCTGGCCCTGCCCTTCCTGGCTGTGCCGCTGGCTTCTGACCACTGCTGGAAGTTGGGCAATTTCGCTTGCAAGCTCTTCCCCTCCCTCACCATTCTCAACATGTTTGCCAGCATCCTGCTGCTGGTGCTTATCAGCATAGATCGCTGTGCCTTGGTTGTCAAGCCCGTGTGGTGCCAGAACCACCGCTCGCCCCGCCTGGCCTGGATGCTGTGTGGCCTGGCCTGGGCCTTTGCTCTGCTCCTCACCCTCCCCTCCTTCTTCTCCCGGCGGACACAATTGCATGGCTCCAAGACGACGTGTGGCATTGATTACTCCATCTTTGGCGGGGATAGTCGCATGGCTGAACTCTCTGTGGTTACCATGCGCTTCCTCTTTGGCTTCCTGATCCCCTTCATGGTCATCTGCATCTGCTATGGGCTGCTGATCTCCCGCGTGCGCAACAGCCGTTTCATGCGCTCCAGGAAGACCCTGAAGGTGGTGCTGGTGGTCATTGTGGGCTTCTTTGTCTGCTGGGCCCCTTATCATGTGGCTGGCCTGATCCTGGCCAGCGAGCCCTCCAGCAGTCCTCTCTTTCAGTCTGTGAACAAGGCTGATGCCCTGGTTGTGGCCCTGGCCTACATCAACAGCTGCATCAACCCCATCATCTATGTCATCGGGGGACAGGACTTCAAGACAAAGATGCGGCACTCGCTGAAGGGTCTGCTGCGCAATGTCTTGAGCGATGAGTCTGTGCTGGCAAATTCCCTGGCTGAGGGCCATGGTGCACAGGCCACCTGCCTGACCACTGAAGACCGGAGCACCAGCACAACTGTGTGATGGTGGGCATGCCTCAGGGGCAGCTCCTCAAGTCAGAGGCTTTTGGGCACCAAGGCTTTCCGCATAGTCTGTACTTCTGCCCCCTCCCCTAGAACAAAGGAGGCACTTTTGCATGTGTTCTGCCTGCACAAGCCACCTCTTGCTGCAGCCACTGCTGGCTTAGGGTAGAGACACACTTACTGTGGTGCCTCTTCCTCTCTTTTCTCAAAATGGGGGCACACAGTGCCAGTCAAACTACCCCTTTAATCTTAAAACCTTGTCAGATTAGTTCCAGTGTGTTGTTTTTTTAAAATTCAGCTTCAGGGAGGTTTTGTAACTGATTGGTAGATTGACCCCTTTGTCTTCCAGGAGTGGCCAATGGAAACACTTTGCTGCAGGCTTAGGCAGGGACAGTAATTGGCACAATACTTTGCTGAAGTCAGCAGTGGGGAAGGGAGGTGTGGCCAGCCGAGGGCACAGTCACTGCAGAATGCAGCCCAAACTCCCATTCTGGCTGCTTTTGAAGCGACTTGCGTGCCCACAGCCTTATTTTGCTCTGTGAGGAGGCCACAAGCCTCAGTCTGGGGCACCTCCACGGAGACCATGTGCCAGATAACGCCCTCCGCCACCCCAGTGTTGTCTTGTGTCTCAATAAGTAACTATCCCAGGCTTCCTTCCAGTGGGTGGGTGGAGGGGAAGAGTGAGAAGGGGCGGTTCCCCAGCCAAAGCCCTCAGGACCACCCTGTGGTTGGCATAGGAGCAGCTGGATTTGAACCAACAGTGTGCTCCAGGCAGGGAGGGGTCTCAGACTTGAAGGGGTGGGGGGGTTACAAGCTGGCCAGCTGGCAGAATCTTCTCCAGTTTCTCTCTTGAGTGGGCCAGGAGGCAAAAAAAGAGCTGCTGACTCCCAGACTTTCCAGAAGAGGCAAGTGTGCAACTCAGTCCCTGAGGATGAAGGGAAGATGATGGAGCCCCCCCCATTTTGCATTAACATTTCCTTTCCCAGGATCTTAAAGCGCAGCGTGGGCTGGTCTCCCCTTCCCTCCCAGCTTCCATTGACTCCCTGGGCTTGAGACAGAAGGACACATGTCATTCCATGCAAGTGCAACAACAGTGTAATGTGTATTGGGACAAACTGAGGTCCCCACCAGGGATGTAGCTGTGTGGGGTCTTGGGGGGTCTTAGACCCTTTACTTTTTTGGGAGCAGGGTCCCAATGTCTCCAGCATCCTACAAACCAATCAGCAAGAAAGAGGAGTATATTAGCCACTAAGAAGAGTCTTCTAATATGTTTCCTTGTCCTTTCCTGCTGATTGGAGCCAGAGTGAAAGGAGGCGAGTCAAACACTGAGAAGACTCTTCTCAGTGCTAACACTCTTCTCTTTCATGCTTATGGGTCCCTAGGCATTAATAAGGATCTCATTCTCAACCCCAGAGCAAAAAAAGTGGGGAGTATGGCTGTGTCTAGCATGAAGGGACCCTGCACTTCTGAATTTGCCACCCCGCTACTGGTCCCCACTGTCTGTAAACACACAGGCAAAAGGTCTTGTGGTCCTGGAGAAAAACATCAACTCATTTAAAATATTATTTAGAATAAGAAATTATTGGGAGAGAGATTGCAAATAAAACAGCAAGTATTGCAATGCCATTATATGTGTCTGTCATATGTTCTTCCTTAACATAGTATAAAAAGTTTTAAGAGGCTGAAACAGCTTTATCCAAAGCAGCACTGATAAGTAACTCATTCCATTAGCAGGGCCAGCACCAGAGGGCAGCCAGGTTGGGCCCTTGTCAAGGGCCTCTGTGGCCTTGAGGGGCCCGTCCTTAGGGTGGGTGGCTAGCGTTCCCATTCTGTGATCCATGGCAGTGTCGGCTGCCTACCCTGCCACAGATTGCAGAGAGGCAGTTCCCAGGCACCCCCAATACAGTCAGTATGGGCTTCAGGTTGCCTGCTGCCCACCCCACCTACCTTTCCTGTTCCTGTGAATGTTGTGCATGCTGTACACACATGCCTGCCATCAACCAAGATGCCCATGGGGGCTTCCCCAAGGGGCTGACACCCCCACTGCCATCTTGGTTGATGGCAGGCACGTCATTCACAGGGACAGGAGAGGTAGGTGAGATGTGCAGGTGGACTTATTAGCCCCATGGCACCCATATGGGTGAGTTGGGCTGTGGCACCATGGGTCCGAGGCAGGCTGGGGCCCAGGGACTGTCCATTAGCACAAGAATTTACTTGCACAGCTCCTCTGCTGGCCCCTCTTATATAGGTCAGAAGCATCCCAAACTCTGAGATTTCAGGGGCGGCCCTAGTGATGTCAGAGGGGCAGGTCATAGTAATGTCATTGGGTTGGGGTGCAGTGATGTCAGAAGGGCAGGCCCGAATGATGTCATTAAACATGATATATTAAGCATCAACCACAGTTGCCTGGAGCATACAATTCAAACAAAAACATTTCTCTGGTTTAAGTGCCCTCAGGCCAGCCCAATCACCAGAAGGCCATTGTAGGAAGAAAGGAGCCTAGAGTTGTGGAGGTGTTAGATGGGAGCACTCAGGAGTGAAGATGGATACCCCTGAAGGCTGTAATTCTAAACACACTTACTAAGCCCCATAGAACTCAATAAGACTTACTTCTGAGTAGATATGGTTTGGATTGTGTTGTTAGTAAAGCTTAACTAGGGATCCTCTGCAAAGATATCCATATCCAAAAAGGATTGGCAACCCCCTGCCTGGAATGCCCTGCCCCTACATTTTAACATACAAATTTCTTTACAGATTTGACCCTTCACTTTAGAAAGAGGTCTAAGAAATGAGTAAGAAGATTCTGTACCCTTTTCGGTCTACCCTGTGGGCTGCTCTAAACTCACTTTGAGAGGCAACACAATTCCATTGAGGAATCACTGACAGAGAGAAAACACACATGGTTTGGTCTATCTTTGCAGACAGCAGCTTGGGAACCACAACAATTGGCCAGTATGTGAATTCTCTTTTACCACAATTGGGCAAGAAACAAACCATCATCCAACCAATGGGTTTAAGGGGGTTGAGCTGAGTGCATGGAACCATTGTTGTTGCTTCTATGGCTGTAAGAGAGTGAGCTCAAAGGTAAATGAAATGCAAACAGAAAAAGAAAACTCAGCATCCCACAACCAGTCAGGCTTCCTGACCAAAACTAAAAAAAATATTGGCAGCCAGTCAGCCAAGGTCACAGAAATTCCCATGCAGCACAACCTGACCCATGGGCTGCAGTTAGTTCAGAATGCTGTGGCACAATTGCTGACAAGAGAGAGACCCTATCAGCACATAATATCTCTACTCTGAAATCTGCACTGGTTGCTGATTTGTTACCAGGCCAAGTTCAAGGTGTGCTTTCCATGTTACGGGTGCTACATAGTACTTGTTCTGTTCTTGTAAGAAATCAGTCCTTTAGTGTGGCAGCACCTATGCTTGGAACTCCCTGCCTATTGATTAGGCAGATACCTTCATTGTACTCTTTTTAGCACCTGCTAAAAACATTTTTGTTTAGGCAAGCCTATGCAAGCAGGTAGAAGCTATTGCATTTTTAATCTGTTTTTAACTCATTGTTGGTTTTATTAGTTTGACTGTTTGTAAATACCTGTCTTTGTTTTTGCCAATAATTTTATTGTTTTAATTCCTTCTGTAAACTGCTTTAAGATTTTTTACAATAAATCGGTATATAAATGTCGTAAATAAAATACATAAATAAATGTTGATGTCACTGTGGCCCTTGGGTCTCTTTCCACTTTTAGGGACAAAGGAATCTACCTTATACCGACTCAGGCCATTTGATACCATCTAGCTCAGTACTGATCACATGGACTAGCATTGGCTCTCCAGGATTCAGGGCAATAGTCTTTTCCAGAAATTTAATTTTGGGCCTCTGCATGCAAAGCATATGTCCTGCCACTGAGCTTTCCCTTTCCCTGTTTAAAAAAGTATCTTTTAAAATTGTTCTTTTCAATTCACTAATGAATGCACAGCATACCTAGGGCAGATCCACATCATTTATTTATTTATTATTATTTATTATTTTATTTATACCCCGCCCTTTAAAGCACATTAAACACACATCTGAAGCACATGAATCCCACCACAGAATCATGGGAACTGTAGTTTGTTAAGTGTGGTGGGAACAATAACCGTGAGGTGAAACTACACTTCCCAGGATACTTTAGGAGAAGTCATGCACTTTAAATGTGAGTTGTATGTGTTTTCAATGTATTGTGTGGATCTACTTATCAAACTTTGCCTGTATGTAAATTGTTTTATTATTTTTAAACAGAAATGAGCTATAAAGTTTACTGTTGACCATGGGCTGCTCACCATCTCTCAGCCTAATCTGCTCCCAAGATTAAAACAACAAAGGGGAACCATGAACACCCCAAGGAAGAAGGGTACACTGAAAATGTAGAGGAAGTAATATTGTACAACCATAGTGTGAAATCAGATACTTATTGGGACATAGTATAAAGAACCTCCTTTAGGATGCACACTTTAACTTGGAGAGACGGTTTGAGAGTGTTGAAGAAGCTGAGAGTAATGCCTTCAGGAGTCTAGACTTCATTTGATTTGAATGCAGGGTAAAAGTCTGCTCCTTCCAGGTAAATCATGCAGCACACGTAGCTGCATTTTAGTTAAATTCTGTGCTGAAAATGGACTGCCTTCAAGTCGATCCCGACTAATGGCTACCCTATGAATAAGGATTTCCTGGTAAGCGGTATTCAGAGGGGGTTTACCATTGCTTCCCTGTGAGGCTAGTCCTCCCCAGCTGGCTAGGGCCTGCTCAGCTTGCCACAGCTACACAAGCCAGCCCTTCTTTGTCTGCAACTGCCAGCTGGGGGGCAACTGGGCTCCTTGGGACTATGCAGCTTGCCCACGGCTACACAGGTGGCAGGGCATGTAACCCCTGAGCCACTCACTGTGGGGTGATCTTTAGCTGGCCCTTGACACCCAGGAGACACGGGCGGGGATTTGAACGCACAGACTCTGCACTCCCAGCCAGGCTCTCCTCCTCACTGTGCTATACCAGCTGTCACAAAATTCTCTGCTAATGCATAACAATAGATTACAGACCCCAGGTACCTAAAATAAGCTGCTGTGTGCTAAACAAGTTCTGCTCGACAGCCAAGAGCTGAAAAGATGTGTGATTTACAAAGGGTCAAAGGGGGACTTAGGACCATAAGAACGCTTAGGAGTGGAATCATGGCTGAAGAACCTTCATTTAAACTGGGCATAATGAAGCTGGTCAAAACCAGTTATGCCCTCCGGAGCGTTTGGATCATGGCGTTTCTACAAGAAGAGGATTTGCTCGAGTCCTGACTGAGGAGCAGCCTTCAGCCAGAGATGAAGCAGCATCAGCCACCTGGAAGCACAGAAACTGTAAAGTTTACAGCATTTTAATTTCTTCAATTTCTGATGCAAATTTGATTTGTGTCTGGATTGTAGAGCTGCCAAAGAAGTTTGGGGAAAGCTGAAGACAGTGCATGAAGTCCACAAATCACAGTATGTTTCTGTACAAATCTTTATATTTGCTGAAGAAAATCCCTAGTGAATCTCTGGATCAGCACCCTAACCTTAAAAGATGTAGGAAATCAACAAAATCTTTGTGAGAATGCAAATTCTGCTGCGGGCAGAGTTAGCAAACAAAGACAAAAAGAGATGACTCACCCTCATGCCCCAAAGCCTCTGCAAAGAAAGGCAAGTCACATATGCAAATCTCTCAATCACCTACAGAAAGACTGCCCAAGAAGGCTGAATTGCAAGAGAAAAATACTGAAAGAGAAGCAGAGTTAAAGCAAAGCATTCTAGTTTTCATGTGTCCGAAGGAAATAATAATGACCATGCAACATGGTTTTAATTGCCTCCAGCGCAATGGCGCACATAATAAATAGTAAACTACTCTTTAAAAGCTTAAACCCCCATACTGCGGATGCGGTTGTGGCGAGAGAAGGAATTTACTCTTCACAAAGAGTCGGGACTGTGATGCTTCTTTGCAAAACACCAGGTGGCGCTATGAAGGCCTGTCTTTTTGTTCTGGAACGTAGAGATAACCTCATTAGCGTCGCCAGGAGTATGACTCGTGAAAGTGAACTGCTTTTATTTGACAATATGTGTAATAATGTTATTGATCAAGGAAAAGTCCGTTGTACCGCTAAACTGAGAAATGGATTTTCAGAAGTGCAACATTACCCAGCTTCGCATGGTACTGCAGTTAAGGGCAGCTGTGATTGAGATTGTGCTCATATCTGGGACAGAAGAATGGCCCATGCCAACTTGGCCAGGATCAATGCCCAGCCTAGAGAAAGACAATTTGACTAGAGGCATCAAAGTTGGACAGTGGAGGCCCATGAAAAAATGTGAATGCTGCATAAAGATTAAAAGTGTGAAACTGAAGTTTCCTGAAGTGACAGGAAAGCTATGAAATCTAGAATTAATCCACACAAATGTCTGTGGTCCTTTTAAAATGCCTTCACAAGGTGGAAATCTTTACATTGATGATTATTTGAGGTATACTACAATGTACCTACTGAGAGAGAAAAGTCAAGTTCTTCAAAAATTAAAAGACTAAGGGACATATGAACTTTACTTTGGAGTTTAGGGAGCTTTTTGTGTGTGTGGTTTGAACTTCCAAGTAAATACGGAACCCGGAACCAACTTCAGTTTCGCGCCGGGCCCGCTGATCATATGGCAAGTTTGGGGCGAGATTGGAGGGCAGCCCTGCAACTGGGGCGATCCGCGGGTTTGCGAAAAGGACATTCAGGCGTTTCTCTCCTCGTCGTTTTTGCACCTCAGACCTGCAGGGTTGGGAAAGCAGACGGGTCTGTCCAAAGAGCGGCAGGAAAGGGTTTCTTGCCCTCCCGCCGCCGCCGCCGCCCAATGTCGTAACTCCCCACCGCATTTCTTCCCCCGCCTCAGGCAGTTTGAGCCCCCTCAGCAGTGGAGGGGCTGGCCAGGGGGCGGCCTGGACGAAGCCTCTCCGCCGCGCGGGCTCTTTGCTGGGGTCGGCTTCGGCTTTCAGGCACCTCGTCCCCCACCCTCCAGTAGCAACAGAAGGAGCTGGCCTGGCCAACCCGTCTCACTCGCTCCCAGCCAAATCCAGCCGCCCGTAGGCACAAGCAGTCAACCGGGCCGTAGCCAGTGGGGCGCCCCCCTAATTTCTTTCTGCCTCACCTACAGAAGATTTTTCTCCCCCCCTACTGTTTTTGGTGACCCCCCTAAAATGACTCTTAAATGACTCAGGACACGCGTGTCCTGCCCGACCGATACTTCGCGTGCAGATACTCTGAGCAAAGAGGTCCATGAAGAGTCCAAGTCAGCCCGGAAGTTAGTCGTGCGTGTGTCCCTCTAACTAGGTCTATAGGCAGTCCCTCGTTTGATAAGGGCAAGTTTCTCCTTCGTAGCGTCAGCAGCTAGTAATGCGCATGCTCAGCGGTGAGTTGCGCATGCTCAATACGTGCGAGATGTCCGCTGAAAGGAAAGCGAAGGAAGACGCGCGCAATAGCTCTCGGGAGGTGGAGAACGTGGGAGTTCAAAAGTGGTGGGTGGGGACGGGCAGGCGTGCGCGCGTGTGCATACAAGGGAGGGGCTGCTAGTCGCTTGGAGAGCGGCTTCTGTTGCCCTGCAAACGGGTCGGGGAGGAGGGTCTCGGGGCTTCCCTTGCGTCTCTCCCAAGTCCGGCCTCGGGGCCGTCACCTTCTTCCCGCTGTAGTGCCGGGGCGCCCAGGAGCCGCTGGGTGCAGAGCCCAGGAGCCGCTGCCCCGTCGCGCCCCCAGCTGAGTGGAGGGGGATCCGCACCCGCCGTGGAAGAGACTCTCGGGCGGGCGCCGCGGCTCCTGCGAGCTGATCTCTGCGGCCGAGCCGTCGGGGATGGCGACGCCAGGGCAGGAGGGCCTGGCTGGGCCGTGGGACTGGAGCTGCCCGGCCACCCGGACCCGCCTGGAGGACCTCTATTTCCCGGGCCAGAGCGGCGGAGAGAGGAGCGAGTTCTGGGCCTTTTTCCATCGCCTCCAGCGCTTCCAGAGCCTGCAGCCCCCGAAGCGGGGAGACGTCGTCGTCGTCCGGGAGGCGATGCCCGAGCCTGGCCTAGGCGCCGCGGGGCTGCCCCAGGAGTATGACCCCCGGTACCGCTCCAGCCTGTGGGTGCCGGAGCGAAAGGCGCCCGGCGTGGCTCCGGGGCAGGCGCGTGAGTTCCGCCGGGCCCTGCTCCACTTCTGGGACTTCCGCCAGAAGCAGAGCTTTGCCCGCCTGGCGAAGCTCCAGCGGGAGCGGGCGGCCTTGCCCATGGCTCGCTACAGGGACCAGCTGATTGCCGCCGTGGCAAGCAGCCAGGTAGTGGTGGTAGCCGGCGACACCGGCTGCGGGAAGTCCACCCAGGTGCCTCAGTACCTCCTAGCCGCCGGCTACAGCCACGTGGCCTGCACCCAGCCCCGCCGCATCGCCTGCATCGCCTTGGCCAAGCGGGTGGCCTATGAGAGCCTCCAGCAGTACGGAGACCAGGTTAGCCAGTTGCAGGGAAGGCGCTGGGACCGCAAGTGCCTGGAAGCATGTGCAGAGCGCCCCTCCTGCTGCATCGCCAGCGACTTGGGGTTAGGACTGGAGCTTCCAGGTGGGCTGATAGCGAGAGGGGGCTGAGCCGAGGAGGTGGGTGGAAGGGTGGGTGGGAGACAGGAGGGCACCCAGGGGCTGAATCGGCCCCTGCCGTGAGCATGGTGCTGGTTGTGGGAGCTAAGCATGCACTGTGGGTGCTGGTGGTCCAGGTTCAGAGCTGGTCCCTTCCTGTTCAGAGATTATGTGGCAGGATTTTAGTTGCCCGAGAGGACTAGGGATGCCTGTTTTGGCCAGGTCAGTGGCCTTCTGGCTTGTGCTGGCTCATCCCATTCCTGTGTCGTGGGGATATTGCCTCTCTGGGGCAATTTCATGTGGCTTGGCAGCCGCTTGAGAGGGGACCCGTCCCATTCCTCTTCCGCTCACAGAGCTGGGTGTATGTCTGAATGAAGAGGCTTCTTGCAGGGTAGGGCTGATTTCAGCAGTCTTGGCACTCCTTGCATGACCTGAAATCTGGGGAGGGGAGAAAGCCAAGGAGGCCGGAAAGTAAATAATCCAATAAGCCTGTTGAGAAGGTCCCCTTGTTTTGGAGAAAAGGCTGACTCGCATGGCTGAGACCATGGCAGAGCTGTTTGAAATGGCTTTATGCTCCCCATGCAAACGGGCAGCCTGGTAAGGGGTTAGCAGCTGCTTTGAGGAGATTTGCGAGTCTGGACCAAGGTGGGGGCCTCTGGGTGGGCAAGCCCCTCTCTGCCAGGTGTCCTCCGGATTTGTGGGGCCTGATGCATGCTTCTTTTCCTGCTCCGAGCAGGTGGGGTACCAGATCCGCTTTGAGAGCACGCGCTCGCCAGCCACACGGATCGTCTTCCTGACGGAAGGGCTGCTCCTGCGCCAGGCCCAGCGGGAGCCCACCCTGCCTGGCTACCACGTGCTGATTGCTGACGAGGTCCACGAGCGCCACCTCCACGGCGACTTCCTCCTGGGGGTGCTACGCAAGATCCTTCCTGCCCGGCCCAGCCTCAAGCTGGTGCTCATGTCGGCCACCATCAACATCCAGCTCTTTGCCGACTACTTTGGTGGCGTGCCCGTGGTACAGGTCCCTGGCCGGCTCTTCCCCATCACGGTGAGAAAGGGCAGAAGAAAGAGGGTTGCCTGCCTCTGGGGGGAGGGTGGGCGGATCTGTGGTTTGTGGTTCTGTGGCTCCATTCCTCTCCCTGGGACCAGGAGTTCTGCTCTCCGCAGAAGGTGGTGACGTTCATGTCCGATATAAATCTCTTTTCAAGGGTTCTCTTTGGGGAGACTTTAGAATTTAGGGACTGATGTGGTGACAGCAATGGATGGAAAGGAGACAGTTGTGTGAGAAGAACTTTTGGCCGTATGTTCATTTTAGTTCTTGCTAAAGGCGGGGGCATGTTGAGGCCGTGGAGAGGGGCTGTTGTTTATGTGTGGGAGTTTTGTCCTGTTGTGGGATCTTTCTTTGCATGAGTCTCTAGTGTATGAGCTTCCGTCGGAAACAGTCTGTGGGTTTCTAGCTTTAGTTCTGGAATGTTGAGGGCTAGAGTCTTGGTTTAAAAGGGAAGGCCCAGGCAGGCAGGCAGGCAGGCAAATGCCCTGTGGGCGATGCTTCATTGCTTGTGCCTTCTGCCTTTCCCTCCCCGCTTGCAGGTCTTGTACGAGCCTGTCTGCCTGGAGGAGGGTGCCGGTGGGCGTAGGGAGCGGCTGGACGCCCGGCCCTTCTTGCGAGTGCTCCAGGCCATCGACCACAAATACCCCCCAGACGAAAGGGGAGACCTGCTCATCTTCCTCAGCGGTGTGGCTGAGATCGGGGCTGTGGTGGAGGCTGTGCAGACGTATGCCCGGCACACCCAGCGCTGGGTGGTTCTTCCTCTCCACAGCACTCTCTCTGTAGCCGAGCAGGATAAGGTGAGTCAGGCCCAGAGGCAGGACTGGGTGGGGGCTGGACGGGGAGCCCAGCAGGAGCCGGGGGGGGGGCTAGCCCTCTCCTGTGCTCGCTTCTCTCGCAGTGAATGGAGGAGAGGGAGCGGGTTGGTGTAGGGGTGGGCCTGGCAAACCTTTATGGCTCAGATCCTGATCTGCCACCCCCACCCCCACCGCGAGAGGCAGACTTGGACAGGTGGGTGGGATGACTCAACTGTTAATCATTGGATGTCATGACATTGGGTGATTGACACCTATCGCAGTCCCTGACACAGTGCTTCTGCAACTCCTGACAACCAAGTGGCCACGTCCCACCTCATTTGAAGCCAGGTGTAGGACAGGTGGGTGTGGCTTGCTCACAACGACCTTGCGGGCCAGGTGAGGAGGCTTAGTAGACGGGATTAGGCCCATGGGCCAGAGTGCTCCCCCCCCCCGCATGTTTAAGAGCACTTGGAAAGTCTGGGCTGTTAAACCTTTTCCTGTTAATTGAAACGTGAATGATGTTAATTGGGGAGGGTTGCTGCTTTGCTGTAAGGCAGATTCCTCTGTTTGTGTCACCTCTTTGTATCGTAGGCACCCATTGTAGGCTGGAGAGTATGCTTTGCTTTGCTTCGGGTGAGGGGCAGGCGGTTTGTTTTCTTCCCAACGCATGAGCCGCATTGACATTTTTATTTATTTATTTATTTATTTTATTAAATTTATATACCGCCCCATAGCCGAAGCTCTCTGGGCGGTTCACAACAGTCATACATCAAATACAATAAACCACATATTTAGACAATTTAAAACTTTAAAATTTTTAAATTCTTAAAGTTAAAAACAATTTTAACACATACTAAAATGCCTGGGAGAAGAGGAGAGTTTTGACCTGGCGCCGAAAAGATAATAATGTTGGCGCCAGGCGTACCTCATCAGGAAGATTGTTCCACAATTCGGGGGCCACCACTGAAAAGGCCCTTTTTCTTGTTGATACCCTCTGAGCTTCCCTATGAGTAGGCACCCAGAGGAGGGTCTTCGATGTTGAGCGTAGTGTACGGGTAGGTTCATATCGGGAGAGGCGTTACATCAGGTATTGTGGTCCCGAACCGTATAAGGCTTTATAGGTTAACACCAGCACTTTGAACCGGGCCCGGAAACATATAGGCAGCCAATGCAAGCGGGCCAGAATCGGTGTTATATGTTCGGACCGCCGGGTCCCTGTTATCAATCTGGCCGCTGCATTTTCCACGAGCTGCAGTTTCCGAACCGTCTTCAAAGGCAGCCCCATGTAGAGCGCATTGCAGTAATCTAATTTAGAGGTTACCAGGGCATGAACAACTGAAGCGAGGTTCTCTGTCCAGATAGGGACGTAGCTGGGCCACCATCCGAAGTTAATAAAAAGCACTCCATGCCACCGAGGCTACTTGTGCCTCGAGTGACAGGGATGGTTCTAAAAGAACTCCCAAGCTATGAACCTGCTCCTTCAGGGGGAGTGCAACCGCATCCAGAACAGGGCGGACATCCACCGTCCGGTCAGGAGAACCGCCCACTAACAGCATCTCAGTCTTGTCTGGATTGAGCCTCAGTTTGTTAGCTCTCATCCAGTCCATTGTCGCAGCCAGGCATTGGTTCAGCACATTGACAGCCTCACCTGAAAAAGATGAAAAAGAGAAGTAGAGCTGTGTGTCATCAGCATACTGATTGCAACGCACTCCAAAACTTCTGATGACTGCACCCAGCAGCTTCATGTAGATATTAAAAAGCATGGGGGACAGAACTGACCCCTGCGGAACTCCATACTGGAGGGCCCAGGATGTTGAGCAATGCTCCCCCAGCACTACCCTCTGGAGACAGCCCGCCAAGTAGGAGCGGAACCACTGCGAAGCAGTGCCGCCAACTCCCAAATCAGCGAGTCTCCCCAGAAGGATACCATGGTTGATGGTATCGAAAGCCGCTGAGAGATCAAGGAGAATCAGCAGAGTCACACTCCCCCTGTCTTTCTCCCGACAAAGGTCATCATACAGGGCAACCAAGGCTGTCTCCATACCAAAACCAGGCCTGAAACCCGACTGAAATGGATCCAGATAATTGGTCTCATCCAAGAATGTCTGGAGCTGGTTGGCAACCACTCGTTCCAGGACCTTGCCCAGGAATGGAACATTTGCTACCGGCCTATAGTTATTAAGATTTTCTGGGTCCAGAGATGATTTCTTCAGAAGTGGTCTTACTACCGCCTCTTTCAGGCAGCTAGGGACCACTCCCTCTCGCAATGAGGCATTAATCACTTCCCTGGCCCAGCCGGCTGTCCCAATCCTGCTAGCTTTTATCAGCCAAGAGGGGCAAGGATCCAACCTAGAAGTGGTTGCACGCACCAGTCCAAGCACCTTGTCAACGTCCTCAAGCTGTACCAACTGAAACTCATCCAAAAAATCAAGACAAGGCCGAGCTCTGGACACCTCATTCGATTCAACTGCTATAACATTGGAGTCTAAATCCTGGCGGATGCAAGAGATTTTATCCTGGAAGTGCCTAGCAAATTCATTGCAGTGGGCATAATAGGTCTGAAGTCTGATGCAGCCTAATTGAACCCTCACCAGAAAACGTGGGCTGTCTTTGTAGGGCCATGGACCCTGTGATCAGGGCTTCAGCTGCCTTCCCTCTAGGAAACGGCCCCAAACAGAGCTTTCAGTTGTCTGTTGATTTGTTTCTTGAAAAGACTTTTACCGTTGCGCCCTCTCAGCAAACCTGTTCCTTTAGTTGGCTAATGAGAATATACTTTCCACTCCTCCCTTGGATCAAGTGTAGTGGACTATATAATCATTCCCCATAATAAGGACTGTTATGAGCAGAAATTTAAGTTTGCTGACCGAATGGATAGTGATCATTTACCCCTTGAATTTTATTTTGATATAGGAGGGAATGTCCATTTATCAATTCAACCAGAGTTATACGAAAATCCTTCAGCGCCGGCTTTATACAAAAGGGCTAATTGGTCTTCTCAGTTATTTCAAAAATTTCAACTCCTCCTAAAATCTCCACAGATTATCAACCTGACTTCTCTGCTCGATTCCTTAGGATTCTCCCCAGAAGGCTTAATTATTTATGAGCAATTAGTTAGTCTGATAATATTAGAGTTATACGCGCATAGCCCACCTAGACCTTCTTCTCATTGGACTCCAAAGAATAATTGGTTTGATAAGGAATGTATATCGCAAAAAAAGGCGCTTAGACTAGTCTACCGTAATTATAGACGGAATAATGAAAGAACCTTACCATCTAATTTTTATAAATTACGAAAAGAGTATAAGAAACTTATAAATAAAAAAAAGCAGGAAGAAATAAGAAAATCTTGGCAAATGCTCGAAGTAGCACTTGTTACTCGCAATTCTAAATTATTCTGGCAGATTGTTTCTGGCAATTTTTCCAACAAGTCTGCTAGTAATACCAACTCTATTACTGCAGAAATATGGGAATCACACTACAGCAAGCTGTTTAACACTTCTGAAATGAAAAATACTCCACCTATTTTAATAGACCCTAGTGAAACACCAGATTGGGTCTTAGTTGATTCTGAAACAATTGTAGAAATAGTTGCGAAACTAAAAAATGGTAAAGCTGCTGGGCCAGACAGGATTGCCCTGGATCTACTCAAAAGCGGCATCACCTGGTGGGCACCTAGGCTTGCTACTCTTTTCACTATAATTAACAGAACCGGAAGAATTCCCACCTCTTGGCTAAAGGCCTACGTAATCCCAATATATAAGAAAGGACCTAGAGACGATCCAAACAACTATCGACCCATTAGCCTATTGTCTGTGGTGGGAAAGGTATATGCCACCTATCTGAGCACAATCTTGAAAACTTGGGTCAAATATAACAATATTATAAATCAAGCACAGATAGGTTTTATATCAGGTCAGTCTGCGGTGGATCATTGTCTATTGCTGTCTCAACTAGTTGCCAAGTACATCAAACCAAACCGAGGCAAATTGTATGTCGCGTTCATAGATCTAAAAGCAGCGTTCGACTCGATTTCTCGCGAACGTCTGTGGAAGAAATTAGAATCATATCATATTGAAAAGAGATTACTTCAATTGATAGTAAAATTATATCAAAATACCACAATTCAGATTCGATGCTCCCATTTGGGACATCTCACTAGTGAAATTCCATCTACTCAGGGAGTGCGACAAGGATGTGTTCTAGCCCCTATGCTGTTTAACCTATATTTGGCAGACCTTCCCAACATTCTGGAAGATATTCAATTCCACGCCCCCAAAATAGGCACAGTATAGGCCCCAATTTTATTATATGCTGATGACACAGTGTTAATATCTCAAACTCGCCTAGGATTTAACAGATTACTTGAGAGATTTAAAAACTATTGTGATGAAAATTCTCTAGAAATAAATTATGCTAAGACCAAGGTTATGATGTTTTCAAGAAGGAAACTTAGACATAACTGGAAGATGGGTCAAATAAAAATCGAACAGGTAATTTCATATAATTATTTGGGAATTTGGTTCCAGGAGTCGGGTCTTTGGAACATGCATATACTTAATTTAAAAGCCAAGGCAAATAAAAAAATAGGTGCTATAGTTCGTTTCTATTTCACCAATGGAGGAAATTATATCCCGGCAGCTATAAGGCTTATTAAATTTAAAATTATTCCAATGCTAGCTTATGTGGCTCCTGTCTGGTTCCCATACTATAAAGGGAAACTGGATGGAATAATACATTCCGCTCTGAGATCTTTATTTGGAGTCCCTGGCTGTGTAGCAGGAGCGTCTTTATTGTTAGAAGCCGGGCTGAACTCCTTGTCTTGTATATTATGGACTCATACTATCTATTTCTGGATCCGATGTTATAAAGTACTATCTCCTGATTCCTACCTGTCTTGCCTTTTAAAAGACCCTTTATCAAAAGAAACTTGGTCAGGGAAGGTAATGGAAAAGTTATCTCAGATGGGCCTCCACCCCCCCAAACTTTTGGCAATGGATTTCAATAAGGCCAGGGCGGCGGTTAAACTTAGACTTACCGATATTGATAACCAGACCCTACTCAGTTCGTCAAAAGGCCCTTGTTGTCCGAAGGCTATGGGTATTAATATTGTTCCTAATGCAGAAGGGATGAAATACCAATTTTGGTTAACGGTCCCTAAATATAGAAGGGCTTTCACATTAGCCCGTTTCAACGTTTTACCATCTAATTACTTAACTGGTAGATTTAAAAAAATTCCGAGTATGAATAGGTATTGTTTTTGTAGTGACTCAGAAATTGAGTCAATTTATCATGTATTATTTTCCTGTAAATTTTATAACAAAATTAGAAAAGATCTTCTCTGTCCAATTCTGTCAAAATTTCCTGGACGATCAAATGACGCTTTATTAATAATCCTTTTACAGGGTTATAATGAAAACATCACCCTAACTGTGGCCAAATTTATAAATCTGGCCATTCAGCAAAGAAAGAAATTAGGATGTTTTAATATTAAGAATCAAATTAGAACTTGGCCCTGTAACTCTTTGATAAACAATTCAATTTTACCTAATTTATCTATGACGCCTGGATATTCTGAAGTTGGGCCTATAGCGACATATAGATGAATCAGTTCTGATTGTATTCTTATACACTATATACAAGTTTAATATCTCTTGTTATATTGTATTTTTAGATTTTAATATTTTAGATTTTATTTTGTATTCATGTATATTTGTTATTCTTTGGATAATGGTCTGTTGACTTCTGAATAAACAATCAATCAATGACTTGCCTTCTCTTGGAAGAAGGGAGAGGGACATTCCCCCCATCTAATGGCCCTTGGAATCTGAGATGGGCCCTTTTGGCTTGCAAGTGTGTGTAGCTGCCCGTAGGCACACTTTGTGCCAAATCCATTTTTGCCTTGCTCTCCTCTCCTCCACCCTGACAGGTATTTGATGTGCCTCCCCCAGGAGTCCGGAAATGCATCGTCTCCACCAACATTGCAGAGACATCAGTGACCATTGATGGGGTTCGGTTCGTGGTGGACTCGGGTAAGAGCAAGCCGCGTTCTTTGGGCTTTGGGGTTAGCTGGCCCCTGTAGCTTCACTTGCCATGTGACAAGCAGTTCCCCTGGTCTCTGGAAGGGAGGTTGCTGAGCCAGGCCTTTCTCCACCTGGGGATAAGCAGGTCAGGTTCCCTACCCAACTGCAGTGTGGAATTTGGAATCTGGTGCAGAAATTGATTTGCTGGGATGTTCAGCTTTTCTTTTTTTCCATTTTTGTTTACAGTATTTATTTATTTATTATTTGATTTATATCCCGCCCTTCCTCCCAGCAGTCTAGCCCTCTAGGTTGAAAGTGTGTGAGCTCTTCCAGGAGAATTATCTGAAGTAAAAATGGGGTGGAGCAAGATTCTCTAGTGGCTCAGGGTGTGAGGAGGTGATCAGCTACCCTGGATACCAACCAGTATGTGGCAAAATAGCGTGCAAGCTTTTCATCGTCTGAGGAGCTTGAAACCTTGCGTGCAATTCTGTGACATTTTGGTTGGCCTAGTAAAAGTATTGTCCTAGCCTGTGTATTTGGAATATTTCTTAAGGGTCAGCACAGCTTACCTTTTATTATTTTTTTATTTTTGTGTGTGTTACTCCACATGGTTCTTTTGCTCCCCCCCCCCATAATCGAAGCTGCATAAATGATGCAAGTACAAATGTCCTTAATTTGTGTGATTAATTTGGGTGCTTTGCATTGCTGGTGCCATCCTAGTCTGATCTGAGTCCTGTTCCAGCAGGATTCCTTGTGGGTGGTGACTGCTCCTGTACCGCTTCTCTCTCTCTCTCTCTCTCTGCCTGGTAGGGAAGGTGAAGGAGTTCAGCTATGACCCCAAAGCCAAACTGCAGCGATTGCAGGAGTTCTGGATCAGCCGAGCCAGTGCTGAGCAACGCAAGGGCCGGGCCGGCCGGTCTGGGCCAGGTGTCTGCTACCGGCTCTACGCGGAGTCAGATTATGACGCCTTTGCTCCCTACCCAGTGCCAGAGATCCAGCGGGTGGCACTCGATGCCCTGGTGCTGCAGGTGGGAGAGGACGTTGCTTCTTGCCAGGCCAGCCCATTTGCCACGGGACCCTGTGTCCCTCTGGTGGGCCCGGATCTCCCAGTGTTACCCTGGTTGGGCAGTCCAGTGTGTGGATGGGATAGCGGGGCAGTGAGGAGCCTCTAGGTGATCCCAGCAGCCCACGGCCAAACTCGGGCTACCAAACGGAACCCACATGAGGGCCTGTTGCGGGTTCTTGGCGGGCAGGAAGCCCTGGGGCCCTCCTCTGCATTTCCTGCAGCAGGGCGGATAAAGCCCCCCTCTGCCTTGGCAAGGGGGCTCTTGGGGAGCTGCTGGCAATTGCAGAGGCCAATGGGGAAGCTGGCTTGGGCTGTGTGGGCATTGCACTGACTGTGCCTGGAGTGGGAGCACGAAGGGGGGCTTCTGGAAGGGAGCGATTTGTTCACATGTAGGTTGCCAGAGCTGGACCTGGGCTCCCCCCTCCCCCTCCCCCAGTGACCCTGCACGGAGGAACCCCTTCAGTGATGGGGCCTGTGTTTGGGGGTGCCTGGGAAAGAGCAGCTTCTGAAGCACAAGACGTGGGCAGAGGTGGGGGGTGAGCAGGGCAGATGTGCCCCCTGCCAAGTAACCCTTCCCCTTGTGAAGGAAGGTGTTCCTGCTGCTGGAGGGGGCCAGGCCTTTGGGGGGAGGCAGAGGAACCCACCTCTCTCTGCTCTGTGCCCAGATGAAGAGCATGGGGTTGGGGGACCCCCGAGTGTTCCCTTTCCTGGAGCCGCCCCCCCTAGCCAGCCTGGAGACGGCCGTGAACTACCTAAAGCACCAGGGGGCACTGGACCCAGAGGAGAACCTCACGCCCATTGGGAGCCTCCTGGCCGAGCTGCCTGTTGACGTGGTGGTTGGTGAGTGTGGAGTGGGGCCAACTGGGGGTGTCTCCAGGAGGGCCGGAGGTCGGCTGGGTGGATAATTTTAACCAGTTTAATTCTGCTTGGGGTGTGTGTGTGTGTGTTCTGTTTTCAGTGCATTTTGGAATGAGCATAAGCAGAGTGCCTTTCCTTCATCCCTAAGTATCAGTGCACCTGACCCCCTTCCACATGCCAGGGGGACTTGAGGCCTGGTTCTCCCCCCCCCCCCGATGATATGAAAGTTGTGCTGGATCCAGCAGTAGGCAGGCATGTTTAAATTAGCTGAAGAAAAGAAACCTCTGGAGGGGGCTGGGCAGCCTCCTCAGCCAGTCCTCCCCCCCCTCAGCTTTGGAGTAGGTGGAGAGTCTGCCCTCATGGGCTCTGCATGCTGGCTGATGCCGGCTTTTTGTCTGCAGGGAAGATGTTGGTGCTGGGGACCCTCTTTGGCCTCTCTGCGCCCACCTTGTCCATTGCGGCTGCTCTCAGCGTGCCTTCTCCGTTCCTGCGCAGCAGCAGCGGCCGCAGCAACCCTGATTGTGTCACCGCCCGCCAACCCCTGCAGAGTGCCCTGGGAGACCCCCTGACCCTGCTCAACATCTTTGACGCCTGGGTGCAGGTAGGGAAGGTGCAGGCCTGGGGTTGGGGGGGGCTTCATGCTGCAAGCTCCTCTTCCTGTCCTGGGTACAGCATTTTTTAAAAGATAGTGCTGGGAGACATCTGGCTAAGCGAGGGCTCCTCTCTTTCAGGGGCTCCTCCCTTCTTGCACCCTCTTTCTGCCCAGCCCAGTGTTTCCCCTGAGCAATCCAAGGCCGCCCTTACTCCCAGTGACCAGATGGAGAAATTGGGGCTGAGGGGGGACTGACTTGCTATGTGGTGAGTTGGTGGCTGAGGGGCAGGACTCTTTGGACTGGGTCCAAGGCCACTCCCTGGTGCCAGGCCCGACTCCTGGGCGGCTGATGGGTTTTCTGCTTGGTGGTCTCTATGCCCCTTGATAGGGGGCTGAGGGTGGTGGGCCAGTGCCTGTTTTTGCCTGGAGGATGATGATGGTGTCCTGCTGTGGGGCTGCCCGTGTGGGCATTGCAAGCTGGTCTCTGCCCTGGGCGGCTGTCTTGTTGGCCGTGGGGTGCTGAATAACCTTCCCATCCCGCAGGAGAAATCTGCTCATGGCGGTGGGTCTCGCCGTTGGTGTCGGCGTCGGGGCCTGGAGGAGCACCGGCTCTACGAGGCAGCCAACCTGCGGCGCCAGTTCCAAGTGGGTCTGAAGCTGGGGAGGGGCAGTGGGGCGGGGTCTGAGGGGCCCTGTGGGGCAAGAGGGAAGGGAAGCCCCTCCTCCACCTTGGCCTTGGTGGCAGTGGGAGTGGGTGTGTGGAAGGGGAAGGCTCTGCTCATGCCAGGCGTGGAGATGGTCTCTGTCTGCTTCTCCGCCAGGAGCTGCTACGAGACCATCGGCTGCTGGAACCCGCCGTGCGGCCCAGCGACTCCTACACGCGGCAGAGCCACTATCGGGCGCACCGGGAACTGCGCCGGCTCAAGCGGGAGCACGAGCAAGGGGAGGGGCGGCGGCGCAAGGTCCTGCGGCTGCGGGAGGAGGAGGAGGAGGCTGACTCTTCCTCGGGAGACGACGGGGGCGCCAAGCATGGCCTTGACATCCAGGTGGGGGCTGGGAGTGTGTGGGTGTTCAATGCAGTGCTTTCCTCTGCTTTGGTTTCCCCAGCAGCTGCTGAGGCCTCCTGGCTGGGGGTGACTGCTGTTTGAGAGCCGCCTGCCCTGGGCTTCTGATGGGGAGGGAGGGGGAGTTGTGTGCCCGCAGGGTGGCCTTCCCCAAATTTGGGTGGCACCTTCCCCAAGGCTCCCCTGCCGTCTTCCCCAATAGGATGTGAAATTCCAGTTGCGGCACAACGTGTCAGAGCTGCAGGCAGCAGCTTCTCTGGCCCAAGCGCTCTCTCCTGGGCAACTCGCTCTCCTGCAGCTGGTGGTGGGTCGTGGCCTCTACCCACAGCTGGCTGTCCCAGACCCCTTCAACAAGACCCGCAAAGACTCGGACCAGGCAAGTGTGGGTGCACTTTCCTCACTGTAAAACCAGAGCTCCCAAAGAGAGCCTGGCACATCAATCTTGGCGGGGGTGTCTGGCAGCCAGATGTAGACCTGCTCATGCCTCCCCTTCTCTGCCTGTTCCCCAGATCTTCCACACGAAGGACAAGGTGGGCGTCGTTCTGCATCCCGCCAGCGTGTTTGCCACCTCTCCTGAGCTGCTGCAGCAGGCCCAAGGAAGAGGCCCTGAGTGTGGAGCTCATAGAGGTAAAAGGTGCCCCCCATTCTCCCCCCCAGACCAGGTAGGCATCTCTGTCATGACAGTTCGGGTGTGGCTTGGGCTCTCTCACTGTCTTGGTGGCAGCAGGCCTTGCGCATCCTGACTTCTCGCTAGACCTGGAGAGCCCTTTGGTGTGTGTGTGTGGGGGGGAAGAAAGGCTGGGAGGATAAGCAGACTTGGAGATGTGAAAATGTTGGAGCCGAGGGAGTGCGTGCATGCATTTGCAGCCCCAGGTTTATTTGGAGAGGAAAACTGGAAACGTTGGGGAAAATGGAAATGCATGCAATACTTGATGGGGACCTACTAAGAGTCCTTTGGCTGGATCAGGCCCAGCGGCCCTGTCTAGTTCAGCATTCTGTTCCCTTAGTGGCCAACCAGATGCCCCAATGGGGAGTTCCCAAGCAGGGCGTGGGGGCAACAGCAGCAGCCCTCCATCTTGAGAGTCCCAGCAGCAGATATTCGGAACCTTTTGTCTCTGACACTGGAGGGAGAACGTTGCCGCCGTGGCTAGTCTAACTCTTGTTAAAGCCGTCCAAGTTGGTGGGTGTTGCTCGTTCTTGCGGAAGTGACTTCCATAGCTTTAACTGTGAACTGTGTGAAGAAGGGTTTTTATTTTGTCTGTCCTGAATCTTCCACCGTTGAGCTTCACTGGCGACCCCGGTGGGTTCTAGGAGTATGGGAGAAGGAGAAAAATGTTTTTCTGCCCACTTCCTCTACGCCATGCGTAATCTTAACGCACCTCTATCATGTTCCTCCCCACTCAATGTTGTAACCGTGCAGGGGAGTTGTTCCATCCCCTGGATCATTTTGGCTGCTGTTTTCAACTCCACAATTTTCTTTTTGAGGTTCAGCCAGTGTCTGGAAGCATACAGAGTATTCCAAGTGTGGTTGCACCTCATCAAAAGTAACCTTTCTTCCTGTATTGGGTTATGTATGACTTGGCTCACACACACACAAGCTGCTGCTGCCGCACCAGGACCAGCTGGCCGGCCTGCCATCCAACCAGACCCCCTTTTGTGGACATGCCAGGTGGTGTTGCCAGGGCATAAGGCCTCCATCTCGGTTCTCACGGTGACGGGAGCCAGTAAAACTCCTTCCTGTTTCACAGATGCCCAGGAGGGATTGAGCAGCCGCCATCAGGTCCTGGCCTTTGTGTCGCTGCTGGAGACGCACAAGCCCTACCTCGTCAGCTGCCTCCGTCTTCCTGCGCTTCAGGTGATTGACTGAGCAGAGCAGAGCGGGGCGCCCAGCCCCCCCCCAGACCTGGCGACCAACTCCTTCCTCTCCCTCTTTCTCTCCACCGCCCTGGCAGGCCCTGCTGCTCTTGGCTCGCTCTCTGGACACAAACGCCGACTGCACACGCATGGTGGCCGATTCCTGGCTGGAGCTGCAGGTTCCCACGGCGGAGACGGCCCTGCAGCTGCTCCGCACAGCCCTGCGCGTCCGGGGCTCCTGGGAGAAGATCCTGGACCGGCAGCTGGAGAGCCAAAGCGGCCGAGGCCGGGGGGAGGAGAAGCGGCCCAGTGCCCATGAGGTGCACCAGCTCACCCAGGAGCTGCTGACGTTCCTGAAGGCCGAGGTGCGCTTGCCTGACCTGATGTGGCTGGCAGGTGGGAACTGGCTGAGACCAGGCAAGGCCCACACCTGAGTGGCAGAACACCTGCCTTGCATGCAGAAGGCCCCGGGTTCAAGCCCCGGGCAGCATCTCCAGCCAAGAGGCCCAGGGAACATACCTCCTCTCTGTCTCTGAGAGCTTGGCCTGGATGGGCCGGTGGTCCAACTGGGGCAGCTTCAGGTGTTTGTTTGCTCTGGTGTTCCTTCAGGTGCTGTATAGCCTACGGCGTATGATGCCTCTGGAGCAGCAGAACCTCTACGTGGGGCCTCAGATGGTGGCCGCGGGAGCAGAGGGGCTGCGTTGCCTCTTCCAGGGGCTGGAGGTGACCCCTAATGAGGTCAAGGGCGGCTACAACGTTGGCAGCTTCTTGACATTTAATTGCCTGGCGGTGAGTAGCACGAGGAGCAGGAAGAAGTTGCAGCTGGTGCAAAATGTGGCACAACTGCTCACTGGGGCAGGGTATTGCCAACATGTCACCCCACTGCTGAACGAATTGCACTGACTGCTATCGGGCAGTTCAAGGTTGTAGTTTTGGTGTACAAAGCCCTATACAGCTTGGGACCAGGATACCTGAAATACCGTCTTACCCCTTATACGCCCAGCCGATCACTGTGCTCTGCAGGTGAGGGCCCCCTGCAGATACCATCTTATCAGGAGGTCCGTTCTGCACAACATAGGAAATGGACCGTTAGTGTGGCAGCACCTACCCTATGGAACTCCCTACCTTTAAATATTATGCAGGCTCCATCTCTGTTATCTTTTCAGCGCCTATTGAAGACTTTCCTCTTTCAACAAACCTTTTAAGTAGAGACCTTATCCCAGTCTATGTCTGTGCTGGAATTGCTTTTAAGGATGTTTTGTTTAATACTCTTTAAATTGCTTTTAGTGTTTTACTTTGCTGCTCTGGGCTCCTTCTGGGAGGAAGGGCAAGATATATATATAAATAAATAAATAATAAACGGGAGCAGCATTTTTTTTTTCTGATGAGGCAGATTGGGGGGAAGGGGTGTGTAGGGTTTGCATCCCCTTTCCTGATTCTGCACCTGGCAGGAGCAGCAGGTTGGAGCCTGCCTGCCTGGGCTTGATCCATGGACCAGAGCTCCATCCTCTCCCAGCCATTGGCCTTATCTCCTCCTCCGTCTCCTGCAGGGCACGGAGGGGGATCTCTATCGTGAGTGCCTCCGCACCTTCTGGACCTGTCCTCGATGCGGCCTCTACATGCCCTTCACCCCTCTGGAGCGCCTGGCCCACGAGGAGGCCTGTCAGGCACTGAGCCAAGAAGGGGAGCCCAGCCTGGAAGGTGAACCCTCTGAGGGTAGAGCTGGGGGGGGGGAGAGAGGCAGTTCTTGCTGCATTTCAAAAATGTGGGGTTTTGGAGGAGTGAAAGAAGTTTTGCCCGGGTCTTAATTTCCCACCCATTTTCTGGAGTGGGCCTTTGCTACCTGCTAGGGAAAGCGTCACGTTTTGTGCTTGGGTGGGTGTGCATGTGCTGTGGTGTTCTTATCGCACCCTCCTTGCTCCCCCAGGCCCCCCCAAAGGTGCCTTGGTGACCTCTCCTACCAGCTGCACCTTGCAGCGCCTGTACCATTGTGCTGACTGCCTGCAGGACCTCCTCCTCACGCCCACCGAAATCTTGCGTCACCGGAAGCAGCACCAGGTACCTGTCTGAGAGCTCTGACTCTTGTGAGGGCCTGGCCTGGCCTGGCCAGGGAGCCGAGTCTGGAGAGCCCAATGTCCTTGTGACCTCCCCCCCCCCTCCCCGGCCCTTACGCTCAGCCGCTTCCATTTCTCACGGACTGAAGCCAGTTGGGCTGAGATGAGCCTGGACTTGTTGTATGGAAATGGGCAAATAAACACGTGTCTTTGAATAAAAGCTGGTCGTGCCCAATCCTGGCACTGGTGTGCCTCCTGCTTCTGGTGGGGAGGGGTCAGGAGGCCACCTTGCACGACCAGGGCCTTGAGTGGCCCCTTCCGCAGGGGAGCTGGGAGTGAACTTGTTTGTGCGTGTGGCAGGGACTTGTGCCCTTTTGCTGCCTGACTGGTCTTGGGTGCCAAATGCAGCCCTCTTATATCCCTGCGATGGGCTGGCTAGCTCCAGGTCTCGCTATTGAGGACTCAGTGGTGAGCACCAGGAGGGTCTACGGCCGTCTTGCTCATTCCTGCTACGGCGGGTGGGGGGCAAGAATGCTTCTGGAGCTTTCACTGCAGGGTCAACAATTCCTGAGAGTCTCCCTGGGTGCCCCCTCCCCCCCGGTCTCTTCTTAGGGCTAAGAACTTCCAACTTCCTTTGCAGGGCCAGGAGTTGCGGCGGGGAGACTTGAGGGGGCCCCAATTGCCGTAGTGACGGGCAAAGGAAGGTATGGCGCTGTGAGAAGGACGTGCCAGGTAAGGGGAACGCGGTCCAGACATGTTGTGGCTGTGCCTTGTTCCGGTCCTTCCCACACCCGCAAGGTCGTTGGTAGTCCTATCAGCCAACTCTCAGATCTCCAGTTGCTGTTATTAAATGCCAGATCGGTATATAATAAAACCTCCCTCGTCCACGATTTGATTGTGGATGAGGCAGCCGATCTGGCATGTATAACCGAGACCTGGGTGGGTGAGCAGGGAGGAGTTGGTCTCTCTCAGCTCTGCCCACCGGGGTACTTGGTTCAGCATCATGGTAGATCTGAGGGTCGGGGAGGTGGGGTTGCTGTCGTCTATAAGAGTTCTATCTCACTCACCAAGCACCATGTTCATTCAGTTACTGGCCTGGAGTGTTTGCACCTTGTGTTGGGCCAGAGGGACAGGCTGGGAATCCTTTTGGTGTACCGCCCACCTTGCTGCCCAATGGCTTCCCTAACTGAGCTGGCGGAAGTGGTCTCGGATATATTGTTGAGGTCCCCCAGACTAATAGTACTGGGGGATTTCAACATTCATGCCGAGACCACTTTGTCTGGCGCGGCTCAGGACTTCATGGCTTCCATGACAGCCATGGGGCTGTCTCAATATGTTAGTGGTCCAACACATGTATCGGGGCACACTCTAGACCTTGTTTTTGCTACTGAGCATGGGGAAAGTGATCTGGATGTGGGGAGTTTTACAACACTCCCTTTGTCATGGACAGACCACTGCTTGCTGAAGTTTAGACTTTCAGTAACCTCTTCCCTCTGCAAGGGTGGGGGACTTATTAAAATGGTCCGCCCCCGGAGACTAATGGATCCTGAAGGTTTTCAAAGGGCTCTGGGGGATTTTCCGGCTGATAGGACTGGCGCTCCTGCTGAAGCCCTGGTCGCTCTGTGGAATACGGAGATGACCCGGGCTGTAAACACGATCGCTCCTGCACGCCCTCTCCTGTGTAGAGCTCATACAGCTCCATGGTATACTCCGGAGCTGAGAGCGATGAAGCAAGATAGGAGGAGGCTTGAGCGGAAATGGAGACGAACTCCCGACGGATACAATTATGCGCTGGTTAGTGCTTCGACTAAGCTCTATGTAGGAGCAGTGAAGGCAGCTAAAAAACATCATTTTGCTGCCACTATTAAATCATCTCTTTGCCGCCCAGCGGAGCTCTTTCGAGTTGTCCGGGGGCTTCTCCATTCAAACCCTCCGGACACGGTGGAATCATCGGAGGCCCTCTGTAATCAGTTTGCCGATCACTTCCAGAATAAGATCTCATGTATCCGCCGGGACCTAGACTCTCAAGTTATAGCAGTAGATCCTAGTGAGATGTCCGGAGCACAGTTTTGTCCTGTTTTGTTGGATGAGCTTCAGTTGGTTCAACTCAAGGACGTGGACACGGTGCTTGGACAGGTACGTGCAACCACTTCGGTACTGGATCCTTGCCCCTCCTGGCTGATAAAAACTAGTAGGAATGGAACAGGTAGCTGGGCCAAGGAAGTGATAAATGCCTCTTTACGAGAGGGAGTGGTCCCGGGCTGTCTGAAAGAGGCAGTGGTGAGACCACTCCTGAAAAAGCCTTCCTTGGACCCAGACAATTTTAACAGCTACAGGCCAGTGGCGAATGTTCCATTCCTGGGCAAGGTCTTGGAACGGGTGGTTGCTGGCCAGCTCCAGGCGCTATTGGATGAAACTGATTATCTAGATCCATTTCAATCGGGTTTTAGGCCCGGTTTTGGCACTGAGACAGCCTTGGTCGCCCTGTACGATGACCTATGTCGGGAAAGAGACAGAGGGAGTGTAACTCTGTTGATTCTCCTTGATCTCTCAGCGGCTTTTGATACCATCGACCATGGTATCCTTCTGGAGAGGCTCGCGGAGTTGGGAGTTGGAGGTACTGCTTGGCAGTGGTTCCGCTCCTACTTGGCGGGTCGTCTCCAGAAGGTAGTGCTTGGGGAACATTGCTCGACACCGCGGGCTCTCCAATATGGGGTCCCGCAGGGGTCAGTTTTGTCCCCCCTGCTTTTTAATATCTACATGAAGCCGTTAGGAGAGGTCATCAGGAGTTTTGGAGTGCGTTGTCATCAGTATGCTGATGACACGCAGCTCTACTTCTCCTTTTCATCTTCTTCAGGTGAGGCTGTCGATTTGCTGAACCGTTGCCTGGCCTCGACAATGGACTGGATGAGAGTTAACAAACTGAAGCTCAGTCCAGACAAGACTGAGATGCTGTTGGTGGACGGGTTCTCTGATCGGATTTTGGATATATACCCTGTCCTGGACAGGGTTACACTCCCCCTAAAGGACCGGGTTCGTAGTCTGGGAGTCTTTTTAGACTCTTCCCTCTCACTTGAGGCTCAAGTAGCCTCGGTGGTTAGGAATGCGTTTTACCAACTTCGGTTGGTAGCCCAGCTACGTCCCTATTTGAGTAAAGAGGACCTTACATCAGTGGTACATGCTCTGGTAACCTCACGTTTGGATTACTGTAATGCGCTTTACGTAGGGCTACCTTTGAAGACAGTTCGGAAGCTACAACTGGTGCAAAATGCGGTGGCCAGATTGCTGACAAGGACCAAGCGGTCCGAGCATATAACACCTGTTCTGGCCAGCTTGCACTGGTTGCCAATATGTTTCCGGGCTAGATTCAAAGTGTTGGTATTAACCTATAAAGCCTTATACGGTGCGGGACCACGATACCTTGCGGAACGCCTCTTCCGATATGAACCGGCCCGTGCACTACGTTCTGCTACGAAGGCCCTCCTCCGGGTTCCAACTCACAGGGAGGCCCGGAGGGTGATGACAAGATCTAGGGCCTTCTCAGTGGTGGCCCCCGAACTATGGAACAGTCTCCCTGAGGAAGTACGCCTGGCGCCGACTCTGCTCTCCTTCCGGCGCCAGGTCAAAACCTTCCTATTCACTGAAGCATTTTAAGTTACACTGATTTAATTTTAAAAATGTTTATTGTGTTGGATTGTTGCTTGTATTTTAGTATTGTTTTGTTATTTATTGTATTTTTATGCTGTTTTATGTTCACCGCCCAGAGAGCTATTGCTAGTCGGGCGGTATATAAATTTAATAAATAAATAAATAAATAAATAAATAAAAATCCTCACCTTGCTCATGTTCGAGACTGGTTTACGCTTATTAGTGCCTGTGTGAGCTGCAGGGAGGTGGGTGGAGGGAGGATAGCAGTGCTCCCCCCCCAAAAAAACCAACACTTGTTGATCTTTGCTGCCTTGTTTTCAGTTCCCTCCCTGGCATTTGAACCCCTTCCTTGGAGCTCTCTGAGATGGCATTTCCTGTGAGCTTCTCTTTCTGGCCCAAAGAGCTCTTCCCTGGGTGTTTATTGCCAGTTTTTGACACCCATGTCAAAATTAGGATTTGCTTCTGTCTTAGTGAGAACTGAAGCCAGCTTAACCCTTCTGGCTCTGCCCCCTTCCAGGTAGGCCCACCAGCCCTTGCAGCCAGGCCTGCTCTGTTGTCAGAGGTGCAGAGCCCGTGGCCACCTGCAGGGCGGTCCTTTCCCCCCCATAAAACTGTTACGTCAGTAGAAGTAAGTGGCGTATCAGCCGCCGGAGGGAAGTGGCTCCTAGAGTGAGAGAGATGCTGCCTTGTAGGAGGTGGTGGGCTATTGGCATGGCTGGCTAGTGATGGCAGCCCTCCTGGAATGCCTTGCTGTCTCTTGCGGAGGGGTGGACTCGGATTCTCCACCCCTTTGGTGGGATGGACTCTCAGTCAGGATCGAAGGGAAGGGGCCATCTCTAGGGCTTCCTCAGTCCAAAGGGGAAGGTGCTGAATTATTCTCCACTGGGCCCACCGAAATGGGTGTGGTGTCCCAACGTTGCGGAGTCCTCCATTTCCAAAGCATTTGTTGCTGAATGAGTGCGTGCCTTGCCTCTGCTGGGCGCACGGGTGAAGCAGCCTCCAGCTTGCAACTGCTTAATGCAGGGTGGGGTCCTGGGGCAGGGGGATGGAGTGTGCTTTCCATTATGCGTATTCTTAGATTATTTTTAACTTCCAGAATGTGATCTGTGTGCAGATAGGCAGCCCCTAAACACCACTGCATCGCCAGTTTGCAGTGTACTTTTCCTATTCATTCAGTGAAAAGAAATTGCATCAATTTTAAATTGTGATGTTGCAGGGATGTCCCACAATTCTTCCGGAGCCCCCGCTGGGAAATATTCTTAATGTCTGGAAGCTGCTGCTGCTGCTGTTGGAGCGCCATGCAGTGTGATTCCACTTTGGTTCTGAAGGTGGTGCTGCTAAGTCAAAACATTCTCCCCCCTCCCATATCCACCCTGCATTTCAAGAAGCGGGAGTATTTGTCAGAAATGAGTCACCAGCTGGTGTGGGGGGAGTCCTTTGGGTTCATTATCCTGGCTGGACCAGAAGGTGTGTGTGTGGGGAGGGACTCAGCTCTGCCTTTGCCAGGGCAGGACATATCTCTGGTCAGGTGGGTGTGGAGCTGAAGGGGGAGGGTCTTCTCTGGGCTGCCTACCCCCCTCAAGAGAGAGCTGGTGTTCCTCCTCCCTGTGTGGACCTTTGTGGATTTTCTTTTGCAATTGCCCAGGCTGGGCAAGCAGGAGGGGGGGGGAGGTGTGCCTACAGGAGGACGTGTGGGTCACGCAGCCCAGACACCTTTGAAGCCCTAACTTGCCTCTGCACCCTAGGAGCTGAACCAAGCAAGGGAGCTGAGGGCCAGAACAGTAGCCCAAGGCTGGGATGCTCCAGCCTCTCACTGGCCAACCCTTCTTGCCCCTTTTCTGGCTTTTGGCCTCCTTGGTTCATTCGCTTGAGAAAAGTAGCCAGAGCAGGAGTCTCCCTCCCTGGGCTTGCACGCACACACAAAGCACCAAATGTGACCGCAAAAGGCTCCTTAGCTCTCTGCCACTCAAAGCCATTGTGAGAGGGGCTTCGCAATGGGATTGTCCATGCTTTAAGTTTAGCCTGTAAATGGGGCATAATGAACCTTCCCGAGAATAATTCTGTGCATGGGCCAGGTAGGTGCTTTGCATGCTTAAAATATCAGGGAGGAAAGGTGTGTGTAGGCCAAAGCGTGGAGAAGCAGGCAGGCCATACAGAAGATTTGGCAAGCTCTTCCTCCTGGCCAAGGGGTGGGGAGCTGTGGAAACATACGGGGAGGGGGGGCTCTCTCGCCCCCCCCATCCCACTCCTGCTGGAGCTCTTGCTCCTGTTCTGCAGGATTCTCTTGGGCAAACAGCCGCAGCAGAGACCATCTGCTCGGGAGCCTGGAGAAATGGGCCTGTGTATGCCAAGTAAACCCCCTGAGAGCAAACGGAGCCTGCAAAAGTAGGGGGAGTATAGCAAAAGGCCCCGATGGGGCCTGGATCTAAGGAAGAGGCAAGAACTAATTCTAGCCTGTTGGGCTGCTTAGGAGCCCAGCAAACCAACCAAAACCAAGACTGGGAAGCCCACTTGAGCCTCTGCCATGTGCCACAACGATTGCATGAAAGGGCCGATGTGGTGAAGCACCCACATGAAGTCTTGTGGCCAAGCCAAAGTTCTTGCTTTCATTGCAGCCTGATTTTTTAAAAACAGTTGGTTAAAACGGCACTTGGGACTGTGCCCAGGGGGAGTTCTGTGACTTCATGAAGACAAAGGCTGCAGTCTGAGGTGAACTCCAGGGGCACTTACTTTTGAGTACACATGAGGCTGGCTGGAGGCATGGAGCTGATGGCACCAGACCCAAGAACTGGCAGTCTACTGCAAGCCTTGTGGAAGGGCTGCAGGCGGATCCCAGAGAGGCTGGCCCCTTGTGAAGTGGCAGGGGGCACTTGCTTATGATTTTAAGTTATTTCTAATTGATTTAATAATGTGATTATAATAATAATAATAAAATTTTATTTTTGAGTCGCCTATCTGGCTGAGTGAACGGCCACTCTAGGCGACGTACAACATAACAAAATACAATATAAAAACAAAGAGGACCACAGTCAATAGTTATCTAGATCCCTCTTCCAGTTAAACAACATTAAAACTAACCCACCCCAGAAATACCATAGGCCTGCCTGAATAGCCAGGTCTTCAGGGCTCGGCGGAAAACTGACAGGGAAGGGGCATGACGCAGATCGAAAGGAAGGGAATTCCAGAGGGTGGGGGCCACAATTGAAAATGCCCTCTCTCTGGTCCGCACCAGCCTCGCTGTTTTGACCTGCGGGACCGAGAGAAGGTCTTGTGTGGCTGATCTCGTCAGGCGGCATAATTGGTGATGCTGGAGCCGCTCCTTCAAATAAACTGGGCCGAAACCATATAGGGCTTTAAAGGTCAGTACCAACACCTTGAATTGGGCCCGGTAAACAACTGGTAGCCAGTGTAGATCTTCTAACACCGGGGTGATATGGTCACGGCGGCGGCTGTTCTTGATCAAACGACCCGTCGCATTCTGTATCAGTTGTAATGTCCGGACCGTTTTCAAGGGTAACCCCACGTAGAGCGCATTAAACTCTTGTAACCTGCCCTGGGACTTTTGGGTGAAGGGTGGGTAATACATTAAAATAATATTAATAGGCAGGCAGAGGGGCAGGTACTAGGGTGGCCTCCTTGATCCACCTCATCCTTCTGGGCTGTGCTCATTGTAGGCTTCTTGGATGGGTTAACTGCCCCAGAGATGTACTTTAAGCCCCAGGCCTAGAGGGGGGCAAGCAGCCAGTTTTGACTGGAGGGGGGTGCTGTTTCTTGAGAACTTCTTTCCCCCCCCCCGGATGGTCTGGCCCTGCTTTTAAGCCCAGGCAGAAAGTGGGGTCAAGATCCATGGGCGTCAGTTTGTTGCTGGAAAGGGCTCAGGAAGCCCTGCAAGGCAAGTTCCCCTTCCACGCATCCTCCTTTGCATGAGACTTTGGGTGTCTTCAGCGTCCACTGTTTATTTATTATTTATTTATTATTTAATTTGTATCCCGCCCTTCCAGCAGGAGCCTAGGGTGGCAAACAAAGCACTAAATACACTTTAAAACATCATAAAAACAGATTTAAAATACATTAACACAAAACAGCGTTAAAAACATTAAAAAAACAACTTTAAAAAAGGGTTAAGAACATTATTAAAAAACATATTAAGCAATTCTAATACAGATGGAGACTGTTGGAGGCAGTCTGTCCTGAACTGCTGGGAGGAATCCCAAGTGAGGAGAGGGCTGTGGCTGTGGTGGCCGCTCTCAGGTCCTGCTTATGGCCTTTCCATTGAGGTATCTGGGTGGTTACTGTGAGAACAGGATGCTGTTACGGAAATATGCACAGTGGTCTGAGCTGCGTGTGTGCATTTACCCAAGAAGCAGGCTTTAGCCTGCATTGAGATCACTGAGACGTAAGACTTGGTAAAATAAGAAAAAGCTACTTTATTTATAGAAATACAGAGTAGATAGGAAAGGCATACCTAGTTCTAACTATGTTGTAGACGCAGTGCCCAGATGTGGGTGTTGCCCTCATGGCTCAGGAGAGGGAGCAAAGACAGATGTCTCCTCTCTCCTCGGACAGTCAAAGAAGACAAAGGAAGGAGGGGCAGGTCAGCTTCCCTGAGCATCTCAGTTTACAACGGAAGGAGGTTAGGTAGAGAACAGCACAGGTAAAGGTAGGCCAGCCTAGGCAGCTGGAGGACCCTCACTCTATCTTCCTTCTGGAATATATACAAAAGAACCCCAACAGGAGTTGCTCTTGTCCCACTTCCAACAGATGCTGGCCCTGGCTGGTCAATTGACCATAATAAATCTAATGAAAAAACAGATGCTGGCCTAGCTGGGCTACCTGCCTGATCCATCAGGGCTCTTCTTATGTTCTTATTTACAAATATGCTGCCGTGATGCAGGTGCAGGCAAAGTGGTGCTCCCTTTTCAAGGCAGAAGAGCCACTGGTGCAGCCTCTCAATCCCCACTTCACCTCCAGTTCCAGCTGGAAACTCTTGGCTCTTGCAGCAAGCAGTTTTGTGGCACCTTAATGATCAAAGGATTTATTTTGAGGACTAGAAAGCTTCTGCCACAATCAATTTGCTAGTCTTTGAGGCACCACATGATGCTTTGCTGGTTATGCTGCTGTAGATGGTCTCCCCCCCCCCCGCTGTTCTCATCTGCCAGTCTATCTCCTTCCCCCCATCTTTGGATTTGCTGTTTTGAGGCTGCCTTTCTGCCCCCCTTCAGCTGTGGGCATGTCACCTTCTCCAAGCTTTGATGGGTATCTCAACATTGGAGAAAAGTTCCCAGTTATCATGATGATCCATCTGCCACCCTCCTGGACTATTTGCCTAACAAACACTAGTTTGCCCCCAGCCTTCTGCTGAGGAGTGATGACAGAAAGGCCCTTAGGAAAGGTATACAGACGGCGGCCTGGAGGAGGAAGTCCCCTGACCCCCGAGGGTGACCATGAGTCAAGACTGCTCTGAAGAACACACTCACACATAGGGCGGCCTCCTCTTCTTGCTTCCTCTGTAGCAGAAATGCCTTTGCTCAGCCACTGTCCATTTCCATTCCTCAGAAATGTGGCAAGGCCTGGAGGTGCTCCTCTCTGAGCCTGAGAAGCAGAGAGAGAACTGGCGGCTAAAGCAGCAATGCTCCCAGCAGCTGCACGTGAGGCTGGAAAGGGGGGCAAACCTCCCACCTTGGAAGGCACTAGTCGCCTCAGCCCCACAACTGGGCTGAATGCCAGACGTGGCTGCTCAGCCACAGTCGGGCCTGCAGTTTCATTCTGAGCTAAAAATAATTTCCAACCCCCTCTGTATACTTATTTGTAAGCCTATCAAACACATTTGGGCTTTCCTCTGCAGAGACCTGCCTATTATTATAATAATTATTCATTAAAATTATTTCCTGGCTTTCCTCCCAGGAGGAGCCCAGGGCAGCAAACAAAAACACTAAAAACACTCTAAAACAAAAACAGACTTTAAAACATATTAAAACAAAACATCTTTAAAAATACCTTTTAAAAAAGCTTTAACAACACCTTAAAAAGCAATTCCAGCACAGCTGCAGACTGGGATAAGGTTTCTTTGTTGAAAGAGGAAGGTCTTCAGTATGCGCCAAAAATATAACGGTGATGGCTCCTGGCTAATATTTAAGGGGAGGGAATTCCAGAGGGTAGGTGGCACTATACTAAAGGTCCATTTCCTATGTTGTACGGAATGGACATCCTGATAAGATGGTATCTGCAGGAGGCCCTCGCCTGCAGTGATTGGCTGGGTCTATAAGGGATAAGATGGTCTTTCAGGTATCCTGGTCCCAAGCTGTTTAGGGCTGTGTACACCAAAACCAGCACCTTGGACTTAGCCTGTCAGCTAATAGGACGGTAGTCAGTGCAATTCTTTCAGCAGCAGAGTGACATGTTGGTGATTCCCTGTCCCAGTGAGCAGTTGCATCCCCACATTATGCACCAGCTGCAGCTTCTGGACCAACCTCAAGGGCAGCCCAACATAGAGTGCATTACAGTAATCCAGCCTGGAGATTACCAGTGCATGGACAACTGTACTCAGGGTACCCTGGTCCAGAAATGGCCGCAGCTGTCTCACCAACCGAAGCTGTTAAAAGGCGCTCCTAGCCACGGAGGACACCTGGGCCTCTAGCGACAAAGATGGATCCAGGAGCACCACCAGACTACAGACCTGCTCTTTCAGAGGGAGTACGGCCCCATCCAAAGCAGGCATTTGATCAATTATCCGAACTCAGGAACCACCAACTCACAGTGCCTCTGTCTTGCTAGGCTTCAGACTTAGTTTATTGGCCCTCAGCACAGGGTTGGGAATGGTAATCTGAGGTAGCCATGGTGAAAATTGAAGCAGGGTGGTCTTTAGTCTGGATTAGGTAATCCAAAACATATTTATCTCTGGGTCTGCCTACCACTGGCATGTGGCCCCTGACACATTACCCACTAGCGAATGTGGCCCTGAACAGAAAAAAGGTGGCTTCCCCTACAGCCCTGGTTTAGAGGTTTATGACCCCTGTAAACTGCAACTCAGTCACAGCTTGGGACACCTCCCCAGCCTCTGCCAAGAGCCTCCCCTCCCCCCTTTCTTGCTTCCTTCTTGAAATGCACCACACGTTTGTCTGGGGTAAATGTCATTGGGTTCCTGAGAGTCAGGGTTCCTGTCTTATCAAGTCATGTTGGTTTTTAATCTTGGCCACTCTTTCATAATTCTCACCAGAGGCAAGGACACCATGACTTGGCTGCACCCCTCTTCCGCCTCCCCATCAAGGAAATATTCTTGCTGAAGAAATTACTGCAAGGGCACCCCTCAATTCCCCCCTTGCCAGCCTGGTGGTGCTCCACATGGAGAATGCACTCTTGCCCCCCCCCAGGCGCCCCCCCACCTTTCGGCCAGAGAATGACCCCCCCCATTTCTCTCATGTGCTGCAGTGATCTGGAGATGGTGTATGCTAAGGCAACACTCATGCATCTTTAATTAACATATGCTAAATAATTCACAACAATTGATTTTTTATTAATAAACAGTTGAGAGGTGGCTGGGCTCTTGGCAGGTGCTTGGGAAGCGCTGGGGTCGGGGAGATGGCTGGAGCTTCTAGAGGAGAATCTGCTTCTTGCTGGGCACCAGCATCTGGTACTGGCTGTTCTTTTTGAAAAGAAATTTCTTTCCACGACTCTCTCAGCCATCCAGGCTCAATGGGGTATTTCGTGCTGGTGCTCATGGAATGCTGGGCAGCCTCCCCTCCTGAGCCTCCTCCTGAGCCTCCAGCTACTTGTGCCAGCCTCACTTTCCCCCTCTCTGACTGGCTCATGTCTCCCCTCTAGAAAGCCGCTCTCTTTGGCCCTTTGTCCTCCCAGCCTCACACTTCTTTGGATGTGTGCCAGTCTCAGTCCAGCCCTCCTCTGAAAACTGTGAGGGCTCTAAGTGGCCCTGAAAGGCTGCCTGGTCATGGCAGGTCCTTGTCTTGGCTGCCATTTTATCAGATCTATGAAACCAAGCATGTGGTGTGGTGTGTGCATGATGCGTGATGCATATGCATGGGGTGTGCCACACTGCAGGATAAACCATGTCTGAAAGGTGAGGACAGCCAAGAAGTGAAGCAGCAACCTAGAGCATTGTCATAGCATTGCTGTTATAGCCCCCCCCCAAGAATGGGAGAGTTAAGGTTATTCCTGCACGCACACACGCACGCGCACACACACACACAGAGATTAATCTTGTAAGATGGAAAGCAAAGAGAAGCAGGAAAATACTAACTAGCTATCTTTACTTGGAAATAAAAGCAATGAGACTTTCCCTTTCCAAGTAAAGGTGGCCTTGTACATAAGTGCCCACAGCCTCAGTCCTTGGAGGAGCCCGCTGTGCTCTGCTGGGGGTCTGTTCCAGCCCTGCTTTATGACAGCAGCCCGAGAAATGCACAGAGCAAAGCCACACAGGGTTGCATTTCAGGCATCATAATAGGCTGCATTTTAATTGACATAATTAAAAGCTACTCTGTACATCTCATTTACAACTTATTTGCAACAGAGGATAATTATCCCAAGTGCTGCCTGGGGGGACATTACAGGAGTAAGTTGTGGGGGCAACTCTCCCAGGGGAGGTGGGCATGAGCAGACGGTGGTGCTCCCTGGGACAGGACCGGCCTTGGAGCCACAGCCCCTCTTTGGCTGCCTGAGAGGCAGGTCTGGCTGGGCCCCACCTGGTCGAGGGCCCCTTTGTGGTGCTTTGGGTTGGGCCTTGTCAGCGATGGGAGGGCAGGGCAAGTGCTAAGAGAGACAGCTGCAAACTGGGCCCAGCAGGACTCTGTCAGAAGGCCTGTGTGCAAAAGAGGCAGCCCACGAGCTCCGCCTCCAGGGGGCCCACGTCAGAAGGGATGATTCGGGTCCCCTGGAAATTATGCTGATGACTTCTGTGTGTGCTCATGAAATACCTATCTTGCGCTGCTCCTTAGAGCAGCTTTTGAACCTGCTTCTTTTGAGTCAGATCGTGGGCGGGTTGGGCCATCCAGAGAAGTGCCATCTATGTTAACTGGCAGGGAGACTAACCCAATGGATCCTTGTAGTTGGAGCTGCTGGGGGCTGAACTGGGGGGGGGGTCTTCTGCATGCAAAGCATGATTTCTGCTCCAGCCCCTCCCACAGCTCCCCCTCCCTAGAACACAATACTTTCTGGCCCATTTCCTTCGGGTATAGAGGGAGGCAATGGTAAACCCCCTCTGAATACCGCTTGCCATGAAAATGCTATTCATAGGGTCACCATAAGTCGGGATCGACTTGAAGGCAGCCCATTTCCATTCTCCTTTAGGTGCAGTGCTTCTTAATAACATTTGAGGTGGTTTTTGGTTTTGACATGTTACATTTAAAATACAGGTTTTTTGTTGTTGTTGCTGCCGCTGCTGCTGCTGTTAAATTCTGGGGCGTTTCATGCTTCGCCTGCCGGTTCGAATTTCCCAATTAATATTTGCTCCCGTCTCTCACCTGCTGTCGATGTGGTGCCTGCAACTGAACCGGTGCATTAATTGGCCAGAGCGATTTTGCTCTCCTTCTCCAGTGACAGCTGTGGCCCTTGACGGAGCAGCACCGCCATCGATTTGTCTCTGTCGGGTCCCAGGCTCACCCCTGGCCTAAAGAAGGGGACAAGGGCAGGGCCCCTGAAGAACGGGGGAGGGCAGGTTGGTCAGTCTTGGTCCCAGGCTGTGGGTGCCAGAGGCGGAAAACCCAAATGCCCCCTCGCTGCAGTGGTAAAAATGCGACACACAGTAACTGAGCCTTTGGGGGCCCTTTGTGTCCGTCCCCGCCTCCCCCCTTCCCCCAGGGCCCGCTCGAGCGACGGTCAGGCGCCTCTCCCTCGCGTGCGCCCTTTCCCCGGGAAAAGCTCCTTCAGCACCACGGACAGCGCGACGCCGGCCTCGCCGGCGGAAGGGGCACCGCAGGCTCCGGCCAGCCCCTTTGCAAGGGAGGTGGGGTAGGACTGGCCAGGCCGCTCTGCAGAGATAAATCCGCTCCGGGTGGGGACGGCGCGCCGGGAGGGGTGCGCCGGGGGCGGAGACGCTGGCTCCCTCGACGCCTTCACACGACCTACAGTGGCTGAGCTGCATGTGCCAGTATATGTATTAACCTAAGAAGTAGGTTTTTACCCTGCACTAGGATCACGGAGACTTAAGACTTAGTAAAATAAGAAAAGCTACTTTATTTATAGAAATACATAAATGTAAATGTACTGCCTTCAAGTCGAGTCAGACCTATGGCGACCCTACGAATAGGGTTTTCATGAGGCTGAAAGGCAGTGGCTGGCCCAAGGTCACCCAGTGTGCTTCATGGCTATGTGGGGATTCGAACCCTGGTCTCTCAGGAGGAGCAAATGCCCAGAGTTGGGTCTTGCCCTCATGGCTCAGGGGAGAGAGCAAAGACAGAGATGTCTCCTCTCTCTGGGACAGTTGAAGAAGAGAAGAGAGGAAAGGGCGGAAGGAGGAGGGGCAGATAAGCATCCCTAAGCATATCAGTCTAAGATGGAAGGAACTTGGTCAGAGCATCACGGGTAAAGGTAGGCAACCCTCACTCTATCCACATCCAATAGGAAGAGCCAGGTGGGGAGAGAGGCAAAGGAAATATGTCTCCTCTCTCAAGGTGGAATGAAGAACTGTTGGCATGTATGAGGTTCAACTCCAACTTGGTGGGTTGAGGCTGCATGGGGTTAATAAGGGTAGCTAGAGAGAGCTAGACCTCTTGCTGGTTGAGGCTATACCTATCCCTTTGATCAAAGGAATGTTGAATCTCAGTTCCTTCCCGCCTTTCTCAGTTCTTCTCTTTCTCTCACGAGGGGAGCAGACATCTTCTCTTTGTCTCTCCTCTCAACCAGGATGAGGGCAAGTACTGGGACCAGTGCTCGCTGCTCCAACATAGTTAGTTAGTTAGCTAGAATGTAAGGACTCTTTCCTATCAAGCATGTACTTCCAGAATAAAGTAGTTGTTTCTTATTTTTAAAGCTTAAAGAGTCTGACTAATTTGCAGGGAAGGTAGAATCTTAGCAAAGATTCAAACACACACAGCTCGTTCAATACTCTCCATTGCGCAGCGCATACGCAATTCTGCTACGCATCTCAAAGGAGAGCAAAATTCCAACAAGAACAAGGGCACAGCAGGAAGTGAGGTCAGCCACCCCCAAGAGGGTCCCTTTGCACACCTGAAGGCTAGGTCAGAAAGACAGCCCAGGAAGCTGAGGGATTCCCCTCCTGATCTACCCTTCCTCAGGCTACCCAACAGCAAGCATCAGAGTTGTGCCTTCTGCTGACCTCGGACCTCTCCATGTACCAGCAAGTGTGCTGTGTGCCACACGCAGCCAGGGAAAGGACTATTGAAATTCCAGGTCATGGGAGTCCAGTCTGCTCACCTGGGTAGGGGACTGGAGGTCTGAGTCTGGCAACTCTCCCAGAGCCACAGAGGGAATGGCAGGGCACCTTGGCACCTACCTCCAGTAGGTCTTTAATCCTGAGACTAGGATCCCTTTGCTCTGAGCAGTGGCAGGCCAGCAGGAGAGACAGGCTGGTGGAAAGAAGCCTTATTGCCCTTGGAGAATGTTGGAAGTGGGGCAAGAGCAACTCCTGCTTTGTTCTTTTGTTTGTGTTCCAGAAGGGAGACAGAGTTCGGGTCCTCCAGATGGATAGGCTTGTTTACCTTTACTTGTGATGCTCTGACTGACTTCCTTCCATCGATTTGATACATCTTAAGAGAAGCTTATCCGCCCCTCCTCCTTCTGCCCTTTCCTCTCTTCTTCGACTGTCCGAGAGAGGGGAGACCCCTTTGTCTCTGCTCTCTCTCTCTCCTGAGCCATGAGGTCAACTCCCAAGCCTGGGCATTGCGCCTCCAACTTAGTTAGTTAGTTAGAACTAGGTATGCCTTTCTATCTACTATGTATTTCTATAAATAAAGTAGCTTTTCTTATTTTACTAAGTCTTAAGTCTCAGTGATCTCAATGCAGGGTGAAAGTTTACTTAGGTAAACGCACACACTGGTACACACACATTTCAGACAACTGTTGTTCTCTGCTTAACAAATATACAACTTTACACAACAGAGAACACCCTCCCCCCAGCAGTTCCCAAACACTGGCCAGAGTTCTAGGCCTTATACTGGGTCAGAGCCTTGGTCCATGTAGCTCAGTGTTGTCTACACTGACTGGCAGGAGTGCTCTGGCAATCTCATCCTGACCTGGAGATGCCAAGGACTGAACGTGGCGCCTTCTGCATGTAAGTGCATGCCCTTCCCTGCCCCAAAGGGGCACTTTGCCAGGCCAGCTTTTTCCTCCACCAGCTGACAGTCTGCTCTCCTCCTCCTTGGCACGTGTGGAGCAGGTGACCCAGAGCTACACACCTGTGCAGCAATGACTTTCTGCCTCTCTGTAGTGGCAGCAAGTGCCTGGGGGGGGCAGCCAAGGGGGCCCAGGCAGTCAGGGGGCAGCAGAGGACCAACCCCCAGCTCCCACCTGCTAGAGCACTCCCAGATCTGGGCATTTGGCTGTTCCTGGGGAGGGAGGCCAGCAGCTTCCCTTTGGGCCAGCCCTTTGCATGCCAGGGCACCAGATTCTCCTCCCTTGCAAGTTCTGAGGCTCTCTCCTGCCTTTGGTCTGGGCATTCAGCAGCCCAGCTCAGAAAGAAAGCCCTGTTTAGCTATTAGCCATCTTTGCCCCCCCTCCCTCCAAGCCATTCTGCCCCTCCTCCTGGAAATGGAAGCAGAACCCAGGCATCCAGGGCCCCCATTCCTTTGCATAACCTGCCATTTCCTCCCACACGAGGGGCCAGGATCCAGGCGTGGGGTATCCTGTGCTCTTCTTTGAGGAGCCAAGCGAAGAATGATTTTTAGAAATAATATTTAGCTGCTAATTAAACCAAAGTCTTCAAATGCTCTGTGTCTGTCTGTGCTTCTAATTAAAGATAACCAAGCGAGAGGTGCTCTCCAAGTCTCTGTAATTACGCCTGCTTCACACACAGGCAAACATTTGGGGATGGCAAACAACAGCACACAGACATACTACAAGCTCACTAGAGATGAAATATTAGCTGTGGAGATCACTGCTCACCTCCTTGCCTGCCTCCTTCTGTTGACCAAACTGCTGAAAATACACAATTGTTCCTGGGTTTTTATGCAACCACTATGTGAATTGCCTTAGCGCTATTAACATAAGCTTAGAGTGAGCCATTTACATAACAGAAAATTAAATAAGGCTTGCTTGCCCATAAAGGAGCAGGATTAATTTAGCCAAAGCGATGCTAATGAAAGCAACAAATTCCAACTTGATGCAATAAAAATGTAGGATTTTGCTATTTAATTAATCAATAAATCTTGTCACCCTTTGGAAGAAGGAGCCCAGAGCTGCTGATCTTGTCAAAATGAGAAGTCTGTGGAAAAGAGTGAGAGGCAGCAGGAAGGGACCCTTCAAAGCCTGCCAGGCAAGAGAATGCAGTGGCCTCTGGCACTGGCTGCTTTGGCCCTCAAGGCCAGCTTCTTTTATGCCTGGGTGATGGGAGACAGGAAAGGGCATAGAGGAGAGCTGTGGGAGTGATTGGAGGGCTGGGGGAGGGGGCTCCTGAATCATGGGGAAGCAGCCATAGGGGGTGTTGGAAGTGGGGCAAGAGCAACGCCTGTTTTGTTCTTTTGTTTATGTTCCAGAAGGGAGATAGAGTTCAGGTCCTCCAGATGGATAGGCTTGACTACCTTTACCTGTGATGCTCTGACTGACTTCCTTCCGTCTTAGACTGATATGCTCAGGGAAGCTTATCTTCCCCTCTTCCTTACGCCCTTTCCTCTCTTCTCTTCTCCGACTGTCCGAGAGAGGAGACACTTTTGTCTCTGCTCTTTCTCTCCTAGCCAGGAAGGCAACTCCCACGTCTGGGCGTTGTGCCTCCAACTTAGTTAGTTAGAACTAGGTATGCCTTTCTATCTACTATGTATTTCTATAAATAAAGTAGCTTTTCTTAGTTTACTAAGTCTTAAGTCTCAGTGATCCTGATGCAGGGTAAAAGCCTGCTCTCTTAGGTAAACGCACACACTGGCACACAGCATTTCAGACAGTTGACATTCTCTGCTAGTATCTATACAAATTTACACAACAGGGATGGTGCAGGCCTGGGCAACGGCTGGATGCCCAGCTAAAAGGGATGCTTTTTACTGTGGCACCAGGGTGTGAGCGTGAGAAAGAAGACAGAAGGCTTTGCTAGCCTCTGCCTTTCCTGTGTTCCATCCAGTGCTCTTGGTCCTGACTGGATCCCTTGACAGCGGCCCAGGAAGAAGAAATTCAAAATCCAACCACGTGGAAGGCTGTCAAGGGAATCACAATGTGGCTGCTTCATCCTTGGGTGGGAGAAGGAATTCCGGAAGCTGCCTTATATCAAGTTGGCCCACTAAGCCTAGTACTGCCTGCCCTGACTGCAGGGGGTCTCCAGGCTCTTAAGCAGCAATCTTTCCCCAGCCCCACTTGGAGACACCAGGGACTGAACTTGAGACCTTTTGCGTACAAAGCAGCTATGGCCTTTCCCTGCATACAACTTTCTCTCTGGCCTCTGCAGCAGTACTGGAAGACAATGCTTAACTCAGAATTCATCTGTAGCCTGCCTGGGGGGCCTCTGGTCCCCAGCTTAACCTCTTGCTTGCACTGTGGTGCCTGCCTTATTAAGCAGTGCACCAGAGACCCTGCAGCCTTCCAGCCTGCAAGATTTATTAGTGAAACATTTACAGCAGCAATCCAGAAGTCTGGCTTTGCAGATAAATGTCAGAGCTGCCACCACAATGCCAAGATCTCTGTCCCAGCAAAGGAAGCAAATGCCTGTGCCGGGAATTCAAAAAAAAGGGGTGGGATTTGCAAAGCACTGGCTTCTCTGGCCCACATCCTCCTCCAGGAGAAACAGGCACCAAGGTACCCAGAGAGCACAGCCTCAGGAAAGGTGACACTCTTGACAATGCTGTTGGGGACTCTTCTGATGCCAAGGGTGAACCTTGCCATCAGCATCTTCTCACTCTGCTCTGCTCTGCTCAGTCTTCATTCATTCATCACTTGACATTCATCAGAGATGCAACATGCACTGTTATGCCTACCTTTGGAATAACTACTGACTGAGATGTTTCCTGTGTCTAATACCTCATCTAAACTTGAACAGAAGTTCCACCAAATACCTTTGGAACAGTTTCCAATTTCCCGGGGGCGGGGGATGGGATGGGCAAAATCTAGCAAAAGATGGGTGGAGCCCAGTGGTTATAGTGGTAGCTGTCTCCGGCTGAGTCCTGTTCCCAGGTTTCTCCTTTTTGCCCGTTTTGAAGATAGGGACAACATCAGCCCTCCTCCAGTCATCCGGCTCCTTCTATACTCTAGGATGCAGTTCATCAGGTCCTGCAGATCTGAACTTCTGCAAAGTGACTAGGTATTCCTTGACCCTTTGTCTATCAGTTTCAAGCTAGCAAGCGCCTCCTTTCCTTTGCCACAGGGAGAAGTTTTCTGAAGAGGGGGTTGTTCAAGGTGTGTGCGCGTGCGCGAGCATGCTTTTGTTCAGTGGGGGCTTACTCCTAAGTAAATGGCAGTCTTACAGCCCATTCCTATACATACTTACTCAGAAGTAAGTCCCACTGTGTTCATAACAACCGTAGGAAGATCATCAGAAAACTCTGACAATGCAAATGAAATCCCAAGCGACTGATCTTTTGTGTGTGGGGGAGCTCTGCTGCTTGGGCTGCTGCCGGCCACCTACCAGCCCAGGCCCAGACTGCAGCCCTCCCACCCATTGTGGCCTCCATGGCCTCTGCCTTCCCCTCCATGACCGCTGGCTCCATGGCCTCCACTGGATAGCCCGTCTGCTTGCTCACTTGCCTAGTGGTCTTTCCCACTGCGCCCTGCCATCACACCATGTGGCATCATGACAGCGTGACAGTTTGCATAGTTTTCCATACAGACTACAAAAGCTTATGCCATAATAAAAGCAGTCACTAAAGTCCCACAAACTTTGTTGTTGTTTTTCATGATGACTGAGAGACACCTTCCCTGTGACAAAATGGTTATTGTCCCTGTAAAATATGTTGAAGATTTTATTTATATTTAATATTATGGAGGCTCTTGATTTACCCAGTTCAGTCTTTTTTTTTTACAGCTTTTTAGTCTGCTGGGCCCAGCTAAGGCCTTGCAGTCTGTTGCTCCAAAGAAAGTGGGTGGAGCCAGGATTAAGGATTTAGGCAGCAATCCAATACATGCCTACTCAAAAGGGTTCAATGGGACTTACTCCCAGGTACTTAAGTATGTATTGGATTGCAGTCTAAGCTACCTTGTGAGGCAGGGTATAAATTCTTGGTAAATACACACAAATACTGGCAAACAGAAACAAAACCCCAAAGAATCATGGAGATTGCTGAATGGCACAACAGACAGATGGGGCAGTCCTTTTGCTGCAGCTGCTGTTGTAACCAAATCCCTCCTGGGAGCCTGCCAATACTGCCTGGCACCGACTGGTGAAAGGAATTGATCCCAGTAGCCCCCCTGAAGTTTACACTTATGCCTTGGAAGAACTTCTAGGTTTCTGGTGGAGATGGGTCATCTTAGCTGGTGGGAATCTTGTTTTTAACCTTTGAAGTGGTACCGGGAACCTCTCTGGCAGAGACTACTTTTGCTGCTGATGGGGTTCAGAGACGTTTGATATGAGTGCTTCCTGACAGGTGTTTAATCTGGGATCTGTGCTCCTCATGCAAGCAGGGACATGATGTCACTGGCATTATAATATCAGTCTACATCCTGCCCCCCTTTAATCAGGATTTACCTTTTCCATGGAAACTCCATGTTAAAAAATCCTGTTGCCAGCATCCCATTTGCAATAACAGAATGAACTATTTGCAGTATTTAAACCCCTATCTGGCAGCACCACAGGTTTGTATTGAAAATTGTTTTTAATAGATGAGGGCAAAGGCTTGCTTGATTTTGTGCAGTTCTGAATCTGACTTGGCCATTCCTGACCACAGGGCAACTGGCCTTCAGGCTGGCTGTGGTTCTGCCCTCTTCCCTTTTTTGTGGACCCTGCTTAGGCACACGAGGTTGCTTTCACAGCCCTTGGGATTTCTTGCTAGCCCAGTTCTGCTGATAGTCCTAGGCAGAGCTTGGAAATGTTACTTTTTTTAACTACAACTCCCATCAGCCCCAGCCAGCATGGCCACTGGATTGGGCTGATGGGAGTTGTAGTTCAAAAAAGTAACTTTTCCAAGCTCTGGTCCTAGGGTAGAGACAGTTCCCGTTGGGCCAGTTCCAGTGGCATATCCAGCTCTGTTTTCTGAAAATGGGGGCACATGCATTGGCAACAGGATTGTGCCCTGTGGCCCCACCATAGCACAAAGACTGTGGGCCCAAGACACAATTCTCTGACGCTAAGCTCTGGACACGGCCCTGGAGGTAGGAATGGAACCACCTTAAAATGGCCCCAACCGGTCCAAGAGGATACCATAATCAGTGGTATCAAAAGCCGCAGAAAGCAGGAGGAGAGGCGCGTTCCCCCCTCTTCTGCTCTCGATGCAGGTCATCCATCCCATCAGGGTGGCCAAGGCTGGTTAAGCCCCCAAGCCACGCCTGAACCCAGACTGACATGGACCAGCTGCATGGGAACAGCTGCAAAAGAGGGCGACTGCCCTCATGTCCTGCTTGTGGGCATCCCTTTGAGGCAGCTGGTTGTGGGGCTAAGTGGGTCTTTGTCCTAATCCAGCGATGCTGTCCTGACGATCGTAGGGATGGTGGTGGCTGCTTTCACCACAGCCCTCGTGCTGGAATCTCTGCATTGTTCTAGCTGTGCCTTGCCAGCCTCACCTCAGTGGCTCCTACGGTCTCCTTCCTGAGCCTTCTGGACAGAGCCCAACTGCCCGGGCCAGGCTGGGAGAAAGATATTTCCCTTCACTTCCCATTCTGGAGGCCTCTGCAGCAGCATTGGGTTCACACTGCACCAAGGCCAGTGAGAAGATGTCCTCCCAGAGTCAAGAAAGCGGGCAGGAGGAATTGTGCAATCATGGGTGGGTGGGTGGGTCGGTGGGAGGGACAGGAGAAGACAGCAGCTGAGGGAACTCGGGGAACCTGGAAGTGGCAGAGAGAGCACAGGCAGGATGCACTCGGGCCTTCCTCAGACACACACATTATTTAGTATAGTTTTAGCAAATAAAACAGGCAACAGAGAGTAACAGATAGATTCAAAATACAAAAGTTATTCAGTAAAAGAATGGTGTTATTTTTATGTATTAACTCTTGAGATGAACATGCACATGCATGCGAGTGCATGCACACGTCTGCTGGGAGCCAGAATACCCTTCCTATGAGGGGGAAGGGCTGGAAATTAGAGCTAGAAATGAAAGGTTCATATTTTTACAGTAATAACAATAAACAGGGTGGTGATGAAGGGGATCAGAGTCGTGCTGTTTTAGGAGGAAGAAGTGAATGAAGAAGGACAGGGGGGCAGGAGTGCAAGAACTTAATCTGGGGGGAAGGAATAGGGTAGAAATTAAAAGTGAACGTAGACAGTGATAAGAAATGGCAGAAGATCAGTAGAAATGCTTTGAGAGATACTGAAGGGGCTAGAACACAGAAAGACATCTCAGCTTACAGCCAATCAGTAAATTCTGCTTAAATTGGGAAGGCTGAATCACAATATTTCCTGTACTTAGCCTGAGGAAAGCTGAGCTATGGAACTCCCTGCCCAAAGGGAACTGCTGTACAAACAATTTTCAAAGAGTCATTAGATATCAATACAATATTGTCAGCAATTGCCAACTGATTGTGTCTATCTCCACCTCCATTTTGTTACTGGCTTTACTTTTGCACTGCTATTTTGTGACTGGTGGACGTCAGTAATTTTTAGCTGATGTACATGGAATATAATAAATAAAGTTTGAGAACCCAGCAGTAACCTTATGTATTTGAGTCATTGAAGAAAATATTGTCCAGGCATTTGTACAATTGCAGGGTCCAGTGAGTAAAGACAGGCCAAGGTGAAAGTTCAGAACTGCATGTCAGCAGACAGGAGTCCAGTTCTGATATGTGTGGTCAGGGGATGTCTGGTCTGAGATAAGCAGAGCAGGGAAGTGGTGAATACCATGGACAGCTCCAAGTCTGAGCTGGGCCTGAATGTCAGTGTTGCTCCAGCGACTGACAGAGGGACTGCGCCCTTAAGAAGGGCTTTGGCTGTCTTCAAGGGTAGAGGCCTCATTAATTGTATTCTGCCCCCACAACTAATGAAGCCTCAACCCTTAAAGGGCCCTGCTTGTTTTAGGAGCCTTTGGCCAGCAACATGGAAGCAGCTACACTGTGGTGGGTGCCTCTGGTGCTGAAGTCCTCAGAGCCCAAAGACGGCAGCGCTACCTCCTCAGGTGGAAGGGGGGGCGCTGACCTCATCACCCTTTCTGGCAATATGTCTGGTTTACATAGTTTATTACATCATTATCACCCTGAGTACGTTTCTGCATTCTTACTTCACTGTTTACAAGCTCATCTCCCAAACCATACTTGTATGCCTGCAACTCAAGATTACACCTTATGAATCTGATGAAGCAGACTGCAGACCACAAGATCTTGTGCCCTAATCAGTTGTGGTGACTGTTGTTTTTTTCTAGCAAAGAAAGATGACCCAAGCCAAGCTTGCCAAACAGCTCCTGAGGAGACAGGGAAGTATCTCAGTGGGGGGATCTATGCCCTGCATGGCCTGACTTATCACCCATTCCGGCTGGGACATCTGTCTCCCGGCAGGCCAAGTGCTTAATGACTCTGTGTCACAGATAAGTGAAAGGAGAGGAATTGCTGGCACCCAGGTAATGCGAGGTTGACCTCGATGACTTTGGAGAGTGGCAGCTGCTTCTCATATCATGTCTTTAAGAAGGCAGAGAGTGGCAGCTGCCAGTGAATCAGCCAACCAGCCTCTGGCTTTACCACTTCTTTGGCTCAACCACCCGCAGTCCCCTCCCCCAGCCTGGTTTTGGGAGAAGCCTTCATGACATTCCTTTGCCCTGACATGCCAGAGATCAGGGTCCATCTCTTGCTCTGTGCCCAGATGCACAAGAGACGCATAATGCACACAATTGTTTTACGGAGTGCCCTACTCTCTGTGGGGCTGGCATTCCTCTTCCTGTTCCTGGTGCTGCTGGGGTGCCCCAGGAGTCAAGGCCAGGCTGGGAGGAGTTGTCTTGCACCCCAGAGGAGGACAGGTGGAAGTTGACTTGTGCCAGTCTGGAGAGCAGCCCAGTGAGCTCTGAGAAGCCAGAGGGTTACAGCAAAGGCTTTGGCTCTGTGTGTGCATGTGTGAAGCAGAGGGGCGGGGTCAGTGGGAGCCCCAAGGGCCTTTCCCATTCCCTCTTCCTCCATCTGCCCATCCTTGGGCCTCCCCTTCCTGTTCTTTGTTCCTTCATGCTTGGCCAGCGCCCCCATTCTAGCCAACTTTTCCCTTCCTCCCCCCCCCCCCGCCTTTCTCTCGCCTTGCTCTCTAACCGGCTCCCGCACCCTTGGAACCTGCCTCCTGTAGAGGGCTGCAAGATGCCTCCATCATTGCCACGTTTTAACATGCTGTGTTTATGTGCCAAACGCGCCACCTGTCCGTGAATTTATGGGGCCTTATTTAAATCTTGCCTTCCATTTGCAGACTCTGAAATGTTTATTAAAATGAGCTCTGACATGCCCATGATTTATTTCATCGAATGTCGGCATATCCTTGGGCCTGAAAAGAATGGCTGCGAGGGAGCCAATGTGAGCTCCAGATGTGTTATTTGGCTCAGTTCAGGAGGCTGCAAATCTGTGTGTGTGTATTGGGAGAGGAGGCCAAGGCAGCAACTGACAACAAAGACATCTTGTACATAAATCAGGTTGCTGGATGCAGAAACAAACTGGTGCTTTCCCTCATTCTGGCTCGAGGGTGGAAATTCTAAAGTGCTGCAGACAGACAGGTGGGTGAGCTACCAGGCAGCTGTTTGCCTCCCTCCCCCCTCCCTCCCCTCAGTTACACCTGAATAGTACAAGTGGAGGTCAGAATGATGCTGTGTGTGTGTAGTTGCCAGTCTGGCTCCTATCCAGGCCTAGATATTTTTAGTGCTGTCCAGATCATTCATTGGATCAACCAATGTTTGAAGAGGGAGCATGCTTTTGAATTCCAGAGAAATCCTCATTGGGGCGTCCAGAGGAGAGAATGATGGGATGGGGAGGCTCCTCTTGCAAATCTGCTTTTGTTACATATGGCAGTTTTGGCTGCTACCAAGGGCCAAAATACACGAGACGTTATTAGTATCTGTGTGAATTATTTCTAAAGAGTAAATAGCAGTCATGCCCCAGCAATTCTGGGTTGGGACCATCGTGTGCTGGGAGGGGGGTCCTGAGCCAGACACCGACCATTCCTATGTTTATTTACTTCTTTTTTAATGAACACATTTACTAGTTGAGAGCAAAGTACCATGTCTCTTTCAGCCCTCAGATTTTCTCTTGATCAGGGACAGTGGCTCATCAGGTAGGGGTGTCTAGGGGAAACAAATGAATATGCATTAATATGCATATCAGCTCAGGATATCCTCACAACAGTTGATTAGGGGATAAGCTTTTGTGGTTTACAGTCTGCTTCATCAGACTGATAAAGTGTTATCTTGAGTTGCAGGCATGCAAATATAGTTTGGTAGGTGGGGTTGTAAACAGTGAAGTAAGGCCCACCTCTCTGTCACCATCGCATCCTCAAGTAGCTGTCCAGTGGAGCTTTTCCTTATTGTCTGTTGACGTCAACTCCATGGAATGGAGTTTTAGACCCTTCCGAGGAACTGGGGCATGGGGCAAGGTTTCTGAGTCAAAGCTTAATCTGTGCACCCTCTTCCTTTGAGTCAGAGACATGCCACTCACTGGGGGGGGACCCCGGGGACCCCATTCCCTCCCCCTGCTCACATATGCGCAAGAGCTGTGGCACAGCCTGCCTGTCCTCTTGAGGGTCCTCCCCACAATGGAGCTGAAGTTGGTTCTTGTTGTTGTGTAAATTTGTATATTTGTTAAGCAGAGAACAACAGCAGTCTGAAATGCATGTGTGCGTTTATCTAAGAAAGCAGGCTTTTACCCTGCATTGAGATCACTGAGACTTAAGACTTAGTAAAATAAGAAAAGCTACTTTATTTATAGAAATACATAGTAGATAGAAAGGCATACTTAACTAACTAACTAAGTTGGAGGCGTAACACCCAGATGTGGGAGTTGCCCTCATGGCTCAGGAGGGAGAGAGCAGAGACAAAGGTGTCTCCTCTCTCTCAGACAGTCAGAGAAGGGAAGAGAGAAAGGGCAGAAGGAGGAGGGGCAGGTAAGCTTCCCTAAGTACAGTCTAGCAACAGAAGTCAGTCAGAGCATCACAGGTAAAGGTAGTCAAGCCTATCCATCTGGAGGACCCGAACTCTGTCTCCCTTCTGGAACATAAACAAAAGAACAAAACAGGAGTTACTCTTGCCCCACTTCCAACAGTTCTTAGTTCCCAGGTCCAAGTCTCTGGTTTCTCTTCAGATCACATAAATCTTTCCACCCCAGATCGTTATTTGCTTGAAACTTCAAAACAGCTCACTCAGACAACTTAAAAAGAACTATAGTTTATATGTCCCTGAACCCCAAAATAAATTTGGTTCTACCTTATATTATGCATCTCCATGACTAAAGGACTTTCCTCTTTCAGATCCACAATAATTTTCTCCAAATAACATGGCCTTGTTTACTCAATGCTCAGAAATGTGTTATGACCCCAGATGACCGTAAGGAACTGGGGCTGTGCACCCCACAAGAAGCTTTGGGCCATGCCAAAAACATACATACACACCTCCAGGAGAGTGGCCTTTATCAGAAGGCATTGAACCATGTCCAGCCCAAAGCTTTATTTGGGCACCGGTCACTGCCAAACATGGTGCAAACAAGAGTAAACAAAACCACAGAAACGCAAATGTAGCTGGGAGTGCATGTCCCCAAACAGCTTTAGGCCACTACTAATCACAGAGAGGGCCCTTATTTGGGGGTTCAAGGAGATGTAATCTGTAGTTCTCTTTTTAGATTTTCTGACTGAGATGTGTTTTGAACTTTCGCGGAAACCAAGAACTGGGAACTCGTAGCAGCCACCTCCTGCGGTGTGGGCTCACCAGAGAGTTAGCAAGCTCATCTGCCTAGAGTGCCTCCATTTCATCTGGATGTCCTTTCAAATGAACTATCTGTTGGGATAGTGGGCAGGTCCATCACAAACAGAAATGGCAGCAAGGAGGCAGCAGGTCCACATAACCGGAGGAACCACCTTGTTATCTATTGCCCAGATGGCAACAGCTCTTCAGGGTTGTCTCAGGCAGAGACGGATGTTGCCCATCATCTGCCATCCCAAGATACTTTGAAAGGGAGATGCAGTCAGGGCCTGAGCCTGTATGGGTGTGTTAATTGGCTCCATATTTTTTAAAAAAGCACACTCATGTCCTGGGCCTCACTATTGCTGAAACACAGCACAGCTGGCAGTTTTGCTGAGACACAATTAGTATTAGGGACAAAGTGAAACTTAAGTGATGTAAAAAAAGCCAAAGACAAGAACTCCCTCCCTTGGGCCTCTGGGTTAGAAATCATAGTTAACTCATCTGAAGCCTGCCATGTACAGCAATCATTCCATTAGCCAACTTGTATCTTAAAACAAGGATCTCTGCTATTATGCCATTAACACTCCTCACATTTGTTTGAAATATGACACTGGCATCTTGGCAGTCAGGTAATTTATAGCTTCTCCTTGGTGTTTCTTTCCGTTTCCACCAATCTCCTGGATTGTGGTGCCTTCAGAAGATAAATCTAAAATCTTCTTGAAATTAAAGATCAATTGTCAATTTAACCTTCTCTCTGCTTTGATATGGAGCTGGTCGTTGGAAGAAGAGAGGGCCGGGAAGGGACTAGTCACTGCACCAGCCCTGAACAGAATGACGTTTGTGTTGCAGTCAAGGTCAACCAGTGAGCTTCATGGCTATGTTTGCCATAAGTTGGAATCGACTTGAAGGCAGTACATGTGTTGCAGTTTAGCCCCCTTTGAGGGTGCCCAGCAGGAGAGGGGCTCCTTCCCTTTCTTCTGGGGAAGGGGCGCAGCTTGGTGGCACCTGCCTAGCCTGCAGAGACCCCCAAGTCCAGTTCCTAATGGCACCTCTGGGAAGGGCCGGGTGAGACCCCTGCCTGAAACCCAGGAGAGTGGCTACCAGTCCGAGTAGACAGTGCTGAGCTAGATGGACCAAGGGCCTGACTTTGTAGAAGGCAGCTTTTGATGTTCCTAGATGCTGGTGCTGAAACAGCTGTCACTCAGCCCTGTCTTGACCTAAACCTCAGCTGACCTAAACCTTGGAGAGACCTCTTTGAAGGAAGCAGCTGGTGGCCCTACTCCACACAGCACCATGGAAGTTTGAAGAGCTCCATCTCAGGGATGCCCCCTGTGGTCCCACCACTGACCCCATCCTGGTCCTCAATCTCTCCATTGCCCCCCAGGCCTTATGAGCAAAGATGGTAGCAGGTCAGAGAGGAAGCCTAAAGTCACAGGAGGAATACCCATTTGGCTGCAAGACAGCTCTGTTGATAGGAGTCTACTTGGAAGAAAAGGTCTACTCAGGAGAAATGGGAAGACTCAGCTACAAGCCATCACCCAGGTGCAGGCAATGGCCCAGCAGAGGAGCAGTTAGAGGCACTGACTCTATAAGTCTCCCAGTCTCCACCTCTGGGCTCTTTTTGGGTTCACTGCACCTTCAGATTTTGTTAGCAGGCTGCTTCCTTCACTCTAGCCCCAGCCTCCATGCCCTGTAAGGCTGTGGGCATGCTAGTCAGTTCAAAAGCAGCCAGAATGGATCTCCTGTGCTTTTGAATTTGTTCATAAATAGTCTATAGAGTTGGGGGTGAAGAGCAAGGTGGCCAAGTTTGCTGATGATACTAAATTGTTCAGGGATTGCAAAGAGCTCCAAAAGGATCTCCCCAAACAGTGAATGGGTGGTAAAATGGCAGATACAGCTCAATGTCTACAAGTATAGTGATGCATATCTTAATTTTACATATACCTTGGGGTCATAGTGGATAGCTTGATGAAGATGTGGATCCAGTGTGTGGCAGCTGTGAAAAAGGCAAATTCCATGCTAGGGATCATTAGGAAAAGAATTGAAAAGAAAACTGCCAATATCGTAATGAATAAATTTATAGTGCGGCTGCATATGGAATACTGTGTATAGTTCTGGTTGCCTCACCTCAAAGAGGATTTTGTAGAGCTGGGAAAGGTTCAGAAAAGGGCAACCAAGCTGATCACAGGGATGGAACAACTCCCCTATGAGGAAAGGTTGCAGCATTTAGGGCTGTTTAGTTTAGAGAAAAGGCGAGTCAGAGGTGACACGATGAAAGTGTATAAAATTCTGCATGGCATGGAGAAAGTGGATACAGAAAAGCTTTTCTCCCTCTCTCTTAACACTAGAACTTGTGGACAGCCACTGAAGCTGAATGTTGGAAGATTCAGGACAGTCAAAAGAAAGTACTTCATATAGGAGAAAGGGTGGGATGTTGCTTTCAACACTGTCATATATATATATATATATATATATATCAAGCAAGCAAGCAAGGAAGCACAGTTAAAATGTGGAATTCTTTACATCAAGGCAGTGATGGCCACCAATGTGGATGGCTTTGAAAGAGGATTAGACAAATTCATGGAGGAGAAGACTATCAACTGCTAGCTACTAGCCATGATAGCTGTGCTCTGCCTCCACAGTCAGAGGCAGAATGCTCTGGATACCAGCTACTGGAAACCGCAGGGGTGGGAAGAGTGCTCTTGCCCTCAGGTCCTGCTTGCAGGCTTCCCATGGGCATGTGGTTGATTGCTATGAGAATCATAGAATAGTAGGGTTGGAAGGGGCCTATAAGGCCATCAAATCCAACCCCCTGCTCAATGCAGGAATCCAAATCAAAGCAGAGAACAGGATGCTGGACTAGATGGGCCACTGGCCTGATCCAGAAGACTCTTCGTATGGTGACTTCACATTGAGCCAGCAACCACAGATGTTCTGTGATGGTTCTTTGGTGGACCAAGTGTGAAGTGGCCAGTTTCCCAGCTATGAGGCTCTTCTCACAGGAGGGGCCTTGACCCAGAAAACCTCTGTGTTTGTTTTCAGGAGTGGCCAAACAAGGTGCTGCTTCAGTGTCTTATTAGAATTTTATTTTGGGGCAGACTCTGGTTTTGGCAGGTGGTGGGGTCTCTCTCTGTGTATCTGTTTATGCGCACCACATGGATTCCCCCCCACACACCTAGGAAATGTAATTTGCTAAAAATATAAGAAGCACCTGGATGCTGGTCCAGGACAAAGGGGACCGCTCCAGTCCAGCATCCTGTCCTCATATTGGCCAACCAGATGCCTCTTCTGGGAAACCCCCAAGCCGGACTGGAGCGCAACAGCAACACCCTCCCCACTTGCATTTCGCAGCAACTGGCATTCCAGAGGCATACTGCCTCCGAGAGTGGAAGGAGAACATTGCTGAATGGACTCGGAGTCTGTGTGTGCTGGTGTACTGTCACCAGTGGCCCCTTCTGTCTTTTGGGAGAGTTCAGATGGGTCTGACCGAAGACATCTTGCTGCCAAATGGTGCTCCCTCCCCTTCAAGATACATAGCACCTGAGGTCAGCCAAATTAATTTGATACCTGAGGCAGAGATTTCCTCAAGTACTCCCTCCCTCCCCCCCTCCCCAGTAGTAAAATATACACCCATGATAAAGTAAATAGTTAAACATTTGCTGCTCTGTCATGACCCTGCAAATCATCTGTCTGGGGCCATCACCTCACTTTCCCTCATGGACACTGGCACCCTGATCTAGTGCCAATTCAGTATGGGGGCCTATCAGCCTACTATCCTGTTTCTTTCTCTGCTTGCCATCAGTTGTTTTTTACCTAGGGCAAAGGGTGTGGGGTTTCCACTGTGGTACAGGTCTTACTCAGGAGTAGGGAATCCAGGTCTGTTGCTTGGCACGTTCACCCTGTCGCATCTCCTGACCTCCTAGGCACTTAAAAAATAAAGCAGTACATAGCTCCAAATACTCTAAGCGCAGTAGGGGAAACAACTAGCCCTTGAATGTGTCCATAAACCAATACAGCACCCCAAATCTAACTAGGCAGTTCATACAGGGGTTGCCAGCCTTTTTTGGGCCAGTGGGCCCATTTGGAATTTTGAGAAGGTGCCAGTAACAAAATGGCTGCCATGGGTGTGTGCGTGGCATAGCACAAAATGGCTGCCACATCTAAACAAGCAGTAAAAAGGAGCACAAAATGAGGCAGGAATGCTCCCCTGCCCCCCATAATCGACTCCCATCAATGGGAAAAAGCGACCTACATCAGCCTCCACCGTGCACAGGCCCAGAGAGAAGCTCTTTGTGCCTCTCTGTTCAGAACTTGGGGGGTGGTCAGTCCTGGCATCCAATGGAAAGTGGGCATGTTGAAGGGGGGGAGGCCAAGTCAGCGTAAGCAAGGACTGAGCAGGAAGAGCAAGCAGTCTCTCGTACGTCATGGATTTTTGAGAGGATATTTATGGAGACCTCTTGCAGGTGCCACAGGAGGTGCTTCTTGCAGGTACACTGGCATCCCTGGGCACGACATTGGAGACCCTGATTCAAGAGGCGTATAGAAAAAGAGGGGGAGAAATGGTGAGGGGGAGAAAGAGAACACTAGACAGAATATTGGTCTAACCAGCCTATGCCTAGCAAACTTATTCATGGGTCACCTCTGACATTGGCAGGCTCTTGAGATGGTCGCAGGGTGAAGACAGGGATGGATGTCTAGCCATTTAGATGGGTTGGCCCATAGCCAGGAAAGGTGCTGTAACTTACCCCCTTGGGGAGGTTGGGGTCTGGGCTGTTAGAATGTTAATTACCGCAGAGGTGCTCAGCCTCTTTGCTAGACTACCAGTGTGTGTATTGGGAAGGGAGGTGTCTGTCCATTTTTCGGAAATGGAAGCTGGGCAAACTGTAGGTTTTGAAAGAGACAGGCTGGGGTAGGCCAGAACCCCATCAGAGGACTGGCCCTGAATTTAGAAGTAGATGGCTGGCCAGCTTGGCTGCCTATCTGCCTGCATCTTTGCAGGCTTCCTCTGTGGCTTCATATCCTGAGCTTCTTTCTTCACATCAGACAGCAAGCAGCTGACATTGCATCACAATGAAGGTGAGAAACAGCTGGCTTGCTGTGGAAGAGCCCTGCCTGGCATGTCTAGCAAAGCCCTCCTGCCAATCAGACCTTTGGTTACATAGATAGATCTGATATTAAAGCTGCATCTAATGAGTTTTCACACTGGCAGCTCAGAGGGAGGCCTGTGCCAAGAGCAGGAATAGCCATTCATTCCCCTGCCGTGGGAGACAGGCTTGTTTGACTTTGAACTGCTGGGCTTCTGAGACTTTGCAGAGGTCTTAATTGCCAGCCGGTCCTTTCTTCCACTTCTGAGGCCCAGCTCTGATGGGTTCTGGAGCCCATTTACTTTTGTGTTTGTTTGGGCTTTTAGCCTGCCACATTCCAGAGGCTTTAGGTTGTCCACAGTATGTTTAAAAACATACCAACACTTTCTAGTGTTGTAGCAAAATGTCCATCCGCTATGCAGGCTACATCCCTTACTGGAGGAGGGGGATCTTGCCACAGTGGGTCAGCTTTTGCAACCCCCAGGACTGGCTGTTGTAATGCCCTTGAAGATCATTCAGAAGCTTCCACTAGTGCAGAATGTTTGCTTCGTACCTGTTGGTAGAGAATGTGAGAGCACAATCATTTTTCAGCATTACAGCCATATTTTGGTACCAGTAGCATTTCAGAGAAAGCCACCTTAGAGGTCCTGGCTTTCAACATCCTACCTAGCAACCTAAATTTTGCTTCCAGGACCTCACAACAGCATTTCCCCATGTCACTGGTGCTGACGTGCGCCACGGCCACCGACTTCTTCCCAGCACTATTTACCAGGCTGTCTAGATGATGGGAGACATCTGCAACCTTCGCACCAGGCAGGCAATTAACTCTGTGATTGCTACGCTCATCACGATCCCAACTATCAATGTTCCTAATGATCAAATCACCCACTACCAGGATCCCTCCACCCTGGAGGAGTATCCTCTGCCCAAGAGGGTAGCTGCTCGTCCCTCAAGGAATGGGTTCCTTCTAAGGGACTGTTTCCCTCTTCCTCAGCTAGATGCTCTCCTTCCTCAGTCTCCATGATAGCAGGAGAGCTATCATCCTGGGAGTGGGACACAGCTTTTGTTATGGAAATATGTATATAAATGCAGAGATCCTCAGCAGTCTGAGCTGCATGTGCCAGTGTGTGTATTTACCTTAGAAGCAGGCTTTTACACTGCATTTAGATCACTGAGACTCAAAACTTATGACCAGCATATAATAAAAAAGACCAAATTTTGACAAAGTTATCATATGGTTGATGGCCTTGCGGGGTTCAAGAACTTATCCCCTGCTGTACCCAATATCTGAGGTACTCCATGTGGTGTATGGATCTCCATACCTCCACCCATGACTATCTTCTGTGCATCCGCCGGGACCTTGACTCCATTATTGTAGCAGTTGATCCTAATGAGGTATCCAGAGCACAGTCTTGTCCTGTTTTATTGGATGAGTTTCAGTTGGTACAGCTCGAGGATGTGGACAAGGTGCTTGGACAGGTGCGGGCGACCACTTCTGCTCTGGATCCTTGCCCCTCATGGCTAATAAAAGCTAGCAGGAATGGAACAGCCGGCTGGGCCAAGGAGGTGATTAATGCCTCTTTACGAGAGGGAGTGGTCCCACCCTGCCTGAAACAGGCGGTGGTGAGACCGCTCCTAAAAAAATCCTCCTTGGACCCTGATAATTTGGACAACTATAGGCCAGTAGCAAATGTCCCATTCCTGGGCAAGGTTCTAGAGCGTGTGGTTGCTCGCCAACTCCAGGCTCTCTTGGATGAAACTGATTATCTAGACCCATTTCAATCGGGCTTTCGGCCGGGGTTTGGTACAGAAACGGCCTTGGTCGCCCTGTATGATGACCTCTGTCGGGAGAAAGACAGAGGGAGTGTAACTCTGTTGGTTCTCCTTGATCTCTCAGCGGCGTTTGATACCATCGACCATGGTATCCTTCTGGAGCGACTTACGGATTTAGGAGTGGGAGGCACTGCTTGGCGGTGGCTCTGCTCCTATCTCGGGAATCGTCTCCAGAAGGTGATGCTGGGGGAACATTACTCGAGTCCCTGGGTACTCCAATATGGGGTCCCGCAGGGTTCAGTTCTGTCCCCCATGCTTTTTAATATCTATATGAAGCCGCTGGGTAAGGTCATCAGGAGTTTTGGAGTGCGTTTCCAGCAATATGCTGATGATACTCAGCTCTACTACTCCTTTTCATCTTCCTCAGGTGAGGCTGTTGATGTACTAGACCGCTGCCTGGCCGCGATAATGGGCTGGATGAGAGCTAATAAACTGAAACTCAATCCTAACAAGACTGAGATGCTGTTGGTGGGAGGACCCTCTGCCCAGATGGTTGATGTTCGACCTGTCCTAGATGGGGTTACACTCCCCCTAAAGGAACAGGTACGTAGTTTGGGGGTCTTATTAGATCCGCTCCTGTCACTTGAGGCTCAGGTAGCCTCGGTGGCACGGAATGCATTCTACCAGCTCCGGCTGGTAGCCCAACTATGACCCTATTTGAGCAAGGAGCATCTTGCCTCAGTTATCCATGCTATGGTAACCTCTAGATTGGACTACTGTAATGCACTCTACGTGGGGCTACCTATGAAGACGGTTCGGAAACTTCAGCTAGTGCAAAATGCTGCGGCCAGAGTTCTCACTGGGATAAAGAAATTTGACCATATAACACCTGTCCTGGCGCAGCTGCACTGGCTACCGATATGTTTCCGGGCCAGATTCAAAGTGTTGGTTCTTACCTATAAAGCCCTAAATGGCATCGGACCGCAATACCTGATGGAGCGCCTCTCTCGCTATGTACCTACCCGTTCACTACGCTCGACGTCGAAGGCCCTTCTCCGGGTTCCAACCCATAAAGAGGCCCGGAGATCAACAACTAGATCTAGGGCCTTCTCGGTGGTGGCCCCCGAACTATGGAATGCCCTCCCAGACGAGATACGCCTGGCGCCTTCTCTGTTATCTTTTCGGCGCCAGGTAAAAACTTACCTTTTCGCCCAGGCTTTTTAAATTTTGTAAATTTTTAAATATTTTAATTTAACATTTTAAACTTAATATGATCTTAATTTAAATCTCAATGGCAATTTTATTAATGTTTTATAATTGTACTATATATATATATATTTTTCCACACTTGCTCATATTTTAATTGTGATTTTATTTGTTGTACACCGCCCTGAGAGCTTTCTGCTATAGGGCGGTCTAGAAATGTAATTAATTAAATAAATAAAATCATCCACCAGTAATGATGTTGCCGCGACAGCCCACAGACACGCTGGCCACCCTCGAGCCACAGGGTCGAGTACCTTGGAATAGTAGCCCACAGGTCTCCAAGTGGGTCCCATCTTCTGGGTCAACACTCCCGACGCTACCCCACTGTTTTTGTGTACGTAGAGGCGGTAGGGCTTCCTTCCATCAGAGATAGCCAATGCTGGGGCTGAGAGCAATGCTTGCTTTAAGCTGAGAAAAGCCTTTTCCATATTCTTAGTCCACTTTCAATGAGAGATGTTTTCCTTTGTTAGAGCCTCATACAAGGGTTTAGCTTTCCCACCATAGTCCGGGATCCACAGCCTACAGAAACCCACAAGTCCCAAGAAGCTCTGAGTTCCTTTGGTGTCTTAGGTGCCGCAGTTTGTTGGATTGCCTGGACACGTTCGGCTCCCAGAGTACGAACTCCTTTAGCTACTTTATACCCCAGAAATGAGACTTCTGGGCAGCTTAGTTGGGCCTTCTTTCTTGAAACCTTGTAGCCCTTTCTCCCTAGTGTTTGTAACAATGATATTGTGGCCTCCAAACAGTCAGTCGGGGTCTTTCCACAGATCAAGAAGTCATCCACATATTGAACAAGTGCCACTCCCTAGTTCTCCTGCTTCCACTTCTCCAGATCCTTTTGTAGGCCCCCCGCAAAAATACTTGGTGACCCCAAAAATCCTTGGGGTAGGACCGTCCATTTCAGTTGCTTCTTGTTGTGGGTATCGGGGTCCTCCCACTCGAAGGTGAAATACTTCTGGCTCTCTTCTGCCAGTGGGATGGAGAAAAAGGCATCCTTTAAATCCAGAACGGTGAAGCAAGTGGAGTCCCTTGGAATCTGTGTAATGATGTTGTGGGGATTGGGCACAATGGGGTGATCCGCTTCAATGACCCGGTTAACCTCTCTCAAATCTTGCACCATCCTAAACTGGGGTTTCTCTCCCTCCTTTACGGGTTGGTGCTACTTGGATCCCCGTTTAATTCGCATGGTTCACATGATGTTGCAGGCAAGGTGAAGCTATACTGAAGTTTTCCCCTTTAAATCCGTATCAACCCAATTAGCTGATAATGCAAAAGTGGCTTAACTTCTGCCTCGCTCTGTCCTCCTGCATCTGAGTGCCTACTTCACTCACTCCCCCTTCTAATCAGTTTCATGTCAATTGCACCCCAGGCTTCAGCCTGGAGAGGCATGCAATTGACAAGAAACAATGAAACTGACAAAAAATCCCATCCCTTTCTCCATTAGCAATAGAGATACTCTGGAGGGAGTAAACATCCTTCCAGAGGAATGCCGACTAGTGTGAACGGAAAACAGTGGACCCTACCCCTACCTCTTCTTGACAGAGAAGAGGGTGAGGGGCAGCCCTTTGCCTGGGACTCCAGAACCAACCAATTCATTTTGCTTTCTGAGAGCGTCTGGATGGAGGGAGACAGACAGACAGAGTGAAGACTGAGAGCACAGAGGCTGTGCTCTGAACAGCGAGCTGCTGTTTCTATTTCTTCTATATTTCTGAATGGTGTCTTTTCAGTACAATTTGGATCTCTGTTGAATTTAATTTTTAATCTGATATTGGACTGCTTTAAGTCATCCTCCCTCCAACATTCCCAAGGTCCCTGTCCAACTTCATGGTTTAAGTTCCAGGCTTGCTCCAGTACTGGTATTCCTGGTATGCATGGTTTTAAAAAGGGATCAGGCAAATTCATGGTGAAGGCAGAGACGTCTGTTAATAGCTGTATGGTCAATCCCTGTTGTCAGAACTAGCATCGTTGGGGAAATGATGAATGGATGGACATAGAATCATAGAATCATAGAGTTGGAAGGGGCCTTGTAGGCCATCGAGTCCAACCCCCTGCTCACAGCAGGAAATCCATAGCTAGAGCATCTCCCGCAGATAGCTGTCCAGCCTCTGCTTGAAGACATCCAGCGAAGGGGATCCCACCACCTCCCTAGGCAGTCGGTTCCATTGCCGAACTGCCCTTACTGTCCAGAAGTTCCTGGATGCTGGATGAGGGAGAAGGTAGATGAAAAGGCCACTGCTGGCTGCAGAAGGTGGTGCCCGGTTGCTGAACAGAGCTCTTTTGCAGCCAACCCCTTGCGGCACTCCCTGGAGACCACCTGAGCTGTGGAAAAATACCTTCCTATCTTCCTATATTATATTTTTGTAAGCGTCACACTACAAAATGCTACCTGTGAATGTTTCTGTGCAGGGGCGTTCACAGGTAGCATGATGCTTACAGGCAAGGTGGTGGCAAGAGCACCAAGGGTGGGTGGGCGAGTGGCAGTGTTAGCATCAGCAACATGAAGGTAAGCAGGGGGGGCGGGGCTGTGATCAGTGCTGAGGGGCGGTTTGGGGAGCTGCCTGGGAGTGGAGAGAGGCATGGCAACCTGTGGAGGGGGCAGGGGGAAGTATGGCAAAGAAAGCAGGGGCAGAGCCCCATGTAAATAAATACATACAGTTGACCCCAGCTGTGAAGTCTTGTATGGGATCAGCTGCTTCCTCTCCTGGGCCTTTTGAGGTGCCCTTTCCTGCCCTGGGCTCCTGCTGGGAGGAAGGGCAGGATATAAATCAAATAATCAATCAATCAATCAATAAACATGTGTCATGGAGAGGCCAAGGTGAGCAGGCAGCTGCTTCCATTCTGGCTACTGCATCCTCAGCCTTTGGCCAGGGCCCAAATGTCCCTCAGAGTAGGGGACTCTGCATCCTACAGCACCTACGCAGAGCTCATGCGCCTGGACACGTGTGGGCAGGGAAGGGGTTTAAAAGGTGTCTGCCACGGAGTCCTGCCTCTTCCCTGTCAGCATGACAAAGGTTCCTCCTTTGATGGCCTCCATCTGCTAGATTTTTTATGGGCAGTTGTAAACAAAGGTGTGGTCCTCACCAGACTCTCCCAAGCCTCTAGAAAATGCAGCTGTGAATTCTAGGCATGCCTTTTGCCAGTCCCTCTCAGGCTGCCTGCCTGGTAATGATCCAAGAGGTTCAAGGAAAATCTCTTTGTGGGATGAACTGGTAGAATATGGAAATTGGAGGGGGGAATCATCCCTCCTCCAGCTGAAGTGGGGGGGACTCATGAGCATGAAGTTGTAATTAGAGAGAGGGGGCCCTGAAGGCAGGAAGGCACCTTTAGTGGTGCTCATCTCTCTGAGAGGCTTGCAGGCCTGCTCAGTGGGGGGGGGGTCCACATCTGCTCAGCTTGTAGAAGATTGTGGGGAGCTGCCCTGTTCTGAGTCAGACCTGTGAGGCATCTGGCTAAGTCTTGGCCGGCCTACCTTTGCTGGGGCTCTCCACGGCTTCATGCAGGAGTTTTGGCAGTTCTCATGCTGGAGATGGCAGAGACTGCACCCGGGACCTTTTACGTGTAGGGTAGGTGTTCTGCCACTGAGCTGTGGGTACCTCCCCAAATGATTTCTTTATAAACCCAAGTATTAGAAAGACCTGTACGTATCTATAAATCTGCCCTCCCTGACCGGGCGGATCAGCTTCATAGAGGCACCACAGGGCCAGAAGGAAGGGGAGGTTTTCATTTGTGGCAGGAGCCAAACATAAGGCAGCTGATCAAGGCCAGAGTTCCTGCCTCGTAGCCATTGTGGTCCAAGACTTGGCAAGAGGGTGGGTTGGCTCCTCTCTGCCCCAGGTAAGGGCAAAGGGGCTATTTCAAAGGTCAGCAGTCCCTGCAGTGCAACAGTGAAGCAGCCTGCAAGGCGCTGTGTGGCTCTCGCTTTCAACCCTTTCCTTCATGTGCTCCTAGCACTGGATGGCTCACCTATAAGGCAGCCAGCCACCTGGGTGGCCTAGTTGCCATTCCGTTTGTTCGCCAGGGATCTGCCCTCTTGTTGGCAGCTGACTGTCCTGGTGGGAAGTGGATCATGGCTGCAGCCTAGAACAGGACTGGAGAGTTGAGAGCTCAACATCAGCCCATGGGAGTCATTTGGGGGGTCCGAGGAGTTGTCCGCTGCAGCTTCATGACTGCAAATTTCCCAGAGGATGCAGAAAGCCAGAGGACTGTGGCAGCTCTCTTGCTTTGGCCAAAGGGGCCTGGGGGGGCAGACGGCGCAAGTGGGATTCCCAACATGCCACTTTGGGAGTTCTGGGCTGAAGCGAGGCAGCATCTCCCTGAGCACATCTCTTCTGTTGGCATTTCCAGTTGCCTGTTGCTTCCAGCGTCTGGCCTTGACCGAAGAACACACATTTCAAATGACAAGGAAGATGCACAGATCCTCCTTCACCTTGTTAGCGGTTTGGTCCCTGTTGCCATGACGATCTGAGTCACATCTCACTCTTGTGTGCTCTTCACTGACAATGGATGGGGTTTTTTTGGGGGGGGCAATGTGTTTGCGTCTCTCTCTTCAGTCATTTTAAATCTGTTTTCAAAAGAAACAAGTATGTGAGTGTGTGTGAGTGAGGGTGCATGTGTGTGTGGGTGACCCAACCCTTAGCAAGAATAAAGAAATGCCCCTCTCCCATATGGGGGATAAAATATTTGTGGGGGCAGCAGACAAAGCAGAGAGGCCTGGGCGGCAGGGGGCGGGAGGAGCTGGCAGTCATGTTAATGGCAGATTTATCAACCAATGGGGCGCAAATGGGGAGGTGGCAACGGCCATGATCTCTCTGGAACCAGGAGGACTCTACCTGGAAACTACTGGAAGTCAGCAGAGGGACGCAGCAACTGCAGCAACTCAACCTGTTACAATCACTGGTGAAGGCGAGAAAGAAGAGTAAGGGTTATTTACTTCTCACATAGCCAGGAGTCTCTCTGAGGGAGTACTCAGGATGGCCCTTCCTCACAACACAGGAGGAGAGCAAAGGAGGGATGTGGCCAGAGGAGGGGGAGGGGGGAGAGGCTCACCAGCAAACAAGTCACAAGAGAAGAGTCAGTGAGAGGAACACAAACAGGGCTGTTTCTGTCTAGTGCGCACCCCCCCACTTTGCTGCAAACCTTGTCTCCCATTCCAACACAGATACTGGAAGAGCAGAAGGCGCTGGGAGCGAAGAGTCAGTTGGCAGCCTTGGATTCTCTTGCGAAGGGATCTCTCTCTCTCTCTGATTCCGCCTGGAATAAAAGGGTGTGTGTATGAGAATAAGAATTGTTCCATTGTGGTGGGAGCTGAGGTTTGTGTGAGGTGAGCTTGTGGCTCACAATGCCCATTCTCTTTCCTCCATTTTGATACATGGCCAAATTTCAAGGGGCTAGTGCCCATCGAGGTGGTCAACCTCTGTCTGGACTGTACCATTTCAGTCTGTGTGCGGGGGGTGGGAAGGGGGCAGGGCTTGCATGATGGAAAGCTTCCCTCCTGCCCTCCATAAAGAAAAGATCCCTTTACTTTGAAAACTAGTGTGTGAGGGAGAGGTTCAGGCTATAGGCCTTGTCCCGGTCCTCTCGCTTTCTCTGTGTCATGGTGGATGCTTTTGCACAGAGCCCCCCATCTGCAGTCTGAAGTGGGGCAGCTCAACTCAGGCTCAGACAGGCAGCTTATTTGCAGTTTATTTTTAAATTCAGCCCCTGTCAGGCTGGCTGCATTTGCTTTTGCTGCTGAATATTTCATGTCAAGGGGCTTCGTGTTGGGAAAGGCACTTATTTAGTTTCATTAAACTTTATTATTTTTTCATTATTCTATCAATTTGCCTGGAAGCACAACACACACTGGCTCACCAAAGCTGTGCCGGGCAGGAGAGGAGAAGAGTTTTGGCTGATGAGAGAGCTCATCAGGGCTGGTGGTGGCAGAGCATCAGGCCTTTGATAGGCATTTCTTCTGAAGTGTACTCTTTCAAATATGTTACTTTCAAAAGCCAAGATTACTAAGTTTGCTTTTTTCTGATGAAGCACTGAACACCTGTATGGTGCCAGCACATGTGTCAAAGTTGAGAATGAATTTTCACACACAGCTGTAGATGCACCAGAGGTGAATCCCACAGCATACAAAGTGTACATGTGTGGAAAGGCTTCCTTGTGCAGGTATAATGTTTTAGTCAGCTCGTGAAATGTGCGTTCAGTTCTCCTGAGGCGGATACTTCCCGGAACTAACTACCCTGGTCTCCGTTGCCATGCCAGGAAAGCAATTAAGAGAAGTTTCAGTTTAGAAATGAAATTAAAGCCTATAAACATCACTTTTTATAAGGAAATGCTTGACAGCATGTCACACAGGAACTATATGACTCTCCAAATTACAGGTGCTGGCATCAACTGTAAAAAGGTAAAGGTAAAGGTGTCCCTGCACTTGTAGTGCAAGTCATTTCCGACTCTTAGGGTGACGTCTTGCGAGGTTTACTAGGCAGGCCATATATATGGGGTGGGATTGCCAGTTCCTTCCCCAGCCTTTCTTTACCCCCCAGCATATCCTGGGTACAAGCACCCAATTTCTGCTCTACAGAAAGGCCCTGGGCCAGCCAGCTAACGCAGCTTCGGATGGCTCTACCAGCAAATCTCACACACCCTATTTTGGTAATACATAAGTTCACATGAGAAGAAAAAGAAGAGACAAATAGTGGTAACGAGAGAGGAAGTTCTAGGCTTAATGGACAATATAAAAACTGACAAATCACCGGGCCCGGATGGCATCCACCCGAGAGTTCTCAAAGAACTCAAATGTGAAATTGCTGATCTGCTAACTAAAATATGTAACTTGTCCCTCAGGTCCTCCTCCGTGCCTGAGGACTGGAAAGTGGCAAATGTAACGCCAATATTCAAAAAGGGATCCAGAGGGGATCCTGGAAATTACAGGCCAGTTAGCTTAACTTCTGTCCCTGGAAAACTGGTAGAAAGTATTATTAAAGCTAGATTAACTGAGCACATAGAAGAACAAGCTTTGCTGAAGCAGAACCAGCATGGCTTCTGCAAGGGAAAGTCCTGTCTCAGTAACCTATTAGAATTCTTTGAGAGTGTCAACAAGCATATAGATAGAGGTGATCCAGTGGACATAGTGTACTTAGACTTTCAAAAAGCGTTTGACAAGGTACCTCACCAAAGACTTCTGAGGAAGCTTAGCAGTCATGGAATAAGAGGAGAGGTCCTCTTGTGGATAAGGAATTGGTTAAGAAGCAGAAAGCAGAGAGTAGGAATAAACGGACAGTTCTCCCAATGGAGGGCTGTAGAAAGTGGAGTCCCTCAAGGATCGGTATTGGGACCTGTACTTTTCAACTTGTTCATTAATGACCTCGAATTAGGAGTGAGCAGTGAAGTGGCCAAGTTTCCTGATGACACTAAATTGTTCCGGGTTGTTAAAACAAAAAGGGATTGCGAAGAACTCCAAAAAGACCTCTCCAGACTGAGTGAATGGGCGGAAAAATGGCAAATGCAATTCAATATAAACAAGTGTAAAATTATGCATATTGGAGCAAAAAATCTTAATTTCACATATATGCTTATAGGGTCTGAACTGGCGGTGACTGACCAGGAGAGAGACCTCGGGGTTGTAGTGGACAGCACAATGAAAATGTCGACCCAGTGTGCGGCAGCTGTGAAAAAGGCAAATTCCAGGCTAGCGATAATTAGGAAAGGTATTGAAAATAAAACAGCCGATATCATAATGCCGTTGTATAAATCTATGGTGCGGCCGCATTTGGAATACTGTGTACAGTTCTGGTCGCCTCATCTCATTATAGAGTTGGAAAAGGTTCAGGAAAGGGCAACCAGAATGATCAAGGGGATGGAGCGACTCCCTTATGAGGAAAGGTTGCAGCATTTGGGGCTTTTTAGTTTAGAGAAAAGGCGGGTCAGAGGAGACATGATAGAAGTGTATAAAATTATGCATGGCATTGAGAAAGTGGATAGAGAAAAGTTCTTCTCCCTCTCTCATAATACTAGAACTCGTGGACATTCAAAGAAGCTGAATGTTGGGAGATTCAGGACAGACAAAAGGAAGTACTTCTTTACTCAGTGCATAGTTAAACTATGGAATTTGCTCCCACAAGATGCAGTAATGGCCACCAGCTTGGATGGCTTTAAAAGAAGATTAGACAAATTCATGGAGGACAGGGCTATCAATGGCTACTAGCCATGATGGGTGTGCTGTGCCACCCTAGTCAGAGGCAGCATGCTTCTGAAAACCAGTTGCTGGAAGCCTCAGGAGGGGAGAGTGTTCTTGCACTCGGGTCCTGCTTGCGGGCTTCCCCCAGGCACCTGGTTGGCCACAGTGAGAACAGGATGCTGGACTAGATGGGCCACTGGCCTGATCCAGCAGGCTCTTCTTATGTAAGAAGGTGGATTATTTATAATTATCATGTGCATACTTGGGTATAGGTCTTACACTGTTGCAACTAAGGCTCTAGCCACATTATACTCTTCAAAACCATTTTGAAATGGAACCCACTTGAAAGGATTGAAAGGATATCTTTTTCAACTTTTTATACAAACTAGGGAAGAAATGCCCTTCCAACCCCCCAACAATATTCCAGCTCTCCATTGCCTGGGCTAAGTTAGTAAAGGCTCTCATTCGGCTTCCTGGGCCTTGGAGAGCTCATTCCCCTCTCTGCTTCTTCTCAGGTCCTGTCCTGGACTCAGCTGGGCTGCTGCACAATCCAGGCCCCAAAGCCTAGGCAGACCCTCCAGATGCACTAACAGCACCCACCCAGAGCTTGGAAAAGTGAAATTTCTTACTCTTACTCATTTCTCAGACCTTTTTCTGAAGTGAAGGGTCAAATCTGTAAAGAAATTTGGATGTTAAAAAGTAGGAGCAGGGCATTCCAGGCAGGGGGTTGCCAATCCTTTTTGGATATGGATATCTTTGCAGAGGATCCCTAGTTAAGCTTTACTAACAACACAATCCAAACCATATCTACTCAGAAGTAAGTCTTATTGAGTTCTATGGGGCTTAGTAAGTGTGTTTAGAATTACAGCTCTTCGGGGACATCCATCTTTACTTCTGAGTGCACCCATCTAACACCTCCACAACACTAGGCTCCTTTCTTCCTACAGTGGCCTTCTGGTGACTGGGCTGGCCTGAGGGCACTTAAACCCTTTTTGCCAGATGCAAGTAGGGTAGATTCAGTGTTCCATACCCAGGCTCCATCTTTTAGCTAAGATTTCTATTTTAATTTCCAATCAGAGAAATGTTTTTGTTTGAATTGTACGTGCCAAGCAACTGTGGTTGATGCTTAATATATCGTGCTTAATGACATCACTCAGGCCTGCCCCATGATATCACTTGGACCCACCCCTGTGACATCACTTGTGCCTGCCCCCATGATATCACTCAGGCATGTCCCTATGACATCACCAGGGTCTGCCCCCCAAATCTCAGGGTTTGGGATGCTCTGATCTGGCTACCCCTGCCTGCTTTCCTTCTCTACCTTTGGCCCAGGGGCATCCCTTGCAGGTAGCTGGTGGGATGGGTGGGTGTGAACCTTCAGTTGGTCTGCTAGGGTCCTCCCCCCACAGGCCTCTTGGAGTGGCCCACAGGGGCTGAATAGGGTCATGACCCCTGTAAGGCCCAGCATGGACATTCTCTCTTCTTTTGGCTGTGCTCTGTCCTTGCCCTCATGTAAGAGCAGCTCTGGTGCCAGGCTTGCCTGATGATCACCTCACCTGGGACCAGTTCCTGGGATGGAAAACCTGCAGGAATTGCTCCAAGGGCCAACCCAGCTCAACCCAAAGGCCTGACACCAGAACTCTTCTGTTCACAGGTCCCAACAGAAATGAATTTCTTGTTTAACCCTCTCCCAGTGCTGGTTTCTGGGACTCTTAAAATATTTCTGCTCACCCCACAGAACTGAAGCTGGAACCTCCAAGAGGAGTGATTGGTCTTCCACACCCCACATCTGTGCTGCGCCTGCCTGGTTCCCTCTGTCATTTCTTTGGTTTTCCTCCAGAGAAGCCCAGGCGACCTCCATTCTCCAGATTGTCTCCCGTGATGCTCTGTGATAAAGGCAGCTCCATTTCCTGACGAGAAAGCAATTCCCTTATCTGTGGCTGCATCAGTGTGCTGAGAACGCAGCTCAAGACAGAAAAGTTCAAATAGTGAAAAGCGAGATTAGCCGAAGCCCAGCTGATCCTGGAGGCTCCCCATCAGCTAGGGATTAGCTCTCGTCTCCTGCATTTGAGTGCTGGGTGACAGAGGCTGTGCTGAAAGCAGCCACAATTAAGGGAGATCAGGCACCAAAGATAATGGCTGGGACTCTACCTAAGGGGCTGTGCAGCCTTTGGCTATGGGAGGGCCAGGGACGTGGAGGAGACTGAATCCAGCCTGCATCATTTCCAGGCAGCAGTGGCTGAAATTAGGTAGCCAGGACTCTGGGCCTGGGAAGTTCTGGAAGAGGCAGTGACCAGGGACCTCTAGCAAGGAGCGTTTCATTCCCAGATCAGAGAATAACTTTGGCCCAGGGTACCTCGAGGACTGCCTCATTCCACATGCTCCCAGTTGACCACTGAGAGATCATCTGGGGGAGGACTCTTAGAACAGGGTGCTGGGCTAGTTGGGCCCTGTTTGGCCCAATCCAGCTGCTGCAGGGCTGTTCTGATGCTCTTAGAGGGTGGTAAGAGCAGAGGGTGCTGGTCACTGAACTGTCATTGCTTAGCCAAAGGCCACCATCCATTGTACAATAAAAAGTGGGATGCCCCTCAAAATACAATTAAAGGAAACTGATAATGAGAATAATCAGTAAATTTTGCATCTATCATATTCCTGTGCTGGTGATGTGAGCAGGTTCTAGAAACAGAAAATGTTTATAGCTGGTTGCAAAATCTGACTTCTGTGTGCAAAACTGACCCCTGAACATATTAACGTGGAGCACCTGTATTTAAAGTGCCTTAAGCACACCTATGATCTATTTCTTTTGTGCTGATTAGTTTTTTAACTAAATTATTTAATCCCTTCCCCCAGTCGCGAGGGCATTAAAAGGCAGAATCCATCTTTTGCCCACTCCAAGACCACTTCAGTCTTCAAAAAGCCACACTATTAATTCCGTACTCATGAGATATAATTGCTTCTGTTCCCATGGCCACCATTCACTCTGCCCACCCCCAACCCTCTGACTGGCCTCATCAGAAATTCTGGTGAAATCTGTGAAGGGCAGAAAATAGCCAATGAAGTCTGATTGCAGTGGCAGAGAAGGTCCCTTTACCACCTAGTCGATCCCACCTTGGAGAGTCCTGTCCTCCTAGACCAAAGACCTCCCGTGACATCTTCTCTTTCTTTTATGGGCTGCATGAGGCGTAGTGCCAGACTTCACTAGGACCCACCTGTAGCCAGATCCGCCCTGCTGGTATCCATAGCATGGAGGAAGTCCCAGTGGGAATAAACTGCCAGAGAGATCTGGGAGCTGCTTCTCTAGCTCAGTTGCTGAACAACTATTATGTTCCTCGAACATGCGTTTTGTCCTAATTTAATTTGTGTTATTTTAACTTCTGGAGTTATTTACAGTAGCTACAGTATTTTCGTGGTGTTTTGTCCTCACAACAATTTTGCAAGGAAGGACACTTTTATTCCCATTTTGTGGAGGTGAGGGGTGAGGCTGAGAAATGGGATTTGGACCCAGGCCTTTCTGGAGGCTTCTGTCCCTAGACTGCCCCCTATCTTCCTCACACCATACACAAGAGGCCCTGGCCAGGTTGGACAGCCCTCAGAGTGTGAGGAAGATAGGTGTGTGTGTGTCTTGGCTCCTCCGACTCCTCCCAGGCCTGTAAAAAGTAGCCAATTCTGGCACAATCCTTTTGGTCCTTGCCTGACAGGCCTGGAGGTTCCTGTGCCTCAGAGTGACGCCTCTTTCGGGCAGAACAGATCGGGCTCAGCTTGAGCGGCTCCCCACTGGCCCAGGATTTCCTGTCCTGCTTTCACTAGGTGCACTAGTGCTGCTTAAGAGCAGGGTGCTGAGCGCTGCACATGGGGCCAAAGAGGCTTCCTTTCGCCCAGAGGAACAGCTGGCTGTGAGGAAAGGTGATGGCAACGAGCTGGTCCTCTACGGAGGCTCGACAGGCGATGTGGGCTGGAAGGAGAGGCCTGCAAAGGTTAGGGGACGTGTGTGTGCGATGGGCAAAGTGGCTGACGGCAACCGAGCATCTGTGGATGGAGGCCCTCACGCACCGTGGCCATCAGCTGCAGGCCCGCTTGCCTCCTGAAGGCTTCTGGGGCAACGCTTGTTCTAAACTCTTGAGGTTGAATGGCCACTGGGCAGGGGCTGGTGTGTGTTTATCTCAATTTTCCCATTGATTTCTCCTCCTGACATCTGGCCATTCACCGCCCCTTGCTGTGATGCATCTGCCCACTTCAGCCAAATCGCCACCACTAGACCTGGCTGCCTTCCCCCTGTGATTTGCATGATGGGATCAATTCACCCAGATGGAGAAAGAGAATTGCATTCAGACCAAAGCTTCAATTTTGCCTCTGCTTGAGCAGCAGCGAATGCAGTGAGGCCCTGCAGAAATGGTGCCATCCTGTTCTGACTTTGCCCTTGAGAGACAATTATGAGCCACAATTGATGCCTCCCTCTGGACCCTTCCTGGTTTTTCCCCTGCATTTGGGCGACAGAGAGGCAGGGAGGGTTCTTTCTGAAACCAAGGGTACGAAAGGTCTCCTCTCTCCTCACTTCTTTGGGTGGGAGGGCTCTTGCTGGGCAGAAGAGCATCAGTCCCTGATGGCACCACTCGGTTGGGCTGGGAGAGACCCTTTTCTGCCTGAGGTCCTGGAGAGCTGCTGCCGGTCAGTGTAGACAGTCCTGAGGTGGATGGACCAATGTTTTGACTTGGTATCAGGCAAATGCCAATGTGTCCAAAGAAGGAGAGACGTTCAGGGGGTGGGGGGCAGTGGGAGGCAAAATGTCTTGATGATGAACATATGGAAAACCCCTTTATGCTGCACCAGGCTCAGCCCTGGCCACTCTGAGGGTCAGCAGCTCTCCAGCCACCAGTTGCATCCAGTGATAGCGTATTCTTTGTCAGCAAAAAAGAATGTCCAGATCCAGCAATTTTATTTATTTATTTATTTTGTTTATTGCACTTGTATACTGCCCCATAGCCGAAGCTCTCTGGGTGGTTTACAGCAATCAAAAACAAATATACAATTTTAAAAACATATTTTAAAAACAATTTAAAAATTCAAAACAATATAAAAACAATCTAAAAACACATGCTAAAATGCCTGGGAGAAGAGGAAAGTCTTGACCTGGCGCCGAAAAGATAACACCTTGTCGCGCACCTTGTCAAGGCGCACCTTGTCAAGGAGATCATTCCATAATTTGGGGGCCACCACTGAGAAGGCCCTCTCCCTTGTTGCCACCCTCCGAGCTTCCCTTGGAGTAGGCACCCGGAGGAGGGCCTTTGATCTTGAACGTAGTGTGCAGGTGGGTTCATATCGGGAGAGGCGTTCCATCAGGTATTGTGGTCCCAAGCCGTGTAAGGCTTTATAGGTCAAAACCAGCACCTTGAATGGAGCTTGGAAACATACAGGCAGCCAATGCAAGCAGGCCAGAATCGGTTTTATATGTTCGGACCGTCTGGTCCCTGTTACCAATCTGGCCGCTGCATTTTGCACAAGCTGCAGTTTCTGAACGTAGAGTGCATTGCAGTAACCTAATTTGGAGGTTACCAGAGCATGGACAACTGAAGCCAGGTTATCCCTGTCCAGATAGGCACGTAGTTGGGCCACCAACCGAAGTTGGTAGAAGGCACTCCATGTCACCGAGGCTACCTGAGCCTCAAGTGACAGAGATGGTTCTAGGAGAACCCCCAAGCTACGAACCTGCTCCTTCAGGGGGAGTGCAACCCCATCCAGAACAGGTTGGACATCCACCATCTGGTCAGAAGAACCACCCACTAACAGCATCTCAGTCTTGTCTGGATTGAGCCTCAGTTTATTAGCCCTCATCCAGTCCATTGTCGCAGCCAGGCACCGGTTCAGCACATTGACAGCCTCACCTGAAGATGAAAAGGAGAAACAGAGCTGCGTGTCATCAGCATACTGATGGCAAAGCACTCCAAAGCTCCGGATGACCGCACCCAACGGTTTCATGTAGATGTTGAACAGCATGGGGGACAGAACTGACCCCTGCGGAACCCCATACTGGAGAGTCCAGGGTGCCGAGCAATGTTCCCCAAGCACCACCTTCTGGAGGCGACCTGCCAAGTAGGAGAGGAACCACCGCAATGCAGTACCTCCCACTCCCAACTCAGCTAGTCTCCCCAGAAGGATACCATGGTCGATGGTATCGAAAGCCGCTGAGAGATCAAGGAGAATCAACAGAGTCACACTTCCGCTGTCTCTCTCCCGACAAAGGTCATCATACAGGGTGACCAAGGCTGTTTCCGTGCCAAAACCAGGCCTGAAACCCGACTGAAATGGATCCAGACAATCGGTCTCATCCAAGAGTGTCTGGATCTGGCCTGCAACCACTCGTTCCAGGACCTTGCCCAGGAATGGAACATTTGCTACCGGCCTATAGTTATTAAGATTTTCTGGGTCCAGGGAGGGCCTCTTCAGGAGTGGTCTCACTACTGCCTCTTTTAGGCAGCCAGGGACCACCCCCTCTCGCAGAGAAGCAACTACTCATTGGAAATTAAGACTGAGCTCCAACACGTTAGTGCTATTTCATGTACCCCATCCCCATGTATCTTACCCTTATGGCAATATGTGCCCTATAAATCTGAAAACACACATTTTGAATCTTTTCCACATGCAGAACATAGGTCCATTGAAATACAACGACCTAGTCAAGGTTGAAACTCTTTCAAACCTAAGTTCGGGTCTGTCTCTACTACTAACCTTTAAAACCTGTGATGCAGTGAAGCTACTTTTAACAAAGAGAATATGCCTCAGAGAGTTGGGTGTAACGATTCAGAGACACTTTATTAATGTAGCCAGTCCACATCCTTTAAACTTAGGATATGTACCTACACACTTAAATATTGATGAACAATCAACTGGTACTCCCTTCAATCTTCCATCTCATATTATTAATATAAAGACAACAGATCCCATTTCTAATCATGGTAAAACAAAGGCTCAATCCCCCACTCTCTTCAATGAGAGTGTGGAAGACTTAATACTTAAGTTTCCAAGCTTCTCTGAAAGCATACAACAGAATATTATTATGGACCTTCAACACCTCCTTCAAACTTTGCAAAATAAGAAACCATCTCTTTGTTTAGGGTCTAGTTCTGCTAATATAACATATGATACCAAATCAAAAGTGCCATTCTCGACCTTACAAGATACAAATTTAAAATGCCTTAACTTACCGATATCAACCGCAGATCCAATACAACAATTAGAACCTCCTTTATGGTGATCTATTAATGACCTAAGTCCTATTCTGCTCAGCCCCCCCCTAGAATTAACTCACCTGAAATCCCATTCTGTCAAAAGGCAGGACATTAACTCGATAGAGACAACACTAGGAAAGGGGAGATACAACCGACTGAGCAATTTTAGGTATCCTAAGAACCCCTCCCCATCTCGTTGTTTAATAGTCCCCACGCAAATTTTCCAACGAACTGAACAACCTCTGTACAAAAAACAAATTCATTCAAGTTACTCAGTCTTACTCTTTAATGCTAGATCTGTTAACAATAAGACCATAATTATCCACGATCTTATTCAGGATGAACATGCAGATATAGCATGTATCACTGAGACCTGGCTAGATGACTCCGGTGGAGGGAATCTTACCAATCTCTGTCCTCCCGGTTTCGCAGTGGTCCACCAGCCTAGACTTGATAATCGAGGAGGAGGAGTAGCTTTAATCTATCGTGAATCTATTCCCCTGATTAAGCTACCTCATCTGCATAATATAGGATTTGAATCTCTTTGTCTGAAATTTGGTAATCAAGACCAATTAACAATTTCATTAATCTATCGCTCTCCTCATTCCCCCACTAGTTCTTTGTCTGATCTATACAATTTAATTTCGGGGTGGATATTGGAATCCCCCAGACTTTTAGTACTGGGAGATTTCAACATTCATGCAGAATCAATTTCTTCAAGTCCAGCACGAAATTTTCTACTCATGATGTCTACTCTGGGGCTCCAACAATTAATTACAGCCCCCACCCATAGTGTGGGCCATACTTTAGATCTCATTTTTCAATCGGACTCAGACATCAATGAGTGGAAAATAGACAACATAGCCATTACACCATTACTATGGTCGGATCATCATTTGATCAGTTTCAGATTACTAGTAACCTCCTTGCCTACCAGCATCAGAAGATCTATAAAGCTATATCGCCCGAAGAGATTGTTGGATCCTAATATATTTATACAAAAACTTAAAGATCACCCCGGCCCGCACATTGGAGAACCAATTGACACTTTGATTAACACTTGGAATTCCATCATGACAGAAACGATAGACTCAATGGCTCCCCGCTGTCCACTAAAAATGGTAAGACCGAAACCAGCTCCCTGGTTTTCAGAACTGTTAATAATGAAACGCTCCTATCGCCATTTAGAACGCCGATGGTGAAAGACCAGGAGTCTTTCGGATCGGGCTGATGCTAAAAAATCGGCAAAAACTTATGCCTCTGCAAGACATGCCGCCCAAAAATCTTTTTATTCGGCTGCTATCACTTCAGCCGGAAATCATTCAAAAGAGCTCTATAGGATAGTTAATGGCTTACTCCATCCGACACAGCTTGATTCTGGTATAGTTCCCTCACAGGCTCGTTGTCAAGAATTCGCCACACTTTTTGAGAGCAAGGTTAATCAGATCCGTCTCTCATTGGACGCTAATAAAGTAACAGGCCCCAGTGATCCCATGTTTGATATGGCTTATCCTTCTCTTTATACAACCTTTCAACCGATCCAACCAGAGGATATCCCCAAATTCCTCAATGGAATGAACCCCACGACATGTCTATTCGACCCATGTCCTTCCTGGCTCATAAAAACATCTAGAGTTGAACTGGCAAACTGGCTATGTGTGATAGTTAACTCATCACTCCAACAAGGCCATTTACCCGAATATCTGAAACAAGCAATTATAACACCTTTACTTAAAAAACCATCACTTAATGCCACTCTCTATGATAGCTTCCGCCCTGTATCCAATCTACCGTTCCTAAGCAAAGTCATCGAACGAGTTGTGGCGGCACAGCTACAAAGTTTCATAGACACCAATGCCCATTAAGAACATAAGAACATAAGAAGAGCCTGCTGGATCAGGCCAGTGGCCCATCTAGTCCAGCATCCTGTTCTCACAGTGGCCAACCAGGTGCCTGGGGGAAGCCCGCAAGCAGGACCCGAGTGCAAAAACACTGTCCCCTCCTGAGGCTTCCAGCAACTGGTTTTCAGAAGCATGCTGCCTCTGACTAGGGTGGCAGAGCACAGCCATCACAGCTAGTAGCCATTGATAGCCTTGTCCTCCATGAATTTGTCTAATCTTCTTTTAAAGCCATCCAAGCTGGTGGCCATTACTGCATCTTGTGGGAGCAAATTCCATAGTTTAACTATGCGCTGAGTAAAGAAGTACTTCCTTTTGTCTGTCCTGAATCTTCCAACATTCAGTTTCTTTGAATGTCCACGAGTTCTAGTATTATGAGAGAGGGAGAAGAACTTTTCTCTATCCACTTTCTCAATGCCATGCATAATTTTATACACTTCTATCATGTCTCCTCTGACCCGCCTTTTCTCTAAACTAAAAAGCCCCAAATGCTGCAACCTTCCCTCGTAAGGGAGTCGCTCCATCCCCTTGATCATTCTGGTTGCCCTCTTCTGAACCTTTTCCAACTCTATAATATCCTTTTTGAGATGAGGCGACCAGAACTGTACACAGTATTCCAAATGTGGCCGCACCATAGATTTATACAACGGCATTATGATATCGGCTGTTTTATTTTCAATACCTTTCCTAATTATCGCTAGCATGGAATTTGCCTTTTTCACAGCTGCCGCACACTGGGTCGACATTTTCATCGTGCTGTCCACTACAACCCCGAGGTCTCTCTCCTGGTCGGTCACCGCCAGTTCAGACCCCATGAGCGTATATGTGAAATTAAGATTTTTTGCTCCAATATGCATAATTTTACACTTGTTTATATTGAATTGCATTTGCCATTTTTCTGCCCATTCACTCAGTTTGGAGAGGTCTTTTTGGAGCTCTCCGCAATCCCTTTTTGTTTTAACAACCCTGAACAATTTAGTGTCATCAGCAAACTTGGCCACTTCACTGCTCACTCCTAATTCTAGGTCATTAATGAACAAGTTGAAAAGTACAGGTCCCAATACCGATCCTTGAGGGACTCCACTTTCTACAGCCCTCCATTGGGAGAACTGTCCGTTTATTCCTACTCTCTGCTTTCTGCTTCTTAACCAATTCCTTATCCACAAGAGGACCTTGTGACACCTTTCAATCAGGCTTTAGACCAAATCATGGGACAGAAACAGCCTTAGTGGCACTAGTCGATGATTTACGGCTTGAACTAGATAAAGGTAATGTGACCTTACTAGTCCTATTGGATTTATCGGCCGCATTCGATACTATTGACCACGACATCCTTTTGAATTGCCTTTCCGAGATGGGGCTACGAGGCACTGCAATACAATGGCTCCGCTCCTTCCTTGAAGGTAGATTCCAGAGAGTTGCTCTTGGGGATTTTCTTTCAGAGCCCTGGCCATAGCGATACGGTGTCCCCCAGGGCTCTGTTCTCTCCCCAATGTTGTTCAATATATATGTAAAACCTTTAGGTCGCATTATTCATAAATTTGGAATTTCTTACCATCAATATGCAGATGATACGCAACTCTATTGCTCATTTCCACCAGACGCCAAAGGGGCTGTTCACCCTCTGAGCCAATGCTTGGCAGCAGTGCAGAATTGGATGAACAGTAATAAATGAAAACTTAATCCAGATGAAACAGAGGTTCTTCTAATTGGACGAGACTCTCCTCAGGAAAATAAAAATCTTCCCACATTAGATGGGATCTTACTTCCCCTGAAGACGCAAGTCCGTAGTTTAAGCATTATTTTAGACTCAGCCCTAACCCTGGAACCTCAGGTTGCAGCAGTCTCACGAAGCGCTTTTGCACAATTAAAATTAGTTAGCCAACTCCGTCCTTTCTTGGGATCATCCGATTTACGGAAGGTAACGCAAGCCCTTGTAACATCACGACTGGATTATTGTAATTCCCTCTATGTCGGTCTTCCAGTTAGAACCCTCCGGCCGCTTAAGCTGGTGCAAAGAGCAGTGGCGCGGATGCTAACAGGAGCTGGCCCTCGAGTGCACACTACACCACTCTTATATCATCTGCACTGGCTTCCTATTATGTTTCGTAATTGATTTAAGCTGTTGGTCCTAACTTTTAAAGCTTTACATAACTTGGCGCCACTTTACTTATCTAATCGCATCCGTGAATACACATCCCATCGTCCACTGAGATCCATTGTTGAATGTACTTTGACTGTTCCTTCAGCTTTTACCATCTGTCAATCGGGCACTAGGAATAGAGCTTTTTCAGTGGTGGCCCCTAGTATGTGGAATACCCTTCCACTGGAGATATGGCTTTCTAATTCCCTCTTAGATTTTCGTCGACATGTTAAAACCTTTTTATTTCGCCAAGCTTTTAATATGTAAACGGTACTGTTTCATTTAATGTTAATTTTTAATTGATTTTTAATGGATATGTTAACTGATTTTATGAGTTTATTTATATTGTATGAGACTACACTGTTGTTCGCCGCTTTGAATTCAGTGAACGAAAGCGGGTTATAAATCGGCAAATAGATAAATAAATAAATTAATCACTTCCCTGGCCCAGCCGGCTGTTCCATCCCTGCTAGCTTTTATTAGCCAAGAAGGGCGAGGATCCAGCACAGAAGTGGTTGCACGAACCTGTCCAAGCACCTTGTCAATGTCCTCAAGCTGCACCAACTGAAATCGGGACAAGGCTGTGCTCTGGATACCTTGCTTGATTCACCTGCTATGACACTGGAGTCTAAGTCCTGGCAGATGCTAAAGATTTTATCCTGGAAGTGCCTAGCAAATTCATTACAGTGGGCCTCAGATGGTTCTACCATGTCCCTGGGGCCAGAGTGTAATAGCCCCCGGACAATTCTGAAGAGCTCCTCTTCTTTCAAGTTTGTGATGCGGTCTACAACTTCATTCGTAAGCCAATGATTTCGTGAAATATAATGGCATTAAATTGAAACAACTCTTGGAACAACATTGGGCAGAACATCTTGCACCTGTAGAAGCTATTGTCTCAAGTCACAAGGAACTAGTACAACTTTTCAAATTATTTGAAATGACCCAGAATGTGATGCAACCATCAGCACTGAAGCCACAGGACTTATGCAAAAGCCCAGTCACCCAAGATTTGTAATTCTGGCACACTTCATAAAAAAAAACTGTTAAAATTGATACAGCCAGCAAATGCTGTTCTGCAGTCATTTTCAATGGATATTTCCCAAGCCCTTAATGTCATAGCAGCAGTTTCAGAAGAAATTACATCACTGCAAAATGATGGCAGTTTTCAAAGTATTCTTGAAGAATCAAGACTGAAGACTAGAGAGGAAGGAGTCCGATGAGATCATGAAAATAAAATAAAACCAGTGCGAAAGAGGGTTTGTAAAACTCGCTCTTGCCTACAAAATATGCTGATATATGAAGGCAACATTGTCCAGGCTGTGAATGAGAACCATTCTACAGAAGATGAGACTTTAAAGAGGATATATTTCAGTGCAATTGATACAATGAAAGGTGAAATGGCAGCTCAATTCTGTGAAAGGAATATGCACATTTCAGGGGCCATACAAGCTCTAAAGAATATAGGCACAGATCACTTTCTTGATCTAAGCAAGCTTACAGTACTGTGTGGACTTTCCAGATGCACTCCAGAAATCAAGGAACTTCGAATATGCAAAGCATTTCTACTGAGGAAGTGCAAGGATATGGCAGAATCCTTTAAAACTCCAACACTTAACAAACTTCCTAAAACATTGTACCTGCACAAGGAAGCCTTTCCACACACGTACACTTTGTATGCTGTGGGATTCACCTCTGGTGCATCTACAGCTGTGTGTGAAAATTCATTCTCAACTTTGACACATGTGCTGGCACCATACAGGCGTTCAATGCTTCATCAGAGAAAAGCAAACTTGGTAATCTTGGCTTTTGAAAGTAACATATTTGAAGAATTTAAAGCGAACAGTTCCTTTGCAAGTTTGCAGAGAAATCACAGAGGATTAGACTTCATTAACAATTCAGATCATTATGGTAGGATGACTTGCACAGTATACATTTACTTCCTAGTCACTGTTATTTAGCTTACACAACTATTTTGCATGTGGAAAATATTGTATTTTAAATTGATTTGCTCTTTTGTAAACTTCACAAGTCATAGTTCCTAATTAAAATGCATAAATTGGGTTTTATTTTTGTCATTACCTATGAAAAGATTTTCCCCTTGAAATCTGTTCTAGTGACTGATGCCAAAACCCTTCTGCCGCCCCCAGTTTTTGTCTCTGCCACCCCAATGAAAATTGTCTCTCTGCACCCCTGTTCTGAACAGAAACAAAATATCTGGATACGCTTCTGAAATGTGAGCAAAACAGGGCCTGGTACTTGTGGAGCATGGCCTGACTGGAGTGTTTACGGCTATGGACCTTCCACTTATGCTCTGCCTCTGTGTATGTGCAAATAAAACCACATACCACAAAATGCCACATACCTCCTGTGGCCACATTCCAAGGGAGATAACCCTTGGGTGAACGCTGCAACCCTGCAACCTCTTCTCATTGCTCAGAAACAGAGTAAATACATGTGTCTATGCTTTATTTGACACAAATCAGACGTAATATTGTAAGAAAGAAACAATCTGTCCCCTCCTGATTCACAAAAACTCTTGTCCCCCATTTGCTGTCAACATGCCCACCTCTGCCCCCCAATGGATCCCTTTGCTATTCAGAGTGGGTGAGTGCGGGAAGGGCTGAGGTGCAAATGGCGATCAGGTGATGCTTTAAATGCAAACGAACCTGTAATTAAAATCTATGCTCTGCTTTCAGTTTGGCCCTTGAATTTGTAATAACCTGCTAGAGCTCAAAATGAAATCCTGGACACTTTTCATACAAAGTAACATTTCATTATTTCACTAAAGGGATGTTAATTTTTCACCATAATTGCTCTGCTGATGCAGCCAAGAATACAGGGCTGTATTTTTAATGTGGGTTTTTTTGTGTAACCTGAGTTGATGGGAAATTGCTTTCATTTAATTTAATTACAGGGTCAGGATAATACATTAAATATGTCCTGGCTTTGTGTTTATGCTTACATTCAAGGCCCATAATTAATTAGCTCTTAACTTTGAGAAATATCAGCAGCACAAACACTCCAGTGGGCAGTTGCTCTCTACAGGGAACTGGCTGTCAGAGATTCTCTAGGAAGAGGGTCCCTCCATGACACCCCTCCCCCCAACTGGTCCTTATCCACTCCACACTCCCCCAAAAGACAAAAAGAGCAGGCTGCACTCCTCATTCGGCTGACTGTCTCCCAGGCAGGCAATGCTGGACACACTGTCCGCCAGCCGGCCCCCTCCCCAAATGGAAAGGGGTGGGTGGCCAGATGCAGTGAAGACAGCACCAAGGAGGGGCCACCTAGAGTTGCAAGGTGGATTTGCAAATAGCCCATGATAAACACTGCAGATATGGCTTGCTTTGTAAGTGGTTCCTTATCCTCCACGCAAATGTCTGTTGTTGCTGGTAACCCAGCTTGTGTAGAGCTTGCATTCGTACCCTCCCTCCACAATACATGCTTGACCCACTTAATGATATCACTTTGCGGCAAGCATCTCTCTCCTCTGCGCAGAGTAACTGCACCCATCAGCCCTTCATGGGTCCCTGTGCTCCCCTAAAGCAGAGCCCAGGAGAGGCAAACAGCCAATTGGAAACTTGCTGGGGAACATGTGTGGACATTATTTATTTATTTATTTATTAAATTTACATCCCACCCTTGCGTGTGTGTACTTTCACCTGAAAAAGACTCCAGATGCTGAGAGATGCTCTCTCTCCATATGTTGTGATCCTGAGCCCTGAGGTGTTGCACATCCTGCAAAATGGCACAAGTGAAGAGAAGGGGCTGCAGAGGCCAGTCAGTGGCAGAGCATCTGCCTCTCATGCAGAAAGCCTCAGGTTCATCCCCCATCATCATAATCCATCTATCCTTATCCCAATTTATTTCTAAAGCAACCTTCACCCAAAGACTGTAGGGCAATGTACAATATAAAACTGACAATAGACATATAATACAAAAAAAAAAAAGAATCTGAAGACATCATAAAACTAGAATCATATTAATCCAGTTAAACTATTCAGCAGCGGTCAGTCTCAAAAACTCAGTCAGATACACCCTGATGCCGCAACTTCCTCCAAAGGCCTGGGAGAATAAATGCGTCTTTAAAAAGCACCATACAGACAGTAGTGCTCTGGGCGCCCATCGCACTGCTACCCTTTGTCACCCCCAGCCAGAGACACCCCCATTGGAGGGATCACTAGCAGAGCCTCCCAGGAGCCTGACGTGGTGTTCTAACGAGTATTTGGGTCTTAAGCCAAGCAGGGCTTTGTGAACTAAGGTCAACATTTTGAATCAGGCCAGTAGCATATGGCCAGTCAGTGCAGTTCCAGAAGGACGGGTGTGATGTGGCTCCCCTGGGGACACTCCACAGCAGTCGAGCAGCTGCACTTTGCAGTCACTGCAGCTTTCAGGACATGTTCAAGGGCAGCCAGGTAAAACGCATTGCAGTAATCCAGCCTTGAGCTTACTAGGGCATGGATAACAGTGGCTAGGTTGTCCCATTACAGGAACGGCCACATCTGGCAAACACGCTGGTGCAGGGAATGCACACACCTTGCCACTTGGGGCTCCAGGGTCAGAGTAGAATTGAGGCTCACCCCCAGCTACACACCTGCTCTTCTGGGGTGAGTGTGACTCCCTTTACAATAGGGCACTTACCCAAATGTTCAGACCTGGGACCACCTACAACCAGCACCTCCATCATGTCAGGATTCAGCTTCAGTTTACTGGCCCTCACCCAGGTTACTGCCACTTCCAGGCCCTGGGCCAGCACCTGCACAGCTTCACCTGATACAGGTCTGTGGAGAGATCTTCAGATGTGCTTGGGAAAGAACGCTTCTCCCTGAGACCTCCCCCCACCCTGAGTACCTCTGCCAGCCAGAGGAGACCATCCTGAGCTAGATGGACCCCAGTGGGTCTGGCTGTGTATCACTCACAGGCAGCCGCCTGTCTCCCAAATCAGCCAGTGCACTTCTTGGTAAGCTTGCAGAACCAGGAGACAGACTTGCTTTACCTCTGGGCACCTCAGTTTCTCTTCTGGCTGCTTCCCTGTAGAGTTTTGCTTGGAAAGACAACAAGGACAGAGACAAGGACAGGGAGTTGGGGAAACTTCTTGCTAGCATAGTTAGCCAAGGAAAATGTGCCAGTTTGTAGCCTGGAGCAAATTCTTTACAGCCAACTTGCAAACCTTCAAGGTTATTACAACAGCATTGCTGGGGCATCCATAAGGACTGGGGGTTGGAACCTCCCTAGCCTTGGCCACACATCAAATGGAGGGAGGCTCTCAGAGACCTGCTGCTGCTTTCTTCGCAAAGGAGAAGTGATAATAGCAGTCGCCTTCTTGGTGCAGAGGGGCTGACCTTCCCGCCTTCCCCACAAGCTGCAGGTGAGATAAGCAAGCCAAGGGGGCGCTGATTCTCCAGGGAGAGAGATGGGCTCCTTTCAGTGACATCAGGGTTGTGGCATTCAGGCTGAGCCCCAGATCATTGACTCCTGGGCAAGGGAGGAAAAACGGCACCTGCCAATTCAGTGGCAAGGCTCAGTTGAGGCGAGGCATAGGTGTATTTTTTTAACCCACCCTGCACCCTTCACAGGGTCTCAGGGTGGGCTACAATAGATCAAAACAATTTTTTTTGTTTTGCAGTACAGTAAGAGTTAAACTATCAATTAAACAACAAACAAAAAAATAACTAACTATCATACTGTAAAACGTCAGACTTCCATTTCTCTGCAGATGGTGTGGGAGACTGGATCCTACAGAACCAACCCAGCACAAAAGCTTGGGCAAAGAGGTACATTTTGACCTGCTGATGAAAAATATACGGTCAGTGCCAGAAGCACCTTTGGAAGGAGGAAGTTCCACAGCCTGGGAGCCACCACTGAGAAGACTCTTTCCTGCCCCTCAGGGGGCAGCAGCATAGCCAAAAGGGCCTCCTCTGCTGACCTCGATGGCTGGGCAGGCATATTTGGGGCCCACGCTGTTTAGGGTTTTGTACATCAGCACAAGCACATTGACATGGGTCCAGAAGCGAATGAACCTACTAGGAGAGATCTCTAGTGAATCCTGCTGGTGATGCCTCTTAGCACCTTGGCTGATACATTCTGCACAAGTTGCAGCTTCTTCCAAGCCATCTTCAAGGATGGCCCCCTGCAGAGCACATTGCTGTAGTCCAGTCAGAAAGTTATATGGCTTTCTTCAGCTTGAAATGGGAGCTGGATCCTTCTCCTCCCTTGAATATGCTGTGTGTGCATGCACACGCTCCCTGCCCCCAGATACCTGACCTGCCGTACACAGCACAGGCCTGATGTTTATGGAGCAACTCTTTTGCCAGGTGGTGGTTAAGGCAATTAGCAGCTGTTGTCATAGATGCTGGGTGGCATCTTAGCTCAACACTTCTGGTGACCGAGATGTGGTTGCAGAGGCCTTCCAGGAGAGCCCACCTGCCGGCACTGACTTCAGGCTAGTGGTCCTTTTTGATGAGAAGCAGGATGCAAAGGGCTCGTCCTAAGGAGACACCCCAGCACTTCCTAGGCCAACAGACAACTCCTCCAGTTCACACCCCACCTTTTCTACACAGCACCCATGAGAGCGGCTTTGTATGGCCAAATGCCACATTGGCCAGCCCACTCTGTGAGCTTCTCTGTCCCTGCCTGAAACCTCCCCCCCGCCAACATTTTCTATTGCTTTTAAATGTTTTTATGTTGCTGTACACCGCCCTGATGTTTTGCAGAGGGTGGTATAGAAATACTTTAATAAATGAATAATCAATATAAAGAACAGTCCAAATGCTCCACCCCCTCCTGCACCGTCTCCCAGAACCCCTGGAGCAGCTGGTGCCCCAATGGGAACCCCGCAAGATGCGTATGAAGGAGGCACAGGGGGCTGCCCCTGGCACGTGGCACTGGCTCCAGACGTGGCTGCTGTGGGATGACCCATGGCTCGGCCCACCCCAGCGCTACTAATGTCCCCATCTTTTCAGTTCCTAAAATGGGGAGGACCTTTTATTTCCACCTTTAGTCAACCCAGTCACAGCTGCTCAAAAGTGTCTGGGATCTTCTTGTTCCCGTTCCCATTCTCTGAGGGGTCTAAGGGGGGATGGACTGTCTGCAAGTCGATTCTGACTTATGGCGACCCTATGAATAGGGTTTTCATGGTAGGCGGTATTCAGAGATGGTTTTACCATTGTCTCCCTCTGAGGCTGAGAGGCAGTGACTGTCCCAAGGTCACCCAGTGAGCCTCACGGCTGTGTAGGAATTTGAACCCTGGTCTCCTAGGTCATAGTCCAACACTCTAACCACTGCACCACACTGGCTCTCCTAAGGGGGAGGAGCCCCCAAAACTGGATCCCCAAAAGAAGGATGGTGGAGGGGGGCACATGATAGGAAAATGGGTGGTGGAGGGCTGTTGCTGTGGAGCAATTGGGCAGGCACTTTCCCAGCCCCAGACATCTGCCTTGGGCCGCTGGAGGAGGAGAGGCTCCATTCAAGGTGACCTTCCAAAGTATCAATGAGGCCCAAGCAGAGCTGCCCCAAGCAGCCCTGGCAAGCTCCATTTCAGCTGCCTCCTCCCCCTCCCCCTCCTCTCAGGAGCTGTGAAAAAGCCAAGGAGCCACTGTCAGTGGCCCATTGCCCTGGGCAGATTGCCTCCTCCTCCTCGGCCAGGATCCATCTCCAAGCTGCCTCAGGAGCGCCTCCTCACAGCCTGGAGCCTAGCTTGCTTTGTGGTCCTGTTGGATGCTTAAGGGCTGCCCTGGCTCATGATTCCCCCCCCCCAATCCGGGGTGAGTCTGTGGCTGCAACTCAAGTGCAGGACTGGCAAGTCCCAGGCAGTTGCCGTGCTGGTGAGGCCAGCCCCAAATCCCAGCTTAATGGGTGTGCTGTGTGCCCAGAGCAGTGGGATGCCAGCTGCACCGCTTGGCAGATGGGGCTCTGCCCTCTGGGTGTCACCCAGACTCGCTCGCTTTGCCGGCAGCTTAACGCCACTCCTCCCTCACCATCAAAGCAGAAGTCCGGCCACTTGCAAGAGCATCCAAAGCCGAGGTTTGATTCTGGGAGATAATGGCCAATCTGAAGCCTCCTGAGTTGGTCTGGCAATCCAGCACTCCCAGCCCACACACATCACAGCTTTTTCCACAGCAGGCCAGCCCTGCAGGCGCCATTCATCACTCCTCCCCCACCCTGCTCTTCACATGCACATCCTCCCCCACCCTACCTTTGAGGAGAATGGGGAGGGTACAAGCCTACAAGGCCCTTCTGATGCTCTTACGTGGGAAATCTAGCCCTTAAAAGTTGAGTTGCCTTAAAGTGCACCACTTCCTTTTACCTCCCACATGTGTCGCTCAGTGGCAGGGCACCTGCATGGCATGCAGAAAGCTTCCCTACATGAAGGGCATCAGAAGGTCTGTGCAGCAGCAGCAGCTGGATCAGGCCAAAGGGGCCCCCTCTAGTCCACATCCTGTTTCCACAATGGCCAACCAGATGCCCCCAATGGGAAGCCCCCATGCAGGACCTGAGCGCAACAGCAGCACTCTGCCCACTGAGGATTCCCAGCCACCGGCCGTCAAAGGCATCAACTGCCTCCTGTTGTGGAGGGAGAACATACTGTAGACATTGTGGCTAGATCGTTGGTCTATGACAGGGGCTCCCAAACCTTTGTCCCCCACAGAAAATTGCCAAGGGTCTTGACGGACCCTTTAATGATCTTTTTGCAATTGTAATGCACAGTGCTAGATGCTGCATGGTCTTCTTATCGTATTGTTATTGCTTCTTTTGTTTTGTGTATATTGTGTTTTGTAGTGTTTCATTCTGAATCCCATAGAGTTCAGGTTGTAATGCAATAGAATGCAATGTGAGAAATGGCAATGGAAAGACCATGAAAAATCAGTATGAATATTTAATGTGATCATGTTCTATCTCCTGCCTTTAACCACAAATCCAGACATGCTGCAGACCACCTGAATGAAGCTCGCAGACCACCAGTGGTCCAGGGACCATAGCTTGGGAAGCCCTGGGCTATGACATGGATCATGACTATGAGAGCCAATGTGGTGTAGTGGTTAGAGTGTTTGCCTAAGACTACGGAGGGCCAGGCTCAGATCCCTCCTCCACCATGAAGCTCACCAGGTAACCTTGGGCCAGCCACTACTTCTAAGCCTAACCTACCTCACAGGGTTGTTGGGAGGATGGGACGGGGTTGGGAGGAGAACCTTGTATGCTCCCATGAGCTCCTGGTCAGAAAAGTAGGATAGAAATGTAAGGAATTACATTTCCCTCTAAACCAGTTTAAATTAAAAATTTGTGTCCCCCCCTGAAATACATAGATAAATGTAAGTGGTACAAAAAGGGGGGAAGGGAGAAAACATGGGCAGAACGCCCTCCATCCCCTCAGCCATGGCCATGAGAATGCATATTCCAAAACAGCCTTTTTGTGCTTTGAGGTTTGCTAATGAAAACAGACTATTGAGAGATCTTCAGCAGACTGAAGAACACAGCAGGGGGGAGCGACCTCACTTGCTCATGCAAGATGTGAAGTGGCCTTGCTCTGGCCCAGACCATCCTTGTGCCTCTGCTACTCTGACCAGCAGCAGTAGGGATGGCTTCCCCTCCAGGCTCTCGGGCCCTTTCCCAGGAGCTAGTGACTGAAGAGGCTGGGGGCTGGCACTGGGGCCTTCCGCATGCCCCACCGGCGCTCCACCACTGACTCTCGGCAGCCGCTCTGCTCTCCCCTCATGCCCACACTGTGCTCTCCAGCCCCACCATGACAGCACTGAGACTAAAGGAGAAAGGTTGATCTGCTTCCCACAAACAGGGGAGGAGGTTGACAAGTGTGCAATCAAAGTGAGGCAGCCTTGAATCCCAGCTCCATCACCTTTGTGCTCGACAGGTACATGCGCTGCACAGCCGTACATTATTGCTTAATTACTTGGAAAAGTGACTCTAGACACTTTCTATTAAGCCACAGTGTGCAATTTACCCAAAGGCAGCATAAGACAAAACACTTCCCTTTTCCAATTAAATCCAGCCTTGATTTCCCAAAGCAAAGCTGGCGACCCCAGTAATTAGAAATCTTGCCGTGTTGCCCTTTCTCCAGGAATCAGCCCAGGTGGAAAGAGGAGAGCGGCGGATTCATGTGGGGGCCGTAGCCTTGCTCTGAAGTCGAGCTGCTCCTGGCCCACTGTGAGGCCCCCGTTGTTCCCTAGGAGGCCCTGAGGGCCCTCTTTGAGCTCTCAGTCGACCCATAAAATGGCAGCTAGTGGGGAGCAGAGCGAGGGATTAATTGCACTGGAGTGATGCACGCAGCATGTCATTAATCTAATCAAAAGAGGATGCGGTAGCAAATGGTTTTCTCCTTCGTGCAAAAATGAACATTACAAACTAACAGTTCCAACTAATTAACAGCCGCATTAGGTTTGTGCCGGGAAAATGACGAATGGTTTGTTTTAAGAAGCAGCTGGGGAAAAAGCGGGTTCCCAACAAAGGTTGTCAGGAGTGTTGCAAATAGAAGGATTGGGTCCTATGGAGGGTGTAGAGGAGCAACATGTCTGGCTGTTCAGTTCATTCAAAGCTTGGATTTGCTGGCTTTCTGTAAGTGAGGCTAATACGATTAACCCCTCTTTAAATATTTAATGGGAGAGCACAAGAATTTGAGGTATCAGTTTCTATTCCTATCCCAGCTCAAACAGGATGCTTTTCTTCAGAGGAAAAAACACATTAAAATATTGTGAATGCTTCTTCTTAGGCAAACTTGGCTAACCTTGTTGCTACTTCTTAAATCTAAGCTGTTGCTCTCTCGCTGATGCATTTCTGCTCAAAGTGGTGCTGGATCTCTGCTTTTCTTACTAAATTTGTTTTGCATAATTTTAGTTTTCTCCATCTTTTTGCAGGATGTAGAAACAGGTTTTTAAAGCTTTTAGTGAAATCTCAAATATTTCTGACCACAACAGCAGAGTGGGTCATTCACAGTGAGATTCTCATGCTAAGGCACCTTCATCTCAACAGAAGGGCCTTTGCACCTGGATTTGCTCTGAAGGGTGGTAAGCCTGGCCAAAGGGCCTGGTTCTGTGGAGGGTGGGCTAAGTCTGCCGGGACAACCTGTGACAAATGCACAGTGGTGTTGAACCTGACAAAAAGCATCTCTCCAGTACTTTATGGCAAGACAAGAAAATCTACCCAAAGATCAGATGCAAGCCTTGTTCTTTTCCAACAGAATCTCCCCCGCTTTCTCTGCAGGAAAATACAACTTCCCAAGTGATTGTGCAGCTCCCATAAATGCGAACAGATCTGTTCCACTCTAGGTCATCACAAGGTCCCCTTGATGCAGACAGCATGTCTTAGCAGCAGAGATGACACTGTGTCAGAGTGAGCCACATGGGTTGTGGGAAGAAAGCAAGGAGATGAATTTGTGCATTTAGAAAGCTCATGTCCCTGGAGTGCTTGATGCTGCAGTCATTGGGGTGGGAGCAGCAATAGCAGCAGCAAGCGGATGCGACAGCGGCCGCATTCTTTTACAGATTTTTATAGGGAAAGCCAGTGTGGCGTAGTGGTTAAGGTGTTGGACTATGACCTGGGAGACCAGGGTTTGAATCCCCACACAGCCATGAAGCTCACTGGGTGATTTTGGGCCAGTCACTGCCTCTCAGCCTCATGAAAACCCTATTCATAGGGTCGCCATAAATCGGAATTGAGTTGAAGGCAATACATTTACATTTTTATAGGTAGAAGAGACCATTATCACAACCAGCACGAATTTGCCAGGAAAAAAACAGGCCAGAAGAGTGGTCTATTCCCACTGCTGAGAAGACAAGGTGGGAAGTGGTGGTCTTCTTAGGTGAAGGTTTTGGCAGAATTTTGCATGACAATCCAACAAGAACGTAAGTAAAACCTGATCACTGAGGTGGGTTGCAAAGCTGGTCAAAGATGCAGCAACCAGATAATAATTATTGGTAGGTTATGAGCAGGCCTTGTGAATGATTGTAGATCACTTTAGTATATAAACAAGCAGCAAGTGATGAGAAAGCCAAAGTAATGCATGATTTAGGTGTGGACTGCAACGGAGCTGGGTGTTTAGGCCTACGGACAGCTGCTCTGCACCAAGTCTGCCTACCGGTCTCTACACTGGCTGGCAATGTCTCTGCAGGGTTTCAGGCGGATGTCCCTCCTGATGCCAGGGATGCCCACTGGAGGCTTCCGTGTGAAAAGTACCATGGAGCTGCAGCCCTTCCCCAAACGGAAGCCTTGTCTGCACTTTGCATTTCCCACAGGTGACTTCAGGAGACTCCTGAGATTTGGTGCCGGTGCCCTTGCCACACCCTGCATCTCTTGGGTGTGGAACAGATCTCCCTGCTACAACATTAAGAAGCATGGACAGAACCTCCTTGCTGCTGCCGTCTATGGGCCAAGCCCACCCGCTTTCTGCCCTCCCTGCCTTTGACCGCATCCATCCTTTTTATTTATTTATTTATTATTAAATTTATTAGTCGCCCATCTGGCTGGTTGTCCAGCCACTCTGGGCAACGTACAAGGTAAAAACAGTACATAAAACAATTAAAAATTTAAAAAACAGTAAGAACCTAACCTGCCCCAAAAGCCTGCCTGAAAAGCCAGGTCTTCAAGGTCCGGCGGAAGCTCATCATAGACGGGGCATGGCGTAGATCATTTGGGAGAGAATTCCACAGGGTGGGGGCCACTATTGAGAAGGCCCTCTCTCTAGTCCTCACCAGTCTAGCTGTTTTAACCGGTGGGATCAAGAGAAGGTCTTCTGAGGCTGATCTTGTTGAGCGGCATCCCTGCCGATGGTGGAGGCGCTCCTTCAGATGAACTGGGCCACAACCATATAGGGTTTTAAAGGTTAAGACCAACACCTTGAATTGGGCTCGGTAAACAACCGGTAACCAGTGCAACTCCTTCAACACAGGAGTGATGTGATCTTGCCGGCGGCTGCCTTTGATCAGACGAGCCACCGCATTCTGTACCAGTTGTAACTTCCGAACCGTTTTCAAGGGTAACCCCACGTAGAGCGCATTACAGTAGTCTAGGCGAGAGGTGACCAGGGCATGCACCACCGGTGGGAGCAGATGGTTGGGAAGGTAGGGGCGTAGCCTCCATATCAGATGGAGTTGATACAGAGCTGCCCGGCTCACAGCCGAAACTTGAGCCTCCATGGACAGCTGGGAGTCAAGAATGACCCCTAGGCTACGGACCTGGTCTTTCAGGGGCAATTGTACCCCGTTAAGCACCAGGTCTATATCCCCCAACCTTCCCTTGTCTCCCACAAACAGCACCTCGGTTTTGTCAGGATTCAACTTCAGCCTATTCCTTCCCATCCAGCCACTCACCGACTCCAGACACTTGGACAGGGTTTCCACAGCCAACCTCGGTGAAGATTTAAATGAGAGATAGAGCTGCGTGTCATCCGCATACTGATGACACTGCAGCCCAAATCTCCTGATGATTGCCCCCAGTGGCTTTATATAGATGTTAAAGAGCATTGGAGGATAGAACCCTGTGGCACCCCACAAGTGAGATGCCAAGGATCCAAAACCTCCTCCAGTGCTACTCTTTGGTATCTCCCAGAGAGGAAGGAATGGAACCACTGCAATACAGTGCCCCCTATGCCTAACCTCTGCAGGCGGTCCAAGAGGATAGTGTGGTCAACGGTATCAAAAGCCGCTGAGAGATCAAGGAGGACAAGGAAGGTGTCCTTAGTCTCCTGCTCCCACCGCTGGCTTGGGAGCAGCGCACACATGATGTTGGGCACCAGCCATGGCCTTTGTGGTTTTGGGTTGGTTTTAATGCTGTATTTTAAAATGGTTGTAACCCACCCTGGGACCTCTGGATGAAGGGCAGGATGATGATGATTGTAATAATCTATCCTGTCATTCCTTCTGAATGCTGCACTTTCATGTGCTTTCCCTAAAGTAGCTTCAATCCCACTTGAGGAAAAAAATGGCCTAGCTGTGGTGGAAGCTGGTAATGGGGCGTGGTTGAAATAGCTGCACCTTGCATGGGCCCTCCTCCTCCTCCTCCTCCGCACCTTCCTCCTCCATTGCTTTTGCCTGGCCAGAATAGGTCCGCCTTTGGTCTGCCAGGACGCCTCTGGTTTGCCTGATGGAGGAAGAGGAGGAGATGTGTGTGTGTAGAAACCTCTAGCTTTTGAGGGCAAGAAAGTCACTCACTGGAAAAAGGTAAGAATCACACCCATCATTCCACCCACTTTTGTGGCCCCTGGAACTTTCTCCACAAGGGAGTGGCCCTTGGGTTGATAAAAGGTTCCCCAGCATTTAGAAGAGGTTTTTTTTGCACAGAATCAGCCCTATCCACCCACCACAGCTATGCCCCACCCACAGTATGAACACTGGGCAGGTAAATGCATAGTCCCCCCCCTTCCACTAAACATTTCCCAACTGCCCTGCTTACAAACCAGGCCAACAGTTCAAATGAGGTGTCTTGGCTCATCGCCTTTCCTTTTCCTGCTGGATATTTTATCACCACCTGAAACAAGTGGGAGTAAGATAAGTTGAAAATGCAGAGTCAAGGTCTGTGAGCACACTTATCGCTTACAGCAAAGTGTTTCCGTTGGCCTCACCAAGAGGGGGAATGGGTTGATCTGCCAATCAGTTGCAAAATCTATTAGAAATGATTTTTTTTAAAAATGAGCTTGAGCTGATCTGACAAAGTTTTAGAGTAAAAGGGGGCAGGGCTTGGCTCGTGTGGTGTGCCCTCGTTTTCAAAAAGAGAGGTGGAGACGCACTGGAGCCATTTATATTTAACAAGGCTCCTAGCAGCATCAAGTCAGTTACTCTCCCCTTCAGTACATCCCCTCATACCCACAGAAAACAACACAAATGCTTCCATGCCACAATGGGACTCTGCCAGCCAGCAATGGGGGGCTGGCTGGGAGGGAACCTCTTGCAGAAGACCTCTAAAGTTGGTGTGCAAGTCAATCACTGCACTCTGCATCCTTCTGCAGATACCATCTTATCAGGAGGTCCGTTCTGCACAACATAGGGAGTAGACCTTTGGTGTAGTGGCACCGGCTCCTTTGGAATTCCCTCCCCTTAAATATTAGACAGGCACCATCCCTGTTATCTTTTCGGCGCCTACCAAAGACCTTCGTCTTTCCACAAGCCGTTTAAATAGAGACCTGTTGTAAGAGAAAATATTCCCTTTGGGATCTTTTTCTAGGTACTGCAAATAACAGCCATTCGACAGGGAGTAAAGTAACAGCAGTTTATTAGTTCAGAACTAAGACCCCAGTCTCTGAAATGAGACTGCAGCCCCCAAGAGAAGAGGCCAGTCACTTTTATACCTTTTACATTATAAACTTTGCATAGTGGTCTCTGCCTCATAGACACGTCACATGGTATCCATGGAGACAGTTCTTTGCATAGATAAAAACTTGGCACTTTGCTAATAACCACACAGGCTATATGGTACAAACAAGCATGGCAGATATACTTTGCATACCCACAGAGGCACACTGTCTAGGACAAAGCAGGCTACAACAGACTGGAACAAACTTTGTGGTTATTTTATTTGGAATACTCAAAAAAAGAGAGGCTTCTCTAAGTACTAAAATGTTAGGGACAAACTAGAAATTGTTTTTTAAAAAAACTGAAATACAGACACATCATCATCATCTTCATTCATACACCCAGCAACTCTGAGGTAAGGGTGGTGGCCCCCTCCAGGAAGGGGAAACGGGCCTGCAATTTGAACAACGGCAGCGGAGAACCCAACAGCGCCCCCAGGTGGAGAATACCTTTCGGGGTCTGCTTTATCAAACCTGACAGCAGAAGGAACCAGCAGGGCCCAAGCAGAGCAAGGAGGGCGGGCGGGTGTGTATATATAGACACAAACACGCACGCCAGCTTGTCCTTGCCAGGGCACACGCCACGCTTAAGGGGGAAAGGCCCCCCTTTCACCAGCGGCTTGGGACAGGCCCCGGAAGCCACACTCCTGCTCTGGTGGGTGTGGAGCCGAAAGGTGAGGCTGGTCTTGGGCCCGGCTCCATCCCTCGCCGGCTGCTGCGAGGCCCCCAAAGGCAACTGGCCGCCTGGAAGTACATGAACTCCACTAGCACTTAAACCCAAGTATTGTAACAGTGCTGTGTCCTTATGGCTTTGGGGGAGAAAACACATGCAAGACAACTTCCAGTAGCGCTTCCTACTGAAATGCTGAACGCTGCCGTGGAGGGCATCGCCAGGACAGTTTTCAATGGGAATGAGGAGGATGGAAGTAGCTGCTGTCGCTAACCCACAAAAAACAGGAAATTTCCCTAGCTGGGGGCGGGGAAGAGGTCTGGTCAAGAACACAAAACGCGCAGACACCCAAAGAACCAGGTGGTGGTGGGGGCAGCGATAGCAAGAGCACTTGGGGACAGCCTTTCCCCACCCGAGAGAAAAACGCACAATGGCCGGGGGAGGGGCTGGGGCTGCCAGGGCCACAAAACAAGAGCAAAACGAGGGGCAACTCCAAGGGCTGGGCTCACCTCTCGCTCGAGCACCGTCTGTGCTGGGAAGAAAAGGCATCGGAGGGAAGTCTCCTGCCGAGTGAGAGCACACCGTGCCCCTCCCACGGCTGCCACCTTCAGGTGCCCACACCCCCAAATACCCCTCGTTGGAAAGGCAGCAGTGTCCACGCAGATGCAAGGCTTCGAGTCCTCCCGCCAGCAGGCCTCCGCCTCTTGCGCAACGCAGCCAGGGGGCCTGGTGGCTTCTGCCTCAGGGCTCAGAGGGTCCCGGCTGGCCAGGCGCCGGAGCAGCAAGACAGGCACTAAAACCCGTACTTGGCCTGTGTTTGGCGCCTGCTGAACTTATTCTCAGCCCACGTCTTCTTCAGCTCCAACTCCCGCTCTTTCGCCTGGTGGATCAGGTACGTGATCTGGTGTTTCCTCCGCTGCTGCCCCGTGGGCTGCTCCCCTTTCTTCTTGCTGAAGGACTTCATACTCTGCTCCTCCGTCAAGGACTTGGTCAGCCACTGCTGGGCCCCACTCAGCTGGTAGTCCCCCTTGATCTCCACAAAGTTAATCTCTTCCCGCCCCCGGTTGCGCTTCCCTTGCAGGCGCTTGAACGCTTCGTTGTCCATGAAGGAGGAGGCAGCATCACTGATCTCCTGGGGTGGGTCCGTTTCTTGGTAGTAGCCACTGCTGTAGTAATCTGGCTGATAATAGGGGCCAGGGCAGCCTGCCTCACTGCAGCCAGGATACGGCGCGTAGGCCTGCCAGCTGTACTCTTCACCAGGCTTCGGTGCCCACCCGTGGGAAGCTGAGCTGGAGCCCGGAGCCGTCTTGAACTCTAGCGGGGCGTTGGCAGCAGCGTCTTGGGCCTCCGGCTCAGGACCTGGCTCTGTCCCAGGGGGCAGATCATCCAGCACCACCGGGCCAGAGTAGGCATAGTCCTTGGGGGCTAGGGTGGGCACATCACTCCAGTTGGAGAGGGAGAAGTAATTCTCGGGGGCCACCTCCTCATCACTGTCATTCTCTTCCTGGGTGATCTGCTTGGTCACCTGCAGGGCAGCGCTCTTGGCTGCCGCTTTGATGGCCGACGGGGAGGGAGTTGTGGTGGTGGTCACAGCCGAGGTTGCCTTGAGAGGCAGCTGTGGCCTGGTGGAGGACGGCGGCAGAGGGCCTTTGGCGGGCTTGGCCTCTGGAGGATTCTCGGCAGCAGCTTTCCTGGAGAAAGCGTAAGGCAGGAGCAGCCGGTTCGTCTCTTTCACCGTCAGGTTTTTGGGCTGAGGAAGCAGCGCAGACAAGCCGGATCCCTCGCCCTGGCCCTGGCAAGAAGGCTGTTTCTTTGCTGGCTCATCTTCCTCTGAATCTGAGTCCCCCGAGCGCAGCTGAGGCGCGGCGATCCTCACGGGCTGCGTCCTCTTGTTGGGCTTGGCGGCGGCCCGGCTCGGCTCGGCAGCCAGACAGAGAAGGAGAGGCGGCGGCGGCGGCGGGGAAGAGGAGGGCGGAGGGGAACGAGAGAAAAGGCCCGCCTTGGGCGGCGGGAGGGCAGAGAAGAGCCCAACGCGCCGGCCCAGCTGCAGGCCTTCCTCCCCGGCGTCGTCCTCTCCTCCTCCTCCCTCGGCCGCGTCGCACTCTTCCTCCTCCTCCTCCTCTTTCTCCTCCTGCTCTTCCTCGCTGCTGGCGTAGGCCACCAAGGACATGGCACCCTACCGGCGGCTCCTACTGTTACGCAAGGCCGAGGCTGCGCCCGCCGCACTGGACCACGCTCCCTGGAGCGTGAACCTCGCGAGGCCGCAGCGGTCGCCATGGCAACGCCCCCACCGGAAGGAAGGCCCGAGCGGGGGCGGGCTCTCGCTCCCTCACCCCTCCCGAACGAAGCGGCTCGCTTGCGCCCGCCTCGGACTCGGCTCCTGGTGATGGCGGCCGCCGTGGAAGTAGAAGGCGCGGGAGGGGGGAATTTCGCCTTCCTCCTCCCTCAGCGCCAACAGGATGCTATATAAAATAAGCTGAAAGAACAGGATGTGATGCTCTGCTACCCCTGATGTCACTGGGCAGATTTCACTGTATTACGCTTCTTGCTTGCCTCGAGCCTATATCTATCAATCACATGGTCTCAGAAATATGGGGTAACTTTGGCTCTTATCACAGACCTTATCCCAGTCTGTGTCTCTGTTGGAACTGCTTACAATATGCTTTTAAATCTTTTCTTTTTCATCATCATCATCATCATCATTTATTGCTGTCTGGCCATAGGCCTCAAACAGGTAATACATTTTATAATCAGGCAAATCATTTTAAAATTACAGTTAAAATCATAGATATTATTACAGTCAGTATAGCATCATGTATTTTCTAAATAACATGTCCTAGTTCCGCTGAACGTTTCCTCCACAATTTCGATGCTGCTAGGGCGAATAAAGCCACCCTGTATGTTATATCTGGGTCCCTATCTGAAAGGAGAAAGGAGATATGTGAGGGTAGGTCTTCGGGCGCGTAGATCAGTACCTCATCCAGAAATTTAGACCGGGGGCGTTTGTAGAGGGAGCATTTTAACAAGTAGTGTGGAAGGTCTTCCACCTCAGGGGCATCACAGATGCACAATCTTTGGGTCCGAGGGGTCCCGTTGTATCTTCCAGCCAGGTATGCCGTAGACATTGACTGGAATCTCAGGGCTGTAAAGGCATGGCACAGATTTACTGATGTGAGAAAGTCTAGGTAGTTCTCTTTGGTTTGATCGGTTTTAAAAAGACTATACCATCTTGTAAAATTAGAATTTATTAAAACTAACCTGTCTATCCAAGCAGTATGCCGGAGGGTAACCTCCGTGAAGCTGGTTTTGTTAGAAGGATCTTGTAAAGCTTTACAGTCTATATGGTAAAGTTGGCAAATTTTTGTTAGTTGGGTGGACCAAAATTTGTCCGACCATACGTTTGTTACACTGATTTTTAGGGTTTGCCTTGAAGGGGATTGCTTGTCCGCCTTCCAGAAATTTACCAGAGCTGAATGGATCTTTACCCTGACTGGTGGGATCCCAGTGTCGGCTCGAATTAACGCCGCTGGCGTGGATGAAGGGAAAAGCAGGAGTTTGTTAAGGAATTTATTTTGGACTATCTCTAATTGGTCAAGTAGTGGGTTTTCCCATCCCCAAATTGGTGCTCCGTATTGCATCATGGATACAACTTTGGAATATTTGTAAAGCCGGGGAGACTAGATTGCCCCCTGCTGAGCGGTAAAAAATCAAGATAGTTCCGCTAGCTCTAAGTGCGGTCAATTTAGTGTGCTCTATGTGCTTTCTCCTAGAAAGGGAGTCAGTGAAATGTACGCCGCGATATTTAAAAGTCTGGCATTGCTCGATTAGATGTCTGTTGATTGTCCATTTATGTATTGGTGACCTTTTGCCGAATACCATAATTTTAGTTTTGGAGCAGTTGATCTGTAGATTTTCAGTGGCACAGTAAGATGAGAGCCTTGCTAAGGCCCTTCTAAATCCATTGTGGGTTATTGATAATAGAGCCATATCATCCGCATATAGTAGTAGGGATACTTTCCTTAGGGCCAGGGAAGGGGGGAAAAGGTCCATTTCCGAAACTGCCGATACTATATCGTTTAAGTAGAAGTTGAATAAAAATGGGGCCAAAGGGCATCCCTGTTTGACTCCTTTAGTTATTGGGAAAGGATCTGTCTGGGAGCCTGTGGGGCCAACTCTGACTCTAGCGCTGGTATTGGAGTATAATGATTTTATCAAAAATAATAGGCGTCTGTCTATGTTAGAATTTTAAGTTTCTCCCATAATCTAGTTCTATCGATTGAGTCGAAGGCAGCCGCTAGGTCTACGAAAGCTACATACGGGCCAGAAGCTTTATTGAACTTTATTGTAGTAACCTTTACCTGTTGTTTAGTTTTATTGCTGTTTTGATGTTGTGATACTTATATATTATGACTTTGTACATCGCTCAGAGTGGCTGGGTTTCCAGCCAGATGGGCAATAAATAAATTGCAGAAATAAATAAATAAATAAATAAATAAATAAATAAATAAATAAATAAATAAATAAATAAATAAATATAAGCGTTTTGTCGGGCCATGCATTGATTTTTTTGCTAGAAAGGAAAGGGTGGCACAATGGTCTATAGTACTGTAGCCTTTCCTGAATCCTGCTTGTTCAGAGCAGATTATCTGATTGACCTCCTCCCACTTCTCTAGTTTCATCATAAGGAATTTTGCATAGAGTTTGGCTCCAATGTCTATCAAGCTTATGGGACGATAGTTATTCTGGTCTGAGCGTTCTCCCTTTTTGTAGATTGGAATAATTATACTTAAATTCCAGCCAGCGGGAAAGACACCTGTGTTATTTATTTGGGTGAAAAGTCTGGCCAACACTGGAGCCCACCAGTCTGGGAAGTTTTAAAAAATTTCTGGGGGTAGCATGTCCTCACCAGGGACCTTCCCTTGTTTGAGGGAAGAGATTAGGTCCTTAATTAAAGATGGTGAGACTGTGGGCCAGTGGGGCATTAATGTCTCCTGCCATGGGGAGTGGGAGGAGTGGGAGCTGGTTTGTTGATAATTGTGACCGGCATAATGGTCAAACCATTGTGTTGCTGTAATCTGGCATGGCTCTCGGGGGCGGTTTGTTCCCCTGGCTGCCGAATCCCAAAACTTGCTCTCATTTCTGTCTTTGACAGCTTGCGCAAGAGAGAGCCAGCCAGGTCTGGCAAATGAATGCTTTTTCTGTTTTAATAACTGCTTGTAACTTGATCTGAGTGACACTAGAGTTGCCCGAGGATAGTTTGTCGGGCCTCGTAATACCCCCCTTGCGTGTTTCATTAACTGATTCCTGGACTTTTTGCAATCTCTGTCAAACCATGACTTGGCCCAATATCTGAGTGGCTCCTGTAAGTGTATCTTTGTTAGCTTTGGTCTGAGAGCTTGAGTTATATTTTGATAGTGGGCCAAGACTTCACCGAAACCTTTTATAATAATAATAATAATAATAATAATAATAATAATAATAATAATTTTATTTTTAAGTCGCCTATCTGGCCGTATGAACGGCCACTCTAGGCAACGTACAAAGAATAAAATAACATATAAATACAAATGAACAGCAACTCTACATAATCAAAACCCACCCACATCTTTACAGAATAAAACGACATTACTCAAGAGTCCCATAGGCCCGCCGAAACAGCCAGGTTTTCAATTCTCGGCGGAAACCTGCCAGGGAGGAGGCATGGCGGATGTCATAGGGCAGAGAATTCCAGAGGGTGGGGGCCACAATTGAAAATGCCCTCTCTCTGGTCCGCACCAGCCTAGCTGTTTTAACTGGTGGGACCGAGAGAAGGTCTTGTGAGGCTGATCTCATCAGGTGGCATATTTGATGCTGCTGGAGGCGCTCCTTTAGATAAACTGGACCGAAACCGTGTAGGGCTTTAAAGGTAAGTACCAACACCTTGAATTGGGCCCGGTAAACAACTGGTAGCCAGTGCAGATCTTCTAGCACTGGAGTGATATGATCACGGCAGCGGCTGTTCTTAATCAGACGTGCCGCCGCATTCTGAACCAGCTGTAGTTTCCGGACCGTCTTCAAGGGTAACCCAATGTAGAGCGCATTACAGTAGTCTAAGCGAGAGGAGACCAGGGCATGTACCACCCGTGGGAGCAGATGGACAGGAAGGTAGGGTCGCAGCCTCTGTATCAGATGTAATTGATACCAAGCTGCCTGGCTCACTGCCAAAACCTGAGCCTCCATGGACAGCTGGGAGTCAAGAATGACCCCGAGGCTGCGAACCTGGTCCTTCAGGGGCAATCTTACCCCATTCAACACCAGGTCAATATCTCCCAACCTTCTCTTATCTCCCACAAGCAGTACCTCGGTCTCGTCGGGGTTCAGTTTCAGCCTATTGCCTCCCATCCATTCACTTACGGACTCCAGGCACTTGGAAATGGTATCCACAGCCAACTCTGGTGAGGACTTAAATAAGAGATAGAGCTGAGTGTCATCCGCATATTGGTGGCACTGCAACCCAAATCTCCTGATGATGGCCCCCAGCGGCTTTACATAGATGTTAAATAGCATGGGAGAGAGGATAGAACCCTGTGGCACACCACAATTGAGAGGCCAAGGGTCTGAAACCTCATCTCCCAATGCCACCCGTTGGTGCCTGTCCGAGAGGTAGGAACGGAACCACCGTAAAACAGTGCCCCCTATTCCCATCCCCTCCAGGCGATCCAAGAGGATACCGTGGTCGACGGTATCGAAAGCCGCTGAGAGATCCAGGAGGACGAGGAATGCATGTTCTCCTCTATCCAACGCCCTCCTCAAATCATCTACCAGAGCTACCAAGGCTGTTTCAGTTCCATGTCCAGTCCTGAAGCCCGATTGGAATGGATCTAAATAATCTGCTTCATCCAAGCGTGCCTGTAGCTGTTTGGCCACTACTCGCTCGATCACCTTGCCTAAGAATGGTAAATTGGAAACTGGGCGAAAGTTGTTCAACTCTTGGGGATCCAAGGAGGGCTTTTTTAGGATGGGTTTTATTACCGCCTCCTTGAGGGCTGATGTCATTGCTCCCTCTTCCAAGGAAGCATTCACCACTGCCATGATCCCTTCATTCAGTTTCTCTTTACAGCTCATAATGAGCCATGTGGGGCAAGGATCCATCAAACAAGTGGTCGGCCTCACAGTAGAGAGCACCTTGTCCACTTCCTCAGAGGGAAGAGGCTGAAACCAATCCCACTGGACTGGAAAGCAACTGGCCGACTCTGGCCCACTTCCTGTATCCACGGCGTACGGAATCGTGCTCTTCAGGTGCTCAATTTTATCAGCAAAGTGTTTAGCAAATGCGTCACAGGAGGCTTTAGAATGTTCCATGGGTTCCTGCGCAACTGGACCGACCAGGCTGCGGACCACTTGGAACAACCTCCTGGGACAGCACTCTGCAGACGCAATAGAGGCAGCAAATAAATCCCTCTTTGTTGCCTTTGTTGCCACAGTGATGGGAGGTTGCCTGAAAACTGAAAATTTCAAAATAAACTCCCACATAAATTTTGATCAGGCAGCATCTGAGGAAAATAAAAATCAAAGCTCAGCCTCCCTTCCATAAATATTTTCATTTTAAAAAATTGTTTCTAGGAGGGGAGGCTGACTAGAAAAGCAAACGCAGGTCCTTTTCCTTGCTGGTCCACATGCGGAGGCGGGCGGAAGGGGCACTGCTTGCGGTGTTTGCTGGAATGCTTGTCTTCTGCACACTTTGAACCCCCGGGGCAAGGCAGGGCAGGGCAGGGCTTCTCAAACATTTTAAAATGAGACCATCTGTCAGCTGAATTAATCCTTTGGGACCCACTTCCAAAGCAACATTTCCTTTTCCGCCTTCCTTTCCCCTTCTACAAACAAAAAGCAAAAAAACAGGAAAAAAAAAAAAGCATGACATGGAGCAAGCGTGTGTTTTAATTTTCAATATAGGTATACTGGATATTGAGGCAGTATGTCAGTGCAGTGGAAGCTCGTTATAACATGGTTCACTGAACCATGGATTCGGATATACTGCAGGCATGATGATGATGTCTCTGAAATAAAATACTGTAGACAGTAAGCAGATTTCATGATAATGTGGAGCCCCTACGATGCTGGTGCACCCTTTGCCCCCCCGCCCCCTCTTAAAGAGGAGCCCCAGAAACACTCCTTGTTGTCCTCACACAAACAAACAGAAAGGCCCTGGAAATGGGGTGGGGGAACACACCCTCACTGTGCAATGGACCAGCTCAGAAACACAGCAGGGACCCACTGGTGGATCATGCATGACTCCTAGCAGTTTGAGAAGCATGCGCGCGCATGTGTACACACACACACACTCCGCTGCCACTGCCAAGGGGCTTCAAGGCATTTGTTTTCCTCCTCAAGAGACTCGGCTGAGCTCCTGGGCCTGTTTCTCAGGCAGGCATCTGCTCTGCACTAGCACCCCTATTGCACGGCCCAGGGACTGGCTAATAAGGACCAGGTGAAGGTTTGAGTGGGCCAGCCTTGGGTTGCATTTCTGAGAATTAGCCTCTCTTCCTCAGAGACCATCTTGCCAAACCTTCTGACACGCTTGAAACCCACACACCATCAAACAAGGGGTCAGCAGGTGGTGCCCCTGGGCTTGATCACCATGGAAGCCCAGAGGCAGCAAGGCAAGAGCACCAGCATCTTAGCATGGCACCTGAAAGTGCAGTCCATGTGGAGCACGACTCAGGCAGAGAAGGAGGAGGGAACTGCAAGGCACAAGCCTCTCTCTCTCTCTCTCTCTCTCTCTCTCTCTCTCTCTGTGTGTGTGTGTGTGTGTGTGTGTGTTTAGCAAAGCTTTGAGCAGAGGCTAAAAACATTTCAGTGGCTGCAGAAGCAAATAAAAGATTCTTTCAGCTGCCTGAAAATCTGAGCTCCCATGGAAAGCGGTTTACATCCACCCCAAAAAACCACAACTACTTTAGTTTCTACAATGAGAAGGCCCACTTCTCTGCCACCATCACATCCTCAAGTAGCCGTCCGGTGGAGCTTTTCTGTATTGTCAGGGGTCTGTTGACATCACCTCCAGGAAACTGAGTTTTAGACCCTTTGGAGTCCCACTGTGAATTGTTTGCAAGTCACTTTGAGGGTAAAGTTGCTCGCCTCTGCAGCAATCTTGATGCCCCATCCATATCTACTGTAGTCCTCTGTGAGGTGTCCAGTGCAACGTCTGCTGCACCAGCTTAGGATCAGTTTCAGTTGATGTGGCCTGATGACATGGACAAGGTGCATGCAATGATGCAGCCAGCTACGTGTAGTCTCAACCCTTGCCCTTTTTGGATTATTAAAGCTTGTTAAGGGAGCATGACCGAGTGGATCTAGGGTGTGGTCAACATGTCATCGTGTGAGGGAGTGGTTCCAGCCACCCTGAAAGAGGTGGTGATCTGACCACTCCTGAAAAAGCCCACCCTGGACCCATTGGTTGGTGACAACTGACAATTAATGTTTTTGTTTGCCGCCCTGGGCTCCTGGTGGGAAGAATGGCAGGATATAAGTTCAATCAATCAATCAGTCAGTCAATCAATCATCATAAGAGCCCCAAAGTAGCTGGATCAGGCGAAAGGGAGTGCAACTAGTTCAGCATCCTGTTCCCACAGTGGCCAACCAGATGCCCCAGTGGGAAGCCCACAGGCAGGATCACAGCACAACAGCAGCACACTCCCCACTTGTGCTCCCCAGTTCTCCCACCCATGATTCCCAGGGATTATGCCTAAGATGTCTGCCTTTTCCACAGAAAGTGGCCAGATGGCTATTTGTTCAGGTGCAAAGCCTTTATTCTTTACCATGGCTGAGCCAGTGCCCTTCCCCACCCCAGTATTATTTTCTGGGCAGGATCTCATTCTTGGCATTAGGTCTGCAAATGTGGAAACATTCACCGCACTGAGTGTGCAGAGACAGGAGTGGAGGAGGCCCAGGAAACCCCCCCCACTTCTGAGGACAATCAGGAAAGCTGAGAGGAGCTTTCCACAAGCACCAAGGCTCTGGCAGGTGGGTGAGTTGCAGAACCGGATAAAGTTTGGCCAGAGTCTCCAAGCAGTGGCCTTTTGCCCCTTTTACAATACAGAGCAATGGAGTTTATTCTTCACTTATGGCCAAAATGTATTCCCAACATATTCCAGGCAGCTTAGAATAAAACAAACAAATGAAAGTGCACAATAACAAATAAAGGCACAATGCCAGTCTTACCCAAAAGATGTGAAAGGCAGACTCAGCATAAAATCATCATAAAGAGAGCATTCTGAGAGAGGCAGCTGATATTAAACTGTCCAAAGAGACAGTTGGATATTTTATTACAATCAAACAGTATATACATTTTGTTAAATAAAATAAAATAAAGTGAAGTAACCACTCTCAAAGCAAGCAGTGATGGGCTCTCCAGAGAGAGAGGGGGAGAGAGAGCAGACAAGAGGAGTTTCCTGGGCAGGATCTGACTATGAGCCACAGAAGGTGGTTCAGCTGCCTGGCTGTGCCCATGATGCAGAGACCATCCAGGCTGGCTGCAAGCACCTGGCCTCTTGCCAGCTGCAGCAGCAGGCTCAGCCCCAGCTAGCCAGGAACTCCACTCCTCAGGGAAACATAATCGCCCCATTCAGCCTGTGAGCACAGGAGGGGCGCCTGGCACTTCCCTGAGCACTGCACAAGGAAACCCAGCAGTGGCTGCCTGCACACATGTACATGGACTGGCGGGCGGGGGGGGTGAGAAGGCTGTAACTCAGAGATGCTTGCTTGTCAAATAAGCCGATAGGGAGTAGGCCAGCGGGAGGAACCCAGAGCGACAGACCCTTCATAAGAACATAAGAAGAGCCTGCTGGATCAGGCCAGTGGCCCATCTAGTCCAGCATCCTGTTCTCACAGTGGCCAACCAGGTGCCTGGGGGAAGCCCGCAAGCAGGACCCGAGTGCAAGAACACTCTCCCCTCCTGAGGCCTCCGGCAACTGGTTTTCAGAAGCATGCTGCCTCTGATTAGGGTGGCACAGCACAGCCATCATGGCTAGTAGCCATTGATAGCCCTGTCCTCCATGAATTTGTCTAATCTTCTTTTAAAGCCGTCCAAGCTGGTGGCCATTACTGCATCTTGTGGGAGCAAATTCCATAGTTTAACTATGCGCTGAGTAAAGAAGTACTTCCTTTTGTCTGTCCTGAATCTTCCAACATCCAGCTTCTTTGAATGTCCACGAGTTCTAGTATTATGAGAGAGGGAGAAGAACTTTTCTCTATCCACTTTCTCAATGCCATGCATAATTTTATACACTTCTATCATGTCTCCTCTGACCCACCTTTTCTCTAAACTAAAAAGCCCCGAATGCTGCAACCTTTCCTCGTAAGGGAGTTGCTCCATCCCCTTGATCATTCTGGTTGCCCTCTTCTGAACCTTTTCCAACTCTATAATATCCTTTTTGAGATGAGGCGACCAGAACTGTATACAGTATTCCAAATGCGGCCGCACCATAGATTTATACAACGGCATTATGATATCGGCTGTTTTATTTTCAATACCTTTCCTAATTATTGCTAGCATGGAATTTGCCTTTTTCACAGCTGCCGCACACTGGGTCGACATTTTCATCGTGCTGTCCACTACAACCCCGAGGTCTCTCTCCTGGTCGGTCACCGCCAGTTCAGACCCCATGAGCGTATATGTGAAATTAAGATTTTTTGCTCCAATATGCATAATTTTACACTTGTTTATATTGAATTGCATTTGCCATTTTTCCACCCATTCACTCAGTTTGGAGAGGTCTTTTTGGAGCTCTTCGCAATCCCTTTTTGTTTTAACAACCCTGAACAATTTAGTATCGTCAGCAAACTTGGCCACTTCACTGCTCACTCCTAATTCTAGGTCATTAATGAACAAGTTGAAAAGTACAGGTCCCAATACCGATCCTTGAGGGACTCCACTTTCTACAGCCCTCCATTGGGAGAACTGTCCGTTTATTCCTACTCTCTGCTTTCTGCTTCTTAACCAATTCCTTATGCACAAGAGGACCTCTCTTATTCCATGACTGCTAAGCTTCCTCAGAAGCCTTTGGTGAGGTACCGTGCCAGGCCTTTCCATGCCTGGGTGGCATGAGAGCCCAGAAGGATGCCCACTTTTCTTGTCTTTCACTTTTTTTAGTTGCCCTCCCACAGATGTTCGGGTAAATATTACAGAGGGGAAGCTCAGCACAACATATTCTAAAGCACTAAATATAAAATATGGAAAAACAAGCTATCAAATTCCCCTTGTTATGTTTCTTTTGATTATTTATTTTATTTATACATGAATTTACAAGCCTTTCTTCAAACCCCCACCCCCGGGATTCCTAGACCAACTCACAAATGATTAAAAATAGTAATACTAACAATGAAACACTAAAACTGCAAAACACAAGAACCACAGCAATGAATACAAAAGCCAAACAAAAGCCGCACCAACAAAACAATTAAAAACAAAGATTAAAGCAGCACCGAGCCAACCAATCCTATATTGTACTCCAATTATGCTGAGGTAAGCGGGGGAGGGAGGGATATGCTGCTCCTCCCCCAGCAGAATGGCTGTCATCAATGCCCTAAACTGCAGCTGGTGCAAAATGTGGCAGTGCGACTGCTCACCGGGGCAGGGTGGACAGTACACCAGCAGCAACCCTAGTTTACTGTCTCCTTGGCCCGACACCAGGTGAAGTCCAATTTAAACTCTATGAGGACATTGCAATGGCAGACAAAGAGGAGGATGTGAAAATGAAACTGTTTTTATACTTGATTGGACAAAAGGGGAGAGAAATCAGTGAGACATTGTGTAAAAACATTCCCCAAGCACAGCTTACTTTGGCAATAATAATAGGGTGCTTTGATGTCTATTGCAACTCCAGAAAGAATGAAACAGTGGAAAGACATAGCTTTTGACCCGGGACCAAGCAAGTGGGGAAAGCACTGAGGAATATTACACAAACTTAAAGATGCTAGCATCCAGTTGCAATTTTGAAGATTTCAAGAACTCATTGATAAGGGACAGGATAGCGTATGGCATCCAGGAGAATCACTCAAGTACAAGAGAGATTACTGAGGGAAGCTGACTTGACTTTAGATAAAAGTTTGGAAGTATGAGGGCACCTGAGTTGTCCAAAGACAGAACTGGAGCCCTGGAAGGACAGATAGCAGAGCCAATCCATACAGTACAGAAGAAAGAGAGGGAGAAACCAGACATAACAACAATAGTGAACACCATAGAGCAATGCATATACTGTGGGAGAAAGCATGGAAGACAAAAAGAGAGGTGCCCAGCTTATGGGAAGAAATGCCACAGCTGTGACAAACTTAACCACTTTGTATCCAAGTGTCTATCAAAACAGAAAAGACCCAAACCCAGAGTGCACACTGTAAATATGAAGACACCCTGAGCTGGCCCCTCTCAGAAGCTGCTATGGACAGATCTGTAGAAGCCAAAGTAGAAACCATCAATACGTACAGTACTTACCCATATCTGAGGAAAGACTGAGATACATTTAGCAACAAACAGAGAAAGACAACATGCTCCAGAGACTAAAATTTATGATATTTCTTGGTTGGCTAGAAACAAAAGACCAGGTACCAAAAGAGGTAACACCGTTCTTCCAGATACAGTAGGGCCCCACTCATACAGTGGGTTACGTTTCAGACCCCCGCCAAAAAGCGAAACCCACTGAAAAATGGAATTCCGTCGATAAAATGGTGCCCGACACGCGAAAAACACTGTAAAAGTGGAACAAGCGCCTTATGAATGGGGCCTTACTCTAATTACCCTAATTGAAAACTGCCGTATTAGCGGAACGCTGAAAAGCGGGCCCCTACTGTATAAGCTGAGCTGAGTATACAGAATGACATCATTTACTGGGGAGGAAGAACAGTTATACCAGAAACTATCTGTACAGAAATAATGCACAAAGTGCACTCACCACATCTGGGAATTGAAGGATGTCTACAATAGGTCAAGGAGGCAGTATACTGGCCAGGAATGAATGAGCAACTGAAAAGTTTGTAGTATGCTGGTCCTGAGAAGACTGGCAACTCAAAGAAACATATAGCATGACATTCCAGAGGGGCCCTGGGCAAAAGTACCGTGTATTCCGGCGTATAAGATGACTTTTTAACCCCGGAAAATCTTCTCCAAAGTTGGGGGTCGTCTTATACGCCGGGTGCTGAAAAATAGCTGCCGAGCCAGAGGCCAGGCCGGGATGACGTGGGCGGGAGGACGGACGGCGGGGCTGAATCAGAGGGGCCGGGGGGAGGGTCAGCGAGCGGCGTGGAACATTTCCGAGACACAACAAAGCTGCAGTAGCGGCCAATGGTCACGGCTTAGAGGGGAAGGGGCGCCTCCATCCCCTCCCTGCATATACCCGAAGGCTGCCCCGAGGGAGCCCGGCCGCTTGGCTCCCTACTGCCCCCGGCTTGCTGAGCGGCAGGGAAGAAGTTGCCGGAGCTCCTTGTTCGGGCCGCCGCCGAGCGAGCGCAGCTGCGTCAGGCCCGGCATGCGGGGGCTGGAGCTCGGGGGCGGGCGAGATGGCTGGAGGTCGCTGCTGGATCCAAGGAAGCCCTTCTGCGCCCAAGTCTGCTTGGCCCCGGGGAGGAGGGCAGGTGCTGGGCGAAGGGCGTGATCCAGCGGCCGCAGGGAGGGCCCGACTTAGGGTCCCCGGTGAGCCTCCTGGCAAAGCGGCAGGGGGTATTGGAGCCCCGATCTCCTGGGTCCTCTCGACGGGGCTACGCGGAGGGCAGGCGGCGGAGGCGCTGCATTTCAGGCGCCATTGCAGCGCCGCCGCCGCGTGGGAAGCCGCAGAAGAGACCCTCCCTCATCCCTCCCCCCCCGCAAAAAAAATCAATTAAACTGGGCGCCGGAGAAAGAAAGGGGAATATATATATTATATATCCATTTGACTTCCTGCCAAACGTGAGTGTAAGGAACTAGAGCTCTCTCCTCCTTGCGACAAGTCTCTCTCTTCCCCCCCCACTTTCCTTCCTTCAGCGTCCCCCTCCTGTCCAATCCTTCCTTCTTCCAACGCCGTTTTGGGTTCAGGAAAAGATTAGCCAAAGCAGGCCAGTCCGGAGCAATTCTGCTTCCTCTGGTGAAACTGACTAGACTTGTTAATTTCAACGGGTCTGCGCCAGGCACGTTTCTTTTAAGCCATTTGGGGGTGGAGAGGGTGAGTGGGGGGTGACCTTCCTTTTCCCCTCCGTCCTTCCCCCTCCCCATCTTCTCTTTCTCTCCTTCATCGGGTGAGCAAAATATTAAGTTGGATCGGTCTCTTTTCTTTCCTTTAATGGGAAAATGCTTATGGGGGTTATCCAACAATTCAAGTTACTTTTAGAGTAGACTTGAGCCCATTGGTTTCAAATGGGGTGTGTGAATGTTTGTCTCTTCTGAGCCTGACTGGGGCGGCGCTCGTGACCCCGCTTACCTGGGAGTAAGCCCCGTGAAAGTCAAGAGGACTTACTTCTGAGTAGGCATGGCTGGGGTGACGCGGTCTCCCTCGAATTAGAGTTGGGAAATGTGTGATCGGCTGCGGGCTGGCCTCCAGGAAAGTTCTACTCCAGAGGAGACCCACTGAAACTAACGGAGCCCGGCCGTGCCTGTTGATTTCAGCAGGCCTACTTTGTGGCCAAGGTTGGGTCCAGTCCTGTTTTTGATTGCATGGAGCGCTTAGGCGTTTTTTCCCCAAGGAAATTCATGCTCGAAAGAGTTTGCGCCGCCCAGTTCCGCTGCATCGTTACTCTAAAGTAAGCCCCCCGGGGGCTTCTTCACTCCCAAGCAAAGCCCGGCGGGAATCGCCTTTATTCGGAAGTAAAGAAGCCCCCCCCCTCGCCTGCCAAGGTGAACTTTTCGCATCGACTCATCCCGTTAGCAGCCCAGCCCTCTGCACGTTTACTCGAAGGTAAGGGGGATCCCCCGCCCCAGACGCTTAGGATTTTGCAGCCTACTTGGAAGGAAGCCCCGCTATGTTCAAGGGCGGTTACTTCCAAGTAAAGGTGTGTGGGATCATGGCCGTGAAGCTCTGGGCAAGCTGCTTTTAATAGCTAAACTTACTTTGAGGCCGGGTGTGTTCCTTGAGCTGTGCATTCCCCGCCCCCGACTACGGTAATTTTTATAAGGAGATTTGGGGGGGCAGTGTAAATTCACAGCCCCCCCCTTCCCCACGGATCTGATTCATTGCTGCAGAAACAACACTGGCGTTCATTTTCTTCTTGGAAAATTAGAGTAATGATCATTCCCTTCCCTCCTTTTTGATGCTGTTTCTCAGAAATCCTATTCTATAGAGGATGGGGGCCCTTTCCAGGTCTTCTCCCCTCCCCTCAAATCTATAAGCCCCCCCTTTTGTTTTCTCTTCCTTTTAAAAAAATCTTTTAAAAATATATATGAAAAAGATTGTGGTTGGATAAAGTTTTTTTTTAACTTAGGGGTTTTTTGGGGGGAGAACCCCGACCTCCCCCCTTCTTCCCAGCTTGTGTTGTTTCTCTGGGATGGGGAAGCAGATTTTTGTTAAAGGCCTTTGGTGTTTTGAGAAATGGAAGAGTTCTTTGCAGCTGACTACAAATGTTTAGCCAAAAAAAGGGGGAGATAGGAGGTATGATGTATCTTTTTCTCCCTCCGCCCCCTGAATGTCCAACACTGTTGCTAGCTGGGGAGGGGTCATCTCTCTGGTTTTTGCTGGTGATTGGGCCGTTGTGGTTGGGACAATGTTCTGTTTGTTTAGCCCTGTTCAGCTAAGATTGTAGATGGTGTCCCCACCGCCCATCAGTGCCTGAAAGCCATGTTTGTGCATGATAGCTCTTCTTTAGTATTAGTTTTATTGGGAGATGCTTCTGCTTGCCTTCCCAAAATATGTTGCATCCCTGTGGAATATTTTAAGTCCACCTTCCCCCAAGTGTGCATTCTCCCTGGCTCAATTTCTTCTTTCCTTCCCACTCTCTGTTAGATCCAGGAAGTGCCCGTCTCCTCTTGAGGCCTACACCAAATCTTTGCCACCCACTATAGATACATTTTTTTGCAAATTGAATGCACCGCAGCTCCCCGAAATAAGTTAGCAATTCTTATTCTGTCCCCTGTGTGTGTGTTTTGGGCTTGGTTATTTATTTTTGTCTTCCCCCCCCCTCCTTGTTTGTGAAAAGAGAATTGTTGCAGCTAGGTCTGTCCAAGCTAACTTGATCGCTAAGACCTTGGAAGGCGGCAGGGGAAGCTGCATCTGTGTGTGTTTAAATGCAGGGCATGTGGCCAAAGTCATGGCAATTCTGTATGCTTTTTCTTAAGCTAAGCTGTTTGAATTTGCAGTGTGGTGGTTCTGTTAGAATCGGCCTGGAAATGGAAATGTTTGGGGCACAGCACCCTCTGCCAACCCAGGGCCCTCTAGATGTTTTGCACGACCACTCCCAGCCAGCACAGTTGGGAGTTGTAGTCCGAAACATCTGGTGGGCACCAGGGCAGGGGAGGCTGCGATGCAGGCTAAAAAGAAGCAATGGCAATCATAGGGACTAGTGTTTTGTGCAGTAGACTATTCCAAAGTTAAAAGGTGCCAGCACAGGCTGATGTCATAATCTCATTTTTAGGGTGTGGAGCTTAAAAACGCCCAACTCATCCCTGGCACTTGTTTCGCTCTGTACCACCCTGTCCCCTAGCTAGGTTTTGTTTCATTTTATGTGGCGCGGTGTAGCGGTTAGGATGTATGCCGAGTTTTACTTTATGCTAGTGGGGTATAGTGGTTAGAGAATTGGATTAAGACCTGGAAGGCTGGGGTTCAAATCCCCTGCTTTGTATACAACAACCAGCCAATCGCCAGTAAGGTACATCGCTTGCATGTCATAAGCAGGGGTAGTCTTATACGGCGAGTATATCCCAAACTCTATATTTTAACTGGAAAAGTTTGGGGTCGTCTTATACGCCCAGTCGTCTTATATGCCGGAATATACGGTGTGTGGATTTATTTAGCTGGGCAGACAAATATGTGATAATTGTAGATTACTCCTCAAATATTTGGGAGATAGGCAATTTACTAGATATATCTGTGAGAACAGCCATATGCAAGATAAAAGCACACTTCGTGCTTTATGGAATACCAGACACAGTTACTTAGATAATGGGCCCCAATTTGTTGCAGTGAAATTCTGGAAATTCAGCAAGGACTGGAATTTTGATCACATCACTTCATCACTGAGGTATCCTCAAAGTAAAGACAAGGTAGAATCAGCAAGGCCTAAACTCAACTATAGTACAAAGAATAATGAGTTAAAGAACGAAGACACTTTTTTGAACAAGTGGGAGACTACTGGAGTTAGGGTTCACAGGGATGTCTCTTGGTGAACTGAGTAGACAGCAGTAACAGAGACAGGTCCTGTATTACAACCAATCAGCTAGAGATCTCCCACACCTAGAGCCAGGGGATACAGTGAGGATCTAATCCCTAATAAAACGGACAGCGTCTGGGACAAAGTAACAATAATACAGCAAGATTATCCATGATCATATACGCTACAGATGGACAGTGGACAAACACTGAGACTTAACATTCTGTTTCCTGACTCCTAACTGAGCAGAGGAAGTTGCCTCTGCTGGCCTACAAGTGATACAAGTGAGTCAGAATTCAGAGAGTGAGTGAACTGGGAGAGCTAACAGGAATTTGGCAGCAGAGTTTGTTGGGGAAGGTCCCTAACAAAACATTTTTTTGTAGTGCCTATCATATACCAATGGGACTCTCCTGTTAACCTTCAAAGAGGATAGGACAAAGCACAGGCCGTTCCAATACAAGCAGAAATATAGAAACAAAAAGGTAATAAAGACTATGGACAGAAAGGACATGCCAGTGGTGGTGACCTGCAAGGTGTATGTCATGTTTGTTTTCTTGCCTGAGAACAACATGGTGTACACGTGCAACAAGTACAAGCTGGTTGCACTGTTGGAAGAAAAAGTGAGAGGCCTGGAATGGTGTGTGGCCATATTCAAGGGTATAATTTATTTAATTTTATTAAATGTATTAGTTGCTTTTCTTCATAAAAATAAACCCAAAGCCATGTACAATAAAAAGATTAAAATCAATATAAAACTAACATAACTAAAAAGTTAAAAAACATAATACATGGATAAGATGGTGGAACAACCCACCCCTAAAAGAGGTTACGTCAAAACCCTCAAAAAATTAAGGGCCAAATGCCTAGCAGAAGAGGATTTTTTGCCAGGCACCCATAGTAAAAGACAGATAAAAGAAATGGTAGTTCAGCTGCTCAGTGATGACAGCAAAATTATTGTTGTTATGTGCCTTCAAGTCGACTACCACCTATGGTGACCCTATGAATCTGCTACCTCCAAGAGCATCTGTCATGAACCACCCTGTTCAGATCTTGTAAGTTCAGGTCTGTGGCTTCCTTTATGGAATCAATCCATCTCTTGTTTGGCCTTCCTCTTTTTCTACTCCCTTCTGTTTTTCCCAGCATTATTGTCTTTTCTAGTGAATCATGTGAATCAATTTCTAGTGAATCAAGTGCTCAATTCCTACTTTGGCTCAGTCTTCTCCCAAAAGAGGGTCCATGGCTCTCCTGGGAAATGTGAGGTTGAGGGGCAGGATTGCAATTTGAGATTAACAGACAAATGGTCAAGGAATACCTAATCACTCTGAATGGGTTCAAATCTGCTGAGCCTGATGAACTGCATCCTAAAGCAATGAAGGAACTGGCTGAAGAATTCTCTGAACTACAGTCTATTGTCTTTGTGAAATCATGGAGGATGGGTGTAGTGCCAGATGATTGGAGGAAGGCAAATGTCCCTATCTTCAAAAAAGGAAAAAAATGAGGAAACTGGGAACTACAGACCAATCAGGTCAATATCAATCCCAGGGGAAATTCTGGAGCAGATTATAAAGCAGTCAATCTGCAGGCACCTTGAAAACAATGCAGTGATTACTAGAAGCCAACATGGATTTGTCAAGAACAAATGCTGCCAGACTAATATAATTTTTGATCGGGTAACCTCCGTCATAGACTAGACTATAGGAATGCTGTGGACATAATATGTCTCAGTTTCAGCAAAGCTTTTGACCAAGTGTCCCATGATCTTCTGATTAGCAAGCTAGCTAAATATGGGCTGGATGGAACAACTATTAGGTGGATCCATAATTGGCTATAGAGTCATACTCAAAGTGTGCTTATCAGCTATTCCTTCTCAAACTGGGGGCAGGTAATGAGTGGGGTAATGACTTGTATGAGTACAGGGATTGCTTATCAAAATTGCAGGTGATACAGAATTGGGAGGGGTAGCTAATACCCTGGAAGCCAGAATCCCTGGAAGCCAGAAACAAAATTCAAAGGGATCTTGATAGGCTGGAGCACTGGGCTGAAAACAACAGGGATAAATGCAAAGTTCTACACATAGGGAAAAGAAACCAAATGCACAGTTATAAGATGAGGGATACTTGGCTCAGCAATACTATGTGCAAGAAGGATTTTGGAATTGAATATGGTAGCACTCTTCAAGTACTTGAAAGGTTGTCACACAGAAGAGGGCCAGGATCTCTTCTCAATAATCTGAGGTAGGATTTGGAATAATGGGCTCAAGCTACAGGAAGCCATATTTCGACTGAACATCAGGAAAAACTTTCTGTTGGAGCAGTATGACCGTGTAACCAATTACCTAGGGATGTGGTGAGCTATCCAACATGGAGGCATTCAAGAGGCAGCTGGACAGCCATCTGCCAGGTATGTTTTAAGTTGGATTCCTGCCTTCAGCAGGAAGTTGATCTCGATGGCCTTATAGGCCCCTTCCAATTCTACTATTCTATGATAACAGAATACAAAAAAGCACATAAAGTCAAGGTCTAATCAGACATGGTATGATTCTGAAAAATATATGTAGAAATGAATGGTGGAAAAATACAGTCTATGGCTGATAACCAACAGAATGCACAATAATGCCCAATTTCTAATGCACATGCGCTTTACTACACAAAGTGTGATGTGAATGGTTAGCTCTGTAGACAAGATATACATACACTCCCAATGGCAACATGGCAATAAAAGGCAGAGGTGTACTAATACAGAAATATAAAATGTGAAGATAAAATGCACAACAAATCGCAAATAATATGCCAAATGTGTTTTCACTTGAAACAAGTCTTCTTCAGTGGCATCTATTTGGAGAGCTTCTCTTTGTGCCTGGATTCAGGTTATACAATGCTTTAAAATATATAAAATATAAATATATATATGAAAATGCTTTTTATTAACCTACTGCGGCCCTTGGGTCTCCTTCCTCTTTTAGGAACAAAGGAATCTGCCTTATACTGACTCTGGCCATTTGGTACCATCTAGTTGAGTACTGATGACGTGGACTAGCATTGGCTCGCCAGGATTCCAGGCAATAGTCTCTTCCAGTTAAAGTTTAATGTTTGTTTATAAATAAGAGCCTGCTGGATTCTGTAAGGGGCTATAAAACAACGCTGAAACACCTGTGTGGACTTTGAGCCCTTGTTCCAAGGAGTGTTTTCAGTCCATGTTGTTTGCAGGCCTCCTGCCCAGGGAGCTACGAGGATGCTGGGCTGAGGGTCTTCTTCCTCTACCCTGATTGTGAGGAGCAAAAGGTGGTTTGAGCCCCTGCCTCTGGGGATGCTAGGGGAGTGAAATGGCAGTGAACCACTGGGGCTGATGAACATAAGAACACAAGAGCAGCCCTGTTGGATCAGGCAAAGGGGCTCATCTAGTCCAGCCTCCTGTTCTTGCAGTGGCCAAGTAGATGCCTTCCTGACCCAGACGAAGAAGAAATGTCACTGGGAAGCAGCTGTTGCTAGCAGGGCCGGCCCTGCCACTGGGCAGAAAAATGTGGTTGGCCCAGACAACTGGTTTTGGGTGTTATGAAAAGGCAGGAAACTGTTAGTTATTTTATCTGTTGTGCTATTTTTATTGCCAAGGAGACGGCGAGTTACTTGTGGGTGATTTCCCCCCCTTGCCTCCAGTGCTAAAATAACTTGACCAGCCTTAGGTGCTCTCCCTTGTGAAATGAGGGAAGGGGCACCATCTCTTGCTCTTCCTGAGGCAGCAGAATGTGTTGGGCAGGCTCTGGCTGTCAGCATAAAAGGACTAGTAAGGCCCAACAGGGTTGCTCTTTGCCCCTTGGGAAGGCTGAGAAGACAAGCAGTTTTCTCACCAGAGCCTCTTTTCTTAAGGAAGGTGCTATGGAGAACGCTGCCTCCTCATCCTCAGTTTGTTCTTCCACCTTCCTAGAGGGTGGAAGTAATTATTACCCTCTGCTCCAGAACCACCCACTGTGTCCTCCTCAGGCATTCAAAGTGGGAGCAGAAATAACCATTTCACACCAAATGGCTGCAAGTCAAGTGAGAACCCTGTAGTGGGAGGGATACGATCAGCAGTCAACTGGCTCATAAACCATTGATGTGTGAATACATCCAGAGATTCGAGATCCCACAGCTGCAATCCTTTACATTAGCAGGCTGCTCTCTTAGTGAACTGCCAGCTTAGCTTGGGGACCACTATAAGAAGTCAGTGCAGCCTGCCTGAATCCCCCAGCCCCTCCTTTCCTGAGCCCCTCCTAGAAAAAAGGAGGCTCTGCTGTGGATTGGTGCTGAGTCCCTCTCCAGCTCTCCACTCCCCAGTATATACAGTGCTCATTACTCCTGGATTTGAATGTTTTATGCAAAGCGACTTCCAGTCCCCTGAGAAGCTGTGAGCAAAACCATCTTTCCAAAGTTGAGCTGAAATAATCAAGGATTTTCAAATTCATAAATCAAAGAGGCATGTTTGTTTCCTTTGGGAAATACTTGAATCCAAATTTATAGCCTTCAAGAATCTCAGTCACTTTTCCCTGCCTCTGATTAATATGATTGTTTTGCATTTCACTATCTGCAATTCATAATCTCTAAATTTGCAATTAAATAATTCACAGGTTGTGAATATGCAATCTCCTTTTTTAAAATTTAGGAAACAAAGGAGCCATAAGGTTCCCTGAAGTTTGCATTATAGCTGAAGCTCTTATTAACCATGAAAGAAAAATCAAACTATGTCATGGCAATCCACAAATCTGATCCACTGAAAACCCAGACATTCAGCAACATTAACAAGAAAGAGACTTATATCTCTTCTGCAAACTTTCTATAAAGAGAAAAGGCAGGCTAAATCCTGATCACCTGGGTCCCCACTCCCCACCTGCCTCTCAGACCTTGTAGGCCTTGCTGTAGACTAGTAACAGGCTCTGTTTCTGCGATAACTGGATTTGCCATTGGATTGTGCTGTTGGTAAGGCTTGACTAGGGATCCTCTGCAACAATATCCATATCACAGCAGGGTTGGCAAATGCTGCCTGGAATGCCCTGCCTGCTTTTTAACATGGCTGCTCCAAACTTCTTTACAGACCTGACCTTTCCCTGCAGAGAGAGGTTTGAGAAATGAGTTAGAGTTAAGAAGATTCTCTACATTTCCTGCCTACTCTGTGGGCTACTATAAACTCACTTTGACAGCCAACCCAATTCCAGTGAGTAATAACTGACAGAGAGAAAACAGAAATGGTTTGGTCTGCCTTCACAGACAGCAGATTGGTAACAACAACAATTGAAGCCTCACTTCCCAGTGTGTGAATTCTCTTTTACCACTATTGGGCAAGAAAGAAACTATTATGAAAACAAAAAGATGCATCATCAGTGGGTTTAAGGGGGTTGAGCTGACCACATGGAACCACTGTTGTTGCTTCTGTGGATGTGAGGGAGTAAGGTCAGAGGTAACGGAAATGCAAACAGAAAAAGAAAAACAGAAGACAGTGATGAATGCAAACATTGCCGTGTAACAGGCCCTGCTGCTGCCAGGCTTTTCCTGGCAATGCCTATGAAAAGGGTCTAGAGCAAGCTGCCTTGTATTTGCTGCTCTGCTTTCATCGCACTTTCACTCCAGTTCTCGGATCCCAATGAAGTCTCTGCCATGGGGTGTGGGTGGCTCTCAAAGGAAGACTCTTCTGTAGTTGTAGGCCTATATTCTTTATTACGTTCAGCACACACACAAAATGACTCCCGCTGCAGCTTCTCCTCCCTGAGCTCCAACACTCCCTCCTCAGCTATCACTGGTTTTACTTCTAACATTTACTTTTATTTTCTTTTTTTTTATGTAGTGCTCACAGAGTTTCTAGTATTTGAAGTGTGGTAACGTTGCCTCAGAGTAAAGCTGTGCTCCACTGAGTTTTACCTAGTGCAAATGACAGCAAAGTGGAAAATGAAAAAAAATACACTTTAAAGCTAATTGAAGGAGGATCATTTTTTTAGCTAGTGTTCAACCTGTAGAACCTTGGAAAAAAGGTTACAGATACTTGCTGCTTGCTCCCTTACATGCACAAACGCAGCCCTTGTGCTCTGCTTGGGGCCCCTCAGTCCAATGCCCTGGGCCACTGCCCGGCTCACCCGCCCCAGGCCAGCTGTGAGGGCAGGCCCCAGAGCTTGGAAAAGTTACTTTTTTGAACTACAACTCCCATCAGCCCAATCCAGTGGCCATGCTGGCTGGGGCTGATGGGAGTTGTAGTTCAAAAAAGTAACTTTTCCAAGCTCTGCCAGGCCCGCTAAGCTGGGAAGCCTTTCCTAGTGTTGCTGCCTGGGATCCTCTAGACCAACATGGGAAAACTTGGGCCCGGGGCCAAAGGCAGCCCCCCTAGCCTCTCTGCCAGGCCCCTGGAACTCTGCCCAGGCCACAGCATTCGCTGGGCTTGCCTCAAGCCCCCCTGAGGGCTTTTGCCTGGCAGGATGCGGCCTGGAACGCCCATAATGCCTCTTCCTTGTCTGGGTGGAGGACAGAGAGGGGCGTGCAAGTGAAGGTGGAAACTAACCCGCTGCACCCTAGTCAGAGGCAGGATGTTTCTGAAAACCAGTTGCCGGAAGCCTCAGGAGGGGAGAGTGTTCTTGCACTCAGGTCCTGCTTGAGGGCTTTCCCCAGGCACCTGGTTGGCCACTGTGAGAACAGGATGCTGGACTAGATGGGCCACTGGCCTGATCCAGCAGGCTCTTCTTATGGTCTTAAGTGCGCTCTTATTGCTCCGCCCACTTCTGCTGTTGGCCCCTCCCACCACTGGCATGTGGACCTGGAAGGTTGCCCAAAAGAGACTGTGGCTGAAAAAGCGTTCCCTGTTCCTGCCCTCAATGGAAGTTGCAGGGGTTTGAACATGAGACCCTCCCCCAGTTTCAGGGTAAAATGATGGCTCTGGCACTGATGCTTTTGTTGGGAGGGCAAAGAGAAGAGAGTCCTTCAAGTCCACGTTGGGAAGATACAGAAGGAGGAATAAAATGGCTGCAAAGGAAAGGACATTTTTGTCCACCCCTACTCCCCCCACTCACTGTGTGTTTAGATGCATGTGTGAGCCCCAATTGCATTCAAGTGAGCTTACTCCCAGGTTGGTGTGCACAAGGGCTCTCTTGCCATGAACCCTCCTCTGCCCCTTCCTCACAAGAAAGCCTAGGCTGTTATCCTGTACCCACTTACCTGGGAGGAAGCCCCATTGAACACAAAGAAACTTGCTTCTCTGAGAAGACATGTACGCCATGGGATTTTTTAATACCCACCCATATATGCTGTGTAGTAGAATCAGCAGAAAATAAGTTATAAGGAGTCCCTGATCTCAAATGGAGATTACCAGGAGACAGAAGGCACCAGCTTCTGCAGGAGAGGGGGAAAGAGCAGCTTTGTAGGACCCCGGGGATTCCTGGTGTCCAAACAACTCACGTATCAATGGCAGAGACTGAAAGCTTATTTTTTATTGTATAATCTTAGAAGGGGGCATGGCTGTGAGGAGGCGCGGCATGACTGTCATGAAGGGGCTCTGCACTTCTGAATTTGCCACTTACAGTAATGCTAGCCACCCACCCAAAACAGACATTTTCTTCTTAACTCTCCTTCCTTCTGTCTCGACCTGACCCTCAGCACGGGACCTCTTCTGTGGAAAATCCTACAGCCCCATAAACGCTGAGAGATAAAAATGCCATCTGTTTCTTTATATTTTCCTTCCATCTGGGCACTTTATGGAGAGATTTTGCCACCGTTTGTACTTTTATAAGGCCTTTGCAAAATATATACCCATCAGAGCAGACCGGGCACTGAGGTACAGTCGGTGGAGGGAGAGGGGGCTTGGGCTAAATCCTTGAGGGACTACAGTTGACAGAGGAGATGTCTACCCTTGAGACAGGCCAGTTTCTTCCTTGTCATAAAAGCAACATGATTTGGCGCTAAAGTATGGGCAGCATCTTCCATGAATCAAAATCCCATCAGATTGGGGAGGACAGCTGGTCTTCCCCTCCCTCCCTCTCTCCTTCCTGTGCAGCGGATACTGCTTAGGTCTAGAGATGTGGTCAAAAATAGCTCCCGATTCTCCCAGCCACACTGTTGGTCACCTGAGTGGGTGTGCCTGCCAGGCACTGGCAAATGGGGCAATGTGTGCCCAAGTGACACCCTTCCTCTTGCTCCTGGAGGGGAGGTCACAGGCTCCCAGGGAGTATGAAGAAGGGAAAGGCTTCTGTTCACATGGCATTATTATATGGCCAAATTTGTCTACAGGGAAAGGACCATCTCTAAGGCTGCTCTGGCCAGTCAGAGTGGCCAGCAGTGAGCTGGGTGGGCCAAAGCTCAGATTCTGGATAAGACATGTGCTCCATGTGTGAACGTGAAAGGTATGGTGTTGTATTTCTATGGAGATGGAATAAAGTGTTAGGAGTGGACACGGAATGCTCTTGATGCCCTCCAGCACCCAGGTGTGATCCATGGGAGACAGGAGAGAGTGTTGCACAGGGAGGATGACTGATGGCAACCACAGGGAGCCAGCAGGGCCCTCCCCTCTCTTCTCCCCCCCAGGGGTGTTACAGACAAATGCAGGACTTTTTCAGGGGCATGAAAGTGGCTCAGCCGGCCTCTGCTGAGCATGAGCAGCACTTCTGTCCTTATCATCCAGAGTGACAGTTAAGGATGTGAATTCAATCATCCCTTTTCAGCCACTCGATGAACGGCTGCCAAGATATCCTTTCCCTGCCACACCGTATTAAAAAGCGCCACTGGGCTCCTCTGCAGAGCCTGCCTCTTCTAGGCGTGCCTGCACAGACACACACACCAGCTTCACATGGCTGAATTATGTTTATTTATTTATTTATATCCCGCCCTTCCTCCCAGCAGGAGCCCAGGGCAGCAAACAAAAGCACCAAGAACACTTTAAAACATCATAAAACAGACTTTAAAATACATTAAAACAAATCATCTTTAAAAACATTTTTAAAAGCTTTGAAGACATCTTTTAAAAAAAGGTTAAACATTGTTTTTTTAATTAAGGTTTAAAATATATTAAAAAGCAATTCCAAGACAGAAGCAGACTGGGATAAGGCCTCAACTTAAAAGGCTTGTTGGAAGAGGAAGGTCTTCAATACAACAGACAACCAAGGGCGGTTAATATCTTGTCTGGTGGGAGCCAACTCAAGATGGATATTGAGACTCAGTGGAGTCCATGGTAAGGATGGAATGATCTGTCAATTTCTGTTCTGTCAGTTTTTCATTTTTCCAATCTTAAATTCAGTTCTCTACTTTTCTACAGCAATTTGCATTTTTTTTTAAAAAAAATCATCATGACAATTCAGCGTTTCAGGGAGAATTTCTTCTATTGAATATATTTTTATGCACTTTTGACTAATGTACACATTTTTTGCAAGCAATTTATCCTAATATAATGCATTTTTGTATGTTACTTTCCTCAATATATTCATTTTGTGCACAATTTCCCCTCATATTCATTTTTTATGCATTGTTTGGTTGGAGAACTGCATTGCGAAGTTGGATAAGTGTAAATTTTGAATGATGCCTGTGTTTCTGTTCTCATATTATTTTGGAAAGTGTGAATTTGATAAATTTGGCTTTAAATGTGAACTGAACTGAATTCTCCCCACCCCTAGCCCAGGTGAAGAGATCTCTTCTTGCATAAATCTGTGGGCACTTACACTGTATGTGTGTGGGGGGGCTGTCCTGTTTTTTGCTTCTAGGCTGCTTGTAAATGACGTGATCGGAGCCACAGGGAAGGGAAGCCAATGTCTTTGGATCAGGACAAAGTGGGGCCTGGTGCTTAAAAGGGGTGCAAGTGATGTAATCACCCACCTTGGACAATCCCAGTCTCTGCTGCAGGTATAAAGGCAGCTGAATCACAAAGGTGGAAACTCAGCCCCTGTTGCATGCAACGACAGTGCCTGCAGGACCCTCTGGGGAAACACTGGCTGTGCCCTTGCCAGATGTCAGGGTGTTGATGAACGGAAGACAAAGTCTCCCCTCCCCTCGCTGCCTGGATGCAGATGAGAGAGGAGGGACAGTGCAGCAGCCCAACAGACACGCTCCAGAAAACAATTACGCTTTTGGAAGAACTAATTTTGGCCCTGCCCATCACAGCAGTCCCCCCCTCCCCACTTCTGGCTGGGTAAAAGAGAGACTTCAATTCTTGCTGCTTTTGTCTCCCCATCTCAGCTAGTTAATTGCAGTGAAACAGAGTAATCAATGTTGCTGCTTGCAAAACAGCCAGGCTGCCAAGTGCTGCTGATGTTTGAAGGATGGCAAAGTCATTTGTCCGGGAGGAGAATCTTCTCCACCCGAGAGGATTCCACACCCACTACTCACGAGCATCTGTTCCTGTGGAAGAGATGAACAGGTGTGCACTCGAGCACACACACACACACACGTTAACACCTGGGAAGTTTTTACTGATCTGTCAAACTTACAGTAGAATGAACACGCTCCGGAAGGAGGGGCCTCTGGGGACCTCGGTCTTTCTTGCTCTGTTATGGGTTGGAAACTGACTTGGCTTTGGGGTTCCACATGTGGAAAGGCCGCCTGCCACTGCATAGCAGTTCTGATGCAGCCTGAATCTCTCTGTGCCTGGACAGACATACAAGAAAGACAGACATACAAGAAAAGATCAGGCGACCTTGGAAAGGCAGGACCGCAGAGCCAGTGGGAGGCATTTTTGACAGTGCGAAGGGGGCACAGGAGACTGGCAGCTGTGCATGGCAAGGAGAGAGGCCAGGTTGTGATTCTGGGCCCGACCAGATAAAACCACTCAAATATAAAGCAGCTGGGGAGGGGGGGGAATTCTAATCTTAAAGAGGAGGAGCACACAGGTGAGGGAAGGTGGACCCTCCCCCAGATTCCCCCACTCCTGCTCACTGTCTCTTGTCTTGGTTCTGACACTGGACTGGGAGAAAAGTGCCCGAGTCAGTGGACTGTGGAGAGGTCATGTGGGGGGGGGGAGGGTTAGGTAGGGCTGGACCTCATATAACCCCTCATCCCAATGGGGTTACAAGACTAGTGCAAGTGATCACATGCAGGGCCAGAAATCCCAGCGTACAATGCCAGTTGTCTTCTCTCCCTCTGTCCAGGCATGCGTCTTGCCAGTTAGGAAAGCCACCCTTTCCAGCTCCTTCCCAGTCACACTGACCGGCGGCTGGAAAGGCCAGGCAAGTATCTTTCAGAATAAGAAAAGGCTCCTGTGGATTGTTCAGTTGCACAGCTGCCGGGTGAACCATCACAGCAGGGACTTGAGAGGGCAGCCGAGGGTGAATCAAAAGTCTTGGAATCAGCCACTGAGGGATTTGAAATGAAGAGCGTATGTGCATGTTTGTGCCTGCATACACTATACCTGCAATTTTGCTTCCCTCTTTCAAAGATATGGTTGATGTGCTGATGTCGACAAAACCCTGAGACTCAGCCCTCAGCTAAGCTTCTGCTGTTGAATTGGCCTTAAGGATTCCACCCCCACTCTTGTGAAAGTTGGGGCTCACAGGCAGTTTAATAATTATTTGTTGATTTTTAACTGAAAAATTGATTTGCTTTGAATACATTTATTATTATTATTATTATTAAATCCCATCTTTCCCCCAAAGAGCTCACAATAGCATACATGTTTCTCCCCTTCCCAATTTTATCCTCACAACAACCTTGTAAGGTAGGTTAGGCTGAGGGACAGTGACTGGCCCAAGGTCACCAAGTGGGGATTTGAACCCTGGTCTCCCAGGTCCCAGTCCAACATTCTAGCCACTACACAATGTGGCTCTTACAAAAAAACTGAACACAGGCTTTTTTCAGATGTTGAAAGGTGTCAAGAACTCACAGCTTAACCAACAAAATCTATCAGTGCGATCATGAGATGGAAAGGTGCAACATACATTAGGCTCCTTGTCTTCAGATATATATTTACAGATGTCAAAAGTCTCCCAGGGTATCCTATTCTGCTTTGTGTGTGTATGTGTATGTCAGTAAGGGGAGGGAGTTGTCCTTTCTACACTATGAAAGTTGTTGCATTTCCTCCCCCATTAATACCTGCAGCAGCAGGGGGATGGTCACTGTGCGGGTTTTGTTTTTTCACCTTGTCTGGAAGTTGATTGGCATCATGTGTGTGCACCAAAGTCATCATAGGAGCACAGGAGGCTGACTGACTGAGTCAGATCATTGGTGCATCTAGCTCAGTATTGTCTACTCTGACCGGCAGCAGCCTCAGACAGGGGACATTCTCAGCCCTACCTGGAGATGGCAGTGGGATTGAATGTGGAACCTTCTGCAAGCAAAGCAGGTGCTCTGCCGCTGAGCTACTGCCCTTCCACCATCACTGTCGTCATCAGTAAGGCCAACAGCAGTGGTGGTCATGCTGCAACGGAGTCTCCTGCTCCTCCCTAAGCCCTCCCAGATTGCTGCAGTCATGATGGGCGTGGTGGGCTGGGAGGCTTTCCTTTGCCTTTTCCTGGCCATTTCTCCCCCCTTTCCTTCCCATTGTGGCGAAAGGGAGGGGATTATTTACACCAGATCCAGAGCTCCTTTTGGGTCGGCCTGTGGATCCTTGACCACCTCACAGCATGCCTGGATTGCCCCAGTTTCACCCCCACCCCACCACGACTAGCAGAGCTCTGCAGGTGGTACATCTATGCCCACCAGGTCTGCTGTGTGCATGTGGGGTTTGGCGACATAAAAGCCACCCTACTACACTCCGGCAATGGAGTGTGGCCATCAGGCTGCCTCTAATAGCCACTCAGTTGAGCCTTTGGCTTTAGGAATGCAGCCAAAGATGTCGAACATTTATAATGATCTGATTTTATGACTATGGCTGAATTTGTTTTAATATCTGCTCTGTTAATTTTGCTCTGTGTTTTGATAGTATGTTGTTACCTGATCTGTGTGTTTATTGCATTTTTCTGCCTTTACATAATTTCACATTGTTTATTGCCCTGAGAACTTTTTCTTATACGTCCAATAATAAATGCAATCTCTCTCTCTCTCTCCCCCTCTCTCCAAGCCATTCAGTTCTACACTTGCATGGGCCAAGTCAGTCAGCCAGGCAGGTGCCTTGCTGTCTTGCTTGGAGATATTTTCTGCCTGAGCTATATTGCCACTTTCCCTACTTCCTGGTGAAATCAAGCACAAGAGTGGAAATGGGGAGGGGGGGAATCAGTCATGCTCCCAGGCTTTATAACAATGATTTTTTTGAAAATCCCCATCACTTTCACCATAGCATTTTTTGCAAGTTCGAAGCCTAGTGAAATCTTTTATGTCTCAAGGAAAATTAGGTGGGAGCCAGCCTGAAGCAACCCTAGGCCATCCACCTCGAGCCCTCCAGAAGCCACTAACTCCCCACGAAAGTTGGGTGTCCCACACTTGCTGTCTGGAGGCAGAGATCCTTTCTTCTCAGCACTGGGAGGATGGATGGCAACCTGTCCATTTTCATTATGATTTAGGAACTGAAATTAGCTTGCAATAATTGTGGGGCCATTTACTCCTTTCTTGTCCTGTGAAATGTGGTCAATCAGTCCGTGGCAGCAGCAGAGACTGGCAAGGCATATAATGACAGGATGGTGGAGATGCCCAGCTTACAGAAAAAAGGATTAAAGAGTCACAGCTATGTAAATGGATGTGAGGAGGAGGAAGAGGAAGGAAAGCACTGATTCACTTCCTCTGAGAACAGGATGAGGAACAACCTGCATAAATTTCAGAGGGGCCTAGAATAGGGAGAGCAGTTGGGGAAATTTCTGATCCCTCCAGCAACAGAAAAGCCTGCTGGTGGGTGGGGGTGGAGCACCATTCCTTGGGCATCTTCAAAGCTGGAGTTTTGAGAAAGAAGAATCTATTGTGAGCACATTAGGAAATGGGTCTCCCACTTCCCCAGATCAAGAGCAATGATAATGGTGGCCCTCAGGCTCTTCCAGACTCCATTTTATGATTTAAGATTTTTAAGATGGTAGTTTCCCTTCTGCAGAAATTCATGTTGAGATAATACCCAGTAGCAGAGGGTGAGAGTGAGGAGATGTTGCAGCACTTAAGGAGGGGGGGAGACTCCTTGGCCATTAGGAAGGAACCAAACTTGAGTGGTTACAAATATATGGCTTGTTTATGCACGATTCTGTCATGACTCTGCTCTGAGATACGGGGCCCCGTTACCTGCCAGCCCCAGATTTGTAATTGCCTCCAGGGTATTAAGTCTTGTTAATGTTCCTGGTCTCAATTCAGCTATTTGTAAATCTTTCTTCCACAAGCAAGGCTGAAGCAAGGCAACCTTTACTATATAATGCAGTTTTTCTTTTTATAGCCTGTAAAGCAGCCCCTTTGGTGAGTAATGGATAGCACCTTGGACTGGTTTTATGGAGTAAACAGAGATTAAAACCATTCAAGACCTCATTTTTGCTCATTGCATTGTGCCAGGCTCTAAACTACATCATACTCCTACAGAACAGGAAAAACTCTGTGTAAAATATCTCCCTGGAGAAATAGTTACGGTTGAAGGAGTGGCAAGGTGTTGATAAAGGAGGGGTGGGCTTCCATCCAACGTCAAGAGGGCGTTTGCTTTGTGGGAAATTGCATCCTGATAATAACTGGCTATGCTCAGCACTTCCTGCAGTGAAGCTGGGCTAAAGAACTGGAAAAGGGCTCCCTGGTCAGATCATGGACTGTTTCACCCGAACGAAATGTAGCCACTTTTCACATTTTCGTTCCTGCTTCCTTGGTCAGGAGGTTGACTTAAGGTGCTTCTGGACTGTCACTATTTTGCAGGTGGGATTCAACTACATCCTGGCAAATTGCACAACAAATCTGCTTCCAAAAACAAATCAGAAGTGAAGGGAAATTGCACTGGAAAGTGTGGGCTAACAATCGTTTGCCTTGCAAATGAATCAAAATGAATGCTCAATAAACAGCTGATGTGGCAAATTTTTGTGCAATGAAATCAGGATGAATAGTCAATAAATAGGCAACCTGGAAGTGACATTCCTGGCCTATTGCTGTTGATTATGCTTCCATCAGAGAGGCTTAGCAGCCATGCAAATCTTCTCAGGGCTGACAAGAGTAGGAGGGTGGGAAAGGGTGCCTGGCAGTTATCGCTTTTGCAAAATGGAATTGTTGCTGTCAACTGCCATGTTCATAGTACTGGCAGAAGAGTTCAGTGTGTAGGAATCTGTTGTATAACTTGTGCTAGAGAATAGACTCTGGGGCTTCAGTCTCCAATCTGGTGTAGGAGCCCTGCCTGTTCCCACCTCCACAGGTATATGGGGACGCTCAGGGAGATAAGGAGAAAGCATCTTTGACATGCCTAGAGGCACTTTTCTCAGCTCTCTTAAAAGAGAAAACATTGACTTTGTTTCTCTTAGCTTTAAAATAAAATATTTTATTTTATATTGGTGATTTTCCAAAGTCAAAAGGCAGGATATCATTTTTAAAGAATAAATAAAATTGTGTAAAATAGGTAAAGATTATGGTCTGCATTGGGGCACCAGCAACCACTCAGAATAGCAGGTACCTGTTTACCATGATGTAACTTCCTAATGGGTGGGGTTTAGTTACCTGACTTCCTCCTCCTTTGTCCTGGTGGATTTTTGGATATTCTCCATTGCTGATCTTCCTACCATTGAGAGAGGCTGCATGGCCAGATGCTCTCTCTGAGTGCATCAATACAAAGACTAAGATGGACTGAAATTCCTATATTTTTCTTTCTTCTAAGCTAGAGCCTATCTTAAGAACATAAGAAGAGCCTGCTGGATCAGGCCAGTGGCCCATCTAGTCCAGCATCCTGTTCTCACAGTGGCCAACCAGGTGCCTGGGGGAAGCCCGCAAGCAGGACCCGAGTGCAAGAACACTCTCCCCTCCTGAGGCTTCTGGCAACTGGTATTCAGAAGCATGCTGCCTCTGACTAGGGTGGCAGAGCACAGCCATCACGGCTAGTAGCCATTGATAGCCCTGTCCTCCATGAATTTGTCTTCTTCTGAACATGTGAAGAGGTTGTGAGTAAACATTCTTTTTCTTTTACCTAAAGGATTGTGTCTGTTATTTATATAGAGAAAGGTGGGGCTGGTTTATATTCTCATTCTGCTGCTTGTATTTTTACAACTCTGCTAAGAAATAGGACCAACCAAATTAGCTCCTATTTCTGTGTGTATTTTTATAATACTGAACACTAATTTCATCTGTGGTAAGTGAACGTGGCAGGAAAAAGAGCTTTGGATTAGCTGATGTTTGCCTCTGACATAGAGGGTCACCATGAAAGGTCCTGTTGCAGATGGAGATGCTATTTTGCACTGGTGGCCTTTCTGTACCACTAATTATGCACAGGCCAGCTGTCAACTATAGACCAGCCATGCTGAGGCCTGGTGCTGCCAGCCCCACAGGGATAATTATACTGGAGGGTTTGACAAACATGGAGTGTTGTGGGCCACCCAGAGACCTCTCCTCATCTGAAGGGGAAAGCATTTAATATGATGACATCCAGCTCTAAACACAAAGAGCCACACCAACAGCAAACCGGGAGGTGATGGCAGGGAAATGTTTGGTGGGGGTAGGGGGAACTTTCTCTCTTTCTCTCTCTGAAAAGTTCTCAGACCTGGTGGGCTCCCATCAAGATGAACGCAGCACTTATTAGCCTAGGGAATTCGCTGCCACAGGATAAGCATGTGAAAGCCTGGGGGGCGGCTGTAGCTCAGTGGCAGAGCACCTGCTTTTCCTGCAGATGGTGCCAGGAACCGTCCCAGCAGCATCTCCAGGTAGGGCTGGGAATGTCTCCTGCCCCAACCCTGGGGAGTGGCTGCCAGTTAGTGTAGGCCATACTGAGCTAGATGGACCACCTGACTGCCTGCCTTTAAGGAAGCTTCCTATGATTTTATGTTCTTAAGCAGCTTAAACATGGATTAGATAAACAGTGAAAGAAAGTCTACCATATACTGTTAGCCAGATCTTGGACAGGTGTAATCTGAGGAAGAATCCCTCAGATTACCCCATGCGAAGGGGGGGGAAGGGCAGGGAGGAGGACAAGCAGAAGGCCAAGATGGGTGAAATGGGAGCAAATCAGTGGCTGCTCTGTGAGAGGGAAGACGGTGCCCATAATGAGCGGCAGTACTGATATTTCTGCAAGAACTAATTTCTCTCTCTCTGTGTGTGTGACAGGGAACAGTCTCTAGAAAGTCTCCTGGCCATGTTGTGCATGATCATGGGTGGGGTGGGGAACAGAGGGGCCTTGAGAATACTGTCAGCTTGAGCCAGAGCAGCTGATGAAGAAATTAATGCAATTGATGCAGAAGTGATAAGCAAGCCGAAGACTGAGCGAAGGAGGAGATTCAAAGAACTCCCAACCGCCCAAGCACACAGTTTTGTTGACAAAGGCCGAAGGTGGGAAGAGCCTCTCCTCTGTCTCTGGGAGCAACGCTCAGTCCCTGCAGAAAGACAATGGAAGGGACAGGTGACGTCTTAATCAACACAAATGAGTGTGTGACCCAAACTGGTTCTGCATCTTGGAACATCAGAACCTGCTTTATATCACGAGTCAGACCATTGGTCTGCCCAGCTCAGCATTGCCTCGTCTTGATGGGCAGCGAAGGCTCTCCAGGGCTTCAGACAGAAAGTCTCCCCCCCAGCCCTACCTGGAGATGCCGTTGGGGATTGAACTGGGACCGTCTGCGTGGACAGTAGGTGCCCTGTTGCTGAGTTACAGCCCTTCCCTGGTAAACAGAGTGGTGGTGGTGGGGGGGGGAGGAGGCAAGATGGATTCTCAACTTGCCCAAGAGAGCAGGGAGCCAGTCTAGACAAGTAACAGATTTTAATTTATTTATTAAACATATCTATTGCCTCACCTGATGCTACCCCAGGTGAGATTTGGATCCAGTTGCTTGTCCCGCACCCATTTGGTGGTTTGATGATGACTGGATGGGTCCTTTTCATGCGCTCGAATTGGATTTTTTGTAAACCATTTAGAGGTCTTTACATTCAAGTGGTATATTCACTAATAGGCAAAAAAAAACCTTGTGGTTTAAGAACGTACCTATAGCCCACAGATATTTCTATCAAACTTTAAAAAGCAGGGAAGCTGGGCAGCTATAGTGAATGCACCAGGGGAACAGGAGACCTGGACTCCTCTCTGAGATATTGTACTGTCCTATGAATTAATCAAAATGCAAACACAATTTGGGTTGGTCTTTCACAGTCCAATCCACTTCCTGTCTAGCTTGGAAGAACTTGGTAACATGTGCCTCTGAGCATATGGTAAGTGGTGGCAGCACCTGCAATCAGCCCAAATAACAGAAACAAGACGTGCTGTGCTGATCTTATTTTAACAGGGAGGAAGCAACAATATTAAGAAAGTTGATATAGTTCAGATAAGTCAATTTAAATATGTTTGATTTATTTGCAATTTTAGTGAAGTTTCCTATAGTAAATCATTTTATTTTCCTTCTGTTTCTGTGAATATGAGAAGTACAGCAACACTTTAGAAAATGTATAGGTTCTTAAACCACAAGGTATAGGTTCTTGGCGATAGGTTCTTAAACCACAAGGGTTTTTTTTGCCTATTAGTTAATTTCTCTGCTTTTTAATCTGGGAAGTAAGAAATGGGATCCTGTGCAAGTTTGCTGAGAAGGGACTGATCATTTGCATGCTTATTGAGTTCAGTGGGATTTTCTCCCCTGCAATCATGCTTAGGATAGGTGAAACTGACTGGGAGGGGGGAGGGAGGGCTGGAGCGGGCAGGGGAGGAGGAAGAAAAAAGAGGGGAGGAGAGGGAAAGGGCACATCTGATCATTTGCTCCTCATAGGGCTTTGTTTCTTGTCCCTTGATCATCCTTGTTGCCCTCTTCTGAACCCATTCCAGTTTTTCCGCATCCTTCTTAAAGTGTGGTGTCCAGAACTGAATGCAGTACTCAAGGTGGAGCCTAACCAGTGCTGAATAGAGGGAAGCCAATACTTCACACGATTTGGAAACTATACTTCTGCTAATGCAGACTAAAATAGCATTTGCCTTTTTTGCAGCCACACCACACTGTTGGCTCATATTCAGCTTGTGATCAACAACAATCCCATGGTCCTTGTTGCATGTAGTTTTGCTGAGCCAAGTATCCCCCATCTTAAAACTGTGCATTTGGTTTCTTTTTCCTATGTGTAGACCTTTACATTTTACACTTATCCCTGTTAAATTTCATTCTGTTGTTTTCAGCCCAATGCTCCAGCCTATCAAGATCCCTTTGAATTTTGTTTTTGTCTTCCAAGGTATTACCTCCTAATTTTGAGTTTGATCCCTGTCTCTACACATTATACAGAAATGGTCTTTGGACCTATTTAGTAATTTCTGTTGATGATCTACTCTTGGGCGGTGAGAACAGAACTGACTGTGAGGACATTGTACACCATTTAAGCCAAGAGATAGAGATAAAAGGACTGGGAGAAGTCACCCACTATCTTGGGATCCAGGTAGAAAGAGAGGGAAAAGGGAGCTATCTCCTCAACCAAAAACAAAAGAAACTCTTGAGTACCTAGAAGCTTATATAACAGCAACACCCATGGACACAAACTACCTGAAAGGGGAACGAGACAGTGAACTCCTTCCACAGGATGAAGAGCACAGGACAGCTATAGGAAAGCTGTTTTACCTGGCCACTACAACCAGACAGGGCCGGATTAAGGCCAACTGATGCCCTAAGCACAGCCCAACAATGGTGCCCCCCTCAGCCCTTTCATTGCTTAACTGACAAGACATTAAGGGCTCATTCAGATGACTGTAAAATGTGTGACATGATCACTTTGTGTTTTCATTATTTTTCTGTCATCCATGACACTGTGCGCTTTTGCGCATTTTCGCATGGTTAAATCCGCTCCTGCAATACTGCAAATCATGTGATTTGCTTTTTTAAACCAGGAATCATCTGCTGTACCTTCAGGCGCTTGGATGCAATACCGCGGACTTTACAGCTGTGGGCGTTTGATGGGCGGTTCTTAGGCGGTTCCCCATATCCCTTCCCTCATTCTCAGCCAATCACGTATTTCCACTGTTGTGCGTGAATGTCCGAGGAAAGCCCGGGAAAAAGGAACCTATCAGAGCAATGGTGTGGTGTTGGGGGGGGGGGTTTCCTGCAACTTCTACTGCACAGATGCAAAAAAGCACATTTGCACAGAAGCAGCAACAGCGGTTAATTTTTAGCCAGCCTGCAAACTGGGCAGCTGCTCAGGGTGAGATCTTGTCAATTTCAACCACAGCCTGCAGGTTCTCCGCAGCCCAGCTGAGCTGAAAAGCATATGGTCGCTTTTGCGAAATATCGCAAATACAAGCAAAAAACCCACAGGAATTATTGGCATATAAGTGGTTTGCTAGAGAGTCTCAGCCACCCGCAACCATAGACTGGTGGTCTACCTTCCTAGACATAACACATCGTTACTTGCTGTTCTGGAGAAATAAGTGGAATTGCAATCATGTGTATCTCCAGAAACGTTAAAGGTAGAAAAGCATACAGTCGGATTTGTGAAATATCGCAAATACAAATAAACAAAAATACAGGAATTATAGAGATATAAGCGGTTTGCATGTTTCTTTTATCAGAGGGAACACCGCAAAGCCCGTGCTGGTCGCTTCAGCACAGATTGACACAGCAGCACGCGGGACTGTTTGCCCTCATTCCCTGCCTGAGCCAAGAGCGGCCACCCGTGGGGGGGGGGCTGTTTGCTTCCCTCAGGGGCAGCATTCCTGCCGCCGAGCCGCATAATGGTCTGGGGCTGAACCCTGCAGTGAATGAGCCCAAGGATTACAGGGGGATTCACCTGGCGATTACAAGCGCTGATCCCTTGCACTGCCCACAATCCCCCTGGATGGTCAGGGGCACCTGCAGACACCCCCTCGGCCAGCGCTGCTCCAGAGTGGTGAGTGACAAGGAACTCCATTACAGCCACTACTACCAAACCATCAGGAAATTCAAACTTTTGCGCTTGTACATTCAAGCGCATGCGCCTTGTTGTGCTTTGTTGCAAAGGGGGAGAGGAGCATACGTCATATTTTTGCGGACCAATTGGCTGATAGGGGGGAGTGTTATGGGCGGAGCTGGGAAAAAGCAAGTAGAAGTACGGGTCCTCTCGCTGCGTGTGTGGGTGCAAAAAAAGCGGGTTTTTTTTATTGGGAAAGGGCGAACAAACAGGCAAAGTGAGGACTGTCAGATGACAAACCAGATATGGAAAACGTGGATTATCCCGCTCCATTTGGATGAGCCCTTTGATTCAATAAGTGCTGAAGGTGAAATAAGAGACTGAAAATTCAGTTTTCTTCCAGGCCAGACCCCACAACTATATTAAATAAAAACTTTAAAAAAAAAATTATTTTATTTATTTATTTATTCGACTTATTAGTCGCTTATCTGGCTGAATTGTCAGCCACTCTAAGTGATGTACAAAGCAGAACATGTAAACATCAAAACATTAAGCGACTAACAATAAAAACTAACAATAACGTAAAAGCAACAAGTTCCAAAAATAATAGGGCTTCTCTCCTGTATAGTCTGGAGGTGTAACTACCGATGGAGGTTCCTGGTGTAAGCATCGAACCAGTGTGGCAATAGTTCATTTGCAAGATGTAAAGCAACATCCTCCCCGATCTTAACATCCAGCAACTCCAAGAAAGAGAGGGGCGGGACAACAGGCCCCTCAAAATCAAAACCAATAGGGCAGTTCTCAAGGAAGCCAAGGTAGAGGAGCCAGGGTGTAAACGCGACTGATAGCAGGCAAAACAAACAGAGGCCGCATGGCAAAACGACAGCTGCCGCAGGGGCACCTCCCACTCCTCAGAAGCCGAAAGATTATCACAGCAATGTCGTCTTCCAAGGTCAGGCCGCAACCAGTCCCACCAGTCTCCGGCTCCCGCCTGCCTCTGCGTCCAGCCCAGCTCGGCGCTCTCCACTGTGAGAGGCGGCGGCGGCGGCGGCGGCGGCGGCAGCCTGATGTAGGTAAAGTCTCTGGGACATGCCGGTAGCTAGTGTCCAATTCAGGTCAAATAACAAGGGAGGCAGTATAGAAAGTATGGAAAGAAGGGAGGGGGGTCCCCCATCTTTCCCATGCACTCCCAAACACTAAATAGCAGTAAGCAATATAAGCAAATTATTTACTTATAACTAGGGCAACAGAAAAAATGCAAATTTTCAACACTATTTTATGCATTTCAGGTCTATGTCTGACAACTTCAAACGTTTAAACTTTAGTCAGTCACCATACCAAAGAAAACATTTTTTTAACAATTCAGATTAAAGTTGAACACGGCAGATAAGGAGAATTACAAAAAATTCGACTAAAGTCGAGTGTGGCAGTGAAAGAGTTGAGAGCATGATAGCTAGGGAAAAAAACTCTGTGGTGCCCTAAGCACGTGCTTATTTTCTTAATGGTTAATCCAGGGCTGCAGCCAGACCACACATAGCCACAGGTGTAGGGATTCTGCGTACGAATACTAACTCGCCTACAAACAGAGACTGGAGTGCTGTGGTCAGATATCTAAAAGGGACTTCGCATCTGAAACTAAGCTTATAGTGATGCAGACTGGGCTGGGTACTCTGTAAGTCACAAATCTTCTAGTGGCAATTTATTCTTCTACGGAGATGCAGCAATTGGCTTGATTAGTAACAAGCAACCAACAGTGGCAGACTCATCGCCTGAAGCAGAGTACATTTCAGCTGCCCTAGCATGCCAAGAACTAAAGTGGGTATTTGGCTTACTAAAGGACTTTGGAACAGATGAACCTGAGCCAATGCAGATCCTGGAAGGCAAACAAAGCTGCATAAAGATTTCTCAGAGAAAAACAGTGCACGGGCCAAGTAAATTGATGTGAAACATCACATTATAAGAGACATGTACAAGGAAGGACTTACTGAGATACAGTATTGCCCAATGAAAGATATGATAGCAGACATTCTTACTAAGCTGCTTAGTGGCCACTTTCAGCTTCTGTGAGAGAAGACGAACCTTGTGGACTTGACCAAGTGTGTGTTGGGTTGTAGTTTGAAGCAGTCATTCATCACTGGTGATCACTCGTGGCCAAGTAAGATTGTCTTCCAGGATAAGGTCTTTAACAGTGGGTCCGTAAGTGACTGTGGAGGCCAGTTCTGGATCCACGCAGCCTCTCACAGTGAGGACATAGGTTTCCAGATGGAAGATGGTCACGATGAGGATTTGCTTGACATGCCTTCCGCTTAGCTTGTTTGCCCCTTTCGCCCTGTACTTGTGCTTCTTCAAAGTCCATAGCACCTTTGATAATGGCCAACCTCCAATTGGGACGCTCATGGGCCAAGGCTCCCCAGTTCTCGATGCTCATGTTACATTTTTTTAGATTAGCTTTGAGAACATCTTTAAACCTCTTTTGCTGTCCACCGATATTCCGTTTTCCATCCTTAAATTGGGAGTAAAGTAGCTGCTTTGGAAGATGGTGATCAGGCATTCGAACAACATGGCCGGTCCAGCGAAGTTGATGTTGGAGGATCATTGTTTCAACACTGGTGGTCTTTGCTTCTTCCAATACGCTAACATTAGTCCGCCTATCTTCCCAAGTAATTTGCAGAATTTTCTGGAGGCAGCGTTGGTGGAATCTTTCAAGAAGTTGGGAGTGGCGTTTATAGATGGTCTGTGTTTCACAGGCATACAGTGAAGTCGGTAGTACAATGGCTTTGTAAATAAGCAATTTGGTTTCCCTGCGAATATCCCAATCCTCGAACACTCTATGCTTCATTCAGGAGAATGCGGCACTCGCAGAGCTCAGACGATGCTGAATTTCAGCGTTGATGTCAGCTTTTATAGAGAGATGGCTGCCAAGATAAGGTGGATTAAGCTGGATTGATGGTGCTACAGAGGGATTGGTTCGCACTTGCTGATGAAGCACTTCGGTTTTTTTGATGTTAAGCGAGAGGCCAAGCTTTTCATATGCTTCTGCAAAGACATTTAGGATAATTTGAGGATCTTCCTCTGAATGTGCGGAGACTACATTATCAGCATATTGAAGTTCTACGACAGAGGTTGTAATTACCTTACTTTTTGCTTTCAGCCTACTGAGATTAAAAAGCTTTCCATCTGTTCGATATGTGATTTCCACACCAGTGGGAAGTTTCCCCTCAACAAGGTGTAGAATCATGGCGATAAAAATAGCAAATAAGGTCGGAGCAATGACACATCCCTGTTTGATGCCTGATCCCACTTTGAATGGATCACTTTGAGAGCCATTGTTATTCAAAATTGTTGCTGTCATGTTGTCATGGAGGAGTCACAAAATATTCACAAATTTATCAGGGGGATGGTCCAGAAAGCAGTTTGATTTACAGTATCAAAGGCCTTAGATCAATAAACACCATATACAGGGGTCAGTTTTGCTCCCTGCATTTTTCTTGAAACTGTTGTGCAGTGAAGATCATGTCCACTGTCCCCCTGGAAGGATGGAAACCATTTTGGGATTCAGGGAGGATGTCTTCTGAGATAGGTAGGAGGCGATTTGCGAGGATCCTTGCAAGGATTTTACCTGTGGTAGCAAGAAGAGAGATGCCTCAGTAGTTCCCACAATCTGTTCTATCACCCTTCTTGAAAAAAGTGATAATTATGGTGTCCCTAAAGTCTTCCAGGATCCAGATCTTTTTGATGAGCTTATGAAGCTGTTGTGTAAGTTCAGGCCCACCTTCTTTAAAGACTTCAGCAGGAATCCCATCAGGTCCACTAGCTTTGTTATTCTTCATTTGATTAATGGCTTTACTGACTGCATCCAAATTAGGGGATACTGCAAGCTCATCTCTAATTTATTGTTGTGGGATTTGTGAGAAGACCTCATCAGCCACAATAGAGTTACAATTAAGGAGGTTGTGGTAATGCTCTTTCCAACGCAGTGAAATAGACTCTTTGTCCTTTAGAAGTTTGGTACCATCTATTGAACATAAGGGACTTGTACCATAATTTGCTGGTCCGTAGATGGCCTTTGTGGCTTTAAAAAAATGCTGGATTTCTTGAGCTTTCTTTATCCACCAGGCGTTCTTAAGTTCTCTAGTTCTTCTTTGGACCTCAGCCTTTGCTGTGGCATAGATTTTTTTCTTAGCAGCACAGTTAATGTCTTTTTGCCATATCTGGAAGGCTTTCCTTTTCTTGTCAATGATATGTTCGATCTCACTATCATTCTCATCAAACCAGTCCTGATGTTTCTTAGTTTGATATCCAATAGTTTGTTCACATGCTGCAATAATGGAAGTCTTCAGTTTAACCCAGTGTTCCTCAACGTTTTCAGGGAGTTCCGTAGGTAGATGGCCTGGATCAGCAGAGGCTGGGGTGCCACATGACCTGTGGATGAGAAGGAGTGTGCCCTGATCCTTCACTCACACATCTTTTTCAGTGGGCGTTTGGAGGAGGAGAGATTTGGCAGCTGAGGCAGCTGCTATTAATTGTCATTTAATGATGTGCTGTTGTGTGTTCTAAGCAGGGGCGTCACTACGGGGGTGCGGCAGGTGCAGGCCGCACCCAGGTGACACCATGAGAGGGGTGACTGTGACGCCCTTCCTTGGCTCTCCCTGTCAGGTTCCCACCTGCTTGTGGCTACTGCCTTTCACTAGGCACCACCAGGGACACCACCAGTCCGGACCGTCCTTTATATGGTTTCTCACTCTGCTCTAGCACAGATCTCACTAGATCCCACTGCTAGGCAGCACCACCAGTCACGTCCTGTAACCAGTACTCCCAGAGACTTTGCCTGAGTCTCTCTCTAGCTGGTTACTTTTGCAACTGAGTGCTTATGCTGTTCCCAACCCCCTTGTATCTTTATATAAAAAGCATACAGCTCTGGGTTGCTCTGGATACTTGACTTGTTACAATTCCTCCCTTCACCGCTGCCACCATTAGATACTGCTTCTGTTCAGCCTTGGTAATTACCTTGCCCTCCCTTCTGGTCTGTATATTCCCCAGCCAAGGATCAGGCCTTTGTTAAACCAAAGAAGTATTTATTTACTAATAATAGGAAATAACAAGATTACTTTAAGAATGTTTCACAAGCATATGGTTTCATATATGGTTACTCTTTATGTTTCTGTTCATATATATCCTCTTTAAATATCAGCCAAATCCAATCCAAACTTCCCTCAGAACTCTGCCAACCAACTCAACAACCTCTCTCTAACTGACTCTGTCTCCCACCTTCCAACCGACCCCCCTTCATCACTCACAAACCTCCATTTATACCTTCAGCCAGCCAGCCACTCAGCCAATCATCATCCAGCACACTTCAGCTTCTCACCCATGTACTTCCCCTTTCTCTCTCAGTCAATGTCGTGCCCGGGTTGGGACTCAAGAACAGAATCACTTGATGAAAGCAAATCAGTTTTTATTAGGGTAATTTCCAGACATAGGCTCCTCCGCCTCATGAACTCTTAACATGAACCAAAATCTGTGGCATGGAAGAGAGTTGATAGAACAGAGTATCAAACATTCCCTGTCCCTCATCAAGGGGGTTTTCGGGTGCGAATTCTCTCGCTCTGCCTCAAACTGCCCACATCTACACCCCTTCCCTCCTCTTTTCTTTGGCGCCTTTTTAACTGTCTTCGGGTGCGGGGCGAAGGGGGGGCTGCTACCTCCTCCCCTTCTGACTCGGAGAGGATGGTAGAGAGTGGGGGGGCTGGCCTGGCACTTCAGGCGATTTCTCTCTATCCTTCTCTGCAGCCGATGGGACTTGGATTCCCTCCTCCTCCCCCTCTTTCTGTAACTGCTCCACATTCCTAAGGGGGGAGTGCGTGGGAAACGGGTCTGTTGCCTGTTCAAGGTTTTCCCTCTCGGTCTGGGAGATCTCCTCCTCCCCTCCAGACAGCTCAGCCCAACTGCCCCCCTCCCTTTGCTCATTCTCAGAAACATCAGAATCCCAACTGTACATCCTAACAGTCAATTACCATACATCACCCAATAGACCCGCACTTACCGTATTTACAGATGCTAACTTACAGGAACATCACAGTGACACCCAGAGCCGTCCCGCCCCTAGGCACTGGGAAGCGAGTCAGCCGAGTGGCCGATTCCTCCCCAACCCAGCCACTTAGCTCATCAGCGCTCCAGCTCCAGGGCCCCGGGGGAAGTCTGGGGCTAAGGAGGAGCCGGCCCGGCCTGGCCTGGCCTGGCCTGGGCTGGCGTCCACCACCACCACTTCTTCACGGCTCCTGCTGAGGCTTGGGAGCGGGCGGGGCCAGGCGCGGTTGCTAGGAGACGGCGCCCGAGCGCCTGGCAGCCTCAGCAGGAGCCGTGAAGAGGCGGTGGCAGTGGAGGCCAGGGCAGGCCAGGCCGGGCCGGCTCCTTCTTAGCCCCAGAGCTGATGGGGCCCCCCAGGCAGAGATGCTGCCGCCACTGCTGAGCCCCATTGTGGCTGCTCCCACCCAGCGGTGCCCACAGCATGAGGGGTGAAGTAGGCATCCTTTCTGGAGCAGGGGAACCGGCTCCAGGGCTAAGAAGGAGCCGGCCTGGCCTGCCCTGGCCTCCACTGCCACCGCCTCTTCACGGCGCCTGCTGAGGCTGCCAGGCCGCTCGGGCGCCGTCTCCTAGTGGCCGCGATGGGGCCCCCCAGGCAGAGATGCCGCGGCGGCTGCCGCCACTGCTGAGCCAAGGGAGAGATGGGTGAGGAGGAGCGGGAACGCAGGGCTGTAGGCGGCAGAGCGGGTGGAGGGCATCCAAGGCCTGCCTGCCTGCCTGCCTGCCTGCAGAATTCTGGGTGAGTGTGATGTTGTGAGATTAATTATTTTGTTCTGTGTTCCTCTAGCTAAGAACCAGATATCTATAGGACCACCTGCTTTCCACATAAGCCTGCCGATTCATTAAGATTATTCTCATAGGTCCTTCTCTGCCTTTGGTGTCTCTGTGTTATGTACCTTCAAGTCTGTTACGACTTATGGTGACCCTCTAAATCAGCGACCTCCAGTAGCATCTGTTGTAAACCACCTGTTCAGATTTTGTAAGTCCAGGTCTGTGGCTAATGCCAAAATGTAAGCCTGATCAGCATCACATTGGAAACAGGACTTCTTACTATCCTTCGATATTATTTAGGGAGTGCATATTTTGCATTCTTCATAGATCTGACTCGGACTCTAAGATGTGGTTTAAATCTGAACTCTTTCCTTTACTTCAATTTCCTTTCTCACAGTTGATGCAAGCACAAATGTATAGTGTCACAGAAAAGGACACTGGGAGCCAGTTAGAGTGTTGAACAAGAACATGGGAGACCTTGGTTCAAATCTACATTTAGCATGAAGCTGGGGCCAGTCATCACATCTCAGCCTACCATACCTCATAGGGTTATTGTGCATCTTGAGCTCCTTGGAGGAAAGGTGGGGTATAAATGTAATAACAAATAAAAAGACATTACAAAGCAAATTTTAATACCTCTGTCTTTGCCATTTGTACATAATTATTGTTGATGTTGTTGCTATGTGCCTTCGATTACGACTTATGGTGACCCTGTGACTCCCAGTGACCTCCAATAGCATCGGTCGTGAACCACCCTGTTCAGATGTTGTAAGTTCAGGGGAATCAATCTATCTCTTGTTTGGCCTTCCTCTTTTTCTACTTCCTTCTGTTTTTCCAAGCATTATTATCTTTTCTAATGAATCATGTCTTCTCATTATGTGTCCAAAGTATGATAACCTCAGTTTCATCATTTTAGCTTCTAGTGATAGTTCTGGTTTAATTTGTTTAACACCCAATTATTTGTCTTTTTCGCAGTCCATGGTATGTACAAAGCTCTCCTCCAACACCACATTTCAAATGAGTTGATTTTTCTCTTATCCGCTTTTTTCACTGTTCAACTTTCACATCCATACATAGAGATGGGGAATACCATGGTCTGAATGATCCTGACTAAATGTTCAGTGATACATATTTGCATGTGAGTTCCCCAATAGTTACCCTCCCCAGTCCTAGCCTAATTTCTTGACTAGTGTCTCCCTTTTGGTTAATGACTGTGCCAAGGTATTGATAATCCTTGACAAGTTCAGTGTCCTCATTGTCAACTTTAAAGTAGGGAAGGGCTAAGCTGGGGTTGAGGGAGGGGGGATTTGCTGCTCCCCACCACCTTGCAATCCTGTGCATGTTTACTCAGAAGTAAATCCCACCCTGTTGAATGGGGCTTACCCACTAGGACTGTAAAGTAAAGTAAGTAAAGTAAAATTTAATTTTTGTGTCGCCTATCTGGCCGAAGCCACTCTAGGCGACGTGCATATTAAAATTAATAAAATACAATATAAATACAGAATAAAATACAATGCAGTCAACCATAACCATTTTAAATAGCAGCAGTATAAAACAATGTAGGACAATCAATAAACAATTTAAAACAATCATAGAAAAATTAGCCCACCCCGGAGATCCCGAAGGCCTGTCCAAAGAGCCAAGTTTTTAAGGCTCGGCGAAATGTATCTAGGGAAGGGGCATGGCGGAGATCGAACGGGAGGGAGTTCCAGAGAGTGGGGGCCGCCACTGAGAATGCCCTCTCTCTAGTCCCCACCAACCTAGCTGTTTTCGTTGGTGGGACTGAGAGAAGGCCCTGTGTGGCTGATCTAGTCGGGCGGCTTAATTGGTGGTACTGGAGGTGCTCCTTCAGGTAAACTGGGCCGAGACCGTATAGGGATTTAAAGGTTAACACCAATACCTTGAATTGGGCCCGGAAAACAACTGGAAGCCAATGTAGATGAAATAACATTGGCGTGATATGATCACGGTGACAGCTGTTTGTAAGCAAACGAGCCACCGCATTCTGCACCAGTTGTAGTTTCCGGACTGTCTTCAAGGGTAGCCCCACGTAGAGCGCATTGCAGTAGTCTAATCGAGAGGTGACCAGGGCATGTACAACCAGTGGGAGCTGATGAATCGGGAGGTAGGGTTGCAGCCTCCGTATGAGGTGTAGTTGATACCAAGCTGCCCGGCTCACTGCCGAAATCTGAGCCTCCATGGACAGCTGGCGTCAGTTTTGCTGAGACGGCACCTCGGCATTGCACCTGCACTCTTTGCCCACTCACTTTTCCCTGCCTCCCATCACATCTGTGGTTCCCACTGGCCCTCAGAATTATCCCCAGGCCAGCAGAACAGTGAGTGCTTTTCTACCCTATATCTCACTGGTAGGCTGAGCATGTGCTTTGCATACAGAAGGTCCTGGGTTCAATCTTTTGCATGTCCTTGTGAAAGGAAAAAAATGTTCTAGGTTGTTTGTGTGATGATCCCACAGCTGGCTCTGTGTGTGTGTGCTGTTACATTCAGTGATATACGGGAATTACGATTTACGAGTAACATTAGTACAAAAAACTTTACTAAGGATTCTGTGTGGTCTGGTACGGGAGGAGGTCCATGGGGGTGACACCATGAGTTTCCGCACCGGGTGACACCAACCCTAGTGACGCCACTGGTTTTAAGGACTCTGTTATTTTATGGATTTTATGTATGTTGCATCTATTTGATTTTGTTGTCAACCACCTTGTGACTTGTGCACAGGGAGGTATATAAATAATCTAAATAAAATAAAACACACAGGCTGCAACCATGCCAGCCAACTCTGGGACGATGCAGCCTGAATGGCACTTGAGGAGAGGGGTGGGGAACTCCCTCTGTGGACCGGGCAGGCTGCAGCCAGACCTGGAGAGGAAGAAAACACACTTTACAATGCTGTGGCACTTGGCTTTATTTATTTTTAACATGCCTAAAACTAATATCTGACTTTATTACAAAGTGTCAACATGTGAGGAAGAATGGAGAGTTCACACCCAAAACCTGGGGTGCAGAGCTCTGCATAGGGGCAAATTTGGTGATTTATGACAGATGGGAAACTCAAGAGATGGAAAAGTAATAAAGAGCCAAAATGAGAAAGCAGCAGCAGCAGCAGAGGCCAGGCAGGGGAGAATCCCTGCAGAAAGATGAAGGCCCAGCAGCAGCGAGAGACTTGCAGAGACAGAGGTGTCTTGGGCATGTAGGCATGCGCAGCCTTTTCTATATCACCCAACAAAAAGTTATCTGGGCAGTTCCCCCGTAGTAGTTAAAACCATGAAGTATAAAATCTTAAAACTGTTAAATCAGTATCAGAATAAAACCTGCCCTGGGACCTCATGTGGAAGGGCAGGTAAGCCATCTAAAGTAATATATAGGAAACTTTAATTGTTCAGAGCAAGCTCTGGCATGCAGCCACCTCAACAGGCCATTGGACACGCCAGCCCTCCCACCCTACCCTAGAGAAGCATCGTTCATTCAGAAAGGAACAGAAGCGGGTGGTTTGTGATGGCAGCAGGGGGGATGAACAGCATTCTCAAAAGCATATTGTGACAAAGGGAGGAAAACCACGGAGCAAGAGAGGAACTACTCACTGCTGGTTACTGGGCCAGGTAATGTGAGTGGCTTGCTTGAGGTAGGGCAGGGGATGGTGGTTAAGCTCATTTAATTTGCCACTGGTCAAGGATGACCCTGCGAAGCCTCTGGGGCAGGTGTTGGGAAGGGGACGCTGCCAGGGAGGGGAGTTCATGGCTGGAACACTGACTTCCTGCTTGCTTGGCTTTTTTCTTGGGACAACAGAGCCGTGGCACTTAAAGCTGCAGTCAGCTGCACCTGCGTGGTGCATCCGGCAGCCCTGGGATTAAAGCAGGCGTGTGTTCGTGTGCTGTGTATGTACTCTCCATTATGCTGCTCGTGAATTGCATTGCTGAAGGTCAGACCAACACAAGATGCTGGGGGGAATGGCTGCCACTTACACCCACTCAGCAGCCTTGAAGAAAATGAGATGCCTTCATTGTATAAATAAGCCAGAGACTCTGGAATTTTCCCTTTCACCAAATGTCACAATTTCCAAAGTATCCTCTGTTGTTTATCACATAGAGAACCTGCTGGCTGGCGGGGGGGGGGGAGGCAGAGGCGGCTTTTTGTGTGTGTTCAACATGAAATATTGCACTCCCTTGCAAAATAGGTGAGAACAAGATGCAGGACGAGATGGGCTCCCTTTGGCTCGCTCCAGCCACAGGGGTCTTCTTCTGTTAAGAGAAGTGCAGTGATCAGAAACGCTGTGGTTAATTCTGCCTTTGGATAAAAGCAAATGCTGTTTTTATGAAGGGGTACTGGACTGAGACCTGGGCAGGTGTGATGGCTGCATTGCTCAAAAAGGCTTGCCTTAGCAAGATGAGCCCTGCTCCTTCTTTCCTTCCTACCCACAGGAATGCCTTTGCCCTTCTGGGGCAATTCTTTCCCACAATCAGCTGGAAGTGGATTTATAACTATGGTCCCACACTGCCCTTTCTATTTTCCCAAGTCCAGCAGTGCCCATCCCATGGCCAAGACTCCCCTTTATATGTTGACGGAGAAGAAGCTCCCATTCAGCGAAGGTTCTTCTGCTGCTATCTGAGTTGGCTGGTTCCTCGGTGCCCCTTTCTTTGAAAGGAGATTACGAGTTGCTTCCTGCTCAATAGCTCTAGATCGGTCAGTTCGTGTTCCTGGGGAAGGGAGGTCTTCATTACTGTTTTTTTCTTTGTTGTCCACCTGTCTGCTTGATCCTTGCCCTACATGGCTCATTATGGGCTGTAAAGAGAGACTGAGCGAAGGGATCAAGGTAGTGGTGAATGCTTCCTTGGAAGAAGGTACAATGCCATCAGCCCTCAAGGAGGCGGTAATAAAGCCCATTCTAAAAAAGGCCTCCTTGGATCCCCAAGAGTTGAACAACTTTCGCCCAGTCTCTAATCTTCCATTCTTGGGCAAGGTGATTGAGCGAGTGGTGGCCAAACAGTTACAGACACACTTGGATGAAGTAGATTATTTAGATCCATTCCAGTCGGGCTTCAGGACTGGACATGGAGCTGAAACAGCCTTGGTTGCTCTGGTGGATGATTTGAGGAGGGCGTTGGATAGGGAAGAACACGCATTCCTCGTCCTCCTGGATCTCTCAGCAGCTTTCGATACCGTCGACCATGGTATCCTTTTAGATCACCTGGAGGGAATGGGAATAGGGGGCACTGTTTTATGGTGGTTCCGTTCCTATCTCTCAGACAGGCATCAACGGGTAGCATTGGGAGATGAGGTTTCAGACCCTTGGCCTCTCAATTGTGGTGTGCCACAGGGTTCTATCCTCTCCCCCATGCTATTTAACATCTATGTAAAGCCGCTGGGAGCCATCATCAGGAGATTTGGGTTGCAGTGTCACCAATATGCGGATGACACTCTATCTCTCATTTAAGTCCTTACCAGAGGTGGCTGTGGATACCATTTCCAAGTGCCTGAGGTCCGTAAGTGAATGGATGGGAGGTAATAGGCTGAAGCTGAACCCTGACAAGACCGAGGTGCTGCTCGTGGGAGACAAGAGAAGGCTAGGAGATATAGACCTGGTGTTTAATGGGGTAAGATTTTATTTTTATTTATTTATTTAATTGCACTTTTAAACCGCCCTATAGCAACAAGCTCTCAGGGCGGTGTACAACAAGATAAAACCACATTTAAAATACGAACAAGTGTGGATTACAGTATACAATTATAAAAACATATTTAAAAACAAAATTAGAATACAAATTAAAATAAAAATTGCAATTACAGTTTAAGTTTAAAATTAAAATTAAAAATTAAGCTTAAAATGCCTGGGCAAAGAGGTAGGTTTTTACCTGGCGCCGAAAGGATAACAAGGAAGGCGCCAGGCGTATCTCATCTGGGAGGGCATTCCATAATTCGGGGGTCACCATGGAGAAGGCCCTAGATCTAGTTGCTATTCTCCGGGCTTCCCTATGAGTTGGGACCCGGAGAAGGGCCTTGGACGTCGAGCGCAGTGAGGGCGGTTCGGCAATGAAACCGACTGCCTAGGGAGGTGGTGGGATCCCCTTCGCTGGATGTCTTCAAGCAGAGGCTGGACGGCTGTCTGCGGGAGATGCTCTAGCTGTGGATTTCCTGCTGTGAGCAGGGGGTTGGACTCGATGGCCTACAAGGCCCCTTCCAACTCTATGATTCTATGATTCTATGATTCTATGATTCTGAGTGAGAGTTTTGTGTGGCAGCAGGATGCTCTGCAAAATCCTCTGGAGAGCAAGCAGGAGGGGAGCCAGGAGCCAGAATCAGCTTCCCATTCTGTTCTTGTTATTGCTGGAAGTTTGCAGCTGAAGAAAACCCTCTTTTCTCTACCCTGGACCTTTGCCAAAACTGATGACAAGATGCCAGTGATTATCTCCTTGGTGCAACAGAAATCACCACCACAATCTCACTAGGAGCTGAGAGAACTTGGGAGCAACAGAGGGCAAAATGGGGAGCAGACAAACTGCTGGCTTTCCATTTATTTTCTTACATATATGCCCCCACCTTTCTCCCCAATGGGACCCTAGTGATGTACATATGATTCCCAGGTGATGACCCATCTAGGTTCCGACCAGATGCAGACCTACTCAGATGCACCTGGGAACTCTGGAGGAAGCCTTCAACCCAGGTGGGTCGCTAATGTGGGCTCTGTTGAGTGGTTTGCATCCTGGCGGGCTATTTCCTCTTTCTTTTATCCACACCAGCAACTGTGACTGTGGGATGAAGCAGCTCCCTTCACTCCACCAAGAAGCCAAAAGGCTTTGCTACACAATCAGAAGTGTGGCTCTGTATTCACTTGTTGCACACTCCACACCTCTTTTTTCAAAGCTTTGCTCCTGTGGTGGGCATCTCTCCAGCTCTCAAAAGGCTGTATATTGAGCCTGGAAAATGCAAGACATGCTTTCCCCAAGAAAGCAGGCCTACTGCTCTTGAATTGCCATCTGGAATGTCACTTGCACCACCTCTGATGGGCGTTCCCTGTGGCGCAATTAAGAGAGGAATAGCAGCGTCCCCTTCCTAGGTCCCCTCAAGCCTGAGGCATTTTGTGAGCTGTCTTGTAAAGGTCTCATTTTTTGCTTTGGTGCTCTGCTGTTGGGCGTAAAGCACTAGGGCTGTGCGCAGCCCTCCCAATATGCCTTGTGGCCACCATCTGTGGGCCCCAAGGACAGCCAATCTACCCTGTCCTGAAGATGGGACCACCCAACTGCATCAGATCCATCCCCAAACGCACACTGGAAATTTCAGCTCAGGGACAGCCCTGTGGTGAAGGGGACTGCACAGGGAAAGCGGCAGGCCCAACAACCCCCAGCCACAGCAGGATGGGGCTGTGCTCAGCAAGGCTCGTGTTTTCCGTGACCTTCACGAAACATTCAGGGGGAGCTTGTTTCAAGATTGCTTAACAACATAGTCTCCCTTATAGATTATTCATCACCAGATTTCCAGGCAGAGATATATGCCTCCTTGGGATGAGGGGAAGGGGTGCCTTTTCAGTGGCTCTGGAGCTGTTTCATGAGGGAGGCTGGCCCTACCCCCCTCTCTAGTGACCTTCTGTCAGACAGACAAAACACTGAATACATGGCAAAAGTAACAGATTATTTTGCTACGTGGCATTCGTGTGTGGAATACATCAGGGAAAACAGATTAAAACTTGACATAACATAAGAACATAAGAAGAGCCTGCTGGATCAGGCCAGTGGCCCATCTAGTCCAGCATCCTGTTCTCACAGTGGCCAGCCAGGTGCCTGGGGGAAGCCCGCAAGCAGGACCCGAGTGCAAGAACACTCTCCCCTCCTGAGGCTTCCGGCAACTGGTTTTCAGAAGCATGCTGCCTCTGACTAGGGTGGCAGAGCACAGCCATAATAGCTAGTAGCCATTGATAGTCCTGTCCTCCATGTATTTGTCTAATCTTCTTTTAAAGCCATCTAAACTGGTGGCCATTACTGCATCTTGTGGGAGCAAATTCCATAGTTTGACTATGCGCTGAGTAAAGAAGTACTTCCTTTTGTCTGTCCTGAATCTTCCAACATTCAGCTTCTTTGAATGTCCACGAGTTCTAGTATTATGAGAGAGGGAGAAGAACTTTTCTCTCTCCACTTTCTCAATGCCATGCATAATTTTATACACTTCTATCATGTCTCCTCTGACCCGCCTTTTCTCTAAACTAAAAAGCCCCAAATGCTGCAACCTTTCCTCGTAAGGGAGTCGCTCCATCCCCTTGATCATTCTGGTTGCCCTCTTCTGAACCTTTTCCAACTCTAGAATATCCTTTTTGAGATGAGGCAACCAGAACTGTACACAGTATTCCAAATGCGGCCGCACCATAGATTTATACAATGGCATTATGATATCGGCTGTTTTATTTTCAATACCTTTCCTAATTATCCCTAGCCTGGAATTTGCCTTTTTCACAGCTGCCGCACACTGGGTCGACATTTTCATCATGCTGTCCACTACAACCCCGAGGTCTCTCTCCTGGTCGGTCACCGCCAGTTCAGACCCCATGAGCGTATATGTGAAATTAAGATTTTTTGCCTTCAAAGGAAGGAAGCCTGAGATAATACTAAAGAGTTAAGCCCCAGCTGATAGTTGAGCCATCAGCCTCAAGTAACACATCATCGGCTGGCAGCAGTAGCTGGGAGGAACCAGCCACACATATAAAGTCAGAGCACCTAGCGAGGGAGCCTGCTCCACGAGCTAGAGGGAGCCCCAGCTGACCAAGCGTCAAGGCGAGTTAAGCAGCAGAGCGAGTTCGGCAGCAGGGCGAGGAGGCCAGGGCCCCCCACTCTGCCCTTCTGTTCCCTGACCTCAACTAAACCGCAGTCTCCAACCCATTGACGTAATAAACTTTAAACAAAACTATGCAGGTAAGAAGCCAGCAGGGGTGTGGGGGCTTTCCAGTGTTTTGCACCACCTGCAGCATGTACGACTATCTGCCTGTTGGACAGAAGTCGTGGGTGTGCTCTCGGTGCAATGAGCTCCTGGCTCTCCGGGAACGACTTCATTTCCTTGAGGCCAAGGTGGTGGACCTGGAAAAGCTGAGAGAGGCAGAGAGGTGTGTGGAGGAGGCCTTCAGGGACGTTATAGCTGTGTCCCACTCCAACGATGATAGCTCTCCTGCTATCATGGAGAACGATGGTCTCGGGGAAGGAGAGCATCCAGCTGAGGAAGAGGGAAATGATCCCTTAGAAGGGACCCATTCCTTGGGGGATGAGCAGCTATCCTCTCGTGTCGAGGATATATCTCCAGGGGGTGGAGGGATCCTTGTAGTGGGTGATTCGATCATTAGGAACATAGACAGTGGGGTGTGTGATGGGCGTGTAGACCGCAAGGTGTTTTGCCTGCCTGGTGCGAAGGTTGCGCATATCGCCTGTCGTTTAGATAGTTTGGTAGACAGTGCTGGGGAGGAGTCAGTGGTTGTGGTGCACGTTGGCACCAACGACATGGGGAAATGCAGCCGTGAGGTCCTGGAAGCAAAATTTAGGTTGCTAGGTAGGATGCTGAAAGCCAGGACCTCCAAGGTGGCTTTCTCTGAAACGCTACCGGTTCCACGCGCAGGACCAGCCAGCCAGGCCCAGCTTTGCAGTCTCAATGCGTGGATGAGACGATGGTGTCGGGTGGAAGGGTTTGGATTTGTTAGGCACTGGGGAACATTTTGGGACAAGCCGGGCCTGTACAAAAGGGACGGGCTCCACTTGAACCAGAATGGAACCAGACTGCTGGCACTTAAAATTAAAAAGGTAGCAGAGCAGCTTTTAAGCTGACTGAGGGGGGAAACCCGACAGGAGCTGAGAAAGGTCTGGTTCGGAATAAACCTCCCCCCTGGAATAAAAACCAAAGAAATGATGAAATTTTAAAAGGGGTAGGCCTAGAAGTAGGCATTGTGAGAGCAGGGGCACAGGATATAAATTCAGAAGAGCAAAATTACCACAGGCCAAACCACAAGTGCCAAAGACACTTGAAGAGAGACACTGCTTACAAGTGCCTGTACGCTAATGCTAGGAGCCTCCGAACCAAGATGGGAGAACTGGAGTGCTTGGTCTTAGAGGAGAGCATTGATATAGTGAGCATAATGGAGACCTGGTGGAATGGAGAAAACCAGTGGGATACGGTTATCCCTGGATATAAACTATATTGGAAAGACAGGGAAGGACGTATTGGTGGCGGAGTCGCTCTATACATGAAAGAAGGCATTGAATCCAGCAAGCTCGAAACCCCAAAAGAGGCAGACTCCTCCACAGAATCGTTGTGGGTGGTGATACCATGCCCCAGAAGGGACTTAATACTGGGAACGATCTATCGTCCCCCTGATCAAAATGCTCAGGGAGACCTTGAGATGAGATATGAAATTGAGGAAGCATCCATACTAGGAAATGTGATAGTAATGGGTGACTTCAACTACCCGGACATAGACTGGCCACATATGTGTTCCAGTCATGACAAAGAAGCAAAGTTTCTAGATATTCTAAATGACTATTCCCTAGACCAGTTGGTCATGGAACCAACCAGAGGGATGGCAACCCTGGACTTAATCCTCAGTGGGGACCGGGACCTGGTGCGAGATGTAAGTGTTGTCGAACCGATTGGGAGCAGTGACCACAGTGCTATTAAATTAAACATACATGTAACTGGCCAATTGCCAAGAAAATCCAACACAGTCACATTTGACTTCAAAAGAGGAAACTTCACAAAAATGAGGGGATTGGTAAAAAGAAAGCTGAAAAACAAAGTCCAGAGGGTCACATCTCTCGAAAATGCTTGGAAGTTGTTTAAAAACACTATATTAGAAGCTCAACTGGAGTGCATACCGCAGATCAGAAAAGGTACCGCCAGGGCCAAGAAGATGCCAGCATGGTTAACGAGCAAAGTCAAGGAAGCTCTTAGAGGCAAAAAGTCTTCCTTCAGAAAATGGAAGTCTTGTCCGAATGAAGAAAATAAAAAAGAACACAAACTCTGGCAAAAGAAATGCAAGAAGACAATAAGGGATGCTAAAAAAGAATTTGAGGAGCACATTGCTAAGAACATAAAAACCAACAACAAAAAATTCTATAAATACATTCAAAGCAGGAGACCATCTAGGGAGGCGATTGGACCCTTGGATGATAAGGGAGTCAAAGGTGTACTGAAGAACGATAAGGAGATTGCAGAGAAGCTAAATGAATTCTTTGCATCTGTCTTCACAGTGGAAGATATAGGGCAGATCCCTGAACCTGAACTAACATTTGCAGGAAGGGATTCTGAGGAACTGAGACAAATAGTGGTAACGAGAGAGGAAGTTCTAGGCTTAATGGACAATATAAAAACTGACAAATCACCGGGCCCAGATGGCATCCACCCGAGAGTTCTCAAAGAACTCAAATGTGAAATTGCTGATCTGCTAACTAAAATATGTAACTTGTCCCTCAGGTCCTCCTCCGTGCCTGAGGACTGGAAAGTGGCAAATGTAACGCCGATCTTCAAAAAGTGATCCAGAGGGGATCCTGGAAATTACAGGCCAGTTAGCTTAACTTCTGTCCCTGGAAAACTGGTAGAAAGTATTATTAAAGCTAGATTAACTAAGCACATAGAAGAACAAGCCTTGCTGAAGCAGAGCCAGCATGGCTTCTGCAAGGGAAAGTCCTGTCTCAGTAACCTATTAGAATTCTTTGAGAGTGTCAACAAGCATATAGATAGAGGTGATCCAGTGGACATAGTGTACTTAGACTTTCAAAAAGCGTTTGACAAGGTACCTCACCAAAGACTTCTGAGGAAGCTTAGCAGTCATGGAATAAGAGGAGAGGTCCTCTTGTGGATAAGGAATTGGTTAAGAAGCAGAAAGCAGAGAGTAGGAATAAATGGACAGTTCTCCCAATGGAGGGCTGTAGAAAGTGGAGTCCCTCAAGGATCGGTATTGGGACCTGTACTTTTCAACTTGTTCATTAATGACCTAGAATTAGGAGTGAGCAGTGAAGTGGCCAAGTTTGCTGACGACACTAAATTGTTCAGGGTTGTTAAAACAAAAAGGGATTGTGAAGAGCTCCAAAAAGACCTCTCCAAACTGAGTGAATGGGCGGAAAAATGGCAAATGCAATTCAATATAAACAAGTGTAAAATTATACATATTGGAGCAAAAAATCTTAATTTCACATATACGCTCATGGGGTCTGAACTGGCGGTGACCGACCAGGAGAGAGACCTCGGGGTTGTAGTGGACAGCACAATGAAAATGTTGACCCAGTGTGCGGCAGCTGTGAAAAAGGCAAATTCCATGCTAGCGATAATTAGGAAAGGTATTGAAAATAAAACAGCCGATATCATAATGCCATTGTATAAATCTATGGTGCAGCCACATTTGGAATACTGTGTACAGTTCTGGTCGCCTCATCTCAAAAAGGATATTATAGATATTACGAGGAAAGGTTGCAGCATTTGGGGCTTTTTAGTTTAGAGAAAAGGCGGGTCAGAGGAGACATGATAGAAGTGTATAAAATTATGCATGGCATTGAGAAAGTGGATAGAGAAAAGTTGTTCACCCTCTCTCATAATACTAGAACTCGTGGACATTCAAAGAAGCTGAATGTTGGAAGATTCAGGACAGACAAAAGGAAGTACTTCTTTACTCAGCGCATAGTTAAACTATGGAATTTGCTCCCACAAGATGCAGTAATGGCCACCAGCTTGGATGGCTTTAAAAGAAGATTAGACAAATTCATGGAGGACAGGGCTATCAATGGCTACTAGCCGTGATGGCTGTGCTCTGCCACCCTAGTCAGAGGCAGCATGCTTCTGAAAACCAGTTGCCGGAAGCCTCAGGAGGGGAGAGTGTTCTTGCACTCAGGTCCTGCTTGCGGGCTTCCCCCAGGCAGCTGGTTGGCCACTGTGAGAACAGGATGCTGGACTAGATGGGCCACTGGCCTGATCCAGCAGGCTCTTCTTATGTTCTTATGTTCTTATGTTAATATGCATAATTTTACACTTGTTTATATTGAATTGCATTTGCCATTTTCCCGCCCATTCACTCAGTTTGGAGAGGTCTTTTTGGAGCTCTTCGCAATCCCTTTTTGTTTTAACAACCCTGAACAATTTAGTGTTGTCAGCAAACTTGGCCACTTCACTGCTCACTCCTAATTCTAGGTCATTAATGAACAAGTTGAAAAGTACAGGTCCCAATACTGATCCTTGAGGGATCCTTGTTATGTTGTTGATAGACATCTATATGAATATGAATTCTTAGGAAGGCTTCTGGGCCATAAATGGTCTCCCTTTTTGAAGTTGCTGTTGCTAAATTATTTTTGCTGGTGGTTGTATTTTTGTACAAAAATCTCTCCTGTTTTAGTGGTGCATGGCTGCTTTGTATCAGTAGTGCTGTCGCTCCCTTACATGTACCTCCCCAAAGAGTTGCTTCAAGGAGCCTCTGCATTTCAGAGAAATCGTGGCGATGAACCCTCAGCGGCTGGAGGGTCACATCCCTTTTCCTCCTCCAATTAGCTGTGCCCCTCACCCCCAGATCTTCTGCTAACTGAGTGTTCAGTGCACCCATGCAATTGCCCCTGGGGATTCCCTCTGACATCTGCATGTTTGCAAAGCATCTCTTGACACTCCCTCCTAGCAACCCAGGCCTGTGCTTGTTACAGGTGCTAGGAAAACTTAGCTGGTATCTGATATCAGAGCTTGGGTTGCTGTAACCCCTGCTGAAGTAGGGAAAAGTTCACGGCCAGTTTGGTGTTGGGGGACACAAGGAAATGGGGGGGGGGAGAGTCTGATGCCCCTCAAGGATTACAGCCACATCCTACCAACACCCTTTATACATAAGAGGGGGAAGAGAAAGGGAGAAACTAGCAAGTGGGGGCCATTTAGAACTGAGGACCTGTCATCAGCTACCAGTCAGGGCCAAATAGTGCTAAACAGCTGGAGGGAGGTACAGAATCTGCATCAACAGTTTTTGCCTGACAGACACCAGCGATGCTGCTCCTGCTCCTGCTCCGAGGCCTTTTAACAGCAGTGCATGGGAAGGGGGCATGGGCTGAGGCCAGAGGTACTCTGGGGAAAAATAAACATGCAGCACCATTTCTATGTGCCAGGCTGGCATTGGGGAATGGCAGTGAACTTGAGTTACTGGAGGCCATCCTTTGCCTCTGAAGGAACAAGCAAAAAGTGCAGCATTGATATCTGAACCAACTGTGGTCTTAAAGCAGGCATCTTACTGCACTCACATCCAACACACAGCACTGATGAAGACTGGCCTTGAGGTTAGCCGTTCTGGATAATTCCCTGCATCAAGCGTATCCTTGTGAGAAGAAGCTGCTTCCTGAGAGTAAACTCCATCTCTGCCCCTCGGCTCCCAGATGCTTTTAGAGATAAGCAGAGGCCTCTTTTGAGCATCTCCCCACCCATCCAAATTTTATGGCAAACTCTGCTGGGCGCAAGGATGACCCTTAGCAGCAGCAAGCCAGCTGTGCAACCTGATGTGCTGGAAATGTTAACCTATTCTCAAGGAGGAAAGCAGAAAAATCTTCTCTTGGGAAGTCATGCAAGACTCAAGAGGATGATGGGGAAAGCCTGTGTAGGTGAGACTTGGGCCTGATTCACATGGGAGCTGGACTTTGTGTTAAAGATGACGCTTTTGCCATCAAGTTAGATTTGCAAGGTTCACACTTCCCACCTTCCTATCACTGTTTTCCATTCACACTGAAGGGAAAGGATCAATCACGCAGCTTCCTAATGACACACCCTCTTAAGGTCAAAATACCACTTCCTCTGGTTACCTTGGCAACTGAGCTTGCTCAGTTTGCTCCAGAGTAAGTTTTATAAAAAACAAACGAACCCTGAAATGCGATTATTTGTATTTTCACTACTACAATCCAGCTGAAATACAAATATTTGTTTGAATGGTGTTAACTTCTTTTGCACAAGTTAGGAGGGAAAGAAAAATAAAGCACCATTTGCAGAAACCCACCGCTCCTACAATGGTGAATCTCGTACCTTGTATGTGCTCAGTACAGGAGGGGAGAAGAGCAAAACAGAACTAGAAGATACAAAAATGGTGGAAAAGCAAGATACATGCGCTCCCAGCACACCTTGAAACACTGCTGGTGACAACCAATCAGGGACTATGTGATGATGATGAGACCCTCTTAGATGAAGCCAATGACCTCACAACGACATGCCCCCAAGTCATCACATCCCTGTATCACAACAAGCAAGACATCACACAGCACCCACAATCCATCATTTCCAGTGGCACAGCTAGCAACCCCCCCACTCCTGCCACCCCCCCCACTTCCCAACAGACAGGAGTTCACATCAGCTTTTGCCTCCTCATAACCACTGTTTTGGAGCACTGCACACATAAAGGGGAGGGGGGAGAAGACCCTCACAACCCAGCACCCTCATAGGCAATGTTGGGTTCTCCAAAGGCTGGTAGACCAACTGGAGTTTTAGTAAATTAGCAGAGTTTAGCTTAGGGCAGCTTGCGCAGCGCTCTGGGCTGTGTGATTTTGCTGAGAGAAAGTGAGCTTTTACCTTGCTTTGAATCACCCATACTTAGGGCTCATCCAGACGACTGCAAAATGTGTGACACGCCCGCTATGTGTGTTCATTATTTTTTGGTCTTTCAAATGATGTCTCGCGCTGTTACACATTTTCGCGGATTAAACCCGCTCCTTGCAATACCGGCAAAAATGCGGTTTGCTCTTTAAAATCGGGAATCATCTGCTGTGCCTTCAGGAGTTAGGATGCAATACCATGGACTTTACAGCTGATGGGCGGTTCTTGGGCGTTTCCCCTTGCCCCTTCTCCTCATTCCAGGAAATCACGTATCTGCACTTTTGCGCATGTGCGAGAATAAGCCCGGGAAAATTGAACCAATCATTGCAATGGTGGGGTGTTGGGGGGGTCTGCAACTACTGTGCAGATGCATTTTATTTTTTGCCAGCCTGCAAACTGGGCGGTGGCTCTGAGAGAGATCTGCAATGCACAGCAAGGGAGAAAGGGGAGGTGGTCGGTTTCAGCCTGCCTCCGGAAAGCTTTGTCAATTTCATTGTACTTGCGGGGGTTTTGCTTCAAATCAGAAAAGCATACATTAGTTTATTAAGTGTAATATCACAAATGCAAACTTAGAAAAGGGCTTCTGGTCGGTTTCAAGCCTGCTCAGAAAGCTTTGTCAATTTCATTCTCGTGGGAAGGAAAGGGAGAAGGGGGGGGAAACATGTTTCTTGCTTTTTTGGAGAAATAAGTGCAATTGCCAGCATGTGTATCTCCTTAAATATCAATAAAGGCAGAAAAGCATACATTCGTTTAAGTGTAATATGGCAAATGCAAACAAGAAAAGTGTTTCTGGTAGGTTTCAAGCCTGCTCAGAAAGCTTTGTCAATTTCATTCTCTGTGGGAAGGCAGGCATGAAACCGACCAGCAGCCTTTCCTTCCCAGGTGAGAACTCCTTTACAGCCATATTGTGCTTCGTGGCAAAGGGGGAGAGGAGCATACGTAATTTTTTTGCTGACCAATTGGTTGATAGGGGGAGGTTTTAGAGGCGGAGCTTGGAAAAAGTGAAAAGAATGTAGGGGTCTTACCGCTGCGTGTGCGGGTGCAAAAAAGTGTTTTTTTAATTGGGAAAGAGCGAACTAAAAGGCAAAGTGAGGACTATCAGATGACAAACCGAATATGGAAACTGTGGATTATCCCACTCTGTTTGGATAAGCCCTTAGACTTGCTTTCAAATAAGGAAAGACGACTATTTATAGAAACACACACTGGACAGGAAAGGTGCTACTTTGGTCTAGGTAACTAAGTTGGAGGCTGCAGTGACCGTGCCTGGACATTGCCCTCGTGCTAGAGGAGAGGAGAGAGAGAATGTGGCTCCTTCTGCTCCGGTGGTCAGTAGAGAAGAAAGTGGGCCAGAGGTGTGGATCGCTCCCTGAGCCATGCCAGTTTACACGGAAGCTGGCAGACAGAAAAGATGAGCGCAGGTCAGTGGCAGCCTGGCCAGCTTGGAGGACTGTCTCCCTCTCTGTCTCTCCCCATGCAAAGAGGACCAAACCGGGAGTTGCTCTTGTCATGCTTCTGACAGGCAACAGGCCTACAAAAAGTATAGATCCACTCTGGGGCAAGGGTTCAAGGCCCAGGCAGGGAGGAAAAGGCACACAGCCAGTGGGAGGGGACAGGAGATGTATGAAGGGCAGCCACAGCCCGGCACTCCCATCGGGGTCTCCTCTAGTTGCTTGCTCAGTGCATTGGGTGCCACCAGCTTAGGAGGGGGAAGTGCATGTGTGGATGAGAGCCTCACCTGTATTTGAGGGACCCTTCTCCATATGATTTGGGGTTGTGTGGCAGCAGAGGAGTATTAGGTACACTGGTCAGATAAGACAACAGTATTCACATACAGCAAAATGGCGGCGGGAGATGGGAGACTTGACAGCTCTGCAGGGTTCTCTATTCTGTCACCCCAGTTGCACAAGCCTGTTTTGCTGTTCAAGCTTTTTGCACCTGGAATCCTGTAGTAGGCACCCTGTCAAGGTTCTGAGAAGACCTCAGGTGTTAGCAGGGTGCTCAAGTCCTGGACCCTTTTGGGCAGAGTGCCCGTTTTCCAAGGCTGCTTACACACCACACATTTTAAAGCATGTGACTTCCCCCAAAGAATCCTGGGAACTGTAATTTGTTAATGATGCTGGGGATTTTAACTCTGTGAGGGGTAAACTAGTTCCCAGGTTTGTTTGGTTTCCCATTGCAAAGCTCCCCTTATGAGCTCTGAGTGCATGATGATGTGCGGCCAGAGAGGTTTGCCTCCATGCTGCTGCCAGACTCAGTCACGCAACTTCTGGCCTTCTTGTGCGGGACTTGTATACTGGTGATGGAGCGCTGCGACTGGGAATTGTCTTACCCTACACCCTGTGCTCTGTCATGGTGATATTGGTGAGGCAGTCAAATTCTTCTCCATCCCCACAAAGGGAAAACATCTTGTGGCAGGTCTGGGACAGGTGTAACATTCTGCCTCTGTGTGTGTGCGTGTGCGCCATAAAAATGCATTCCTCCCCCAGAGCTTGGAAAAGTTACTTTTTTGAACTACAACTCCCATCAGCCCCAGCCAGCATGGCCACTGCATTGGGCTGATGGGAGTTGTAGTTCAAAAAAGTAACTTTTCCAAGCTCTGTCTCCCCTTTGCCACCCACATCTTGTCCACCACTTTGCCCTACTGTAGGCTATTCATTCCACTGGCCCATCTTGCATTCTTCTCTGCATGGTCCCTCAGCTGGTGGATTCTGAGGATAGGGTTGTACCCTCAGACAGTTTGCAATCCAAAATAATATTTCTAAAAAATACACATGGCAGTCAAAGGATCAAATTTGGTGTGTGTGTGTGTGTGGGAGTGCTTATAAATAAAAACTACTACTAATAAAAAGTGCCTATAATTAAATAACACCGGCACTGCCTACAGGGTTACAATCTAAAAGTAAAATTACTCCCCAAAGGTTCAAAAGAACAAACTAGTTTTGACTTGGTGCTTGAAAGCCGGCAGACACTGTGCCAGAGATTTTGAGGAGGGCATTCTACAACCAGAAATAACACAACAGAGAAAGGCTCGTATCCAAGCTGCTACCAGCCCACTGCCTAATCTAGAAGGCACCTAGAGCAGGATTTCATCATTATTGCATTTATAGCCCATCCTTCTAGTGTAAATACATCATTCAGGGTTGTTTACAACATATATAATTACAATTTAAATTTTTAAACATCCATACGATGACCTCAGCAAAAGGAGAGGTTCCTCCAGGAAGGCTGCTGCCCCTTGGGTGGCAACAGGCCACCGATCCCCACCTGCAGAGGAATTTATATGGCAAAACAAAGCCAAGAGTCTTGCGGCACCTTAAAGACTAACAAATGTATTATGGCATTTATTATACTGTAGCAAATTTGTTAGCCTAGTTGCTCTTTTTGCTGCAACAGGCAAACCTGACTGTTGCTACTGCTCGGGAAATTCTGTTGAAAAAGGCACTTTGAATCATCTGTCCTGTTAGAACATACTGGAAGCCGGTGCAGATATGGTTCAGTACAAGCAAGATGCCATTAATTGCCTCCTGGCCATATTCTGAACTACTGAAAGCTTCTTAATGCAGAGGCAGCTCCCCAATTCACACACAGTGCACATTGAGTGTTGTGTCTTTATTTACGTATTGTAGGATGTATTTTTAAAGTGTTTTTTAAAGTGATTTTAAATTTGTATATTTGTTTTTAATTGTTGTAAACCGCCCAGAGAGCTTCGGCTATGGGGCGGTATACAAATGTAATAAATAATAATAATAATAATAATAATAATATAATGCATTGCAGAAACCCAACATATCCAAAGCTTAGATCATTATTGTACTAAATTGTATTTAAAATGGAGGGTGAGGCGGAGTACAGGAGAGTGAGTCTGTTGTCCCCAGACTTGTAAGAGCAGACCCATAAATAAGTAGCTGCACGTGGGTCCCTTTTGGCTGGAGAGAGCACAGCTGAGCCTCATCAACTTGGCAACTGGAAGCCTCCACAAGTTAAGCCAAGAAGCAACCACTTTGCCATCCAAAAGGCAGCTATACCAAAACAATGGAAGACGCTGTACCTGGGAGTCCTTCAGTTAAGCTGCCCCATCTACCTAAGAAGAGGGCAGGAGCCCACCTTATGGCTCCATCAACCTGCCCTGGCAGGAGGTTCTAGAAGGAACCGGAGATGACCCGGGCCATCGACATGATCGGTCCTGCGCGCCCCCTTCGCTGCCGAACTCATACAGCACCGTGGTATACCCCGGAGCTGAGAGTGATGAAGCAAGAGAGAAGGAGGCTAGAGTGCAGGTGGAGGCGAACTCCTGACGGATGTAATAATTCCCTGGTAAGTGCTTCCACTAAGTTGTACATAAAAGCGGTTAGGGCGGCGAAAAAGTCTTATTTTGCTACCACTATTAGATCATCCCTTTGCCGCCCAGCGGAGCTTTTTAGGGTGGTACGAGGGCTCTTACATTCTGGCCCTCATGATACTAAGGAAACATCGGAAGCTCGCTGCAACGAATTTGCGGAGCACTTCCAGGACAAGATTGCTTGCATCCGTTGGGACTTAGACTCTGATGTTATGACAGATGAATCCATTGAAGTGTCCAGAGCACGGCCTTGTCCTTTATTATTGGATGAATTTCAGTTGGTGCAGCTCAAGGAAGTGGACAAGGTGCTTGGAATGGTGCGGGCGACCACCTCTGCTCTGGACCCTTGCCCATCTTGGCTGGTGAAGACTGGCAGGACTGTAACCGCCGGCTGGGCCAAGGAGGTAATAAATGCCTCCTTGAGAGAGGGAGTAGTCCCTGGCAGTCTCAAGGAGGCAGTAATAAGACCTCTTTTAAAGAAACCTTCTTTGGACCCAGATGTTTTGAACAACTATAGACCGGTGGCGAATGTCCCTTTTTTGGGCAAGGTTTTGGAGCGGGTGGTCGCTGGCCAGCTCCAGGCATTCTTGGATGAAACCGATTATCTGGATCCATTTCAATCCGGTTTTAGGTCCGGTTTTGGCACTGAAACAGCCTTGGTCGCCCTGTATGATGACCTTTGTCGGGAGAGGGACAGGGGGAGTGTGACTCTGTTGATTCTCCTTGATCTCTCAGCGGCGTTTGATACCATCGACCATGGTATCCTTCTGGGGAGGCTCGTGGAGTTGGGAGTTGGGGGCACTGCTTGGCAGTGGCTCTGCTCCTACTTAGCGGATTGTCGCCAGAAGGTAGTGCTTGGGGAACATCGCTCGACACCCTGGACTCTCCATTGTGGAGTCCCTCAGGGGTCGGTTTTGTCCCCCATGCTCTTTAACATCTACATGCAGCCTCTGGGTGCGGTCATCAGGAGTTTTGGAGTGTGTTGCCATCAGTACGCTGATGACACGCAGCTCTTCTTCTCCTTTTCACCTTCTTCAGGTGAGGCTGTTGATGTGCTGAACCGTTGCCTGACCGCGATAATGGACTGGATGAGAGCTAATAAACTGAAACTCAATCCAGACAAGACTGAGACACTGTTGGTGAGCTCTTTCCCTGCTCAGATGGTGGATGTTTATCCTGTTCTAGATGGGGTTACACTCCCCTTGAAGGAACAGGTTCGTAGTTTGGGGGTCCTTTTTGACCCTTCCTTGTCGCTCGAGGCTCAAGTGGCCTCGGTGGCACGGAATGCGTTTTACCACCTTCGCTTAGTCGCCCAACTATGCCCCTATCTGGACAGTGATGATCTCACTTCTGTTGTCCACGCTCTGGTAACTTCTAGATTGGATTACTGTAATGTGCTCTACGTAGGGCTGCCCTTGAAGACTGTTCGGAAACTTCAGCTAGTGCAAAATGCGGCAGCCAGGCTGTTGACAAGGACCAATCGGTCTGCGCATATAACACCTGTCCTGGCTCGCTTGCATTGGCTACCCATTTGTTTCCGAGCTAGATTCAAGGTGCTGGTGTTGACCTATAAAGCCTTATACGGTGTGGGACCGCAATACCTTGTGGAACGCCTCTCCCGCTATGAACCTACCTGCTCACTTCGTTCAGTATCTAAGGCCCTCCTCCGGGTACCAACTCACCAGGATGCCCGGAGGACTGTTACTAGAACTAGGGCCTTTTCTGTGGTGGCCCCTGAATTATGGAACAGCTTACCGGAGGAAATACGCCTGGCGCCTACGGTTCTTTCTTTTAGGCGCCAGGTTAAGACCTGGCTGTACTCCCAGGCATTTTAATGTTCAATGTTTTATGTTTTATGTTTTATGTTTTAGTTTAATGTGTTCCTTTCTGTTACTGATTTTATTCTATATTGTATTTTAATCTCGTTTTGTACACCGCCCAGAGAGCTATTAGCTATGGGCAGTCTAGAAATGAAAATAAATAAATAAATAAATAAATAAAGGAGCTCGGGTGGGATGAGGTGGGGAGGCCCCTCATACACTCCATGAACATGGAGCAACTTCCTTCTGTGAGTTCCCACTAGTGTATATCTGTACACAATTAAGGCAACAGCCAAGAGGAAAGGCTTGATCGCTTCCTCATCCAAACCTCTTCCTAACATACCAATCCCTTCCTTGCAAGCAGCTGTCAATAGCATGTCTGCCTTTGCAGGAACCATCAAGACGCCATGGAGACAGCTTGTCTCCTCTGTTGGTTGGTTGTTGCTAGGCAGCCAGCTCCAGATCAAGGCAGTCAGGTGGCAAAATCAGCTGCCAGATTCCCTTCAGCCCAGCCAAGCGTGTCCCACATGTCTCCCGTCAGATTCTTGACAGAAAATGAGAGTTTAACCAGAGTTTATGAGGCTAATAACAAGCACCTCAGATCTGCACATGCTTGACAGAAGCATGCTTCAGCACAGTTCTGGGTAAGCCTCAAGCAGAAAAAGGATTAGTATTTGCCATACACAAATTTCCAGAACATCAAACAAATGTTGGCAATGAGACGTAAGGTTCCATAGCAAGTCACCCGAATGACAAAAGAGCCCAAAATGGGTGGAAGTTTCTAAAAAAAATGAAATTCTAAAGGAACAATGATTTGACTGTGGATGAAGGTGCCGATTTGGTGTGCAGTACCGAGACATGGGTGGGTGAGCTGGGAGGAGCATAAGGCCATCAGTGGCTACTAGCTGTGATGGCTACACTCTGCTGCCATAGTCTAAGGCAGCATGCTCTGGAAACCAGCTGCTGGAAGCCGCAGGAGGGGAGAGTGCTCTTGCACTCACGTCCTGCTTGCAGGCTACCCATGGGCATCTGGTTGGCACAGCGAGGGGAGGATGGTCTGATCCAGCTCTTATGTTCTCATGGGAGGGGTCTGGGGCTGTTTCTCTTCACCCCTGAAAACGGTCCTTCTCGTAGGCCATTAGGGAAGCCAGAGAATGTCTCTTCCACCGGGCTAGGTGATCTCAGCTCAGGGCAAATGAGGTCTGTGGGACCCCAGGCACAACGGTGGGGGAGCGCTCGGGCGACCCTCCTCCCAGGGGGGCTGATCTCTGTAGGATTCCGCCCTCATTTATTCAAAAATCCTCGGCTCCCCGATTTCAGCTAAAAACAGCGACGACAAAGCGTCGAAAGCGTCAACCCAAGTGCCCAGAAATGCCCACACCGACCTGCCCTCGGGATCTGGCCAGGTGCCTGTGCCCAGGGAGGCGTGTCAGGGCCAAGATAGCCCCAAGGAACTGGCGGGGGACGGTAGGGGGACGAGGGCGGGGTCGGACGGCGGCCGCGCAGACCCTATCGCCGGTGCGCTCCCGGAGGAGGGTCCCCAATTACAGAAGCGGTAGGTGCTGCCTAGGCCGCCTTCGCAACCGGCCGAGGAGACTGACGCCTGCCCGGCCTGCAGCGGCTCTGGCTGCCTGTCTGGGAAGCACCGCCCCGGCAGTCCCGCCTTCCGGGTGGCGGACAGGCTCCCCCCAGCGGCTATCCGCGGGCTGCTGCTCCGCTGTGGCGATCGGGCGGGGGGGGGGAACCGGGCGGGGGGGGGAACCAGGGGCGGAGCCACCGCCGTCACTTTCGCCGCCGCCAGTCGAGGCGCGCTCCGGCTCCGGCGCTGGAGAGTGAGGCGCGGGCGGCAGGCAGGCGCTGCGCGCGGGTGGGGAAGCCGCCTGCCCTGCTGACTGGCTGATGCGCGCCGCGCAGACGGTAGGCAGGCAGGCGGGCAGGAGGAGGCGGAGGCGGCGGCTCAGTCCCCGCCGGACGCATGGCCAGCTTCACCGCCGGGAGCGTAGGGGCGGCAGGCAGCGGCGGCAGAGCCGCGGAGCAGGCCCTCTGGCCAGGTAAGAGGGAGGGTCGGAGTGGGGCCTTGCCGTCGTGGTGGGGTTCACGCCTGGGTTGTGGATGCTGCTGGTGGGTCCCCTCTTCCCCCGCCTAAATCTGCACCGTCATGACGGCCGCTGGGTTGGAGCCTCCTCGCTAATGGAACCAGATCAAGCGCCGACCACTGTGGCCAATTTAGTGATTTCCCCACTAAATTTAGTGGTTTTAGGCTCGCTTCAGGCAGCAAATTTTCCTGGCTAGTGGGAAATCTAGTGGTCAAATATTTTATGGTTGGAATCTGGCGGTTTGTGCAAATAATTCAATTTCATAGTCCCCCCCCCCATTCTGTATTTTATGAAACTGTCTAGCCAAAATTCAGCCTTTTAATACATTTTCTACGTTGGGGCATTTTTTTGTATTTTTCGTGGCTTGCAGTTCTGTTCCTATGTACCATCTCTAAAGTGCTACTTGACTATTGTTTCATGTCCGCTGAAGGCCATGGCTAGTTGGCTACCCCTTTCATTGAGAGGATACCAGAGTAATGTACCCAGCGCCACACAATGAGCCAGTAATAGAGAGGACGATTTATAGTTCAGTCTCCAGATCTTGTGGTGTGCTTATTTTTTAAAGGTAGAAAGACAAGGAGGTTCTTGTCAATTGGCTGACCAAAAAGGAAAATGTGCAGGCAGTATTATACCTGAACTGTGATGCAGCCTAAGCACCCCCAACTCCTCCTCACAAACCATAGCCGGCGCCCACAGCCTTGAGCAGAGGAGAGGTGGTGAGTAGGAATTCTGAGCCTCGGAGATAAATGGCCTGAGCATGCACAGAATGCACCTGCTTCACCAGTAAAGGCTCTCTGTATTTAATAAGGCAATTTTACCTGCTTGTCACCCTCCTCCATGGTCAACATAATTTCAGTTTTCTGACACTTTCATAGAGTGGGGAGGGCGCCTTATGGGCTTCCCTTGGTGAACCCTGACTTTTATACTGTGTGTAAGTGTTTATGTATATGGATATTGTTTATGTATTTTGCCTTGTAAATTAATTTGATATGTTTTTTATTGTGCCTTTTGTATTCTATTGTAAATTGTTTTGAGATCTTTTAGATAGTAAGTTATCTATAAATGGAAATATTATTATTATTATTACTTTATTATTATTATTCCACAATGGGTATCCTTTGTATAAACAGTACATCTTATAATAATTGCAGGAAGAGCCTGCTAGATCAGGCGAAAGGTCCATGTAGTCCAGCATCCTGTTCTCAGAGTAGGCAACCAAATACACACATGCAGCATTTTTTAAATGTAAAAAGACCAGGAATGCAAAACCTCCATACTTCTCTCAGATCTAAAAGACGTACACATAATTTATATCTGCGGTTCCAAACTTAAATACAACACATCTGGGGTTGCTATAGAATTATTATCAACCTCATGAAGCAATTCCTCCTAACATCGTTTCACAATCAAGCAAAAATGGTATCAAAGGTGGGCTAAGGCCAGATTTTGATGGCTTGGGTCTGGTGGGGCTCTCTCCGGCCCTTGGCGCTGGGACCATGCACCCTGGGACAAGCGACCCTCTCCCGCTGGGGGTGGGATGCCAGCAGCGCCGACCTGAGGGTTCTGGCGGGCTCCACCTGCGCCGCCTGACTGACGTTTGCCGTGTGGGCCGGGCCTTTCGCCCCTAAGGACCTCCCGGTGGAGGGATACGGGACCGCCGCGTTTTTTTCCAGCCGCCCGTCGCAAAGCCTTCCGCAGGCTGCGCTTAATCCACCGAACCCCTCCCCGAGTCCCAGGGCGTTTCGACCAAAGGCCCGGGAACTGCGCGCCCCTGGCGGAGAGGGAATCACGGCCCTTGGTTGCCGGAGAGATCTCTAAGGGGGGGGGGGATCGCAGGGCTCCCCTGCCAAGGCTGCGCCCTCTTCCCTGGCCCCGGCCCTCGTGGACGCAGATTCTCTGCGGCGCTCGCGGGTCTGGCGATTCCCACATGCCAGAGCCGCCTGGAAATGCGCCGCGGGCTCCGGGGAGACGCCCCTGCCGGCTGTGGCAGGCCTTTCTCGCCGCCGTTCTTGCTCGCGAAGCCTCGAGGGCCCCGAAAGGGCCGCAGGGGGAAGAAGCGAGCAGCCGTTTGTCGGAGGGGGGCGGGGGCGCTGCTGCTCTTCTCCTCTGGGGCCGAAGCAGCCGCTGCCTGACTCCAGGGTGGGGTTCTGGGTGTGGCGCGGCCCTCTCAGCCCGCGGAAGTCGGGGCTCCCGCTTACGATGGCGGCGGCATGACGGTTCTGGCCCTAGAACCGCCGGTTCACCTTGCGAGGGTCCCGAAGGTGGAGCCCGATGGGGGGAGGGAGACAGGGAGGGAGAGCGAGAAGCCGCCAGAGGCCTTTCCTCGCCGCGGCCTTGCTGCGTCTTGGGCCGCAGCATCTTCCCCGGGCAAGAAGCGAGCAGCCCCCGAGAGGAGACAGGCGCCTGCAGGCAACTTGGGCGGCTGCCCTCTCCGTCGGGCGCTCTGTCAGCTGCTGTGTCTGTGGCCTTTGGCCGGTGCCAGCCCAGCCCCAGTGGCCCCTTGGCGAGCTCGTGGGCGGCTCTCCTGGGGAGCAGCTTCCTGCAGGGACCGGTTGTAGCGCGCCCCGTTTTCTCGCTGCCCTTTGCAGATGGATCTCCTGGGCTAGGAGCGGCTCCGGTGCCGAACCGAACCCAGGCCCTCTCGGGGATACGGGAAGGCTCAGCGCAGTGCCATTCAGTCGACGCTGGTATGAGACTGTCAGACCAGCAACCACCTGGCTCAGTAGTGTCTGCACTGACTGGCAGCGCACCTCTAGGGTTTCCCGGGGGTATCTTCCCAGCTCTACCCGGAGAGGATGGGGGCGGAGGCCCGGAAGCTTCTCCTTGCAAACGGATTTTCTATCACTGAGCTGCAGCAGGCAGAGGGAGCTATTGCAGGCCTTCGCTGGTGCGTCTGTGGCAGACAGAGCGATAGACTTCGCGTGTCAGTTTCAGGTGCAAGAGATGCGGAAGCCGCAATGATGGAAGCAAGAGACCCTTACTCAAGGGCCGGGGTGGGTGTCTGAGGTGGGTTTGGGGCTCCCTTCTTGCCGACCTGCCGCAGGGAGGCACGAGAGATACCAGCTGTTGCTGCTGCTGCTCCCATGCTGGAGAAGGACATCTCGGGGCCTCCAGCCCTCTCCCTGGGGCGCCATGGACTCGCTCCGGAGGCAGCCCTCTGTGCTCCTTCCCCACGCTCCTGTGTACAAGGGGAGCCCGGCCCACACAGCCTTGCATGGCCTTGCAGCGTTTGAGCGCCTCTTGGCCTCTGGCAGCCTCTGCCTTCCACATCCCTTGGAGCAGAAAGAACCCAGTTACTGATGCACCTCATAACAGGTATTTCAGGAAAATGGAGAAAGTCATTACTGGCTGCATAAATGGTTCAGAAGGCTTTCTGTTTAAAAAACTGGGCAGAATATATTTCCCTGGGTTTAGTAAATGAAACTTGGTTGCTTTGAGAGATGTTGGTGCCTCTTTTCCAGCTGGTCCTCCTTTTTGCCTGATTATGTTGGCCATAGTTAGACACGAATAACACTTCTGGAGGGCTCCTTTGGGAGTTGCTGTTTTGACGGAACAGTCTTGATTGTGGGCTTTGATTTGTCTTTCCTATATTCTTCAAAGAACCCCACATTTTTATTGCACGTCTGTAACCAGTGGGTGGTGCAATTCTCCTTGCAACTTGGGAGAATGATGGAGTCTGTGTTTTGCTCATGCAAGCGGACTTGTCTGCTGGTTGCATGGCAGAGGGGGCAGCTGTTTGTCTTTCTGCTGGGTGGATTTCTGTCCACAAATCGTGGTGACCCCTAACTGACACCTTTTCTCCCCTCTTCCCAGTCTGCTGCCCTGCACAGAGGAGGTGATGTGTGGGCTGGTCAGCCTCTCATAGCATACCAGGGGCTGAGGCATGCTTAGAAGTGATGTAGATGTTTGCCCCGTAAGACGCTTGCACAGCGCAATGCAAGAGGCGGATCCCTTTTCTCGGGGCTGGGAGGGGGAGGCTGTTGCTCCATTAGATCAGATACACTTGGAAATGGCACAAATCTTTCCCAACTCAGCGCAGGGTAGATGAGTGACTCCAGCCTTCCAGAAGATGGGGGGCAGGGACTCCGGCTCAAGGTGCTCTGTAGATAGCGCAAAGTGATGGGTGGATTCCTTCCCTCTTGCTGGGCTGGAGGGTGCTCAGACGTTCCCAGGGAGACACTTGCCTCTGACAGTGTGTCAGTGCCTGAAGTAAGCGGAGGAAAAGCATCAGCCTTGTGCTGAACTGTAGGCTCTTTGGAAATGGGGAGTGTTCCCAACCTGCCCCCCCTTTCCTGGTCCTCTGTATGAGCCAGAGGATTTGTGTGAGGGGCAGAGAAGGGTGTTACCTGGGCAGTACAGGACAGCCCTCCCCAGCGTCTTGCTTTGTGCTCATCCACAAATGTGGGTCAGTGGATAAGAGTCCCCCATGTGCTGGCAGCAGGCTGCTCTGAAGAGAGGTGAAGAGTTGCCCAAGCTTCCTGCAAGGGTGCCTGTGGGCTTGCTGCTTTTTGGAAAGAGGGTGTGTGTGCTTTCCTGTGAAGCCATTTCTGCCTGCTGCAGCATCGCCAGCCTTTCTTGCTGCTTTGGATTGCTGTCTTCCTAAACTTGCGACTTGTCACACTGAAACATCAGAACTCGCATTCATCCGTTTTGCTTTTTGTTTGTCTTTAAAAAACTGCTTAGAAGATGGGAAGTGCATGAACCCCCCTCAAATCTTTGTGTTGCCGCCTTATCTCTCTTGTTTTGGGGCTTTGAAGACTTGCCTTTCATAGATGTGCTGAGCAAGGAGCTGAGGGTTGGAAGCCTCTCATTTCCCACCAGTCTGTCCACCTTGAAAGACCATTGTCCTTTGTGTTCCTGCCAGCACTTCCCACACCTCTTGTGTGTGGGCCTCCTTGGTGACCTGGATGGGTTTGGCAGGCTCTGCCCTCTGGGCCCTGCCCACCCTCTGCCGGTCCTTGCTGTGCTGCAGCTGAATGTGGGTGAATGGGCTGCTTCCACCTCCCTCACTTCCTTGCTTGGCTGCCTGTGTGGGCTTTTTGTGGCTGCACATTCCAAATATACCTAATTTTGATTGTTCCCTGCCTGCAAGTAGCACATTTCCTCCAGCCTCTTATTCCCCGAATGCTTTCATGGTTAATTGGCAGTGTGTGTGGGGAGGGGAGGGCATGCCAGGCATGAGGTGGACAGTGCTGAGGGCAAGGGGCTGCATGAGGGCATAGAGCCAACGAGGCACCGCTAATGCAGCCACACCAGTCCTCTGCTGAAGAAGGCTGCACAGGGCGGCAGCTCAACAGGTGGGGCACGCTGATGGCTTAGGGGCAGCCTCTTCGTGGGAGAGCAGAGAGAATAACCTTGTGCAGAAGTGGCTGCATCACCGTCTTGGTGCAGATATGGAAGAGGCCTGCAGATGTCCCTCTGTCTTTCCATATACCCCTTCCCCAATTAAATACCCTCATGAAGGAAGCTGGTAGGCGGCTCCTGTTCTCTGGACAAGCTGTAGGAATCTTGCAAGTCAGAGCCTGCTGTGTCTGACTCTGCAGCGATGAGGGTCAGTGCAGAGTGAAACATGTTCCTGTTTATGTGGACTTCTCATTGAGAAAAGGCGCATTTGGGGCTCTCACTTGTAACTGTTGTTGAGGGCACAGGAAGGTGCTTCACATGGAAAACCTGGGTCCAGTTCCTGCTCCTTCTCTCCAGCGTCAGCATTAAATCTGCAAGGTGCCTCCTCGGTTGAGTGGTGCATATCCTGGTGCTGAAATGCAAAGAAGATCCATGTTCTTGCTGCAGGAAGCTGCTTTATACCAAGTCAGGCCTTTGGTCCAGCTAGCTTGGCCAACACTGACTGGCAGCAGATCTGCAGGATTTCAGACGGGGGACCTGGAGATGCTGCAGATGGAGCCTGCGACCTTCTACATGCCAAGCAGGTCCTCTGCTGCTGAGCTTGGGCCTTTCCTCAAGGTGAAGCCAAATGAGTTTTAAAAGGAAGATGAAAAAGCATCTTGGCAACCTAACTCTCTGCTGAAGGGCCCTCCGTGGCCAGACTCCATGGAAGTGGGGCAAGGCAGTCCCATATGGCTGATGTGCTGCCTCTTGGGGTGCACATTCAGCCTCCAGTTCTTTGGCTTGGAACTACTTAGCAGAGCTTGGAAGATTACTTTTAAAAAGTAATAAATTACAGTTACAATTACTTGGCCAAAAAGGCAGTAATTACAGTTACAATTACAATTGCTCTGAAAGTAACTGATTACTTTACTTTTTTTCAAAAGTAATCACTACAATTACATTTCAGTTACTTTTTTTAAAAAAATGCCTACAAGGTGCTGGCCTTGGCTGCTTCACATCTAAGTAGCCTAAAACAATATTAAAACTAAACACACACACCAGGGGGTAGTAGAAGGGTTTGAATCCCCACATAGCCATGAAGCTCACTGGGTGACCTTGGGCCAGTCACTGCCTCCCATGAAAACCCTATTCATAGGGTCACCATAAGTCGGAATCAACTTGAAGGCAGTACATTTTTTTTTTATTTTGAAGAAGATGATTATGATAATGCAGCATTTCAAATTAATTCTGTATGACAAGCATTCCATGCCAAGCTTGGAAAACCAAGGAGGAGGTATAAAATGTAGGCAAAAATACTTTTGACAAAATGCCATTTATCCTTTATATCTATATCTATAATTAACAATATGTCATGGCCCCATCAGAGGACTCCTCAGATGAGGACAACTCGGGAGTAACAGCAGCAGACCCAGGAGCAGCAGGAGACACGGAGGAGCCTCCTGAGAATCCAGCTCCTTCTGCCCCTCAGCTGCAGAGCACCCCAGGGACAGCAGAGGCCCTGCAGCCAGACACAGACAGTGAACAGGATACTCCCCCCTCACCTGCAGAACGTAGACAGCAGAAGGTCAGGCAGAAGAGAGGCAGGCCTGTCTCCTTAAGGCCCAAACGCTGAGGGCTCACACCTGCTGTCCATCCTGCTCTTTATAAGGCACACCTTGGCTGCAGCTTGTTGCTGACTGCAACGTCAGGCGTGGCTTTGTGTAGACCTAGTTTCCCCGCAGCATCTCTTTGACTGACCTCCTTGGCAATTGATCCCGGACCTCCACTGACCTCGCTTCTGGACTTCTGACTCGGCAAGTACGCTTCGGATAGGCCTGGCAGATTTACAACCCGACTGCTGGCTAAGGACTTTCCTTCCCTGCCAGAGACCCAGGAATTTCCAGCCCCCCTGACACTGCGGATGCAGTGTAGAGCTGACACAATACAGCTGAATGATGTATGTAAAGTATTTTTTCTCTTTCCCTTTTTTATTAGTATTTTAGTACTACTGCTAAAGTTCTGATGAAAGAATAAAGGATTCATTAGCCACATTCAAATGGTTAGAACACATCACATAAATTCCACTGAAGTTGGAGTTCTTGCCATAGAAAAGGCAAAAAATACCCTATGATAGCCCAATAGACAATCAGAACTAATATAAAACCCTATTGCTTCTCATTTGCAAATATTGCAAGATCTAAGGTAACTCTAGATCATGTGAGTTCAGGTGATGCATGTTATGTAAATTTGTATAGATATTAGCAGAGATTGTCAACAGTCTGAGATGTGTGTGCACCAATGTTTGCATTTACCTAAGTGGCAGGCTTTTACCCTGCACTGAGATCACTGAGACTTAAGACTTAGTAAAATAAGAAAAGCTGTTTTATTTATAGAAATACATAGTAGATAGGAAAGGCATACCTAGTTCTAACTAACTTGGAGGTGCAACACTCAGGTTTGGGAGTTGCCCTCCTGGCTCAGGAGGGAGAGAGCAGAGACAAAGGTGTCTCCTCTCTCTTGGATTACTTTATTGCTTAACTGCATTCTGTGTTTGCCTCTGTAATTCTCACTTTTTTTTATCCACTGTTTGAATGTCTTTTGGGAATGCCTACTGATTATTTGTTATCATTTTGGGCTGATTACCTTCAGCTATTATCTCACCAAAGTTGCATACACATGACAGATTTAAAGCACATTTCCACCACCACCCCAAAAAAGAATCCTGGGAACTGTAGTTTGTTACGGGTGCTGGGTATTGTAGCTCTGTGAGGAGTAAACTACAGTCCCCAAGATTCTTGGGGAAAAGCATAAGAACATAAGAACATAAGAAGAGCCTGCTGGATCAGGCCAGTGGCCCATCTAGTCCAGCATCCTGTTCTCACAGTGGCCAACCAGGTGCCTGGGGGAAGCCCGCAAGCAGGACCCGAGTGCAAGAACACTCTCCCCTCCTGAGGCTTCCAGCAACTGGTTTTCAGAAGCATGCTGCCTCTGACTAGGGTGGCACAGCACAGCCATCACAGCTAGTAGCCATTGATAGCCCTGTCCTCCATGAATTTGTCTAATCTTCTTTTAAAGCCATCCAAGCTGGTGGCCATTACTGCATCTTGTGGGAGCAAATTCCATAGTTTAACTATGCGCTGAGTAAAGAAGTACTTCCTTTTGTCTGTCCTGAATCTTCCAACATTCAGCTTCTTTGAATGTCCACGAGTTCTAGTATTATGAGAGAGGGAGAAGAACTTTTCTCTATCCACTTTCTCAATGCCATGCATAATTTTATACACTTCTATCATGTCTCCTCTCACCCGCCTTTTCTCTAAACTAAAAAGCCCCAAATGCTGCAACCTTTCCTCGTAAGGGAGTCGCTCCATCCCCTTGATCATTCTGGTTGCCCTCTTCTGAACCTTTTCCAACTCTATAATATCCTTTTTGAGATGAGGCGACCAGAACTGTACACAGTATTCCAAATGCGGCCGCAGCATAGATTTATACAACGGCATTATGATATCGGCTGTTTTATTTTCAATACCTTTCCTAATTATTGCTAGCATGGAATTTGCCTTTTTCACAGCTGCCGCACACTGGGTCGACATTTTCATCGTGCTGTCCACTACAACCGCGAGGTCTCTCTCCTGGTCGGTCACCGCCAGTTCAGACCCCATGAGCGTATATGTGAAATTCAGATTTCAAAGCCATGTGCTTACATGTATGGTGTCTACTGGGAGACTCTTACGGATTGATTCTATACTCCCAGAAGTAAATCCTATTTACTGCTATGGGAATTACTTCCAAGTAAGTATGCTTGGAATTGCAGCTTTTAGGTCATGCTTAATAGCCACCTTGTGTCAAACTGAACAGTTTCCAATCAGATTTAAATACTAACCACTTAAACTGGTCAGAGTGTCATTCCCTCTATTTCTGAAGCTCAGGCTGGAAGTGTTGTTGCTTATGTAGCCATGGTATCACCATCCATACCACACATAATAAGGAGTATTAGTGGGCAAGAGGGAACCCCAAGTGTTGCAGAATACAAAAAAGTGAGAGAGAAAACAGAAAGGGGATGACTCCCAGAACAGCCCAAATGAGTACTGAGCATGCTCTGTTATGAAATGCTCAGTGGCTGTGTGAGTGAGTGAGTGTGTGTGTGAGAGAGAGAGATGTCTCAGCTAACAGAAAATTATAGAATAGTAGAGTTGGAAGGAACCTTTAAGGTCATCGAGTCCACACCCCTGCTCAATGCAGGAATCCAAGTTAGAGCACACCTGACAGGCCAATTCCCCCCACAGAACTCCAGCCACAGAATTGTCTGAGAAGAGGGGCTGACTGTTAAACCACTCTGGACATTGGAGCTCTGTCGGGAGAATAGGAGTCTCCTAATAACACTCAGCACCCGTCACAAACTACACTTGCCAGGATTCTTTGGGGGAAGTCATGACTGTTTAAAGTGGCATAAATGTCTGGCGTGGGTGTGGCCAGAAGGTCATCCAGCGAGTTCATGGCTGTGGTAAGATATGAACTCAGAACGTCCCAGCTGCACCCAGCATGGAACTACACTTTCAGCAGCAAATACCAGAAAATCAACTAAATGTGTGCTGTCAATGTGCAAAGCATTTGCTGGGGTGCATTTGGGTAGGTGAAGCAGGAGATAGATGGAAGGGGCTGTTTTCCATGCTTGCCACTTTACCAGTGCAATGCCCCATGTTTTTCCTTATTGACCTCCATCAGCTAGGGAAAAGTGGCCAGGGAAGGGATTGCAGATAAAAAGTTTCAGCAGCAAATTACCCCCTCTCATCACTTCTCCCTAACAAAATGCCCCCCACATCAGTAGCAGACACCAGCAGGGAAGTTCTTTTTTGAGTTGTAATTCAGCTCTCGTTCTATTAATTCCCAAACTACACCAGTTGTCATTTTGACCTACATGCATAGGGAGAAAGACAGTGTAAAGGGTGTGCGCAAGGGGGAGGGGATGACAAAGGATTTAGGACTTAAAGATTTAATATTCCATGAGTAGAAAAAAATACCCTATGCAAATGTCTATATTATTGCAGAAAAGTTCAGTTCTACATATGTTTGCCATCTTTTCCTCAAGCACAACTGTTTTTGAGATAACAGTCTTATTCTCTCTTGCCCTTCACCAAAAAGCCATGTTAGTTGTCCAGTATGTGAAATGACTGCAAGCACATGCAGCCCAAGACATTTTGCTACTTGAAGCAGAAGAGTAAATGGTGCCCTGCCCCCAAGTCAAGGTCATAGTACCATAGCTTGAAAAGTTATGTTGGCATTTGAGGCAGAAAATCTCACAAGTACCTCTTCCTGACAGTAAATATAGAACAACCAAAAATTAAAATAGCTAATAATTTGTTGCATGGTGCCCCAAATTAGTTGCTTGGGGTAGTCATCTCTTGCTGCCTAGTGAGAGTCGCTCTATGAGAGGCACATAACTGAAGCAAAACACACAAACAGCAGTATGAGACTGCACCTACCTCCTAGTCTCTTGCCAGTTCCCAATTTTCACCCTCTCTGGAGGGGTGCAAGGACAAGTGGAGGGGATGCAAAGAGGGTGCAAGGACAAGCGGAGGGGATGCAAAGAGGGTGCAAGGACAAGCGGAGGGGATGCAAAGAGGGTGCAAGGACAAGCGGAGGGGATGCAAAGAGGGTGCAAGGACAAGCGGAGGGGATGCAAAGAGGGTGCAAGGACAAGCGGAGGGGATGCAAAGAGGGTGCAAGGACAAGCGGAGGGGATGCAAAGAGGGTGCAAGGACAAGCGGAGGGGATGCAAAGAGGGTGCAAGGACAAGCGGAGGGGGTGCAGAGAGGGTGCAAGGACAAGCGGAGGGGGTGCAGAGAGGGTGCAAGGACAAGCGGAGGGGGTGCAGAGAGGGTGCAAGGACAAGCGGAGGGGGTGCAGAGAGGGTGCAAGGACAAGCGGAGGGGGTGCAGAGAGGGTGCAAGGACAAGCGGAGGGGGTGCAGAGAGGGTGCAAGGACAAGCGGAGGGGGTGCAGAGAGGGTGCAAGGACAAGCGGAGGGGGTGCAGAGAGGGTGCAAGGACAAGCGGAGGGGGTGCAGAGAGGGTGCAAGGACAAGCGGAGGGGGTGCAGAGAGGGTGCAAGGACAAGCGGAGGGGGTGCAGAGAGGGTGCAAGGACAAGCGGAGGGGATGCAAGGACAAGCGGAGGGGATGCCAGGACAAGCAGGGGGTGCCAGGAAGAGCAGAGGGGGCGGGCAAGCAGGCTGAGGGAGGCAGGACGAGTGGGGGGGCAGGGAGAGTAGGCTGGAAAGGGTAACACATACACTCACCTCCACAGCTCTTCACTTCCATTCTGCTGCTTCTGCCTTCTACTCCTCCTTGCCCTCCAGCTCTGTCTGACTCTCCACTTCCTCCCTCATGCCATAGAGCACGAGGGAAGAGCTAAACAGCGCAGAAGCCCAGTTTGAGGCACATATCTTTCCTCCACCATTCCACCAATCACAGCAGCAGATGATTTCCCCTGCTTTCCCCCCAGTAACGTCCAAATGTAATGCAAAAAAGTTACATTTGCAGCTCAAAAGTAATGAAATTACCACTCGTTCTGTTACATACAAAATGTAACGAAGTTACCCACTCGTTATGCAAAATTGTAACAAATGACAAGTAACTCGTTATTTCTAACGAGTTACTTCCAAGCTCTGCTACTTAGAGAGTGATGATGCTCTCTTTGGCAGTGACCAAGTACAGATCTGCTGAGCTGTGCTGTGGGCCACCCTGAGAAGGAGGGTCTGTGCAATCGTCAGTGTAATATTTATTTATTTTAATAAATAATAAATAAATAAATAAAATAAATAAATAAATATTGATGCTTCAGACATTTCAGGAGTGAAATGCCTGAAGGGTGATGGAGATGTAGAATGCCGGAGAAGGATGATGCTTGTGTGAGAACCTTGTGGAGGGTGGGAAGGCAAAAGCGTTTGCTCTGTTGCTCTGCAAGGCTGTTTCTTCCACCCTTCAGTGGCTGCCCTGGTTTCAGCTGGACTCAAAGGGCCTCTACGATGTTGCAGCTGACATTGGAGGGTACTGGGAGGGCATGGGGATGCTTCTGTCTGTCCTCTGTTTTGCTCAAGGTTTCCTCTGAGCAAAGGCATAAGAACATCAGAAGAGCCTGTTACCATTTGCTGACAGGCAGTAAGAAGCATAGGTTTTGATCCCCAAGGATGCAGGGGAACATAGAGTTAAAGAGTCATGAGAGAGCCGAAACAAGGCTCAGGTTGCAGCAATTACACAGCTGCAGGAACTCAACCCTAATTGCTGGAGGGCCATAAAACTAGGCTAGAGAATGCAGCATGTGTGGGGGGTTTGAGGAGAGAAGTCGATGAGAAGTGTATTGCTGAAAGTGCTTGTGCCGCTTAAGTGTCTATACCTGTTTATAGGACTTGTTTGTGAGCAGCAAATAAAGTTCTGTTTAACTACGCTCCTGTGTACGTCTGACTATTACGTTCTACCTGGTTCTGGAAGGTCACCGCTAACAGAGCCTGTTGGGACAGGCCAGTGGCCCATCTAGTCCAGCATCCTGTTCTCACAGTGGCCAACCAGGTGCCCATTATGAGAAACCCACAAACAGGACCTGAGTGCAAGAGCATTCTCCTTACCCCTGCGGCTCCCTGTAACTGGTTTTCAAAAGCATATGCCCCCGACTGCGTTGGCAGAGCACACCCACCATGGCTAGTAGCCAATGATAGCCGTATCCTCCCTGAATTTGTGTAATTCTCTCTTTAATCCATCCAAATCGGTGGCCATCACTGCCTCTTGTGGGAGTGTATTCCACAGTTTAACTCTACGCTGTGTGAAGAAGGATTTCCTTTTGTCTGTCCTCAGTCTTCCAGCATTCAGCGTCATTGGATGTCCCCTCTTGAGTTCTAGTGTTATGAGAGAAGGAAAACAATCTTTTTTCTACCACTTTCTCCATGCCATGCATCATTTTATATACTTCTATCATGTCATCTCTGACTCGCCCTTTCAAGCCAATTCTTAAATAGTAAGAAATGGATTTTCTCTTCCATTGAACAACTGCCCTGAATTTGCACCAGCTGAGAATTGTAGTCATTCTATTCTATTCTTATAATGGGCATTATTTCTCTGGAGGGATGGATCATCTTCTGAAATCTGAAGGGCTCAGACGCTCCTCCCCAAATCTCATTCTCCTCTTGCCTCACCTCTATTCCTTGCCATCTTGCTTTTCAGGGAAGGGGACAGGGAGCTCTTTCTGTACTTGGGCATTCTTGTGGCAAATCAGCACCTCTTTGGTAAATAAACATTCAGGAAAAAGCCATTTCTTCCTCTGTGTTTTCAGCGTTTCTTTTGCTCGCTATAATTAGGAGCCATTTCTGAGTTAGAAAATTGCAGCCTCTTACTTTTCACTCAGAATAGATTCCCTCTGAGTGGAGGGAATCCTCTGAAGTTGTGTGTCATCTTTACCTTTTGAGGAATCCCGCTTCTCTCCCCTGCCACCTGCTGTCGGTACTATTTGGGGGCCCACATTACTAGCTTGAAGGCTCCATTGCAGCCACTTGGCTTCTTTGGGGGCTTTTGTTTGCTGTTCTGGGCAGACCCACCACTGTCTCCAGCTGAGCCAGCAGCAAATGTTTCCCCTGCTGGGCACAGTGGCTTTCTAGTGGTTGAGAAGACAACATAAATCAGTCAATCAATCTTTATTGCCTAGCCATAGGCCATTGCAAGTTGCACAATTACAAAAGTTATATAAAACAATGATTTAAAACATACAACGATAAGTTCCATGAGATATACAAGATGGCTGTCTTAAAACTCCCCGAAAGATTACTCGAGCAGTTGGGCTACCTGTGTCGCCCGAATCTTTTGCGCTGCACAGGCGAAAAGAGCAACCCTGTATGTGACCATAGGGTCTTCATCGGCTAAGAGAAAGACAATGGTATCCTGCAAAGACCTCCCCCTTGCCATCAATTCACTCAGTATATTGGTCCGCGGATGTGCATATAGGGGGCATTCTAGCAAATAGTGCGGGAGGTCCTCCACCTTATTAGCCCCACATATGCAGAGTCGCTGACTCCACGGAATCTGATTATAACGTCCCATCAGAACGGCGTTCAGCATTGACTGGAACCGGAGTGCGGTAAAAGCTTGTCTGAGATTTGGTGTCATTGGGTGGGCCAGATAATTTGCCCTTTGATGGTCTTTTTTTATAACCCCAAACCATCCTAAAGATTTGGAATTGGTAATCGCCAGTCTATCCAGCCAGTGACAGTGCAAGAGAATTGACTCTTTCAGCCTTGTTCTGTTGTGGGCAACTGAGTCGGCTGGGGAGATGCGGTACAGATGGTAAATGCCAGAGATCTTTTCGCCCCAGAGTCTATCTCTGAAGGCCTGCTTGCCGCATAGTTTCAAAACAATCTTAGCATGTGAATTTTTAATTGAATCCCAAAATTTAAGTAGAGCACAATGAATAAGAGCGCTTACAGGTGGAATGCCCAACTCAGCACGCAGTAAAGCTGCTGGGATGCCTACCGGCAAGCACAGGAGTTTTTTTGCAAAGCTGTTCTGCACCACCTCGAGATTATGAAGAAGAGGACCCTCCCAGCCCCAAACTGGGGCACCATACAAGATCTGCGGTATGACTTTGCTGTAATAAATTTTCAGGGCTGGGGGGATGAGGTTACCTCCTGTTGATCTATAAAAGCTCAGGATAGCTCCACATGTTTTCAGGGCAATGGCTTTGATGTATTCAATGTGTTTTTTCCAAGAAAGATTATCCTGAAAAAATACGCCGAGGTATTTAAAAGAACGACATTGTTCAATTGGATGACCATCCATTGACCAAAGAAAATTACGGTGCCTTTTACCAAAAACCATGACTTTTGTTTTAGCATGGTTGATCTGTAGCTTTTCTTTTAGGCAAAAGGCACTACATTTCAAAAGTAATCTCTTTAGCCCATTACGCGTCATAGAAAGAAGAATCATGTCGAGAAGACAACATGTAGAGTCCACTTAAGGAGATTTCTTCACCCTTAGAGTGAGTGGCCTGATAGCGGCAGCTTTCTGTACAGCCCCTGTGAATTGTCATGGGATTGGGATGCCTGCCGCAGCCTGCATTTGGCTAAGCAGGGAACTGCAAATTGCAAATTCCTCCCCCATATCCTCAGTGGTACTTTGGGCTACTGCTTGCTGGGACCTCCGTGTTTGCTCAGACAGTTGGCAGAAATGGGCTTCCTTTTCTGTGAAAGGATATTCAGAGTCAAACCTGGCGAGTTTTCAGAAATAGATACCCCATTTTTCAAATGTGTTTAAAAGCACCCAATGTATTGGCAGCTCAGACATGCTGTGTAAAAGAGAGGCTGCAGTGCAAGAACCTGCAGTGTTACATGGTGTAATTAGGAGCATGAAGGAAGATGGGCTGGCAAGAATGAGACAGCAATGACTAGATGACAACCCTTCCCTGCATACTGCTGGGGAAACCACCGGTGCTCAGCCCCAGAGCTGCTGGCATGGAAGAATCCCTTGGTCCATAGACACAGGCACATTTTCAGATGTGTCCTTTAGAAGAGTAATCTGCACTCCATTATCCAAAAATCGGTGTTTATGGCCTCAAAATGCTACTCTTAAAATCATAACTACAAAAGCACACTATGAAAGTACTAATCAAGTGTTAGCCACCCATTCTCATTCCTGTGCTAATCTAATGATTTTATGGCAGCATCTTCTAAAGTGATGTATTATAATTCAGTATAGAATTAAAAATTATCAATCAAAGGCATCCACTGCAACCATACAATTGCCCTTATTTGTCGTAGATAATCTGTAAATAAAATAACATTTAAAAATGACCGGCCCCTCCAATCATAAATTATTTTATTGAAGTAAATTATAAGCTTTCTTCCATTGTTTCAGAAGAACCAGCCACCTTGGGCAGATATGGAACTGGAGACATGCAGCCTTGGTGGTCAAGGACGATGGAATGTGAGGCTCAGCAACATCTGGGGAATATCCAAGGTCTGGGGAAGGCTAAAACGTTTAGTATTTATTTTAATACTTGTATCCTGTCTTCCCCCGCCACCCAGATAAACACACACATAAAAATCCACCCTGTGCATTAATTCATAGAATCATCTACTCATTTTGAATAACTAAACATAATGAAAAAGTGTGGAGTATGATGTCACAGAACTGGCTGTGCCAGAATTCTCCAGGCACAATTCTCAGGCCTCTGCAAGACTTGTGTCAAGGTGGGCTGGAAGAGCAATTCTGTGCCTGCAGCTCTTGTGGTTTCTTCTTTGGGGGGGGCACCCATTGGGCTCTCCCAGATATATGTCTCCAGATGTGGATCTGGGGTTCTGCCAGCCAGTCAGGAGCAGCTGCTGTCTTCCCCCCCACACCTCCTGTCCTGGCTCTTATTCAGCACCTTGCCTTCCACCCCTTACATTGATTTCTAAGATAAGTGTAACTTCGAAATGAAACCCTTTCCCCCTTCCCAGGTCACCAGGTGGTGCCTCAATAGCTTTGATAGCCATGGCCTTTTTTGCTGGCTCTTGACCTGGCCATGTGGGTGGCTGCCCTGGCAGGTTTGATTCATCCAGACAAGCCGCCTTCATATTCTCTGTTGGTGTCCATTACCCTGAGTTGTAGCAACACCACCTTATGTTTTAGATTTCTTTACAAAAAAAAACCCTTTATGAAGAAGTTTACTTTGAGCATTTCTAGTGTCTGGACAGATGGCATATAAATCAGGCAATATTGAAACGCCGCCAAACAGATTGCAACATGGAACTTCAGTGTGGCTTCTGCTCTGCTGTCAATCAATCAATCAATGAGCAGTAATTGCTTGATCATTTGCCGGTTAATAAACTAAACTGAAATAAATGTGCATATTACCAAAATTTTATAGGTGCCTGTTTGAGATAGTGGAATGAACATTAACACACCAGAACTGCAATAGTCTCAAAAACCAAACAGGAGTGCTGTTAATTTGCAGCCTCGCCAATTAAAATCTCCTCCTCTGATTAATCAACTAAATGTATTTGAGTGTTTGTGTCCTGCCTTTTGAACCAAAGGCTCTTCAATAAAAATGGTAAAACTAGATACACAGTACTAAAATGTTTAAAATACAGTATTCTCCAAAGCAGCCAGTTAAGCAGCAGTAATGGCAGATAAAACCAGCAGGAGGAGGTCCCAGCATAGCAGTCAGGGAAGGAGATCCTTTCCTTGCTGGGAGCAGTGCAGCCTTTTCCAGGTACCAAAAGGCTAGCAGCTGGGAGGGAGGAGAGAGTGCCAAAGCCTCAGTGCCATAGGCTGCCCTAAGGAAGGCCCTTCCCTTGAGTAACACGCCAACTCCCACTGTTCTTCACGTGGCTTGGGGACTGAGACCAAGGCCTCAAAGGAAGTTCACTGTGGCAGGTGGGTGCATGTGTGTGTGGGAGATGCCCCTTTAGGTGAGGGTCACAATATATTTAGGACTGTGTGTTGCTTTTCTACAGCAAAGTTTAGAACATCATAAGCGCTTGGCTGCTGAATCAAGGCAAAGTCCAGCACCTGTCCTCTTGGTGGCCAACCAGATGGGAAGCCTGCAAACAGGACCTGAGCCCAGCAGCTGCAACCTTCTCCTCACTTGCGATTCCTCCCAATAACAAGTCTTCAGGGGCACACTGTCCAAAGTAGCTGACATTGCACCGAAAATAAACCAACAGCAACAGGAGTCCATATCAAAACATTTAATCAACCATTCAATAAGCACTTCAGTAACAATTTTTTCAATAAACAGAATATCATAATTTCAATAAATAATAAAGCTGAAACTAAAGTGGCAAAATAAGTGCATAGATGTAAAAATAAAGCAAGGTTAGAATATAGATTAAATTCACTCAAATTCTTGAGGTTAAGGACAATGTAAGTACACTTAAGTGAAATGATATAAAAAGTGCAATCAACACCAAACAGTCCAGAACAGAAGTTTTAAAAACCCCACTGGAAGATTAAGGATTAGCCTATTGATAGTTTGCTGTCCTGGATAGAATGAATGGATTTAGGTTGTTTCTCTGCTGTGGCTAGTCCTTCATCAACCACTGGGAGAATGTTGTGCAGCCCTGAATTTGTTTCCTGCTAATGCCTCCTGTGGTGGCTGCAGCCCTTCTAAAGTGCACTTCTGAATAGCTGGCTCTGAGATGCAAAGTTGCAAAATTCTTCAGATAAAGATGACCTTGTAAGCAGCCTCAGACTTTTGGACATCCCTAAAAACTAGTTAAAATAAAAGTGTCCCCCACACTGGGAAATGTGCATCACTTCACTGGTTCCATCAGAGCAGGACTTTGGGGCAAAAGCCAGGGCCCCATTCGGCACAATGACCAGGAGGGTCTCCAAGCTCAGCAGGGCTGGCTTGCCACATTTTGTCATGTAAGTAAAGAATGTTATGTCCCTAGTCTGCTCCACTGCTCAACTTGTGAGGTGCCTTCACCTGCTCCTGCACAATTCCTGTCCTGCCTTGGTGTAAAATCTGAGCGATGGTTTCGGTTTCCAGCTGCAAATGGGTTTGTGTCTCAGGGGCTTGTTGGCATTATATGGCTTCTCAGCCACCTCTCTTGTCACAACATCTGTGATATGAAAAGAAACAAATCTGTCAGAGCAGCATAAACTTCAGTCAAAAAGACCAACTTAAAAGGGCTGAGGAAATTTTAAAATGGTTTTTGCTAGAAATTGGAAGGCCAGGGTCATCTCCACTTGCTCTCTGGGAAAGGGAACAGAAGGAAATCTTGGGGGCTCATTGGGGCTGGGCCCTGCTTGCAAACGTGGTGGTTCCTGGTGGACTGCCTGCCTGGACTTCCATCTTTCCTTGCCAGCTGAGTGAATCATCCTAGCACTTGTGATGGCAGGAACTGATGCCTCGTGAGCGAGAGTGTTCTGATAGTGAGGTAGGCACAGGCGGGTGGTTGGCAAAGGCCCCTTGGCTGGCGGCCCTGTCAACTCTCCCAGTTCCCCTGCCTGCCAGAGATTCTCTGCACAAATGGAAAAAATAATGATCAGTAATGAACTTGGCAAGATCCTGGCTTCTGTCTGTGTTGCCATTTGTCATAAAGGTCATTTTTTGCAACAGCCATGTGGAGCTAATTCCACATATTACCTGAAGGGGCCTGTTTCTGTCATTGCTTCTCCCCCTCCCCAGACTCCCATCATGGCATGTATCTTGCGAATGCTGCAGAACTGGGCAATCTTCTTTTGGGATTTTGTTCAGCAGTTAGGATGTGGGTGTGGGGGCATGCCGGTTCCTGCTGCTTCCTGATTTTTTCTCCCCCACCCAGCCTCCCCCTGACATTCAGCCAAGTAGCTCCACTTCCCGTTCTCTTCCCTACTTCCAGACCAGACAGTTGTTTAGTGATCCTGTCTATCTCATCCATGGTGTTGGCTCTCCAAGGTCTCTGGCCGAGGCAGATCTTTGCCAGCTGTGCCATCTCAGAGCCTTCAACCAAGACTGAACCAGAGACTGATCTGGAACTGTCAACATGCAGAGCACATATTCTTCAAAGCATGAGATGTGGGTGTTTTTGCTGACATATCACTTACTCAGTTTAAAACCTTATGCTTAATATATAGTCTGAGTTTTCTTTTCAGCTGCAAGCTCTAATGCCTGCCATCATGCGTGTAAGAGGGCTGTGGTCCCATCTGAACACCAGAACAGGCCTTCTGGACCAGATTGAAAGGGTCTGTCTAGCCCAGTTCCCTATCTCCAACACACAATGGCCGGCCTGTGGCCCTGAGAAGCTCAGGGGTAGCTCATGGTTGAGAGAATCTCACTTCCCTTCTCTTCCAGCCTTCCTTTTCCCCTTCTTCTCCATATTCTCCTACCAATTATATAATCAATTTGATTCCTATATTGACCATTTGGTGATGTCCACATATACAATTGTCTTTTTGGTTGTTCAAAAATGAGTTTGCAAGGAACAAATTATTGGCTTCACAGAATTCAATAAGTCTCTCTTCTTCTTCATTTCTATCTCCTAAGCCCCATTTCTTCACAATTCCTAGTTCTTCTCTGCTCCCTACTTTTGCATTCCAGTCCCCCATGATTATCAGCACATCTTGTTTTGGTGTGTGATCAATTTCTTCCTGTACTGTCCCATCCATTTTAATTCACTCATGCCAAGTATTGTAATGTTGATGTGTCTTTGTATTTAATAGGGCTTATTCCCAGGTGAGTGGTTACAAGATGGCAGTCTTGGTTTTGGTTTAGGATTGGGGAAAACAGGTTTTGTGCCTTTAACAGTTGTATCTCAAAAGAACATAAGAAGACCCTGCTGGATCAGCCCAATGGCCCAATTAATCCAGCATCCTGTTCTCACAGTGGCCAGCCAGTTGGCCATATGGGACGCCTGCAAGCTGGACCTGAGTGTGAGCACTCTCCCCTCCTGCGGTTTCCAGCAATTGGTGTTTGGAATTATACTGCTTCTGTCTATGAAGGAAGAGCATAGCCATTATGGCTAGTAGCCATTGATAGCCCTTTCCTCCATGAATTTCTCTCATCCTCTTTGAAAGCCGTCCATGCTGGTGGCCATCACTGCCTCTTGTGGGAGCACATTCCATAGTTTCACTCTGTGCTGCATGAAGAAGTCCTTTCGTCTGTTCTGAATCCTCCAACATTCAGCTTCATTGGATATCCACGAGTTCTAGTGTTAAGAGAGAGGGAGGAAAACGTTTCCTTGTTCACTTTCTCCATGCCATGCATAATTTTATACACTTCTATCATGTCGCCTCTTACTTGCCTTTTCTCTAAACTGTTCCACTCCCTTGATCATCTTGGTTGCTCTTGTTTGAACCTTTTCCAACTCTGCAATATTCTTTCTAAGGTGAGGCGACTAGAACTGTACACAGTATTCCAAATGTGGCTGCACCATCAATTTGTATAACAGTATTATGATATTGGCAGTTTTATTTTCAATACCGTTAATGATCTCTAGAATGGAATTTGTTTTTCTCACAGCTGCTGTATACTGAGTTGACATCTTCATTGAGCTATTCACCACAACCACAAGGTTTCATTCCTGGTCAGTCACCGCCTGGTCAGTCACTGCCAGTGAAATTAAGATTTTTTGGTCCAGAATGCATAACATGTAAAAATTTAATTGTGTTTGCCACTTTACTGCCCATTCACTCAATTTGGAGAGGTCCTTTTGGAGCTCTTCACAATCCCTTTTTGTTTTAACAAACACTGAGCAATTTAGTAACATCAGCAACCTTGGCCACCTCACTACTCACCCCTAACTCTAGGTCATTTATGAACAAGTTGAAAAGCACAGGAGATCCCAATACTGATCCTTTGGGGACGTTCTACATCCCTTGTTTGGGAGAACTGCCCATTTATTCCAGCTCTCTGCTTTCTGCTACTTAGCCAATTCCTGATCCACAAGAGGACCTCTCCTCTTATTCCATGACTACTAAGTTTACTCAGGAGTCTTTGATAAAATATCTTGCTGAAAGCTTTTTGAAAGTGAAAACCTTTCGGGATCACATCTGCTCTCTTCCCCTGCTCCACACCTTCTGCTGTGAGAGGCCCGTTTGGTCTTCTCCGATAGCACAAGGTAAAACTTGCTTAGTTAGTTGCCAAGCTTTGCCTCTCCCAGACACCTTTAAATGGGTCTGAGATGTTGCACTAAGGCCTATTTTGTGGGGTGTGCCTCGCACTGCTTCACCTCGTTCCAGCTGAGCCAGCCTCTAATTAGGTGGTGGCTGCAATGCCATGGATGCTTCTCCGCAGGTTTGTCACTATGTGGCTTGTGGAACTGAGCAAAGGACTGGCTCCGAAGCTGGGCTAGAGCTGTTGTGGGATGGGATTTTATTTTATGCTGATTTGGGAATGCATTGCAAGAAGAAAAACAGCCCAGAACAAATAATGTTCAGGGGACATCGGTGCTGCTATTAGGACTGCAGCAGTAACCCCAATTTACTAGAGCTGCGTGCCCAGCTATTAATCTTTAATCGTCCCAATTCTTACATTCTTATCAGGGCCTGCATTTTGTCTGTTCTATTTTTACTCTGTATTGCTCTGGATGACCTTTTGTTTCCTTCAAAAGATAAACAAACCTTCTGTAGTTCAATGTAGATGTTTGAAACAAGGATGTGCAAAAAGAAGATCTGCTGGATGCTCTTACATGGAGAGCGAAAACCAAATCTCACGTGGCATTTTGGCAAAAGCAGGAGAGAGTTTTTGTTCTTTGGGATGCTGAGAAAGCAACATCTTCCCCAGAGCTTGGAAGTAATTTGTTGGAAAAAACAAATTATTTGTAATTTATTACTTTTTTGAGGAATTAGTGGGTAATTTCTTTACATTTTGATTGTAATAGGAGTAATTTCATTACTTTTGAGCTGTAATTGTAATGTTTCCAGTGTTACTTTTGGGTGTTACTTGGGGGAGGGAGCAGGGGAAACATTCTGCTCCTCTGATTCGTGGATAAAATCCATGTGCTTCTGCACAGCGTTGCTCTTCCCTTGTGCTGTGTGGGTGTTTAGGAGGCAACGAGGGACGAGGTGGAGAGCGAGATGTGGGTGGAGTGGAGAAAAATGGTTGAAAAAATGGTTAAAAAATGGACGGTGGTGGAGAAGAATGGAGTGGAGGAGGAGGAAGGAGCTGGAGGGCAAGGAGGCAGCCTGGCAACCCTAGTTTTTATGTCTACTGTCTCATAACTTCTTTTTGCCTGAGAATGACATATTTCATACAGTTACAGATGTTCTTTTTTTAAAAAAAATGGCTGAAATTCTGTGGTTATTTTTTTTAACTTGAGTTCTTTGCATGGTTTAGGGTTGGCATTGCAGAAGATCTTGAGCATTTAACAGCTGTATGGCAGGTAGAAATTAAATGGAGTAAGCCTTTTCTACTATGGGAATCCAATTACAGGGAAAGCTTCACCTGTTAACATTCTGTCTGCCAGACATCTTATTACTTGTGTGGGGCCCCCTCCCCAGATTTATTTTTGATTTGTGAATGCCATGACTATTGCCATTCCCTCCCCCGTTTATCTTTGCAACAAGATACAAGGGGGGGAGGGGTCCCAGTCTTTATGCACAAAATTTGGATTTCTATTAACTGTGGTGGGAAATGTGGCCCAAGTCGTAGGACATAAAACTCCCCCAGGCCCAGTTTGGATCAGGGGAAGCAATTTTGAATGATACTGGAGAATGATCAGGTGTGTGTGTATGATTCCTCTGCTTCTCCCTTCCCTTCCCCCTCCCCATTTCCTGCTTAGAGAGAATGCTGGCATGACAGCATCCAGGCTTCTTGGGAAACGAGCATTTCCCCAGGGCTCCCGACACCTGGGATGCTGCCAGAGGAGAAGGGGACGTGGGACAGAGACCTGCCTTGCTCCTTGCTCCGTGGTTGCCAGCCAAGCAAGTAAGAGGGAGGATATCTTCTGTTGCCTGAACTGAAATCTCAGCAGAAGAAGAACTGAGTCAAGATATGTTATGTCCACAGCACTCCCACAGTTTACCACGGAGGTTATCCAATAAAAAAATGAGATAAGATTAGCCTGGCCGGATTTGTTCTTGATAAATCCATGTCGGCTTCACTGCATTGTTTTAAGGTGCTTACAGGTTGACCACTTTATAATCTGCTCCAGAATTTCCCCTGGGATTGATGTCAGGCTGACTGGTCTATAATTCTCAGGTTCCTCCTTTTTGAAGAATGGGACAACATTAGCCCTCCTCCATTCATCTGGCACTTCACCCATCCTCTATGATTTTGCAAAGATAATAGACAGTGGTTTCGAGAGTTCTTCAGCCAGTTCCTTCAATACTCTAGGATGCAGTTCTTTGTCTATCAGTCTCAAGGTGCAATCCTGCCCCTTCAATTTCATGTTCCCCAGGAGGGTCATAGACCCTCTTTTGGGAGAAGACTGAGCCAAAGTAGGAATTGAGCACTTCTGCCTTTTCTTTGTCATCTCTAACATTTTGCCATCCTCACTGGGTAGCTGAACCACCATTTGTTTTCTCTGTCTTTTACTATGGATAACCTGAAGAAAGCTTTTTTGTGTTTGGCATCTCTCGCTAACCTCGGCTCATTCTCAGCTTTAGTCTACGTGACGCCACCCCTGCAATTCTGTACTACCTGTCTGTTCTCTTCTTTTGTGGCCTGGCCTTCCTTCCACTTCCTGTATGTGCCCTTTTTTGTTTTCAGGTCATCTCTAAGTTTTCTGACAGCTTCTTCTGCTGTCTTCCCCTTTTTCCTTGACGGAATTTTTTGCCGTTGTGCCTGTAGAATTTCCTTTTTTAGAAACTCCCACCCATCTTGGACTCCTTTCCTCGTTAGGGTTGCTTGGCACGGAACCTTACTTACCATTGTTCTGAATTTATTAAAATTGGCTTTCCTGAAGACCAGGGTACGCGTATGGCTATTCTCAGCTTTTTCTTCCTTTAACCAAGTCATCTCTGTTATAGGTCAAGGATAGCTTGATCTTCTAGTTGCTTCCTCCACTTTCTGTAGGAGAAAGTTATTTCCAACATTTCAGGAATTTCTTGGAGGGGCCGTCTTTGGCAGACTTTGTCTCCCAACAGATAGTCGAAGTCCCTCATTACTACTGCATCATGCCCCTTCGAAACATTGGCAATTTGCTTTGCAAAAGTTTCATCCTCGTCTTCTCCTTGATTGGGTGGTCGGTAGCCGACTCCAACCATCATGTTCCTTTTATTCCTTGCGCCATTTATTGTGATCCAGATACTCTCAGTGGAACTACCAAGCTCATCCTCCTGTATTTCTGCACAGAGATATATATTTTTGACACAGAGCGACTCCACCTCCCTTTCTATATTCCTTCTGTTCTTTTTGAACAAGTTACTGTATATCCTTCAATTGCTGTATTCCAGTCATGAGAGTCATCCCACCAAGTTTCAGTTATATAATCGCCTTTAAATAAAAGCAAACATTAAAAGTCATAGAGTTTCATCTGACCAAAAAATTACCAACTGTAGCAACATCATTACTTGAAATGGTGGCATTTGGGCCTTAATTATAGCCTTTATGTAATGAAGGGGGGGCTGCTAATGCTAAAAACAGGCAGCCAGTAACATTTTCTTCTTCACGGTGAAGGTTCTACACTTGAATTACCATGGTTTGAAAATGCCGACATGCTTAATGTGAATCCACAAATTACATTCATGTATTACTGGTTGCAGTTCTGGGATGCCCTGCTGACCTTATCTCCTCTTCTTGGGCCAGGTTCCAGTTTGGATTGGTTTATAATAAGTGCAATGCACAGTCAATTCACCAAGATGCTTCCATCCACTGTTCAAGCTAAAATTGCCTGTGGCTGAAACCTGGTTGCAGAGTCTTGGCACTTGGCTGATCTCTGGAAATCGCAGAATGGAAAGGAGATGTGTGTTGCAATCTCCCCACGCGAGAGAGGCCTTCTGGCCTCACCCCTGCTGCTTTGGTAGTTGAGCTGGCTTGGGAAGTTCCAAAGGGCACCACAGCATTGGAGAGCTGGAGCAGGTAGTGCGTGGATTGTGCTCCCAAGGCCTCTGCTGTCTGACGGTCTGCTTGCTGCATACATGCTGCTGATTGTCTGTTGATTTTCTGGACTTTTTACCTGCTGGGGTCTTGGATGGTTCCTCCCTTCCAAGGTAATCCAGTGGGTTAAAGGTTTGCATGCGGACCTGGATGGTGCTGGAGCTTCCACGGTGGGAGGGCCTGGGACTTGTTTTGGCTCCCCAGTGAGGAGCTGGGCTGTAATTCTCTTTGTTTCCCATCAGCTGATTGTGCCACTCTGGATGCTGCTGAGAGACATCCTGTGGCTATTATCTTACACTGAAATGGAGGCGGATGGGGAGACTTACAAACAAGCTGTGGAGTTGAGCAACATGATGCCAACTGCTGTCTCCTGCTATGTATGTGAGCAAATACCTGCTACCAGTTTTCTAGGAGCCATGGCTGGAGGAAACGCTGGCTGATGTATTGCATCCTTTGCAAAGAGTTTTGGGGTTTTAGCTTCCGCAAAGTGGAGGTGGTGATGGTCCTTCCCATCCACCTTGTGGAGCAAGCCTGGCAGATTAAATGCCCTTGGCATGTATTGGAATAGTGCTGACTGTCCTGGAGCAGATCTGTGCCAGACTGGATAGTCAGTAAGAGCAGAAGGGGTGGGCTTCCTCCTTGCTGCAGGGCTGGGCACAGCAGGGTGCCAGTCAGAATCTTCTGCTGCCATTGCAAAATACCTTCTCATTAAGAACAACATGAAATGCTGGAAATTTCTTATGTACACCTTTATTCTGTCAGTGCTTCTCTTTCAACTATCTTGTGCCAATCTGTTGTTGTCTCAGGAAAGGTTATGACCATGATTTAGCTCATGAGCATCCTCAGAGTGGGATTTAGAAATGACTGCCTGGGACACATTTGATGACCTTTGCAGGAGGCAGTGGGTAAAACTAAAGAATGGGTATCCTTGTGTGGCTGAAATTGGCAAGGACTGAAGCCCCCTTCCTCATTCAGCTAAAGTGGTGTAGGAACTGCTGCGTAAGGAGGTGAGGGTGGGAAATAGCTCTTCTCTGTTGGTGCTGGCTATGCTAGGGGACTTGGGGTGCTTGCATTCAGCTGCCAATGGCATATCCAGCTGTTGTGGGCCAGCCCAGAGGCCTATGAAATCCTCTGGGCCTTTGCTTGGACATATTTGCTGTGGGAGGAGATGGTGTCAGTTGCCCTCCCTCTCTCTCCATGGGACATGGCCTACAGATGCCCTGGGAGAACGTGATCTGCTTTGCCCAAGTGATAATGAACATCTCACATTTTCCCTCCATTATTATCACTGGTGGTAGCCACTTCCAGCAGTGTCACTTTGTCTCTTTGTAGCTGTTCGGTATTATAAAAAATACACATAGAAATAGGAACTAACTTGGTTGGTCCTATTTCTTAGCAGAGTTAAGAACATAAGAACATAAGAAGAGCCTGCTGGATCAGGCCAGTGGCCCATCTAGTCCAGCATCCTGTTCTCACAGTGGCCAACCAGGTGCCTGGGGGAAGCCCGCAAGCAGGACCCGAGTGCAAGAACACTCTCCCCTCCTGAGGCTTCCGGCAACTGGTTTTCAGAAGCATGCTGCCTCTGACTAGGGTGGCAGAGCACAGCCATCATGGCTAGTAGCCATTGATAGCCCCGTCCTCCATGAATTTGTCTAATCTTCTTTTAAAGCCGTCCAAGCTGGTGGCCATTACTGCATCTTGTGGGAGCAAATTCCATAGTTTAACTATGCGCTGAGTAAAGAAGTCCTTCCTTTTGTCTGTCCTGAATCTTCCAACATTCAGCTTCTTTGAATGTCCACGAGTTCTAGTATTATGAGAGAGGGAGAAGAACTTTTCTCTCTCCACTTTCTCAATGCCATGCATAATTTTATACACTTCTATCATGTCTCCTCTGACCCGCCTTTTCTCTAAACTAAAAAGCCCCAAATGCTGCAACCTTTCCTCGTAAGGGAGTTGCTCCATCCCCTTGATCATTCTGGTTGCCCTCTTCTGAACCTTTTCCAACTCGATAATATCCTTTTTGAGATGAGGCGACCAGAACTGTACACAGTATTCCAAATGCGGCTGCACCATAGATTTATACAATGGCATTATGATATTGGCTGTTTTATTTTCAATACCTTTCCTAATTATCGCTAGCATGGAATTTGCCTTTTTCACAGCTGCCGCACACTGGGTTGACATTTTCATCGTGCTGTCCACTACAACCCTGAGGTCTCTCTCCTGGTTGGTCACCGCCAGTTCAGACCCCATGAGCGTATATGTGAAATTAAGATTTTTTGCTCCAATATGCATAATTTTACTCTTGTTTATATTGAATTGCATTTGCCATTTTTCTGCCCATTCACTCAGTTTGGAGAGGTCTTTTTGGAGCTCTTCGCAATCCCTTTTTGTTTTAACAACCCTGAACAATTTAGTGTCATCAGCAAACTTGGCCACTTCACTGCTCACTCCTAATTCTAGGTCACTAATGAACAAGTTGAAAAGTACAGGTCCCAATACCGATCCTTGAGGGACTCCACTTTCTACAGCCCTCCATTGGGAGAACTGTCCGTTTATTCCTACTCTCTGCTTTCTGCTTCTTAACCAATTTCTTATCCACAAGAGGACCTCTCCTCTTATTCCATGACTGCTAAGCTTCCTCAGAAGCCTTTGGTGAGGTACCTTGTCAAACGCCTTTTGAAAGTCTAAGTACACTATGTCCACTGGATCACCTCTATCTATATGCTTGTTGACACTCTCAAATAATTCTAATAGGTTACTGAGACAGGACTTTCCCTTGCAGAAGCCATGCTGGCTCTGCTTCAGCAAGGCTTGTTCTTCTATGTGCTTAGTTAATCTAGCTTTAATAATACTTTCTACCAGTTTTCCAGGGACAGAAGTTAAGCTAACTGGCCTGTAATTTCCGGGATCCCCTCTGGATCCCTTTTTGAAGATGTGGTAATTTTGCTCTTCTGAATTTATATCCTGTGCCCCTGCTCTCACAATGCCTACTTCTAGGCCTACCCCTTTTAAAATTTCATCATTTCTTTGGTTTTTATCCCAGGGGGGAAGTTTATTCCGAACCGGACCTTTCTCAGCTCCTGTCGGGTTTCCCCCCTCAGTCAGTTTAAAAGCTGCTCTGCTACCTTTTTAATTTTAAGTGCCAGCAGTCTGGTTCCATTCTGGTTCAAGTGGAGCCCGTCCCTTTTGTACAGGCCCGGCTTGTCCCAAAATGTTCCCCAGTGCCTAACAAATCCAAACCCTTCCACCCGACACCATCGTCTCATCCACGCATTGAGACTGCGAAGCTCGGCCTGTCTGGCTGGTCCTGCGCGTGGAACCGGTAGCATTTCAGAGAAAGCCACCTTGGAGGTCCTGGCTTTCAGCATCCTACCTAGCAACCTAAATTTTCCTTCCAGGACCTCACGGATGCATTTCCCCATGTCGTTGGTGCCAACGTGCACCACGACCACTGACTCCTTCCCAGCACTGTCTACCAAACTATCTAAACGACGGGCGATATCCGCAACCTTCGCACCAGGCAGGCAAAACACCTTGCGGTCTACACGCCCATCACACACCCCACTGTCTATGTTCCTAATGATCGAATCACCCACTACAAGGATCCCTCCACCCCCTGGAGATATATCCTCGGCACGAGAGGATAGCTGCTCATCCCCCAAGGAATGGGTCCCTTCTAAGGGATCGTTTCCCTCTTCCTCAGCTGGATGCTCTCCTTCCCCGAGACCATCGTTGTCCATGATAGCAGGAGAGCTATCATCGTTGGAGTGGGACACAGCTATAACGTCCCTGAAGGCCTCCTCCACACACCTCTCTGCCTCTCTCAGCTTTTCCAGGTCCGCCACCTTGGCCTCAAGGAAATGAAGTCGTTCCCGGAGAGCCAGGAGCTCATTGCACTGAGAGCACACCCACGACTTCTGTCCAACAGGCAGATAGTCGTACATGCTGCAGGCGGTGCAAAACACTGGAAAGCCCCCACACCCCGCTGGCTTCTTACCTGCATAGTTTTGTTTAAGGTTTATTACATCAATGGGTTGGAGACTGCGGTTTAGTTGAGGTCAGGGAACAGACGGGCAGAGTGGGGGGCCCTGGCCTCCTCGCCCTGCTGCCGAACTCGCTCTGATGCTTAACTCGCCTTGACGCTTCGTCAGCTGGGGCTCCCTCTAGCTCGTGGAGCAGGCTCCCTCGCTAGGGTGCTCTGACTTTATATGTGTGGCTGGTTCCTCCCAGCTACTGCTGCCAGCCGATGATGTGTTACTTGAGGCTGATGGCTATCAGCTGGGGCTTAACTCTTTAGTATTCTCTCAGGCTTCCTTCCTGAGCGAGGGGCGGGGCTGTTTAAGCTTTTGGCTGCTTTTAATCTCAGCAAGGGGCTGCGCCTTCCAGGCAAGTCTTTTGTGTTTGTTGTTTTCCCACCTAGAACAGCCTGACCTTTCTTTAACCTAGGGAAACAGAGCTTGTGGTTGTGTTTCAGGAAGGCTGAAGCTGCCCTTTTTAGCAAGGACTGAGCTGACTCTCTCCCTGTATGTATCGGTGGAGTTTCCTTTCCCCCCTTCTCTCCGGCTGGAATTTAGCCTTGTTTACAGTGTCCCCTGAAGCTTTCCTGCTAGGGTGGTGTTGAAAACTAGCTTTCTATACGCTTCCTTCTCCTAGGATCTGTCTCCTAAGATATAGGTTCTTTCAGGATTTGGCTCCTAGCTTAGGGTGACCTTGGGCTGCCCTTATTAGTTATTTCTCTGAGCTGTTTTACTTCAATTTAAATAATGGAATAAATGGGAGCTACTTACCCTCTTTTCGCTCTGCTGCTTAACTCGCCTTGACGCTTTGTCAGCTGGGGCCTTGATGCTTCGTCAGCTGGGGCTCCCTCTAGCTCATGGAGCAGGCTCCCTCGTAAAAATAAAAGCAGCAGAATGAGAATATAAACCAGCCCCACCTTTCTCTATATAAATAACAACAGACACAATCCTTAGGTAAAAGAAAAGAATATTTACTTACGACCTCATATGTTAGGAACATAGGCTCTGTAGCTTAGATGAAAGAAAAATAGTCTCAGTCCATCTTGGTCTTTAGTAATGGATGCTCTCAGAGAGAGCATCTGTGCCATGCAGCCTCTCTCAAAGGTAGGAAGATCAGCAATGGAGATTATTCAAAAATCCCCCAGGACAAAGGAGGAGGAAGTCAGGTAACTAAACCCCACCCATTAGCAAGTTACATCATTATTTATTTATTTATAGAATTTATTACTTGCCCATCTGGCTGGCTGTCCAGCCACTCTGGGCGACGTACAACATAGGCATATAATACCTAGACATTGAAAATCTAAAAATAATGAAGATAAAATCTAGCCCACCCCAAAAGCCTGCCTGAAGAGCCAGGTCTTCAAGGCCTGGCAGAAACTCATCATAGAAGGGGCATCATGGTAAACAGGTACATGGAATATTTCCCAAATATCCCTTAGAGTGACCATGCAATATTTGTTTAACAGTAGCAACACTCTGGTCTCATTGCATTTGACAGTACTTTGAGTGCTTCTGCTGTTGTGGGTTAGGAGAGAGTCGCCGCTGTGGAAAGCCCCCGGTTTGAGCATACGGATTGCAGCAGCAGCTGCATTATTTATAAAGCTTTATGTCATCTCAATAATCTTGCAGCCTGGAGAAATGTGGCAGGATCACAATCAAGGCCTTTGTGCTGCAGTCGTGAGAGCTTTTTCATAGCCGCCTTTTTGTTCCTATCCTTGGGAGTTCACCACATGTGTGTGGTTGTTGCTCGGTGTGGCTGTTACAGCTTGGCATTGTCTAGGGATTAGGAACTTCATGTTGCTCTTCAGCTACATAAAAGAGAGGGAGGGAAAACAGGGAGCTGGTTCTGTCAAACTCCGCATCACCCTTGAAAGTCAAATTTCCCTTTCTAGTTCTGTTCTTGTTGCTGCTGAGCTCACTTCATGCAGCAGCTTCAGGTTCAGGCACAGACAATGCAATGGAGCAGACAAGAGAAGGTGTTGTTTTGACTTGCCAATTTTGGGCTCTAGTCCTCAGCAGAATGGAAATCCAGGGGACTGACTTCCAAGAACATGCCGCCTAGGCCTGGGAAGGGCCACTGTACTGCAAGCTGACTGACTTGCCAGAGCTGAGGGTGGCTCGTGCCAGATTCCTTAAGCCTCCCAGGTGGCCTGCTGAGGGCACAGGGCATGGGACTGAGGGACTACAGCAGCTTGAGTGACAGGTGATACCTTGCCAGGTGGGCTGCCTCAGCCACAGTTCAGCTGGGCTGTGTGTTCCGTACCTCTTTGCTGAAGGGATCCTTCACAACGTCACAATTATTGTGACACCGGGCGGGGGGGGTGTAGAGAGGGGGAAATGAATCCTTCTTGTCCTTGCCATTTCACACATTGTGGGGGTAAAGATGGAGAAACTGCCACAGGAGATGTTTGGATTAGTACAGACTAATTCTGAATGTATGATAAAAAGGATGGTTTCAAGGCTTCTTTTGGACATGGAATGTCCTCTCTTTGTGTGAATTCCAAACATGGCATCTCCCATTTAACTTGCTAGCAAAGGTGAGTTACTTATTGCAGCTTGAGATTGATAGAAAAATGGTCAAGGAATAGCTATTTACTTTGAACGGGTTCAAATAATAGAACCATAGAATCATAGAATAGTAAGAACATAAGAACATAAGAAGAGCCTGCTGGATCAGGCCAGTGGCCCATCTAGTCCAGCATCCTGTTCTCACAGTGGCCAACCAGGTGCCTGGGGGAAGCCCGCAAGCAGGACCCGAGTGCAAGAACACTCTCCCCTCCTGAGGCTTCCGGCAACTGGTTTTCAGAAGCATGCTGCCTCTGACTAGGGTGGCACAGCACAGCCATCACGGCTAGTAGCCATTGATAGCCCTGTCCTCCATGAATTTGTCTAATCTTCTTTTAAAGCCGTCCAAGCTGGTGGTGGTAGTAGAGTTGGAAGGGGCCTACAAGGCCATTGAGACCACCCCCTTGCTCAGTGCAGGAATCCAAATCCAAGCATACCCAACAGGTGGCTGTCCAGCTGCCTTTTGAAGGCCTCTGGTGTTGGAGAGCCCACCACCTCCCTAGGTCATTGGGTCCATTGTTGTATCAGAAATGACTCTTTATGGTACTGATTGCTCTATCAGCTCAGGGAGAGACCCCTGCAGGGTTGATTTTTGTTCCCCTAAAAGTAACAAGTGTAGTTATCCTCTTCTGTTAAAGCCTCTGGTCAAAGCAGGAATCACGTAGAGAGGGCAGGGCCAGCTCTTTCCAAGTTTGCACCCCCACTTATTTAGGCAGAGTTGCACATCATTGCTGTGTAAGGGAAAGTGCAGGATCTGCTCTGTGTTGGCAGAACCACACTGGCACTCGGTGTGTGCAGTCTCTCTGTTTTTGCTCTGAGTTCATGAAGCCCAAGGGAATCAGGTTCTGCCATTAGTTGGAATAGGAACTGGCAGTACACAGTGCTGATTGGCTGGCTCCTGTGACATCATGATGCCTACCCCTCCCCTTCCTGGGAGCAGTTTTGCAGTTTAAATATGTTGACTGTTTCTTAAATAAGGACCCAAATGATATTTTAAGTATGTAGTCATGTAAGCAGTGCTTGAAAGAAACAGTCGGGGGAGCTTCCTGGCCTGACGTCTGTTCTCTGTTCAGAGACTTAGAAAGTGAGTTGACTTTCTTCAGGCAGAGGGGTCCTGTCATGGCTCTGTGAACAAGTGGAGCTGAAGAGCAGGAGGAGAGCCTGGCTTGCGGGATCAGGCCAGTGGCCCATTGAGGCCAGCAACCTGTTCACAGTGGCCAGCCAGATGCCCATTATGGGAAGCCCACCTTTCCAGAGGGCAGCTCAAAGGAAACGTGCAGAGAGCTGGCAGGGGGCTCTTGCCAGCCGTGTCCCCAGCCAGAGCTCAGATTGTGAGGTTTGTGCAGTCAGTCCAGTGTTTCTTTCTGCTTCCAGGGGGCAGGCAGCCCAGTTCAGACATTGCTCCAGTGGCCAGTGGTGTGATGTGGCTTGCAACCTTCCAGGCAATGGTTCCTCTGAGGCAGCTGAGCAGGGAGGGTTGTGTTTGGCTTGAGACGCGGCAATCCTCTCAGCAGCTAGGCATGTTTAAAACAGCAATCCCAGAATATGACCTGAAGGCAAATGAGGCCACTGCCTTGCTGCAGCTGGGTCTGGTCAGTGGCTGCTTGGGAACCACCACACATAACGCCACCTTGGCTTCTGTGGTGGAGGAAAAGGAGGATATAAATGTGATAAAATCAGTAAGAAACTGTTTTGATCCATCTTCACAACAGTTCTTGTATATTTAAGAACTTTCTACCCTGCCTTTCCGGTTAAAGAAGCCCTTAAGACACTTTACAAAAATGATGCATGCAAAAGACCAACTCTTAAAAATAAGAGTTGCCATCATCATTGCTGATCAAATCTTCTGCCAAGTCCTGTGAAGGCTGCAGCCAAAGCAGTTTTTTCCCAGGATGGACCCTCACTGCCTTAGGTCGAACCTTTTTATCATGGTTGAGTCAGTGAGCCTGGTGATGGCTAGGAGGTGAACTGCAGGAGTGGGACCAGGCGGTGCCTCAGCTCCAGGATCTTGTGTGCTCTTGCTTGCTGTGAAAAACATTAACATTCTTCAGCTAAGAAAACGAGATCCTGTGCCAAGAAAGATTGGATTCTGTGACCTTTATAAATTATGCAGATGGAGTTGATATGCATGATACCAGTTTTGTGTAATTCTGCATTTGAACTTTTCCCCCCTTATAAATAATCTATTCTGGCTCTGGTAGTCAACAGGATGAAGTCCCCTTGCTCCCAAATGCCAGGAGTATTGTTCAGTCCTCCTCCCTCCCCTGGCTTTCTAGATGTCAGCAGGCATTACTCACATAGGCATAATTTCTTGGCCATGAGAGCTAGGAACTTGCTTTAAGAGAGCTAGAGTGAGAGAGCAAGTAAGAGAAAGAGTTGTTATTTTGGGAAAACTAAAATTTCTCTCTAATAGCACTTTCATCTGCAAGTTGCTGCAGACCCCTCCCCCCCCCCCGCTGCAGAAAATTCAGGTAGACAACCTAGAGGGAGGGCGAGGGAAGATCTCTGTGCCAGGCTGCAGCAGAGACATCTAAGCTGGAGTAGAACTGTCCTTTCAAGCCCCAAGTCGAGCCTTTGCAGCTAGTGGTTGGATTAGAGGTGTGGGAAGTCCACATAGGGAGGAGCCAAGGCATGCTTGTGGAGCCTGTGGGTCTCCTGACTCCTGCCATGAGTTTGGCTGAGCCTGAGAGGCCCCACAGCAGACAAAGACTGCGCCGGATGCTGGGGTGCTGCTGCGCCCTTGGAGGGGTCAGGAAGTGTGGGCAGCCAAGGTGGCTGTAGAGAGCTGGGGAAACGTTTATTGGAACCCAGGAACACCATCCTGAGCCACCACACAGTGATAAGGATTGATTGACATGCCAGGCATATGACTGATTCTTTTTTTTTACTTACACTGTTTTGATTCAGTTATTGTATTTATTGCCCTTTTATTGTTCTGATTCATGTATTGTACTTACTGTATTTTGACTGGATATTTTCTTTCTGTAATGAAGTGCTGTTTTTATTTGTTCATGTTTTAGTATTGTTGTGAGCCGCTTTGTGCTCAGCTTGGCATACAAATATTTAATCAGAATCAAATCAAATCACTTTTCACCCTTGTGCCAGGGGTTGGGGGGAGACCTCTCTGCCTGCCTGCAGCAAGCTCTGAGCAGCTCTCTTCCCAGTGGTGCTGCTCGCAAGGCAGTCTGTATCCGAGTTGCTTTGTAGGCTGCAGAGACAGAGCAGGAGCCCTTAACTCTGCAGGAGCGGCTGGTGGATCCCAGGAGAGTGCAAGCGTGGGCTGCTGCTGCTGCATGCAGGCCGGCAGTACTAGGCTTAGAGGGGCTGTGTTTGCCATCCTGCTGCTCCGTTTGGGTTTATTCTGAAGTAAATCCACTGAGCTCAATTGGACTCCCTTCCTGGTGTGTCTGCTTATGATTGCAGCCGTCGGCTAAGAGGCTAAATGAGCAAGTTCCAGTGACATCTGGGTGAGGCAGATTCCTGGCCTCAGTGATGAGCACAAGAACCTGTGCCTAGTGGAGCAAAACAGCTTTTCATGGGGGCCCAAGCAATAAACTGCAGTCAGAGGGTGAAGAAGTGAGTTCAAATCTCAGGACAGCCTCCTCCCGTTCTTGGCAAGAGTGCTGCAAGGATGCATTGCTGGGCAAAGGGAAGATTGTCAGGCCATTGCAAATTAAATGCTGCGAGAAGCTCTCGGCTCACCTGTCATTTCCAGTTGCAGTTTTCATGGGCTGTAGGAGCTGCTGCCTTTGAGGTCCAGCCCATCCTGGCCTGGGCAGGCTGTTCCCATTTCCCATCTTCCTGTCTGCCTACTTGCCATCTGTCAGGCACTGGTTGTCTGCATGGGGGAGGGCCCCCCAGAGCTCAGTGGCAGAGCAGATGCTTTGTATGCAGAAGATTGCCGGTTCAGTCCCCAGCAACATCTCCAGTTGAAGGAGAAAGGACCAGGGAGGGAGGGAGTGATGGGCAATACCACTTGTGCCTTGAAACCCTGCCTGAGAGATGCTGCCTGTCAGAACAGCCAATTCTAAGCGGATGGACAAAGAATGTGACACGGCATAAGGCCCCGTCTGGTGTTCCTATCTTGATAACTGTTTTCATATATATAGATATATAAATAAAAATAAGTTTCTAGCCCTCATGAGTGTGGATTCCTGCTGAAATCTCAGAAGCCAGGAGTGGGGAAATGAATTAAGTGTGTAAAGTAAGTGTGTGTATGTGACACACACACACACACACAGATGTAGCCAGTGTCCTTCCCCATAACTAAGAGGACTAGAATAAATTATGCAAAGTTGGCTCAATTTGCATAATGGGCATAGGCCACTTGATCCAGAGCTTCTGCCCAAGCAGGCAGCTCATGTTTCTGTCTCGGGCCATATTGAGGTTGGTCGCACCCAAACAAGCTGTGTTGAGCAAGCATAATGCACTACTTCACCAGGACTGATTGGAATAAAAATCCAGCCTGTACAGAGTGGCAGCCCTCACATGCTGAAGTTGGTCTGCTGGAAATGGCCTTCTCTTTGCCAGGGGGCAGCAGCTGTGATCTGAATGAGCTTGGCAGAAAAGCTGCTGTTCAGTTGGCTGCTGATCTCGTGTAATGAAACGGGCACCTTCAAAACACAGATGTGAAAGCAGCGTGCTTCCTTCCGTAGCATCTTCTGTTGCTGCTCCCGCTCCCACCACTCGCTGGCCAGGGTCTTGCAAAATGCTTCACCAAACTCTGTAAGAGAACCCCTGAAGCCTGCAGGAAGTCCTGCTTCCCTGTTGTTGGAGATGCGTCCTCCGTGGTCCCATAAATCCAGACACCCCTTGCCAAATCTGGTCTCTCTTCCCCTCCCATTCATGGAGGGGGGGCAGCTGGGGCTCCAGTCCTTGTGCTTCCCAGAGGACCCTTTACTTGAACTCTGGAATGGAGTTCTTCTTTTACTTCGTTTTTGAACAAGTGAAGCAGATTGGACAATGCTGTGAGTGGCATCTTTGCAGCATGCGTAATGAGCTGAGGCTTTCTGTGCTGGGGAGCAGGATGTTCCTTGAATCTCACGAGTGGTCATTTGTGGCAATCTGCTGAAGGTGGGAAGAGCAAAGCCTCACCAGGGGATGACCTCATACCTGAGTACCAGCCAATGGCCAGAGAGTTGGTGGACCTCCCCTCCTTACTGCTGTGTGAATATTCTGGAATGCAGGTGGAGGAGGGGCCCTGTGCAGACCCCCTCATTGTGCTCCAGAGGTCGTGGATGGGGGTAGGTAAGGCACAGCAGAGGAGGGAGCAGGTGGGTGAAGCTGGCGACTGGGAGCTGGGCACAGCTGGCGGCGTCCATGGGCTGCCATTGTATGATTGCTGTTGCTCAGACAGATTTCTTTAATTATTATTCATATTTACAACTTGTCCTTCAAATACATTATCAGGGCAGCTAATAAGAAGACATTAAAAACATCATCAAATAATTAATACACTAAAATAAGCTTGAAACATAGCAGCTCTATAAAAGCAGCTTCTGAATAAAACAGATCAATGGATGCAAAAAAAGAAAAAGAAAAGAAGCCTGGGAAATAAAAAGCCCTTTGCTTGGCATTGTAAAACATCACCAAATGGGTGAAAGGCAGGCCTCTCTGGGAAAGGCATACTGGAGCTGGCATAGTTGGCACACTCACTGCTGTCCTGTTTTGTCTCCCCATCTTTGACTCGCTGGGCCTGGTGAAGCCACAAATGTCAGGGCAGTCCCCTCCCCTGAGCAGCCTCTACCATGCAGGCCATGCAGCCTGCGGCCAGCCTTTCCCCACAGAGTACATTAGCCACCCTAACAGGACCACTGTCCGTCCCGGCAGTTTGTCAACTACTGGACTTGAAGGGTTCAGTCCCTGGCAACTCGGTAGTTGAATGTGATCTCTCATTAGCTGACAATGATCCCCCTTTCCCCGTCATTAAGTCTGATTCTGCACCTGTTCATCGCTATGTTTTAATGTAATCATGCACTTAGCTTCAAAAAACGTCTGCTTTTCAGTGGTACTTCATTGGCTCTTGTTTTATTGCAAGTCAAACATCAAGATTCTGGAACCCAGAAAGCCAGACTCCCTCGGTTGCAGCAGAATTAATGCTGCATTTTCAAAAAAGGATTTCTGGATTTGGCAAAATCTTTCAGATTTCCATTATGAACTGCATGCACCATCTCACCTCACTAAATGTGACAGCCTCTATCGGGCGCACTGTTCTTGCTGCAAAATAGTTGAGGAGGATGCCGGGGGGGGGGGTAGCGATGGCAAGAGTGATAATGTATGCCACTAAAGGCCTTTGGAAAGCATTTTTTGCAGCCAGAGGATGTCTGGCCCTGCTGCTGCATGTAGTGTACATGTTTGTACATGATAGAAGCAGGACCTCTGAGAGGCGTGCTGTGGTGAGTCCTGTATGCTCACACATTTGCTACACCTCTCCCCCTGGGTGCCTCCCAGCACCCTGCAGCTCCTCAACTCCCTGATTGATTTTGCAGCTTGAAAGGCCCCATCTCTCTCTGCTGCCTCCAGGGAAGCCTCCCTTTCAGCCTTTGCCTCCTTTTGCTTGGGCGGGAGAGATTGGTCTGTTTCTGCATTTCTCTGGTCAGGGCAGGGGGCTGGGAAGGAAGGAGGGAGGGAGAGAAGCATGTGCGTCTCCCGGACAAGGAGAACTGCCACATTTTGGAAGTGGGTTCCAGAGCACATCTGGAGCTGCTCATACTTCCTCCCCGCTATCTGTCTCTGTTGCCCAGAGAGCAGGAGGTGTGCCAGGTCGGCCACTTGAATACTCTGGGGTGGAACGGCACTTGTTGGGATTGTGCCCCTTCCTCCTGCCTGGTGGTGGTGGGGGTGAAAGGGCCCTTTCCCAATTGAGGAACAGGAGAGGGCTTGATTTCCCACTGGATTTGCTTCCAGCGAAACCCACAGCTGTCAAGTTTCAATGGCCAGGAGCGATTCTCTCTGTGTCTGGGACGGCTGTGTGGCCAGAGTAGCATAGCAGCAGATTGGAAGATCTTGACATTTTGAGATACAGAGAGAAAACTTTTCAGCTTTCTTCTTGCTTAGGTAGCATTTCCAATTTCAGTCCACGTGTCAAATGAGTGGAGAGTGTCCTTATTAATAACTGGTTAACACTGCAAGTTGATATAAGAGCCCTGCCTGGAGCCTCCGTCAGGCTGCCCCCCCCCATTTCACCTTCTGTCTGTAGCAACCTGTTGCTGCAAGCCTAGAGAAAGAGCTCACAGCTGTCCTTGTAGGGAACAGCCTGACGCTGCCTCTCTGCGCCCTGAGCTTGTCCTCCATAGCCGCCTTGTAGGACAAGGGGCTGGAATGTCTGTCCCACAGAGGAAGGATCCAGTATGGAGAGCTGGACCAGAACCAGCAGAATGAATTTCAAAAGAGATAAATGTGAATTTATGTTTTGGATGGGAATAATCAGATGCTCTTGTACCTTTAAAAGCTGTGTGAAAGGCAGAAATTCAGCAGGTTTGGCCATTTCTAGTATGGAAATACAGTTATGAGGAAAGTTTCACCTGTTGATAATCTGTCTGACCTCTTGTAGAGCCTCCCAAATACTTTTGACCCTCCAGCCTACCAGCAAAAGAGGGCACAAGTTGCATATGAACCAAAGTGTGTGCAAATGTGTGCCCTCTTTTGCAAGTAGAGGGCCCAATCCACAGATAGTATAGTGGGCCTCCCAGAAAATCCTCCCTCCTGGTCACATGTTCTGTCACAATCAAGGGCACAGCAGAGCAAAATAGGGCTGGAATTATGGACTGCAAGAGAATGAAGGTTGCAGCAGGGACTCTCCACGTCTTCTGGGTTTTGATTGGAGATCATCTTCATCAAGGTAAATCAAAGATCCAATAGAGGACTCATCTCCTGTTAGAATGTTGGAAGACCCTATTGTCCCAATGAAAATCTGTGTGTTTTGTGTAAAATGGAGGGCAGATCTGGGCTACAAGCTGGACTGTATTATTATAGTTTATTTTATAATTAATTTTAAAAGTTAGAGTGTCCATACTGACAATATGAACTTCTTTATTTGGATTGTTGTATTCTGTTTTGAAATGAATTGGTGTTAGATTTACTGTAATGATGTATTGATACACGTTTTTTGCTCTTTTGTTGTGAGCCACTGGGCATGTTTATGTGGAAAAGCCGCGTACGAATTGTTGTTGTTGTTGATGATAGCCATAACAACCACAACAACTATAATGGCGGCCAGATAATGTCAGCGGTGTGTTTGTAGTGCTCCTTCTCCCCTAAGCCAACCTAAGATCATGCAGAGCCCTTTTGAATGCCAGCTTCAAAACTTCTTGCCTGCCAGCCTTGGCTCAGGAACCTGGGCAGTAAGGAGTCTCCACCCACATACCCCACACCCAAGCCGCCTTATGCCAAGTCAGACCATTGGTCCATCTAGCTTGGCATTCTCTACCCTGAGTGGCAGCAGCTCTCCAGGCTTTTAGGCAGGGGACACTGCCCAGAGACACTGGGAACTGAACCTGGGACCTTTGACACGCAGCACACACATTTTTTTACCAGGAGCTACAGCCCTTCCCCCATTTCCTAATGCTAGTCAAGGATGAGAGGCTGTTGTGGAATTATGACTTGGCAGCTGTGGTTGGATGTTCCTGGTTCATTTTGTAAGGTTGGAGTTCTTAACTGGCTGCCAGCTGAGTCACTTGAACTGAGTTGCAGAACGGAATGATGAGATGATGGATGCAGCCTTTAATTGTGTATTCATCCCAGTTAGCAGCTGGGCTGCTGTAGGTGTGCTGTAGATGATGAATCAGGCACCAGTGGCGTCTAGAGCTTCCAGAGTGAATTGGCACCAACCTGCAGCAGGGCTGCTGCTTCCAGTGCCTATTTTCCAGGGCTGTTGGGCTGCCATTTCAGCAGATGAAGCTGCTGTGGGGATCATGTCCACTGAGGAGACCACCGTGCAAACATGGTCATGGTGGAAGATGTAGGCCATATTTACATTTCCCTCATGGGAAAAGAGGTCTTGCTGTGTACATTCCTGCTGTGTTTGACATAAAATGGAAAGTTGACATTTCCTAAGAGAAACTCCTTCTGTGAAAAGTGTTCTGTTGCTCACCTCACAGAGTCCTTTCTCGTACTGCCTCGTTATGTTGCTTCCAAGTGACTATGATAGAATGTGATTTCAGCCAAGAAAATATGGTTTCCTTAATTTCAGAAGGGATGGCTGCTTCGGAGCCCACACAGAATTGCTGGACTGACTGGAGAATCGTGACGGTGTTACTTCAAGGACACCTGCTGCAAATGAGCTACTAATGAAAGGATCCAAGAGGCAGTGAACTTGAAGATCGCTTGAAAGTAAGAGCAGAATCTCTTGCCTGTTTTAGCTTGCCAGTCTGTGCTCTTTGTGTTTGGTCACTTCGCATCTGCAGCAGCCAGAAATGTCAGGATATGGAGCTAAAAGCCCCCCCCTACACACATGCCAGATGTGTAGCAGCTGGTTGCCAGCACATAGGTTCCTTCAAGAGCTGTAGCTGAATTAGGTTTGATGGTAGCACACAGCTACCTGTTTTGTGAATTAAGGTGTGATCCCATGCATCAGCAAACCACACTGCAAATGCAAACAAGGAAAAAAGGTCAATGCACCTAAGATGAACACACACACCCCAATCCTGGTTGCTTTTTGTTTTCAAGTTAATCTGCATTTTAAGTTTATATGACTCAATCCACAACAGAGCACCTTCCTTATTTGCCAAAAAGTAATTAGATTGGATATTCTGTGTCTTACAACTCTCCATGCTCACTGCTCAATTCAGTTTTATATTCTGAGTTTCAATTAAGCTATTAACACATTTTATGATTCAGAAAATTGTAGAAAAGAATGCTCGTTTTCTTCCAGCAGGTGAACGGAAAGCATTTTGTATCTGTCCAGGAGGCAGGAAGAGCAAGAATGCCTTTTATGTCCAGCCCAGATGGGCTTCAGCTGACTTCTGTGTGGGCACCTGAGAAGTTAATGTTTTTGTCTGTTGCAATTTAGATTATTTGTAATGGCAAGCAGGTCTACCTAAATGGTGGGCACAGAAGCTTACTTGAAAGGAGCTATGGAAAGTGTTACACTGTGAGGGGAGGGGCTTGTGGTATTTCCTGTGGCCGATTGTGAGGTGGACCAGAAGGTATTGGTTTCCTTCCCCTAACCCTGAGCTAATAAGGTTCCTAGAAACCAACTGGGAAGCCAATGATTGTAGGGCTCATCTGTGGGCTGCAGCCCTGGTAGTTGGCAGGCGTGGTCAGATGTTGTAAAAATGCAGTCACCGCTGCTGCTGTATAACCATTGGATTATACTAAGGGTCTGTGGTTTCAGCTACATGCTTAGGAGTGAAATCCTGGGGTGCTCCTTTCACCTTCTCATGCTCTTGTCCCACATACAGGCACATCAGAAGTCAGTGCTTTTTAATATAGTTCTGGTCGCCTCACCTCAAAAAGGATATTGTAGAGCTGGAAAAAGGTTCAGAAAAGGGCAACCAAAATGATCAAGGGGATGGAGCGACTCCCCTGTGAGGAAAGGTTGCAGCATTTGGGGCTTTTTAGTTTAGAGAAAAGGTGTGGAGGGTGGGACATTAAAGAGGTGTATAAGATTAAGTGTGGCATGGAGAAAATGGATAGAGAAAAGTTTTCTTCCCTCTCTCATAACCCTGGAACTTGTGGACATTCAGTGAAAGTGAATGTTGGAAGATTCAGCATAGATAAAAGAAAGTCCTTCTTCATGCAGCGCATAGTTAAGCTATGGAACTCACTCCCAGAGCAGGCAGAGATGGCCACCAACTGGATGGCTTTGAAAGAGGATCAGACAAATTCATGGAGGAAAAGGCTTTCAGTGACCTACTAGCCTTGATGGCTATGCGCTGCCCCAGTCGGAGGCAGTGTGCTTCTGAATACCAGTTGCTAGAAACCGCAGGAAGGAAGAGTGCTCTTGTGCTCAGGTCCTGCTTTTGGGCTTCCCATATGGGCAACTGGTCGGCCACTAGGAGAATAGGAGGGTGGACTAGATGGGTCCCCTTTGGCCTGATCCAGCAGGCTCTTCTTATGTTCTTACTCCTTTGCTCTGTTTCTTCTTTGAGGTGTCACCAAATGGCTGACGTAAGAACATAACTCTCCTGCCAGTTCACCTGCACAATCCCACCTCACCACTGTCCTTCTCCTCCCCCTCTCCAGGCAGGTAGGTTGCAATGAATGGCAGTATTGGGAGGGTGGTTCTGCCGCTCTGCCCCGCCACACAAGCCACCAACAATGCCAAGACAAGCCTTGTGTGGAGTCTTGAGCATTGTGGACATCACAATGTGATGGCTTTGTGCCTCTCTCTCTCTCTCTCTCTCTCTCTCTCTCTCTCTCTGTGTGTGTATGCATGTAAGAGAATAGAATCTAGGAGGCCTCTGGATTTCAGCCTCTGAGGAATACCTTGGCCTTGGACCTCATGCTTCATGCTTAAAAGTGTAGATTGTTGTGCAATGTGGCCAGCCATATATGCTGTTTTGCGCACAGCCTCTCCTGCTCAGCCACTTTGCAGCTTCTGGTCAATGTCTGGTGAGGCACTTCTGGCAAAGCCAATGGGTTTGATGATAGTGGTTATTTATTCAGTGCCTGTCATTAAGTGCTGTACAAAAGTGCTGTTTAAAAGTAAGAGCTCCCCATACAGCAGCTGTGCCCATCACCCATGGAGGCTCCTCTTTTGCTCTGTGCCAGAGAGGCTGACTCTTCAGCACATGTTATGCTAAGCCCTGGTTGAAGAAACATGCAAGCTGAAGCTACCAAGGGGTCCAGAGAAGTATCCTGTGAAATACATCCTAGTTACAGGCACAGGAAATGTTGCATTTAATGTAGCTATGTTTCAGATGGCATTTTGCAAGGTGTTCATGCTCAGTTTTGCACACTGCATATATCATGTCACTGCAGTATTCTGCACCACACCTACGAGCACACTGAAGAGACAATATTAACCTAAGAGTCATAGAATCATAGAGTTGGGAGGGGCCTATAAGGCCATCGAATCCAACCCCCTGCTCAAGGCAGGAATCCAAGTTAAAGAATACCGGGCAGGTGGCTGTAATCAGGCCACAGTGCTAAAGTGTATGGTGCTCCCTGCTAGACCAGGGTTAAAATTCACTCATTTGGACCCTGAGCCTGAAGGGACTCCCACACTTCATATTGCAGCAGTTGATGCTGCCGCCTTGTGTTTGCACCAGAGATTCCTCTCAAGGGTCATCAAGAGTCAAATGGGAAGTAGAATCTCCGAGGGCTTTGTGGACCTAGAGCTTAATTCCTCTGAACTTCCATATCTGTGGGGGCCAAGGGGTATAATGCCTACCTTGCCTCCTTGGCTCTGTAGCCTTCTAACTTTCACCCTGTCTTTGGGTGTGTGTGTGGAGGTGTTGTTGCAGGCAACTGAGCAAGCAGCCAGTGGAGATGCCTGTGGACAGTGGGCTGAGAATGTATTTGGAGGGGGGACTGTGATGCCCCTGCAAATGTCGTATTTATGTAGTACTTACGTTGTACTTATGTAAATGTAGTAATTATGGTAAGTGTCGGTTTTGTAGGGTAAATGTGGTAGGTAAAGTGAGTGAGAGGGAGGAGTACATGTGTTGGAATGTTGAGGGATGCGACAGTGGACTGGATGAGAACTAATAAACTGAGGCTCAGTCCAGACAAGACTGAGATGCTGTTAGTGGGTGGTTCGTCTAACTGGATGGTGGATGTCCAACCTGTCCTGGATGGAGTTGTACTCCCCCTGAAGGAGCAGGTTCATAGCTTGGGGGTTCTTCTAGAACCATTTCTGTCACTTGAGGCTCAGGTAGCCTCAGTGGCACAGAGTGCCTTCTACCAACTCTGGTTGGTGGCCCAGCCACACCCCTACCTGGACAGGGGTAACCATTTTGTCTGGAAAATGAGCACATCTAGTGCTGAGAGCTGCACTTTTCCTGTTTATTTTGATAGGTATGTGCTGCTCTTCATGGTGGAAAGAAGAAGCAGCATGTTTTTTTCCTCATCCTCAAGCCCTTAAGTAAGAAAGTTCTGCTACCTTCCTCATGCAAAAGGGAGTCTCTAGCACTCAGGACATGAGATTGCAGTGAAATGGAAGGATTATATATTTTTTAGGCTCCAATTAGCACTGAAATATTAAATGGCTATCAGATACCCAGGCTAAATTAATTGGCATCAGATGCTTAAAGGAATAGATTGAGTTAGATGCTCCTATTTATACACTGCTAATAGATCATTATTCTGGAGTCAGGAGATGCCAACATAACTGCCTATAAGTAGCTACTGAGAATTTAAATAATCCAGGAGAAGGTTGCTGGTGCAAGTGGTGAAGGCCTCTGTTGGCAGCCAAAGATGATGGTGAAGATGGACCGTGAGGGAGGCAAGCAGGGGAGGTGTCAGGTTGTGTTGCTGCTGCTGAGTGGCTTGTGTGGTTTATGATCGTGCATGCGAGCTGCTGACTCCTTTCTTTAGATGAAAGCACATGCCACATCAAGGTCTTGTCTCACCTTCACAGGACTTCACAGATGTTAACCAGAAACATATGGTTCTGTGTCAGGTGCACATGGTACCCAAAATAAGCTCAGGTGCCTTAATCTGGGATCTGTCCTGAGCAGGCACCATTCATGTACTTTGTCTGTTTAGGTTAATTTGGGGCAATTAACACACAATGCATGTGTGTGTGTGGAGCTTTTCAATCAATATAAACTGAATGTGGACATAAAAACGTGCTTGCTAATAGTGGTAATTTTGACCTCTTAGACTGCAATCTAATATCTGTCTACTCAGAAGTAAGCTCCATTGAGTTCAATGGGACTTACTCCCAAGTAAATGTGTATTGGATTGCAGCCTTAGTCTCGTTCTGGCCATCATAAATGGTAACTGCATTGTGAACTTTCTTTCTTTCTTTCTTTCTTTCTTTCTTTCTTTCTTTCTTTCTTTCTTTCTTTCTTTCTTTCTTTCTTTCTTTCTTTCTTTCTTTCTCGCCCTTCCTCCCAAAGGAGCCCAGGTTGGCAAACAGTGAAACATAAGAGCAGTACAATTTAAAATCAAATCAAATCTATTTAAAACATGTAAAAACAAGTAAAAGCCACCTAAAACATTTATAAAATGTTTTAAAACAATCACACACAACAGGTTTAAAAACATGTTCAAAAGCAATTCCAGCACAGCCACAGCCTGGTATAATGTATCAACTTTAAAAGTTTGTTGAAAGAGGAAGGTCTTCAATAGGTGGCAAAAAGATGGCTCTTGTCTAATATTTAAGGGGAGGGAGTTCCACAGGGTAGGTGCTGCCACACTAAAGGTCTGCTTCCTATGTTGCACGGAACGGACCTCCTGATGAGATGGTATCTGCAGGAGGCCCTCACCTGCAGAGCGCAGGGATCAACTGGGTATATAAGGGATAAGACGGCCTTTCAGGTATCCTGGTCCCAAGCTGTATAGGGCTTTGCACACCAGTCTAGTCCCACTCCCTGCTTTGGTGCAGGGAAGCCAACCAGATGACCCAAAGGGAATGTCAAAAGCAGGAGCAGCAATTCTCCCCATCTGCAATTCCCAGCAGCAACTGCTATTATTCAGAGGCAGCCTGCTTTGGATACTAGAGACAGCACATAGCCATCATGGCTAGTAGCCTTGATAGCCTTATCCTGTGATTCATTGGCTTTATCCTGGCTTGTTCTTGCTGTTCAGGTTTAAGACAGCTCCTTAAGGCAGCTAATGGAAATGGACTGCTTTCAAGTTGATCCCGACCTATGGCAACCCTACGAATAGGGTTTTCGTGGTAAGCGGTATTCAGAGTGGGTTTACCATTGACTTCCTCTGAGGCTGAGAAGCAGTGACTGGCCCAAGGTCACCCAGTGAGCTTCGTGGCTGTGTGGGGATTCGAACCCTGGTCTCCCAGGTCCTAGTCCAACACCTTAACCACTACACCACACTGGCTCTCTAAGGCAGCTAAGAGGCTGCCATTCTTGTCTGTGCAACTCAACACAAGCTACAAAACAAGAGTAATTGGTTCTCATAAATATTCTTTTTTTTCTGAGTGTGCCGTCTCTTGCAGTATCTACTGTGCTTGCTGGCAGCCTGCATACATTATGCACTTTAATAATCCCAATTTCAAACAGTACAAACACTAATATCTGTAGGCTGATTGATAGTTTCATACTTTGGCTTCCCACGCAGGAGTGGATGAGTGTTGAGAGAGTGTTGATGTGTTCAGGAGAGGACCTCCCAGCTTCCTGCTGACAAGTTCTTCTGTCATTTTCCATGCAGGTCTGTGGTTGTTTTTCTTCTCCCGCTTCTTGTTTTGTGCTCCTAATAGATCTTTTTTGCACACAAGGCAAAAACCGCATGAGGGGTAAGCCTAACTCTGATTTTATTTTTTGCAGAAGAATCAGAATAGTAGAGTTGGAAGGGGCCTATAAGGCTATCAGGTTCAACCCCCTCCTCAATGCAGGAATCCAAATCAAAGCATTCCTGACAGATGGCTGTCCAGCTGCCTCTTGAAGGCCTCCAGTGTCTGGGAGCCCACTACCTCTCTAGGTAATTGGTTTCATTGTCGTATGACTCTAACAGTTAGGAAGTTTTTCCTGATGTCCAGTCGAAATCTGGCCTCCTGCAACTTGAGCCCATTATTTTGTGTCCTGCACTCTGGGATGATCGAGAAGAGATCCCGGCCCTCCTCTGTGTGACCACCTTTCATGTACTTGAAGAGTGCTATCATATTTCCCCTCAGTTTTCTTTTCTCCAGGCTAAACATGCCCATTTCTTTCAGTCTCTTCTCATAGGACTTTGTTTCCAGTCCCCTGATCATCCTTGTTGTCCTTCTCTGAACTTGTTCCAGTTTGCCTGCATCCTTCTTGAAGTGCGGAGACCAGAACTGGACACAGTATTCAAGATGAGGCCTAACCAGTGCTGAATAGAGGGGAACTAATACTTCACGTGATTTGGAAACTATACTTCTGTTAATGCAGCCTAATATAGCATTTGCCTTTTTTACAGCCACATTGCACTGTTGGCTCATATTCAGCAACAATTCCAAGATCCTTCTCACATGTTGTTTTGTTGAGCCAAGTATCCCCCATCTTATAACTATGCATTTGGTTTCTTTTTGCAATAAAAGTATATATTTTACACAAAAAGTGTGTACAAAATGTGTACACTTTAAATGTGGTCTTTTTGTGCATTCTTTCAAAAATAACTTCACAAGAAGGGATGGAAATGAGACCTACAATTATGCGCCAGCTGAGACTGAAATGGGACAAAATTAGCTGCTCTCTATTTGGCACTGGTTAGGCCTCATCTTGAGTACTGCATCCCGTTTTGGACACTGCACTTTAAGAAGGATGCAGACAAACTGGAATGGGTTCAGAGGAGGGCAGTGAAGATGATCAAAGGACTGGAAGCAACGCCCTCTGAGGAGAGACTGAAAGAACTGGGCATGTTTAGCCTGGAGAAGAGAAGACTGAGGGGAGATATGATAGCACTCTTCAAGTACTTGAAAGGTTGCCACACAGAGGAGGGCCAGGATCTCTTCTCAATAGTCCCAGAGCACAGAACATGGAATAATGGGCTCAAGGTGCCAGCTCACTGCCCAGTCATAGCTATGCTAAAATCCTGGGTGCCTAAATTGATTTTTGTGCAGCAGCAGCAGCAGCAATTGCTAGTTCTCCACCAGTAAGAAAGGTTTAAAGAATGCCAAGAATTTCCTTTTCTAGGATCCTATAGGCATGCAATGGGTGTTTTATGCTGGCCTTCTATTTGTCTAATTGACTAGATTTCCCCCCTTAAATGTCAGCCATTACCGTGACTTCATTCATTTCTAAAAATACTAAAAGGTGGGAGCAGGGTAGTTTCTCAGTAAACAATGAGGAGAGTAGTGCCTGCATGTTTTGCCTCTTGTCTTGGCTTCTGCAAATGCTAGGAACTTACCCTTAAAAAAAAAAAGACAGCTGAGAATCTGGGGGTTGTGATGGGAAGAAACACAAAGCTGTCTGGGGATGGAGGAAGCGCAGGCAGAAGCAGCCACCAGCATAGATGATGTCTCTTCTCTGCTGCTTTCTGGTGATGCTGCTTTGGTGCCATTAATGCCACCTGGCGGTGAAGTGGCAAACCTTCCTGCATGCCTCAAAATCCCTTGTAGACATTGTTCCTACTGCCACCCAATGTACCAGAAAGAACCCGCAAACAACGTAGTTTCATATATGGGGGAAATCATTATTTTACCATAAATATGCTCGTTTCAAGTGCTGATGTTGGTAAATACTAAGGGTGTGCATTGACTCTGTGGGGGCATGAATAACAAAGGGAAACCACTCATTTTGGCAGTTCTTTCCCTCTCCCAAGTTGAAACATGATGTTAATAAACATCCCAGAAATCAGATCAGGGCCCCCACGAAGCCTCAAGTTGTTATGTGGTTTCTCTATTTTCTATATCGTATAGCTTTGTGTTTTCCTATATCCCCCATATATGAAATGGAGTTTGTAGGCTGCCCAGATTGTTGTGGAGCATTGAAGAGTTCTGGGTTATTTTGGGATTATTGTTCAAGCACAGCAGCAGAGGCTTTTTCAGAAAAAGTTAAAAGCTTCACTATTTTTTTTAAAAAACCCACATTGCTGTGCTTTGACAAAACATAAAATGCAGTGTCTCCCAGAACCCCACAGGCAACAGTTCTAAAGCCTGTCAGAGGACACAAGCCACCCCCAGAAAGGAGAGGCACGGTGAAGCTGGTAAATATTTGTTAAGAAAACATTATTTGTTGTTATGTGCCTTCAAGTCGATTATGACTTATGGTGACCCTATGAATCAGCAACCTCCAAGAGCATCTGTCATGAACCACCCTGTTCACATCTTGTAAGTTCGGGTCTGTGGCTTCCTTTATGGAATCAATCCATCTCTTGTTTGGCCTTCCTCTTTTTCTACTCCCTTGTTTTTCCCAGCATTATTGTCTTTTCTAGTGAATCATGTCTTCTCATGATGTGTCCAAAGTATGATAATCTCAGTTTCATAATTTTAGCTTCTAGTGACAGTTCTGGTTTAATTTGTTCTAACACCCAATTATTTGTCTTTTTTGCAGTCCATGGTATGCGCAAAGCTCTCCTCCAACACCTCATTTCAAATGAGTTGATTTTTCTCTTATCCGCCTCTTTCACTGTCCAACTTTCACATCCATACATAGAGATCGGGAGTACCATGGTCTGAATGATCCTGACCTTAGTGTTCATTGATACATCTTTGCATTTAAGGACCTTTTCTAGTTCTCTCATAGATGCCCCCCCCAGTCCTAGCCTTCTTCTGATTTCTTGTCCCCATTTTGGTTAATGACTGTGCCAAGGTATTGATAATCCTTGACAATAAGAAAACATACAAGCAAGGATATGCACCACTTGGCTACCTCTTAATTATTTTAAGATTTAAAAGAGCAAGAGACAAACCCTCATGAGGGAGAATGGAGGAAAGTGATTGCTGTTTCTGTTGACCACTGCAAGAACTGGAGGTCATTGGTGTGATCCAGCAGGCTCTTCTTATGTTCTTGGAAATCCCTTCTGTTTCCCCAGAAAAACTCCTTGACCTATTTCTGTGCACTTTGGTAGGCTCAGTCCTTTCTTGCGGGGCTCATATGCTGATAAATTTCATCTACTTTGGCCAAAAGGAGAAGAAGCTCTATCTGTTTTAGTTTTCCCATTACAGTGAGTGGGGAACACAGAGGTTTGTTTTGAACAGAGCAGCTCAGAATCTGAATTATAGATCAAAGCAGAGAGAGGACAGAGGAACTCAGAAACATATAAGACAAAAGGCAATTCTGGGGTAGGGTTGCCATATTCCAGTTTCACAAATTTGGGTGGGCCAATTTGTATATGATGCAAATTATTTGCTAATTATGCAACTCAAGCTTGTTAATGGTTGCATTATCCAGGTGCTTTGTTTTTGTGCCTAGTAATTGCCACCAAAAACTGAGGGAGGATGTGAGGAATAATTTTCAGCCTTAAAAGCCTAGACTCATCTATCATCTATCATCTATCATCTATCATCTATCATCTATCATCTATCTATCATCTATCATCTATCATCTATCATCTATCATCTATCATCTATCATCTATCATCTATCATCTATCATCTATCATCTATCATCTATCATCTATCATCTATCATCTATCATCTATCATCTATCATCTATCAATCTAATTATTTGATTTATACCCCACCCTTCCGGCAGAAGCCCAGGGTGGCAGTTTCCAACACTATGGAATATTTACTTGTTAAGAGGATTTATATTCTGCCCTTCCACTGTTAAAAACAATTGAAGGCACATAACAGACACACAGAACAAACAGCCAGCTGAGCACCAATTAAAAGCAATATCGTGACCAAGAGGTTGTCTGTACCAACAATTAGGAAATATGAAATGAACAACTTCACAACTTGTAACACAGATGGAAATAAAGATTTCAATATTATCAGTTCAGTCAGTCATCTTATCTAAAGAGAGTAGTGTATGAGCATGTGAGGTGTCTGTCTTACACTGATCTCACATACCAGATCAAGGAGAGGGGAAACGCAGCCTTCTAGGATAAAGGCTGGAACTTGATGGAGACTTAAGTGCTGACATTTCTTTAAAAAAATAAAAAAATAAAAAATGCAGTGAATTCTAGAAACCTGGCAAGCCGTGACAGCATTAGGCAGGGCAGGTGTTCCATTCCTATTGGTCTTAAGGACGGGGAAAGGTTACACCCCCACTGCAATATTACAGTCTGTCTGTGTGTATGTATATATGTACACACATGAACACGCACACCCACACCCTCTTCCACCCCTTGTTGCTGTGTGCCTTCAAGTCGACTACGACTTATGGTGACCCTATGAATCAGTGACCTCCAAGAGCATCTGTCGTGAACCACCCTGTTCAGATCTTGTAAGTTCAGGTCTGTGGCTTCCTTTATGGAATTAATCCATCTCTTGTTTGGCCTTCCTCTTTTTCTACTCCTATTTTCCCCAGCATTATTGTCTTTTCTAGTGAATCTTGTTTTCTCATTATGTGTCCAAATTATGATAACCTCAGTTTCGTCATCTTAGCTTCTAGTGATAGTTCTGGTTTAATTTGTTCTAACACCCAATTATTTGTCTTTTTCGCAGTCCATGGTATGCACAAAGCTCTCCTCCAACACCACATTTCAAATGAGTTGATTTTTCTCTTATCCACCTTTTTCACTGTCCAACTTTCACATCCATACATAGAGATCAGGAATACCATGGTCTGAATGATCCTGACTTTAGTGCTCAGTGATATATCTTTGCATTTGAGGACCTTTTCTAGTTCTCTCATAGCTGCCCTCCCCAGTCCTAGCCTTCTTCTGATTTCTTGACTATTGTCTCCCTTTTGGTTAATGACTGTGTCTCCATCCTTAGGGAGGAAATGAAATAGGGTGATCTTCAGTGGGGAGATGCCTGCCAGTCATTTTGAAAAAGGATATGTATAAAAATACTTTTTAGCCTTTTCTGAATTGCTGAACAGAGGCTCTGCCAGGCAGCAGGGTGACAGAGGGTGCATTCCCACACAACTTTATTTGGGAGTAAGCACCATTTCAGAGGGTTGGGGTGGGGGCAGGGCCGAAAAATGCAAATGTTAATACTGCAGCCTTTTCTACAGAGAGTTTGCTTTTATATCTTGTTTTTGTTCAGGCGAGGGAGCATTTGGTGGACTCATACCCCTTTATTCCATCCTCCATGATGGCCGGCAGACCCTCCCATTGCATTCATCACTTAAGAGACCTACCCTGAGACACAGAGGCAATTGAGATGAAGGCTGCTTCCCCTGCTGACTCAACCAGAAAGTCTATGGATAAGGGATGGAACTGCAACTGTTGATAAAGTGAGCATGTGCAGTTTTGTAAACTGCTGGATTCTACATATGCAGCAGACAGGCAAACTAAAATTCTTGATTTTCCCAGGATAGCTGTGGTGTCCCTCATTGGCTAAGTACAATGGAAGGCAGGAATAGGCTGGTTTCTCACAAAATGGGCAGAAAACAGCTTCCACATTTGCCTTGTATCTCTGGATCCACAAGGGCTAGAGATTAGCTTTTTTTTTAATGAAAGCTGGGAATCCAGGCCACCTCATGGGCTAAGCAGGCACAGGGTAGTATGGCTGGGATCCGCATAAAATCTGGCCTACTGGGCAATATGGCAATCCTATTCTTGGGGCCTCCTTATGCCCTTACTAAATGCATTCTTGAAACAAGCTTATTTTGAGCACATCATAAAAGCGCTCAGCGGCTCTGCTGTTGGCCATGAAGTTTTCCACTGGTCCATTTTGCTTTGGCATTTCTGTAGGGCCGGCATGTGAAACAATGGCTCTGAGGAGGAAGGGTCTCTGGGACTAGATCTCAGTCAGGCCATGAAAGGGTTTCAGCTGCTCTGCCATCTTCTCCACCTTGCAACTCTTTTGCTAGAATTAATTTTAGGGCACTTGTGTGCATCAATTGCTTTGCCATCTGTTTTACATAGCTATGTTACTTTTGCCTTGCTGTGCTTCAGAGAGATTTGTGCTTTTATTTATTCCAAACTGAGAATCCTTAAATTAAAGAGTTGTTTTCCTTTGAACTGGGATTTCTGTGCAAGGATGTGCACCAAGGGCTGTGTGTGCGCATGGGAAGAGGGAGAGCGGGAGCAACCCTCACTTCTTTCAGATAATTCCTTCTCTGCCTCTCTACTTTCTCCACACCATGCATCATTGTGTAAAGCTCTGCATACCTGCTGCCCCCTTTCTTCAGTTGCCTTTTTTCTACGCCCCAGATACTTCAGTTTCCCCTGGCAAGAAAGGTGGACCCACCCCTTTGGTACCATGAGATTTGAGAGCATAGATGACATAGGTGGACCCCATTAAAAACATCAATAAATGCTAATTATAACAATTTACACTGATGTCTAGTTTTTTAACAAAATCTCTTCCACAAAGATACATATTAAAATCTAGATTGAAACAGCACAAACTGAACAAAGTATGAGCCTGTGCAGTATCCTGTCCCAGGTGATGGCCCTGGCTGTATGGTGGTTCTGGTCCAACCGGGGATTCATGGCAGCAGTTCTGGCTCTGGAAAAGCAGAGCAAGGCAATGTACGAAAGGCACGAATTAAGAATTCAGAAAGCACTGTGTGGACCTCAGGCTGTCAACTTGGTAAGAGCGAATGTTGCTTCAACACCAGGCAACTTTGGACTGAGCCTGAAACAAAACTGCAGGTCCATCTTGATGGCTGTGGTGAGATGAGCCTCTTTGTTTAAAGGACCTTAGCCTTCCATAAGAGCTGCAGTGGAGCAGGGGACCCCATGGTTCTTATGGGGTTTTTGGGCTGCAGCATCTTTGGGTCAGAAAGATTCTGGCACAATAGGGTCCTCTTGCACCAGTGCTTTTGGGGTAGTACAAACATCTGGGACTTTCCTCTGCATCCACAGCCTTGTCCAGTGAATGGGAGTGGTGGTGTCATGATACTCAGATCTATAGCAGCCCCCATTAAAAATCTGGCTGCTGTATTCTGCCTTGTTGGAAGTTCCAAAGGTCTTTTCAAAAGTAGATGTTAAGCATGATGTTCCATAGTAGTTCATTCTGGGCATTACCAAGCTATGAATAAGTGTGGCAAGATTATATTTCTGAAAGAGAGGGGGCAGCTGATACACCAAGTGGCAGAAAGGTAATCTGTGCCAGGGATGCCACTTTAGTGCTCATGGGCAATGCTATACCTCCAAGCTGCAGATGTGATATTCCAAGGAGTGGTGCAGCCCTGTTCAGCATAAGCTAAATGTCACCTGCATGGCTTGTTAGGCAGTTGCATGTAACTGAACTTGCTGGGTCAGACCAAGCATCCTGTCTTCCACAGTAGCCAGCTGGATACCTCTGGGAAGCCCATAGGCAGGACATGCGTGGAATGGTCGTCTCCTGCGTTTGTCCCCCAGGCTGTTACAATGCAGAAGCTTCTGGTCCTAGAAGTGGCATAATAGCTATATGTCTAGTAACCATTTATAGCCTTATCCTCTAATCTCCTTTTCTGGCTAAATTGGTGGCCATCACCACAGCATGTGGTAGCGATTTACACAGTTTAACTATATGACGTGTGAAGAATTTCCCACAATACTAGCCCCAGATTCTAGTACTGCAGAATCACAGAGCTGAAAGAGATCTCAGATGTCGTCTAGTCCAAACCCCTGCCAGTGCAGGAAATCTGCAAATGTAGTACCCCAATAGGTGACTATCCAGCCTCTGCTTAAAAAACTCTTAACAATGGAGAGTCCACCCCTTTCCAAAGCAGTCTCTTCCACTGTTGGGCAGCTCATACCATCAAGATATTCTTCCTAATATTTAGTCTGAACCTTTTTTGTTGTAATTTGAACCACTTGGTCCGGGTTGTGTGATCTGGAGCAGCAGAAAACAAATTTGCTTCGTCATCTATGTGACAGCCCTTCAAATAGGTGAAGATGGCCATCGTGTTACTCCTTAATCATCTCTTCTTCAGGCTATTGGGGGAGAGGGAGGGAAATCTCTGTTTTCCACACCATGTATAACTTTATGCATGTCCCCCGCTACTCACTCTTTTTGCAAACTAAGACTCCCCAAACATCGTAAACCTTCCTTGCAGGTTAGTTTCTCTAGTCTAACCCTAATAATTTTTGGTTTCCTTTTCTGCACTTTCTCCAGCTCTATAATATACCTTTTTTAGATATGGCAACCAAACACAGTATGCCAAGTGTGTGTGTGTGTGTGTGGGGGTGTCACACCATTATGTGGCAGTTTTATTTTCAATTCCTTTCTTAATGATCCCTAAATGGAATCCACTTTTTCCATAGCTGCCAGATCAGTGTTTTCATTGAGCTATCCATTATCTCAAGATCTCTTTGCCAGCTTAGGGCCAATCACTACGTTTGTGATATTAGGATTTTTTTTCTCCTGACATGTATCACTTTCTGCTTGTTTGCATTGAACTGCATTTGCCATTGTATCACCCATTCTCTCAGTTTGGAGAGATTCTTTTGAAACCCTTTACAATCCCTCTTTGTTTCAACCAAATTATACAATTTGATAAAATTAGCAAATTTGGCCACCTCACTGCTCACCTCTAACTCCAGATCATTTATGAGCAAGTTAAAAAGCACAGGTCCCAATACCAATCCTTGGTGGACTCTGCTTCCTACATCCCTCTGTGGGGAGACCTGTCCATTTATTCTTACTTTCTGCTTCCTGTTTTTAGCAGTTACTGATCCATTAGAAGAGGGCCTCTCCTCTTGTTCCATGAGTGCTAAGCCTGCTCAGGCGTCTTTGGTGAGGGACTTTGTGAAAAACTTTTTGAAAGTCCAGCAATTCTTTTACTCTGGTGAAGGTAGAAGGAGCCACCAGGAGAAGCAGGGGTGTAACTGCTACAATTTAGGCTACTGATATACATTTTTAAAGCTTTTTAAAAAGAAGTAATTATAAGACACAATTCAGAGGAGTGATTATAATTAGATGCAATTTGTTTCTGCCAGTGACAAGGTTAATAATAAGGGAGCCTAATTGATATAATTAGATTATGAACCTCTGTGATTGCACAGAGTTGGTAAACAGTCAGAACCAGCTTTTTTCTTAAACAGATAGGAAATCTATTTTAATTAAAATAGCATAGCTGCATTTATGAGCTGTCTGTGAGTGTATGCATATATATATCTGAATAGAGTTAGACTAACTGGTTTTTGTATCATCAGTACATTTTTATAATGTGAAGCAAGGGAATTAACCATATTAACCACCCTCCCCAAAATGCACCCACCTGTTGTGCTTCCATAAGAAGTGTTGCGGGATCAGAAGATGCATGTGCGGTTACTGCAAAAACATCATTCAGGCATGGATGACTTGGGGGATGTAGATGTGGGGAAAAAGGACTATGGGGGGCAATGAGGAAATGCAGTGTGTGTGGGCCAGAATGAAGCCGTGGTGGGCCAAGGCTTAAACAATGTAGGGTATACTTTGTGGGGGTGAGGGCTGGTGCTGAAGGCAAAGCCCAACAGTGAGCTTGGGCAGGGAAAGCAAAGGAGGGCACCCCAAAGACTCCCAGGCTGGAAGGGAGGGAATGGAGCTCCCCCCACGGCAAGCATTTGCAAGGGCTCCTTGTGGGCAGGCACCTGTTACTGTGGCTTTCGTCATGGGCCGCCTCCTCATCCCTGTTGCTGCTTATTGTTTTTACTGGGGCTGCCTCTGCTCTTGTACTAAGAAATCATCATCGCCATCATCCTCATCTTCATCATCCATACCAAAGTCTGTACCCAAATTGTACACCACTGTTCACTGAGGGTGGCACTCAACTAAGATTTCCCATCAACACAAGGATTACCACTAGTACAATGGAACTCCCTCCTCTCCTGTCTCCATGTGCACCTCACACCCTCCCCAAATATGCTCTGGAGGGTTGGGGGAACCTCAAAACAGAATCAGGGGCGCTTGGGGGAGGAGAGGAGAAAAGTCCTGTTGTACAGGCAGAAATCCTTGCACTGACAGGACACTGATATAGCATTATGTTAGATGCAACCCAATATTCCACATTTTAAATAAATTGTGTAATGCGGCATTCTGCTTTTTGCTTTTGCAGTTCATGGGAAAGGGACAATGCATAAAGCCCACCTCCCCATCCCCACCTGACCCATGCAGGGCCCTCTGGGAAGACACCTGAGCCCCCCACCTCTGGCTTCAGAAATTTCACCACCCCCTCTTTAGCTGCAGAATGCTGAGCTGGTGCCCAAAGTGAGGAAGAGAGAGAGAGAGAGAGAGAAGTGGGATGGTCCACCGCCCTCCCATCAAGACGCACACTTTAAGGTCTGTGCTAAACGACGCCACTTGTCCAGGATTTTTCTCTGCTTGCACAAAAGCCACACTCTCTCTCTCACACACACACAAAACCCAGGGTTGGCTGAAGTAGCTGTTTTGCAGGAGAAAACAGATGCCCAGGCAAATGCTGTGTCGTATTATTTCTTTTGTTACCTTTTGGTCTGATGTTCTAATGGCCTTAACATGGATCCTTTCCTTCTTCCTGTTCCAGGTGTGCTGTTTACCTTACCATGGAAAGGCTGGTCCTGTCCCTTCTTATTATGAGCACTGCAGTGAAGACCATGATGTGTCCCACGCGCTGCATGTGCCAAAGCTTGTCCCCATCCTTCACCATCCTCTGCACAAAAACTGGGTTGCTCTTTGTTCCTCCGAGCATTGACCGGCGAACAGCAGAGCTCCGGCTGATGGATAACTTCATCACCACGCTCAGACGGAAGGATTTTGCCAACATGACAAGCCTGATTCACTTGACGTTGTCCCGAAACACAATCAGTCAGATTATGCCTTATGCGTTTTTTGATCTTAAAGGCCTTCATGCATTACATCTGGATAGTAATAGACTCACCTATATCAATGAGGATCACTTCAAAGGGTTAATTAATCTTCGTCACTTAATTCTCAGTAACAATCAGTTAAACTATATTTCTCCTGGATCTTTGGATGATTTCATTGACACAATTGAGGATCTGGATCTGTCCTATAATAATCTTGTTAATATACCTTGGGAAACAGTTGGGAGGCTGTCAAACGTCAACACCATCAGCTTGGACCATAACCTCATAGATTTTATCCCTGAAGGAGTCTTCTCAAACCTTCACAAGCTGGCTCGGCTGGACATGACCTCCAACAAACTGAAAAAGATCCCCCCTGACCCTCTGTTCTCCCGCATCCCTGTGTATGCCAAGCCAAAGGGATCCCCCTTGTCCTCTTTGGTGATGAGCTTTGGTGGGAATCCCTTGCACTGTAACTGTGAACTCGTGTGGTTACGACGCCTGACTCGGGAAGATGACCTAGAGACATGTGCCTCCCCTCCAGAGCTGATGGGTAAGTATTTCTGGTCCATTAGGGAGGAGGAGTTTGTCTGTGAGCCTCCCATGATTACTCACAGAACCCCAAAGCAGGTTGTTATGGAAGGACAGGGTGTTTCTTTGAAGTGTAAAGCTGTGGGTGACCCAGAGCCGTATGTCCGCTGGATTTCACCTGGGGGAAAATTAGTCTCCAACTCTTCCCGAACAATTTCTTTTGAGAATGGTACTTTGGATATCTTGGTGACTTCTGCAGAGGAAAAGGGCACATTTACTTGTATAGCATCCAATGCTGCAGGGGAGTCCACTGCGCCAGTTGAACTCTTGGTTAATCCATACCCTCACCTTGCTAACAGCACAAACTGTGATAAGGAAGCTGATCCAGGCCCTTCGGACATTCTTATCTCCTCCAAGTCAAGCTTCCCCAATGAAACCAAATCCCGGCAAGAGAGGAAAGTTGTGGTTGCTGAGCTGAGCTCCTCCTCTGTCCTCATCCAGTGGCCTTCCCAGCACCACATCCCAGGAATCCAGATGTTCCAGATCCAGTACAACAGCTCTGCTGATGACATTCTGGTGTACAGGTAAACATGTGCATTTTACCTTGGCAAATACCAAATTTAAAATAATTGGGGATGGCAGCAGAAAACTGGTCTCTGTGTTGGGAGAGAAGGTAGGAGCCAAGTGCTCCTCTCATGTTTGGGTTGATGTTTCTGCAAAGAAAGGGGTGGGAGGAAGCCTCATGTGCAAAACAAGGAGTATGAAGAATGAGGCGGGTGACCCATCCAAAAGAAAAGGGGGAGGGAGACACCAGTCCCCAGGTGCAGGCAAAAACATCTTTCTTAACCTTAAACTTTGTCTTTCTGAAAGTTATGTTTAAAATGGGATACTTAATTGAGGGCCAAATGAGACATGACTTTTAATTGGGTGAAAGCAATTAATGTGCACTTTTAAAAAATGTAAACAGCTGTTGTGGGGTGCCTGAGCAGGATCAGGGCCATTGGTAGATGGAGAGCACCCCCCCATATTCCTCTATGCCAGCAGGAGTGTCCATCCTAGGCCTAAAAGCATCTTGAGTTCCGAAGAGAGGGAAAAGGAAATGGCCTGTGTACACGTAGCCTCTGAAATGTACGGGGGTCATTTTTTCACAGTGCACATTTGCACATAACAGATTGCAGCACTGTATACATCCCCAACCCAGTCTCCCTCCTCCACAGGCAGGTGCATTTCTGGCAGGAAAGCAACGTCTGCTCCAGTTCTTTAAGATTGTGCAGGAGATGCCGGTTGTTAGGGGAGCTCAAGCCCCTCACATTCCAGCTAACAATTTTGAGTGACACAATATAGATTGAAAAAGAGATACACCCATGGTGGCTAGGAAGGAGTGGAACCGAGAACATGGAAGGTAGGCAAGGACCCTTGGCAAGGACCCTTGGCAAGGACCCTTGGCAAGGACCCTTGGCAAGGACCCTTGGCAAGGACCCTTGGCAAGGCCAGGGCTCACCCACTGTGAGAAGCATGGTTCTGAACTGCCTGGAGGAGATGTCATAATAGTTGATGGACCATCTGGATGTGCATGGCACACTGATCAGCCCCCAAACCAGGAACCAGGGAAGGGAAGCATGGAAGTAGAACTACTCTCCAACTCTTTGCAGGCTGAGCATATAATCCATTCATTTTCATTGGTGATCACTCGTGACTGAGTAAAATTGTCTTCCAAGATAAGGTCTTTAACGGTGGTTCCATAAGTTACTGTGGAGGTCAATCACAGCCTCCCACAGTGAAGACATAGGTTTCCAGATGGAAGACAGTTGTGATGAGGATTTGCTTGACGTGCCTTCTGCTTAGCTCATTTGTCCCTTTCGCCCTGTACTCGTGCTTCTTCGAAGTCCATAGCACCTTTGATAATAGCTGACCTCCAATTGGGATGCTCATGTGCCAAAGCTTCCCAGTTCTCAATGCTCATGTTACATTTTTTTAGAATATCTTTAAGAACATCTTTAAGCCTCTTTTGCTGTCCACCAATATTCTGTTTTCCATCCTTAAGTTGGGAGTAAAGTAGCTGATTTGGAAGACGATAATCAGGCATTTGAACAACATGGCCGGTCCAGCGAAGTTGATGTTGAAGGATCATTGTTTCAACACTGGTGGTCTTTGCTTCTTCCAAAATGCTAACGTTAGTCCGTCTATCTTCCAAAGTAATTGGCAGAATTTTCTAGAGGCAGCATTGGTGGAATCTTTCAAGAAGTTGGGAGTGGCGTTTATAAAGGTTCCATGTTTCACAGGCGTACAGTAAGGTGGGTAGTACAATGGCTTTGTAAATAAGCATTTTGGTCTCCCTGCTAATATCCCGATCCTCAAACACTCTTCACATCATTTGGGAGAATGCGGCACTTGCAGAGCTCAGATGATGTTGAATTTCAGCATCGATGTCAGCTTTTACAGAGAGATGGTTGCCAAGATAGGAAAAGTGATCAACGTTCTCCAGCGTCGCACCATTAAGCTGGACTGATGGTGTTACAGAGGGACTGGTTCGCACTTGCTGATGAAGCACTTTGGTTTTTTTTATATTAAGCAAGAGCCCAAGCTGTCCATGTGCAAAGACATTTAAGATAGTTTGAAGATCTTTCTTTGAATGTGCAGAGACTACGTTATCAGCAGCATATTGAAGTTTTACAACAGAGGTTGTAATTACATTACTTTTTGCTTTCAGCCTACTGAGATTAAAAAGCTTTCCATACCAGTAGGAAGTTTCCCCTCAATAAGGTGTGGAATCATAGCAATGAGAATAGCAAATAAGGTCGGAGCAATGATGCATCCCTGTTTTATGCCTGATCCGACTCTGAAAGCCATTTTTATCCAAAATTGTCACCGTCATGTTCTCATGAAGGAGTTGCAAAATATTCACAAATGTATCAGGGCATCCAGTTTTCAGAAGGATGGTCCAGAGAGCAGTTTGATTCACAGTATCAAAGGCCTTAGTCAGATCAATAAACACCATATATAAAGGTGGATTCTGCTCCCAGGATTTTTCTTGAAGCTGTCATGCAGTGAAGATCATGTCGTCTGTGCCCCTGGAAGGGCGGAGACCATTTTGGGATTTGGGGAGGATATCTTCTGAGATCAGTAGGAGGTGATTTGCGAGGATCCTTGCAAGGATTTTACCTGTGGTAGCAAGAAGAGAGATGCCTCGGTAGTTCCCACAATCTGTTCTATCACCCTTCTTGAAAAAAGTGATTATGGTGTCCCTAAAGTCTTCCAGGATCCAGATCTTTTCAATGAGCTTATGAAGCTGTTGTGTAAGTTCAGGCCCACCTTCTTTAAAGACTTCAGCAGGAATCCCATCAGGTCCACTAGCTTTGTTCTTCTTTATTTGATTAATGGCTTTATTGACTTCATCCAAATTAGAGGATACTGCAAGCTCGTTTCTAGTTTGTTGTGGAATTTGCTAGAAGACCTCACCAGCCACAATACAGTTACGATTAAGGAGGTCGTGGTAATGCTCTTTCCAATACAATGTAATTGACTCTTTATCCTTAAGTTTGGTACCATCTATTGAGCATAAGGGATTTGTACCATAATTTGTTGTCCATAGATGGCCTTTGTGGCATTAAAAAAGCCCAGTATATCATGTGCATTGGCAAAATGCTGGATTTCTTGAGCTTTCTTTGTCCACCAGGCGTTCTTCTCTAGTTCTTCATTGGACCTCAGCCTTTGCACTGGCATAGATTTTTTTCTTAGCATATCCAGGTGTCAGGATGCTGGAGTCAGGAAAGAGGAGAGAGGGCGTCTCAGGAGTGTAGCGACAGGGGGGCAAATGAGAGCATTGCCCCCCAAATGGTAATTCTGCCCCCCAAAAATGAAATTTTCCTTCAGTCCCCACATTTCTAGCATTGCAGTAACTAAAAGCTCAACTGAAGTTTTGTTGAGCTTTAAGAAATACAGTTTAGGCATCTGAAGAGAGGGGCAGGGCGAAGTTACCAAGGGAATGCAAACACAGCAAATACAAGAGTTGCAGGTGTGAATGAAGCGAACACAAGTCTTGATGCGTGGGGAGGGAGTTGGCAAATCTGTTTGCAGTTGGAGGAAGGCAAGGCGGGAAGGACAGTATTGTGATGCACTGTAGAGCATCTTCCCTCCCCTCCCTGTGGCCAATTTAGTGATTTTCCCACTAAAATCAAGCATTTTTAGGTACCTGTCTGGAGTAAAATTTTCCTGTCTAGTGGCTAGTGGGAAATCTAGTGGATGTCAAATATTTTATGGTAGGAATCTGGTGGTTTTTACAAATACTTCAATTTCATCCCCCCCCCCCAAATTATGTATTTCATGAAACTGTCTAGCCAAAATCTAGCCTTTAAAACTTTCTACTTTTGAACATTTTCTACAATGCCAACAAGATGCAAATTATTTCTTAGAGATCTCTCCCCCCCCCAGGTCACATAACGTAGCTTTCAGCAAAACATTTTCCGCTTGCAGGGGCTTGAGGAAAGTGGATGCAGCCTCTTCCTCACAATCCTCTTCATCTCAAATGTGGGACTCTACAGTGGCCATCTGCTGCTGGATTTGATGAACCGAGGCTTGCAGGGCGGAGAAGGAGGTCTTCATTGCAAAGTCATCAAATCCTCCTGCGAGGTCTCAGGGGAAGGAGCAGGCAGATTAGGCGGAAGCCTCAGAGGCGCTGCCATTTTCTTGTTCTCCTTTTGAGGTTATACGCTTTCAAATCGATTACGACTTATGGTGACCATACAAATCTTTTTTTGGATATCTTCATAGGGTTTTCATGGTAAGAGGTATTCAGAGGTGGTTTACCATTGCCTTCCTCTAAGCCTACAGCACGTGGTATTCCCAGGCGGTCTCTCATCCAAGTACTAACCAGGCCTAACCCTGCTTAGCTTCCAAGATCTGTACCAAACTCATCCAAAATTATTTTTATTTATTTGTGTGTTTGTTTATTAAATTTATACCTCACCCTTCCTCCCAGAAGGAGCCCAAATTAGCAGACTAAACCCCACAAGAAGAACTAAGCAGGGCAAGGGGGAAAAGATGAAAAGAAAGAGCTTCCATTGCAGGATGTTTTCAGATGAAAATAAAATGGGCCCAGGAGCTAGCAAAGTCACAACCTGTCAGGGTGGCATCTGAGCAGAAAGTCTGGTCCCAGATGTGTTTAACAACTAATGCCCAGTAGCAAATATCCTCTTTTGCCGCAAGGTGGAGAGGGTGATGGCAAGATGGTGAGCAAGATGGAGAGGTTGATGGCCCAGCTTCAGGTATCAGTGATGGGCTAGATGCAGCTCAATAAATGGAAGCTGAATCCTTAAAAAAAGGTGTTCTGTATGGGGTTGTATTCCTCTAGAAGAAACAAATCCATAGCTTGGAAGTTGTCCTGCATCCAGTGCTGTCACTGAAGTCTTAGGTAGCCGTGGTGGCTAAGAGTGCCTATTTCCAGCTCCAGCTGGTTCTCTGACTAGTATAGTCTCTCTTGAATAGATATGATTTGAACAGTGTACTCCATGCTGTGGTGACCTCCAGACTGCACTATTGCAATGTGTTCTATGTGGTGTTGGCCTTGAAGACAATTTGGAAACTTTACCTGGTCCCAAATGCAGCTGGCAGGTTACTTACTGGCTAGGGTTCCAGCTGGAGCTCGGTGATAGGTTGTTTCCAGGCCCAATTTAAGGTGCTCACATTGATGTTTAAAGCCCTAAATGACTTAGGCCCCAAACATCTGAGAGGCCACCTCCTTTCCTACATACTATCTCCGGAGTTAAGAGCAGCAGAGGGGGGTCTCTTGGTAGTTCCACCACCCCCAGAAGTATGGGGAGTGGAAGCCCGGGCGAGGGCATTCTCAATGGCAGCCCCTAAATTTTTGAACTCCCTCCCCACAGAAGTACATCTTCATTGTACAGCTTCCTTTGTTTGCTGAAAATTTATTTGTTTATTTATTATTTGATTTATATGCCGCCCTTCCTCCCAGCAGGAGCCCAGGGTGGCAAATGCACCTCTTTACCCTGGCCCTTTGATAGTTAACATATTTTGTGGGTCCCACCTCTCTTGCTTTGTTTAATCTATGCCATGCTGCTATTGTTTGGAATTGTTTTACTTGTTTTTAATTGTGTGATTATATTGTAACTCACCTTGGAAACTTACGATGAAGGATGGGTAAGAAATTTCCTGTTTTTTGCCACAGTTCTCATGGGTACAGAGTACCGTCACTGGTTTTATTTTTCCTGGCACCCACAGCACTTTTATCAATGTATTAGTAAAAACACCTCATTTTTAACAACAAAAAAGAACACTGTATATAATCTCATAGCAGTTCACAAGATACAAAAACAAGATAAAATACACTGTTTTACAGTGGTTCTGATCCTATCTCCAGGGTCGCTCTCAGATAATAGCATTGGGTGACTGTCTTTCGGCCTCCTGGCCGTTGTGCTGTGAGGTGCCGCAGGGTACCATCTTGTCTCCCATGCTGTTTAACATCTATATGAAGCTCTTGGGAGCGGTCATCAGGAGCTTTGGGGTGAGGTGTCAGCAGTATACTGATGATACCCAGCTCTATTTCTCCGTAACATCTGAATCAGGAGAGGCCACACAAGCCCTGGACCGCTGCCTAGACTTGGTGATGGGCTGGATGAAGGCCAATAAACTGAGTCTGAATCCTAGCAAGACAGAGGCACTGTGGGTTGGTGGTTCCCGAGTTCGGATAATTGGTCAGTTGCCTGCTTTGGATGGGGTCGTACTCCCTCTGAAAGAGCAGGTCCGTAGTCTGGGGGTGCTCCTGGATCCATCTTTGTCACTAGAGGCCCAGGTGACCTCCGTGGCTAGGAGTGCCTTTTACCAGCTTCTGCTACCGGGCCAAGTTCAAGGTTTTAGTTTTGGTGTACAAAGCCCTATACAGTGCAGGACCAGGATACCTGAAAGGCTGACTTACCCCTTATATACCCAGTCGATCACTGCGCTCTGCAGGTGAGGGCCTCCTGCAGATACCATCTTATCAGGAGGTTTGTTCTGCACAATATAGGAAACGGACCTTTAGTGTGGCGGCACCTACCTTGTGGAATTCCCTCCCCTTAAATATTAGGCGGGCGCCATCTCTGCTATCTTTTTGGCGTCTTTTGAAGATTTTCCTCTTTCAACAAGTCTTTTAAGGTGAGACCTATCCCAGTCTGCATCTGTGTTAGAATTGCTTGTTAATACGTTTTTTTAATAATGTTTTAACCCTTTTTAAAAAGATGTTTTTAAAGCTTTTTTAAAAAAGTTTTAAAAGTTGTTTCGGCGTCTTTTGAAGATTTTCCTCTTTCAACAAGTCTTTTAAGGTGAGACCTATCCCAGTCTGCATCTGTGTTAGAATTGCTTGTTAATACGTTTTTTTAATAATGTTTTAACCCTTTTTAAAAAGATGTTTTTAAAGCTTTTTTTAAAAAGTTTTTAAAGTTGTTTTGTTTTAATGTATTTTAAGGTCTGTTTTTATGATGTTTTAATGTGTTTTAGTGCTTCTATTTGTCATCCTGGGCTCCTGCTGGGAGGAAGGGCGGGATATAAATCAAATAACAAATAAAATAAATAAATATTAAAACATTAAAACCATTATAAATTTTCACCCACTGTACCCATCAATAAAAATTAATCCAAGCTGAGAATTAGTAGCCAGCAAAGGCTACCTGAGTGAACAGGTTGCAATAATAGCTTCCTAATTTTTGGGAAAGATCAGCTGGTGCTTCTCTGGAGTTTAGTCACAGGAAGGCTGAGTCGCACACTTGCTCTTCTTGGGATAGGCCTGTTGGTCTTGAGGGCTGTCAAAATACATTGCTGTGCATGTTGAAGAAGTTTGTTCCATGGCAGAGTTCTGAAGCGTATCTCAATGTTCTCCTGCAGTCCCTAGCCAAATCACCAGCATCTACTGTTTTTGCTGCCGGAGTAGCTGGCCAGCCAACTTCCTTATTTGTTTAGCCATTCACAAGTTCCTGGAAGTAAAGGTGCCTTGATTGTTGTGCTTGTGCTTTGGACTGAAACTGTGTTCCCTTTGCAGGATGATCCCTGCTGCCAGCAAGTCCTTCTTCCTGACGGATCTGGTTGCTGGGCGTGACTATGATCTTTGTGTCCTTGCTGTTTATGAAGATGGTGTGACGTTTCTGACGGCGACCATTGTGGTTGGATGTGTGCAGTTCACCACGGACGAAGAGTACAGGCAGTGCCAGTCCCTCCATGCCCAGTTCCTGGGTGGAACAATGATTATAATCATTGGAGGCATCATTGTGGCATCTGTTCTTGTTTTCATCTTCATTCTTCTGATGAAGTACAAAGTTTACACTAACCATCACAAAAATAAACATGCTAAAGTGAACAATGTTTGTTCTCAGACCAATGGCAGCCAAAGTGGCTCTGTGGCTCGCTCCAGTTCCAAATTGGCGGAGGGGCTACAACAGGAATGCTCAGGACTGCCTATCAGGGGCAAAACTGTGGTAGATCTAGAGTGTGAAAGAGCAACTTCTACAGACATGACCATTTTAAGAAGTGACGGCTTGTCTCAGTAGCCACACTGACCCCAGGTGAATAGCACAAAACAATAACTCATGTGGTTGTATTTTAAGCTTCATTACTATTGTCTATTTTTAAGATCAGATGGTTTAAAAAACTATTTTTTTAATCTGTAAAAGTTCTTGCATTCTTAACTATTTTTGTTGCACTATATTAAATAAAGTGTGTTATTTACAAGGGTTCTTTCTTGTTCTTACATAATATGTTTGCATTCTGTCTGAATCAGTGCTGACAAAACTGCCTTTGGAGCAATTTACTCATTATTAAGTATGAGCCTGATCCTATTCAGAGCAGATATTAGTTCCCTTGAACTCAGTGAGATTTTATCTCAAGCTACTATGTATTGGACTATAGCTGAAGGTGGCATTGTGACACTGTCTGACTTCCCTACTGTAAGTGACTGGTCATGAGTAGTGGTGATGGGAAATATCTTTAGTTGTCTGTCTGCCTGTGTCATCTGAGATTGAGCCTGCTCTTGCATCACCAATTGGAGCCTCTTTCCTTCTCCTTTGCAGCTCACCAGGAGAGAACATGCTCTTGCTAGTAAGAAGTACTTTCTGTGTTGGAGGCCAGGAACCTGCCACCTCATTTGATTTTGATTTGATTTGATTTTAATATTTCTACCCTGCCTTCCGGCCAAAAGGCCCTCAAGGCAGCTTACAAAAGAGCACCAGTATAAAAATACACCAATAAAACGATATCAATAAAACATTAATAATACATAAATAAAACAATAAACAATAAACAAATACATTTCAAAGTTAACACAAACTACCTCCCCCCTCACTTTGGCAAAATAGCTATTATAGGCATTGGGCTACTTTTCAAGGCTAGCCACACTCTCTCAGTCATAGTCCTATCCCCATAGTTCTGGGTGTGGCATGGCCCTCTCAGCCCGCGGAAGCTGGGGCTCCCGCTTACGATGGTGGCGGGATGGCAGTTCTGGCCCTGGAGCCTCCGGTTTGCCTTACGAGGGTCCCAAAGATGGAGTCCGATGGGGGGAGGGAGGGAGAGTGAGAAGCCGCCGGATGCCTTTCCTCTCCACGGCCTTCCTGTATCCATTTTATAGTGAAGCCTGGCTGGTTGAAAGTACACTGTCAGAATTGCATCATGAACCATCTCTGCAACCCCATTAGTTTTTAGGACACCCTTTTAGTTTAGTTTACATGAAATAATTACATCACACTTTATTGCCATTTCTCCATGTTTCTAAGATCACTTGAGTTACAAAGAACAAGAGTGTATTGGCAGTTGGATATGGCCAAATAAATGCCAGCTACAGACAATATTGTCTTGATCCAACTTTACTTGCATTTAGAAGGTATTGGTGCAGGACTAATTGCACGAGTATGGGAATCCACACCCTCTTTACCTGTTGCTTTGACCCAGGAAGCATTTTCACTTGGGAGCACACTCGGACAGATGATTCCTTAGCTTGTTCAATGGGACCAATGGCTTTAACATCCCAGTTTAATGCGGAAAGTATAAATACTCTTTAAAACAATTTCTGTGACCAAAACCCATAGATGAAAAATGTCCAGTTGGAAATGGAAGCACAAGGTATGGAAAGATACTTACTAGACACATATAAGTTGCAGAAGTTTTAATGTGAACATATGTTATTTAGACATTACAACAAATCATGCCCTAGGTTGTTATGCAGAAAGTAACTAGAGCACCAAGAGAGCCTCTTCCTGCAACCTTTGGCCCAGGAATGGGACGGGGCAGGAAGAGAGGCTAGAGAAGGAGGGCTGCAAGAACTTGGGGGCAGAGAAGAGGAATGGGGAGGAGTCTGAATAGCCAATCGGGGCAGGGGCAGAGATGGGGTTGGAATAGGATGGGTGGTGGAGGAGGTGGAAGCCACAAGGAGGAAAGGGACAAGAAGAAACACATGGCCTGGAGCTGCAGACCTGAAAAAGAATGATATTCATATACTGATCTGAGGTAAACACCCAAATGCAGTCAGCTTGTTACACAAAAGTGGTTCTTTGCATCTGGAGGAAGCTCCAAAACACACACCAGATGGGAGACCAAAGTATAAGTCAACACCTTTATTGATTACCAATAGCTTTTGCAAAAGGAGACTAGGTTATTTGGCTCATGCCTGAGAACCAGTCTAAAGCATGATTACACAGTTACAAGTTATATATGCTCTGAAGCCCTCCTAACACAGCCCCTCCCATCTTGTCAGTAACTTTCCAGGTTTCTCCATTGCCTTGCATTGAGCCAACGCCCTGGCTTTGGTTATCAGTGTTTTTCGCTCATCCGTCCTGTCTCTGCTTTCTCCAGTTGACGCAATGCATTCCAACCACTATCTACTTGAATAATATCCCGTTACATGGGTAAGCTGACATTTAAGCATCAAGCACGAAATGAACATTTAGCAACCACAGGCACCTTAGGAATTTTGTTTTTCTGGTTCTATGTTATATCAGGTTAACACATTCTATACTGTATCAAATTAACACGACATACAGTACAATTCCCATACTATATCTGGTTGCACTACAAGCTGAGTAGGCTTCTATAATGTATAGCTTTGGAGAATGAGCAATGCATCAGAGAATTTTACAACGGTTGTAGTTTTATCGTGTGGTGCAGTTGCTCTGAATGATGCACTGTAGGGATCTACAAAGCCAGATGAGGATGGCATTTAAACATTTGCCATGTGGGATACATGCTCTGCCTCTGCTCAGAGGCAGTGTGCTTCTGAACACCAGTTAAGAATGTAACAGCCTGCTGGATGAGGCCAGTGGCCCATCTAGACCAGCTTCCTATTCTCACAGTGGTCAACCAGGTGCCCATGGGAAGCCCACAAGCAAGACCTGAGCACTCTCTCTCTCTCTCCCTCCCCCCCTCTCCTTCCCCCTCCCCCCTCCCTGTGGTGGGAATTATGTAATTATATATGTAATTATTTATGTAATCTGCTGTATCATATAAATATACAGCAGTATAAGGCATAATGGAGAAAGTTATGTAATTTTTTGGAAAAAATAATGGGGGAAAAGGAAGAACTGGGAATCGCGATGACTAGTAGAACACAATTTATAGTGAATAGGAACTCGCAGCCCATATGAAGAATTGAAAAACGGAACGGAATGAGATAGCAACCTCATCCCTCCTGGAACCATTGATAGCCTTTTCCTCCATGAATTTGTCTAATCCTTGTTAAAGCCATCCAAGTTGATGGCTATCAATGCCTCTTGTGGGAATGAATTCCACAGTTTAACTCTACTCTGTGTGAATTTTTATTTATTTCATTTATTTGTTTCATTTATAGACCGCCCATAGCGAGTGGCTCTCTGGGCGGTGTACAAAAAGGTTAAAATACAAAATATCAACAATAAAATCAGACAACAAACAATAAACACAAGCAGCAACAAAATAAAAAATAAAAAATAAAAAATTTAAATTATAACATAAACGCTTAAAATGCCTGGGAGTTCTTTCTTTTGTCTGTCCTAAATCTTCCAGCATTCACCTTCATTGGATGTCTGTGAATTCTAGTGACTACATGGGATGCATGCAATAAGACACAAAATTTCTGCGCAAACCACGTTCCGATACCCGTTCTGGGCTATAATATGCTTTTACGTAAAACAGCCCGAAACAGCAACTTCCCAGCGAGCCAGACCCACCAAATTCACCAGTCCAACAAGATTACATGGGATGCATGCAATAAGACACAAAACTTCCACGCAAACCACATTCCGATACCCGTTCCGGGCTATAATACACTTTTACGTAAAACAGCCCGGAATGGCGACTTCCCAGCAAGCCAGACCCACCAAATTCACCAGTCCAACACAACTACATGGGATGCATGCAATAAGACACAAAACTTCCACGCAAACCACGTACCGATACCCGTTCCGGGCTATAATATGCTTTTACGTAAAACAGCCTGGAACGGCGACTTCCCAGCGAACCAGACCCATCAAATTCACCAGTCCAACACGACTACATGGGATGCATGCAATAAGACACAAAACGTCCATTCAAACCACGTTCCGATACCCGTTCCAGGCTATAATACGCTTTTAAGTAAAACAGCGCAGAATGGCGACTTCCCAGCGAGCCAGACCCACCAAATTCACCAGTACCACACGACTGCATGGGAGGCATGCAATAAGACACAAAACGTTCAGGATAACCACGTTCCAATACCCGTTCCAGGCTCTAATACTCTTTAACATAACACAGCCCGGAACGGTGACTTCCCAGCGAGCCAGACCCACCAAATTCAACAGTCCCACATGACTGCGTGGGTGGCATGCAATAAGACACAAAACGTCCATGCAAACCACATTCCGATACCCGTTCCGGGCTCTAATACTCTTTAACGTAAAACAGCCCGGAACGGTGACTTCCCAGCGAGCCAGACCCACCAAATTCACCAGTCCCACACGACTGCATGGGAGGCACGCAATAAGACAGAAAACGTCCAGGAAAACCACGTTCCGATACCCATTCCAGGCTCTAATACTCTTTAACATAAAACAGCCCGGAACGGCGACTTCCCAGCGAGCCAGACCCACCAAATTCACCAGTCCCACACAACTGCATGGGAGAAACGCAAAAAGGCACAAAACGTCCAGGAAAACCACGTTCCATACCCGTTCCGGGCTCTAATACTCTTTAACGTAAAACAGCACGCAACGGTGATTTCCCAGCGAGCCACACCCACCAAATTCACCAGTCCCACATGACTGCATGGGAGGCACGCAATAAGACACAAAATGTCAATGAAAACCACGTTCCGATACCCGTTCCGGGCTCTAATACTCTCTAACATAAAACAGCCTGGAACGGCGACTTCCCAGCGAGCCACACCCACCAAATTCACCAGTCCCACACGACTGCATGGGAGGCATGCAATAAGGCAAAAAACGTCCACGAAAAGCACGTTCCGATACCCGTTCCAGGCTCTTATACTCTTTAGCGTAAAACAGCCCGGAACGGCGACTTCCCAGCGAGCCAGACCCACCAAATTCACCAGTCCCACACGACTGCACGGGAGGCACGCAATAAGGCACACAACGTACCCGAAAGCCACCTTCCGATACCCGTTCCGGGCTGTAATAGTACTTAACGTAAAACAGCCCAGAACGGCGACTTCCCAGCAAGCCAAACCCACCAAATTCACCAGTCCCACACGACTGCATGGGAGGCACGCAATAAGGCACACAACGTCCCCAAAAACCACGTTCCGATACCCGTTCCGGGCTCTATTACTCTTTAAGGTAAAACAGCCTGGAACGGCAACTTCCCAGCAAGCCAGACCCACCAAATTCACCAGTCCCACACGACTGCAGGGGAGGCACGCAATAAGGCACACAACGTCCCCGAAAACCACGTTCCGATACCCGTTCCGGGCTCTAATACTCTTTAACATAAAACAGCCCGGAACGGCGACTTCCCAGCGAGCCAGACCCACCAAATTCACCAGTCCCACACGACTGCATGGGAGGTACGCAATAAGGCCCCAAACATTCCCGAAAACCACGTTCCGAAATACGTCCGGGCTGTAATACTCTTTAACGTAAAACAGCCCAGAACAGTGACTTCCCAGCGAGCCACACCCACCAAATTCACCAGTCCCACATGACTGCAGGAGAGGCACGCAATAAGGCCCCAAACATCCCCGAAAACCTGGTTCCGATACCCGTTCCGGGCTCTAATACTCTCCAACGTAAAAGAGCCCGGAACGGCAACTTCCTAGCAAGCCAAACCCACCAAATTCACCAGTCCCACACGACTGCATGGGAGGTACACAATAAGGCCCCAAACATTCCTGAAAACCACGTTCCGAAATATGTCCGGGCTGTAATACTCTTTAACTTAAAACAGCCCGGAATGGTGAGTTCCCAGCAAGCCACACCCGCCAAATTTACCAGTCCCAGACGGCTGCAGGGAGGGACGCAATAAGGCCCCAAACGTGCCCGAAAACCACGTTCCGATACCCGTTCCGGTCTCTAATACTCGTTAACGTAAAACAGCCCGGAATGGTGACTTCCCAGCGAACCAGACCTACCAAATTCACCAGTCCCACACGACTGCATGGGAGGCATGCAATAAGGCACAAAACGTCCCCGAAAAATATGTTCCGATACCCATTCTGGGCTCTAATACTTTTTAACATAAAACAGGCCAGAACGGTGACTTCCCAGCGATCCAGACCCACCAAATTCACCAGTCCCACACGACTGCACGGGAGGCACGCAATAAGGCCCCAAACGTCCCCAAAAACCACGTTCCGATACCCGTTCTGGGCTCTAATACTCTTTAACGTAAAACAGTCCGGAATGGCGACTTCCCAGCGATCCAGACCCACCAAATTCACCAGTCCCACACGACTGCAGGGGAGGCACGCAATAAGGACCCAAACATCCACAAAACCCACATTCCGATACACGTTCCGGGCTCTAATACTCTTTAACATAAAACAGCCCGGAACTGCGACTTTCCAGTGAGCCACACCCACCAAATTCACCAGTCCCACACGACTGCAGGAGAGGCATGCAATAAGACACAAAACGTCCCCGAAAACCACGTTCCGATACCCGTTCCGCACTGTAATACTCTCTAACGTAAAACAGCCTGGAACGGCGACTTCCCAGTGAGCCAGACCCACCAAATTCACCAGTCCCACACGACTGCAGGGGAGGTACGCACTAAGGCCCCAAACATTCCCAAAAACCTCGTTCCGAAATACGTCCGAGCTGTAATACTCTTTAATGTAAAACAGCCCGGAACAGTGACTTCCCAGCGAGCCACACCCACCAAATTCACCAGTCCCACACGACTGCAGGAGAGGCATGCAATAAGGCACAAAACATCCCCGAAAACCTGGTTCTGATACCCGTTCCGGGCTCTAATACTCTCCAATGTAAAACAGCCCAGAACGGCGACTTCCCGGTGAGCCAAACCCACCAAATTCACTAGTCCCACACGACTGCATGGGAGGCACGCAATAAGGCCCCAAACATTCCCAAAAACCATGTTCTGAAATACGTCCGGGCTGTAATACTCTTTAACATAAAAGAGGCCAGAACGGTGACTTCCCAGCGATCCAGAGCCACCAAATTCACCAGTCCCACACGACTGCACGGGAGGCACGCAATAAGGCCCCAAACGTCCCCAAAAACCACGTTCCGATACCTGTTCTGGGCTCTAATACTCTTTAACGTAAAACAGTCCGGAATGGCGACTTCCCAGCGATCCAGACCCACCAAATTCACCAGTCCCACACGACTGCAGGGGAGGCACACAATAAGGACCCAAACGTCCCCGAAAACCACATTCCGATACCCGTTCCGCGCTCTAATACTCTTTAACATAAAACAGCCCGGAACTGCGACTTCCCAGCGAGCCACACCCACCAAATTCACCAGTCCCACACGACTGCAGGAGAGGCATGCAATAAGACACAAAATGACCCCGAAAACCACGTTCCGATACCCGTTCCGCGCTCTAATACTCTCTAATGTAAAACAGCCTGGAACGGCGACTTCCCAGTGAGCCAGACCCACCAAATTCAGCAGTCCCACACGACTGCATGGGAGGTATGCAATAAGGCCCCAAACATTCCCGAAAACCACATTCCAAAATACGTCCGAGCTGTAATACTCTTTAACGTAAAACAGCCCGGAACAGTGACTTCCCAGCGAGCCACACCCACCAAATTCACCAGTCCCACACGACTGCAGGAGAGGCATGCAATAAGGCACAAAACGTCCCCGAAAACCTGGTTTCGATACCCGTTCCGGGCTCTAATATGCTCCAATGTAAAACAGCCCGGAACGGCGACTTCCCGGTGAGCCAAACCCACCAAATTCACTAGTCCCACACGACTGCATGGGAGGCACGCAATAAGGCCCCAAACATTCCCAAAAACCATGTTCTGAAATACGTCCGGGCTGTAATACTCTTTAACTTAAAACAGCCCGGAATGGTGACTTCCCAGCGAGCCACACCCACCAAATTCACCAGTCCAAGACGACTGCAGGGAGGCACACAATAAGGCCCCAAACGTGCCCAAAAACTCCATTCCAATACCCGTTCCGGGCTCTATTACTCTTTAACATAAAACAGCCCGGAACGGCGATTTCTGAGCAAGCCAGACCCACCAAATTCACCAGTCCCACACGACTGAATGGGAGGCACGCAATAAGGCACAAAACGTCCCCGAAAACCACGTTCCGATACCCGTTCCAGGCTCTTATACTCTTTAGCGTAAAACAGCCCGGAATGGCGACCTCCCAGCGAGCCAGACCCACCAAATTCACCAGTCCCACACGACTGCATGGGAGGCACGCAATAAGGCACACAATGTCCCTGAAAACCACGTTCCGATACCCGTTCCGGGCTCTAATACATTTTAACTTAAAACAGCCCGGAACGGTGACTTCCCAGCGAGCCAGACCCACCAAATTCACCAGTCCCACAAGACTGCACGGAGGGCATGCAATAAGGCACACAAAGTCCCTGAAAACCGCGTTCCGATACCCGTTCCGGGATCTAATACTCTTTAACATAAAACAGCCCGGAACGGCGACTTCCCAGCGAGCCAGGCCCACCAAATTCACCAGTCCCGCACGACAGAACGCGGGGCACGCCGTAAGGACTCAAACGCCCCCGAAAACCAACTCCTGCTACCTGTTCCAGGCTCTAAGACTCTTCAAAGTAAATCAGCCCGGAACGGTGACTTCCCGGTGAGCGAGGCCCACCAAATTCACCAGTCACACACGACGGAACGCGGGGCACGTTGTAAGGCCCCAACCGCCATCAAATACTACATCCCGCTACCAGTTCCGCGCTCTAATAATCTTCAACGTAAAATAGCCCGGAACAGCGATTTCCCGGCCAGCCAGGCCCACCAAATTCACCAGTCCCGCACAACGGAATGCAGGGCACACCGTAAGGCCACAACCGCCCCCGAAGACGATGTCTCACTACCCGTTCCGGGCTCTAATACACTTCAACGTAAAACAGCCTGGAACGGCAACTGCCCGGTGAGCCAGGCCCATCAAATTCACCAGTCCCACACGACGGAACGCGGAGCACGCCATAAGCCCCCAACCAACCCCGAAAACCACGTCCCGCTACCCGTTCCAGACTCTAATAATCTTCAAGGTAAAACAGCCCGGAACAGCGATTTCCCGGCCAGCCAGGCCCACCAAATTCACGAATCCCACACTACGCAACGCGGGGCACACCGTAAGGCCCCAACCACCCCTGAAAACCACGTCCCGCTACCCGTTACTGGCTCTAATACTCTACAACGTAAAACAGGCCGAAACAGTGACTTCCCGGTGAGCCAGGCCCACCAAATTCACCAGTCCCATACGACGGAACGCGAGGCAAGCCGAAAGGCCCCAACCACCCCCGAAAACCACATCCCGCTACCCATTCCAGGATCTAATACTCTTCAATGTAAAACAGCCCGGAACGGCGACTTCCCGGTGAGCCAGGCCCACCAAATTCACCAGTCCCACACGACGGAATGCGGGGCACGCCGTAAGGAGCTAACCGTCCCCGAAAACCACGTCCCGCTACACGTTCCGTGCTCAAATACACTTCAACGTAAAACAGACTGGAATGGCGACTTCCTGGCTAGCCAGGCCCACCAAATTCACCAGTCCAACACGACAGAATGCGGGGCACTCTGTAAGGGCCCAACTGCCCCCCAAAACCACCTCTCGCTACCCGTTCCGGGATCTAATACTCTTCAATGTAAAACAGCCCAGAACGGCGACTCCCCGGTGAGTCAGGCCCACCAAATTCACCAGTCCAACACAACGGAACACGGGGCACGCCGTAAGGCCCAAACCGCCCCCAAAAACCACATCCCGCTACCCATTCCGGGATCTAATACTCTTCAATGTAAAACAGCCCGGAACGGCGACTTCCCGGTGAGCCAGGCCCACCAAATTCACCAGTCCCACACGACAGAACGCGGGGCACGCCGTAAGGCCCCAACCGCCCCCGAAAACGATGTTTCACTACCTGTTCCGGGCTCTAATACTCTTCAACGTAAAACAGCCCAGAACGGCGACTGCCCAGTGAGCCAGGCCCATCAAATTCACCAGTCCCACACGACGGAATGCGGGGCATGCCGTAAGGAGATAACCGTCCCCGAAAACCACGTCCCGCTACACGTTCCGGGCTCAAATACACTACAACATAAAACAGACCGGAACGGCGACTTCCTGGCGAGCCAGGCCCAACAAATTCACCAGTCCAACACGACGGAATGCGAGGCACGCTGTAAGGGCCCAACTGCCCCCCCAAACCACCTCCCGCTACCCGTTCCGGGCTCTAATACTCTTCAATGTAAAACAGCCCGGAATGGCGACTTCCCGGTGAGTCAGGCCCACCAACACAACGGAACACGGGGCACGCCTTAAGGCCCAACCCCCCCCAAAAAACCACGTCCCGCTACATATTCCGGGATCTAATACTCTTCAACATAAAACAACCCGGAATGGTGACTTCCCGGTGAGCCAGGCCCACCAAATTCACCAGTCCCACATGATGGAACGCGGGGCACGCCATAAGGCCCCAACTGCCCCCAAAACCACATCCCGCTACCCATTCCGGGATCTAATACTCTTCAATGTAAAACAGCCCGGAACGGCGACTTCCCGGTGAGCCAGGCCCACCAAATTCACCAGTCCCACACGACGGAACGCGGGGCACGCCGTAAGGCCCCAACCGCCCCCGAAAACGATGTCTCACTACCCGTTCCGGGCTCTAATACTCTTCAACGTAAAACAGCCCGGAACGGCGACTGTCCGTTGAACCAGGCCCATCAAATTCACCAGTCCCACATGATGGAACGCGGGGCACGCCATAAGGCCCCAACTGCCCCCAAAACCACATCCCGCTACCCATTCCGGGATCTAATACTCTTCAACGTAAAACAGCCCGGAACTGTGACTTCCCGGCGAGCCAGGCTCACCAAATTCACCAGTCCCACATGACGGAACTCGGGACACGCTGTAAGTCCCCAACCGCCCCCGAAAACCACGTCCCGCTACCCATTCCGGGCTCTAATACTCTTCAATGTAAAACAGCCCGGAAGACGACTTTCCGGTGAGTCAGGCCCACCAAATTCACCAGTCCAACACAACGGAAAACGGGGCACGCCGTAAGTCCCCAACCGCCCCCGAAAACGATGTCTCACTACCCGTTCCGGGCTCTAATACTCTTCAACGTAAAACAGCCCGGAACGGCGACTGCCCGGTGAACCAGGCCCATCAAATTCACCAGTCCCACATGACGGAACGCGCAGCACGCCGTAAGCCCCCAACCAACCCCGAAAACCATGTCCCGCTACCCGTTCCAGACTCTAATAATCTTCAACGTAAAACAGCCCGGAACAGCGATTTCCCGGCCAGCCAGTGCCACCAAATTCCACACTACGCTACGCGGGGCACACTGTAAGGCCCCAACCACCCCTGAAAACCACGTACCGCTACCCGTTACTGGCTCTAATACTCTATAACGTAAAACAGCCCGAAACGGTGACTTCACGGTGAGCCAGGCCCACCAAATTCACCAGTCCCATACGACGGAACGCGGGGCAAACCGTAAGGCCCCAATCACCCCCGAAAACCACATCCCGCTACCCATTCCGGGATCTAATACTCTTCAATGTAAAACAGCCCGGAACGGCGACTTCCCGGTGAGCCAGGCCCACCAAATTCACCAGTCCAACACGACAGAACGCGGGGTAAGCCGTAAGGCCCCAACCGCCCCTGAAAACCACGTCCCGCTACCCATTCCGGGCTCTAATACTCTTCAAGGTAAAACAGCCCGGAAAGGCGACTTCCCGGTGAGCCAGGCCCACCAAATTCACCAGTCCCACATGACGGAATACGGGGCACGCCGTAAGGAGCTAACCGTCCCCGAAAACCACGTCCCGCTACACGTTCCGGGCTCAAATACACTTCAACGTAAAACAGACCGGAACGGCGACTTCCTGGCAAGCCAGGCCCACCAAATTCACCAGTCCAACACGACAGAATGCGGGGCACGCTGTAAGGCCCCAACCGCCCCCCAAAACCACCTCCCGCTACCCGTTCCAAGCTGTAATACTCTTCAAAGTAAAACAGCCCGGAACGGCGACTTCCCGGTGAGTCAGGCCCACCAAATTCACCAGTCCAACATAACGGAACACGGGGCATGCTGTAAGGCCCAAACCGCCCCCGAAAACCACGTCCCGCTACCTAGTCCGGGCTCTAATACTCTTCAACATAAAACAGCCCGGAATGGTGACTTCCCAGTGAGCCAGGCCCACCAAATTCACAAGTCCCACACGATGGAAAGCGGAGCATGCCATAAGGCCCCAACTGCCCCCAAAAACCACATCCCGCTACCCATTCCGGGATCTAATACTCTTCAATGTAAAACAGGCCGGAACGGCGACTTCCCGGTGAGCCAGGCCCACCAAATTCACCAGTCCCACACGACGGAATGCGGGGCACGCCATAAGGCCCCAACCACCACCAAAAACCACGTCTCGCTATCCGTTCCGGGCTCTTATACTCTTCAACGTAAAACAGCCCGGAACGGCGACTTCCCAGTGAGACAGGCCCATCAAATTCACCAGTCCAACACAACGGAACACGGGGCACACCGTAAGGCCCAAACCGGCCCCAAAAACCACATCCCGCTGCATATTCCGGGCTCTAATACTCTTCAACATAAAACAGCCCGGAATGGTGACTTCCCGGTGAGCCAGGCCCACCAAATTCACCAGTTCCACACGATGGAACGCGGGGCACGCCATAAGGCCCCAACTGACCCAAAAACCACATCCCGCTACCCATTCCGGGATCTAATACTCTTCAATGTAAAACAGCCCGGAACGGCGACTTCACGGTGAGCCAGACCCACCAAATTCACCAGTCCCACACGACGGAATGCGGGGCACGCCGTAAGGCCCCAACCGCCCCCGAAAACGATGTCTCACTACCCGTTCCGGGCTCTAATACTCTTCAACGTAAAACAGCCCGGAACGGCGACTGTCCGTTGATCCAGGCCCATCAAATTCACCAGTCCCACACGACGGAACGCGGAGCATGCCGTAAGCCGCCAACCAACCCCCAAAACCACGTCCCGCTACCCGTTCCAGACTCTAATAATCTTCAACGTAAAACAGCCCGGAACAGTGATTTCCCGGCCAGCCAGGCACACCAAATTCACGAGTCCCACACTACGCAACGCGGGGCACACCGTAAGGCCCCAACCACCCCGGAAATCCACGTCCCGCTACCCGTTACTGGCTCTAATAATCTTCAATGTAAAACAGCCCGGAACGGCGACTTCCCGGTGAGCCAGGCCCACCAAATTCACCAGTCCCACACGACGGAATGTGGGGCACGCCGTAAGGAGCTAACCGTCCCCGAAAACCACGTCCAGCTACACGTTCCGGGCTCAAATACACTTCAACGTAAAACAGACCGGAACGGCAACTTCCTGGTGAGCCAGGCCCACCAAATTCACCAGTACAACACGACGGAATGCGGGGCACGTTGTAAGGCCCCAACCGCCCCCCAAAACCACCTCCCGCTACCCGTTCCAGGCTCTAATACTCTTCAATGTAAAACAGCCCGGAACGTTGACTTCCCGGTGAGTCAGGCCCACCAAATTCAGCAGTCCAACACAACGGAACACGGGGCACGCCGTAAGGCCCAAACCGCCCCCAAAAACCACGTCCCGCTACCTATTCCGGGTTCTAATACTCTTCAACATAAAACAGCCCGGAATGGTGAATTCCCGGTGAGCCAGGCCCACCAAATTCACCAGTCCCACATGACGGAACGCGGGACACGCCGTAAGTCCCCAACCGCCCCCGAAAACCACGTCCCGCTACCCGTTCCGGGCTCTAATACTCTTCAACGTAAAACAGCCCGGAACATCAACTTCCCGGCCAGTCAGTCCCACCAAATTCACCAGTCTCACACGATGGAACGCTGGGCACGCCGTAAGGCCCCAACCACCACCAAAAACCACGTCTCGCTATCCGTTCCGGGCTCTAATACTCTTCAACGTAAAACAGCCCAGAACTGTGACTTCCCGGCGAGCCAGGCTCACCAAATTCACCAGTCTCACACGATGGAACGCGGGGCACGCCGTAAGGCCCCAACCGACACTGAAAACCACATCCCGCTATCCATTCCGGGCTCTAATACTCTTCAATGTAAAACAGCCCGGAACGGTGACTTCCCGGCGAGCCAGGCCCACCAAATTCACCAGTCCCACATGACGGAACTCGAGACACGCTGTAAGTCCCCAACCGCCTCGAAAACCACGTCCCGCTACCCGTTCCGGGCTCTAATACTCTTCAATGTAAAACAGCCCGGAACGGCGACTTTCTGGTGAATCAGGCCCACCAAATTCACCAGTCCAACACAACGGAAAACGGGGCACGCTGTAAGGCCGAAACCGCCCCCCAAAACCACGTCCCGCTACCTATTCCGGGCTCCAATACTCTTCAATGTAAAACAGCCCGGAACTGCGACTTCCCGGTGAGCCAGGCCCACCAAATTCACCAGTCCAACACGATGGAACGCAGGGTAAGCCGTAAGGCCCCAACCGCCCCTGAAAACCACGTCCTGCTACCCGTTCCGGGCTCTAATACTCTTCAAGGTAAAACAGCCCGGAAAGGCGACTTCCCGGTGAGCCAGTCCCACCAAATTCACCAGTCCCACATGACGGAATACGGGGCACGCCATAAGGAGCTAACCGTCCCCGAAAACCACGTCCTCCTACACGTTCCGGGCTCAAATACACTTCAACGTAAAACAGACCGGAACGGCGACTTCCTGGCAAGCCAGGCCCACCAAATTCACCAGTCTCACACGACAGAATGCGGGGCACGCTGTAAGGCCCCAACTGCCCCCCAAAACCACCTCCCGCTACCTGTTCCGGGCTCTAATACTCATCAATGTAAAACAGCCCGGAACGGCGACTTTCCGGCCAGCCATGCCCACCAATTTCACCAGTCCCACACGGCGGAATGCGGGGCACGCCTAAGTCCCCAACCGCCCCTGAAAACCACGTCCCGCTACCCATTCCGGGCTCTAATACTCTTCAACGTAAAACAACTCGGAACGGCGACTTCCCGGCCAGCCAGGCCCACCAAATTCACCAGATCCACATGACAGAATGCGGGGCACGACGTAAGGCCCCAACCGCCCCCCAAAACCACCTCCCGCTACCCGTTCCGGGCTCTAATACTCTTCAATGTAAAACAGCCCGGAACGTTGACTTCCCGGTGAGTCAGGCCCACCAAATTCAGCAGTCCAACACAACGGAACACGGGGCACGCCGTAAGGCCCAAACCGCCCCCAAAAACCACGTCCCGCTACCTATTCCGGGTTCTAATACTCTTCAACATAAAACAGCCCGGAATGGTGAATTCCCGGTGAGCCAGGCCCACCAAATTCACCAGTCCCACATGACGGAACGCGGGACACGCCGTAAGTCCCCAACCGCCATCGAAAACCACGTCCCGCTACCCGTTCCGGGCTCTAATACTCTTCAACGTAAAACAGCCCGGAACATCAACTTCCCGGCCAGTCAGTCCCACCAAATTCACCAGTCTCACACGATGGAACGCTGGGCACGCCGTAAGGCCCCAACCACCACCAAAAACCACGTCTCGCTATCCGTTCCGGGCTCTAATACTCTTCAACGTAAAACAGCCCAGAACTGTGACTTCCCGGCGAGCCAGGCTCACCAAATTCACCAGTCTCACACGATGGAACGCGGGGCACGCCGTAAGGCCCCAACCGACACTGAAAACCACATCCCGCTATCCATTCCGGGCTCTAATACTCTTCAATGTAAAACAGCCCGGAACGGTGACTTCCCGGCGAGCCAGGCCCACCAAATTCACCAGTCCCACATGACGGAACTCGAGACACGCTGTAAGTCCCCAACCGCCTCGAAAACCACGTCCCGCTACCCGTTCCGGGCTCTAATACTCTTCAATGTAAAACAGCCCGGAACGGCGACTTTCTGGTGAATCAGGCCCACCAAATTCACCAGTCCAACACAACGGAAAACGGGGCACGCTGTAAGGCCGAAACCGCCCCCCAAAACCACGTCCCGCTACCTATTCCGGGCTCCAATACTCTTCAATGTAAAACAGCCCGGAACTGCGACTTCCCGGTGAGCCAGGCCCACCAAATTCACCAGTCCAACACGATGGAACGCAGGGTAAGCCGTAAGGCCCCAACCGCCCCTGAAAACCACGTCCTGCTACCCGTTCCGGGCTCTAATACTCTTCAAGGTAAAACAGCCCGGAAAGGCGACTTCCCGGTGAGCCAGTCCCACCAAATTCACCAGTCCCACATGACGGAATACGGGGCACGCCATAAGGAGCTAACCGTCCCCGAAAACCACGTCCTCCTACACGTTCCGGGCTCAAATACACTTCAACGTAAAACAGACCGGAACGGCGACTTCCTGGCAAGCCAGGCCCACCAAATTCACCAGTCTCACACGACAGAATGCGGGGCACGCTGTAAGGCCCCAACTGCCCCCCAAAACCACCTCCCGCTACCTGTTCCGGGCTCTAATACTCATCAATGTAAAACAGCCCGGAACGGCGACTTTCCGGCCAGCCATGCCCACCAATTTCACCAGTCCCACACGGCGGAATGCGGGGCACGCCTAAGTCCCCAACCGCCCCTGAAAACCACGTCCCGCTACCCATTCCGGGCTCTAATACTCTTCAACGTAAAACAACTCGGAACGGCGACTTCCCGGCCAGCCAGGCCCACCAAATTCACCAGATCCACATGACAGAATGCGGGGCACGACGTAAGGCCCCAACCGCCCCCGAAGACCACGTCCCGCTACACGTTCCGGGCTCTAATACTCTTCAACGTAAAACAACCTGGAATGGTGACTTCCCGGTGAGCCAGGCCCACCAAATTCACCAGTTCCACACGATGGAATACGGGGTACGCCGTAAGGCCCCAACCGCTCCAGAAAACCAAATCCCGCTACATGTTCCGGGCTCTAATAGTCTTCAAGGTAAAACAGCCCGGAATGGTGACTTCCCGGTGAGCCAGGCCCACCAAATTCACCAGTCCCACAGGACACATCGCGGGGCACGCTGTAAGGCGCCAAGCGCCCCCGAAAACCACATCCCGCTATCCGTTCCGGGTTCTAATACTCTTCAGCGTAAAACAGCACGGAACGGCGACTTCCCGGCCAGCCAGGCCCACCAAATTCACCAGTCAGACACAACGGTAGGCAAGACACGCCGTAAGGCCCCAACCGCCCCCGAAAACCATGTCCCGCTACCCGTTCCGGGCTCTAATACTCTTCAACATAAAACAGCCTGGAACGGCGACTTCCCAGTGAGACAGGCCCACCAAATTCACCAGTCCCACATGACGGATCGCGGGACACGCCGTAAGTTCCCAACCGCCCCCGAAAACCACGTCCCGCTACCCGTTCCGGGCTCTAATACTCTTCAACGTAAAACAGCCCGGAACGGCGACTTCCCGGACAGTCAGGCCCACCAATTTCACCAGTCACACACGATGGTAGGCGAGACACGCCGTAAGGCCCCAACCGCCCCGAAGATCACGTCCCACTACCCGTTCCAGGCTCTAATACTCTTCAACGTAAAACAGCCCGGAGCAGTGACTTCCCGGTGAGCCAGGCCCACCAAATTCACCAGTTCCACACGATGGAATGCGGGGTACGCTGTAAGGCCCCAACCGCCTCCGAAAACCACGTCCCGCTACACGTTCTGGGCTCTAATACTCTTCAAGGTAAAACAGCCTGCAATGGCGACTTCCCGGTGAGCCAGGCCCACCAAATTCACCAGTCCCACAAGACAGATCACGGGGCACACTGTAAGGCCCCAAGCGCCCCCGAAAACCACATCCTGCTACCTTTTCTGGGCTCTAATACTCTTCAACGTAAAACAGCCCAGAATGGTGACTTCCCGGTGAGCCAGGCCCACCAAATTCACCAGTACCACACGATGGAATACGGGGTACGCCGTAAGAACCAACCGCCCCCGAAAACCATGTTCCACTACCCGTTCCGGGCTCTAATACTCTTCAATGTAAAACAACTCGGAATGGCGACTTCCCGGTCAGGCAGGCCCACCAAATTCACCAGTTCCACACGACAGAATATGGGGCACACCGTAAGGCCCCAACCGCCCCCGAAAACCACGTTCCGCTACCCGTTCCGGGCTCTAATACTCTTCAACGTATAACAACCCGGAACAGTGACATCTCGGTGAGCCAGGCCCACCAAATTCACCAGTTCCACAAGATGGAATGCAGGGTATGCTGTAAGGCCCCAACCGCCCCCGAAAAACACGTCCCGCTACCCGTTCCGGGCTCTAATACTCTTCAAGGTAAAACAGCCCGGAATGGCGATTTTCCGGCCAGCCATGCCCACCAATTTCACCAGTCCCACATGACGGATCGCGGGACGCGCCGTATGTCCCCAACCGCCCCCGAAAACCACGTCCCGCTACCCGTTCCGGGCACTAATACTCTTCAACGTAAAACAAATTAGAACGGCGACTTCCCGGACAGCCAGGCCCACCAAATTCACCAGTTCCACATGACGGAATGTGGGGCACGCCGTAAGGCCCCAACCGCCCCCGAAGACCACGTCCCGCTACCTGTTCCGGGCTCTAATACTCTTCAACGTAAAACAGCCCGGAATGGTGACTTCCCGGTGAGCCAGGCCCACCAAATTCACCAGTACCACACGATGGAATACGGGGTACGCCGTAAGGCCGCAACCGCCCCAGAAAACCACGTCCCGCTACCCGTTCCGGGCTCTAATACTCTTCAACGTAAAACAGCCCGGAACGGCGACTTCCCGGCCAGCCAGGCCCACCAATGTCACCAGTCACATATGACGGAACGCGGGGTACACCGTAAGGCCCCAACCACCCCCAAAAACCACATTCTGCTACCCGTTCTGGGCTCTAATACTCTTCAATGTAAAACAGCCCGGAACAGCGACTTCCCGGCCAGCCAGGCCCACCAAATTCACCAGTCCCACACGACGGTAGGCGAGACACGCTGTAAGGCCCCAACCGCCCCCGAAAACCACGTTCCACTACCTGTTCCGGGCTCTAATACTCTTCAAAGTAAAACAGCCCGGAACGGCGACTTTCCGGCCAGCCAAGCCCACCAATTTCACCAGTCCCACACGGCGGAATGCGGGACACGCCGTAAGGCCCCAACCGCCCCCGAAAACCACGTCCCGCTATCCGTTCCGGGCTCTAATACTCTTCAACGTAAAACAACACGGAACGGTGACTTCCCGGCCAGCCAGGCCCACCAAATTCACCAGATCCACATGACAGAATGAGGGGCACGACGAAAGGCCCCAACCGCCCCCGAAGACCACGTCCCGCTACCCGTTCCGGGCTCTAATACTCTTCAATGTAAAACAGCCCGGAATGGTGACTTCCCGGTGAGCCAGGCACACCAAATTCACCAGTCCCACATGATGGAACGCGGAGCACGCCATAAGGCCCCAACTGCCCCCCAAAACCACATCCCGCTACCCATTCCGGGATCTAATACTCTTCAATGTAAAACAACTCGGAACGGCGACTTCCCGGTGAGCCAGGCCCACCAAATTCACCAGTCCCACACGACGGAACGCGGGGCATGCCATAAGGCCCCAACCACCACCAAAAACCACATCCCGCTACCCGTTTCAGGCTCTAATACTCTTCAACATAAAACAGCCCGGAACGGCGACTTCCCGGCGAGCCAGGCCCACCAAATTCACCAGTCCCACCCGACGGTAGGTGAGACACGCCATAAGGCCCCAACCGCCCCCGAAAACCACGTTCCGCTACCTGTTCCGGGCTCTAATACTCTTCAAAGTAAAACAGCCCGGAACGGCGACTTCCCGGCCAGCCAGGACCAAAAAATTCACCAGTCCCACACGACGGTAGGCGAGACACGCCGTAAGGCCCCAACCGCCCCCAAAAACCACGTCCCGCTACCCGTTCCGGGCTCTAATACTCTTCAACATAAAACAGCCCGGAACGGCGACCTCCCGGCCAGCCAGGCCCACCAATTTCACCAGTCCCACATGACTGAACGCGCTGCACGCCGTAAGGCCCCAACCGCCCCAGAAAAACACATCCCGCTACCCATTCCGGGCTCTAATACTCTTCAACATAAAACAGCCCAGAACCGCGACTTCCTGGTGAGCCAGGCCCATCAAATTCACCAGTCCCACACGACGGAACGCGGAGCACGCCATAAGCCCCCAACCAACCCCGAAAACCACGTCCCGCTACCCGTTCCAGACTCTAATAATCTTCAAGGTAAAACAGCCCGGAACAGCGATTTCCCAGCCAGCCAGGCCCACCAAATTCACGAATCCCACACTACGCAACGCGGGGCACACCGTAAGGCCCCAACCACCCCTGAAAACCACGTCCCGCTACCCGTTACTGGCTCTAATACTCTTCAACGTTAAAACAGGCCGAAACGGTGACTTCACGGTGAGCCAGGCCCAGGAAATTCACCAGTTCCATACGACGGAACGCGAGGCAAGCCGAAAGGCCCCAACCACCCCCGAAAACCACATCCCGCTACCCGTTCCGGGATCTAATACTCTTCAATGTAAAACAGGCCGGAACGGCGACTTCCCGGTGAGCCAGGCCCACCAAATTCACCAGTCCCACACGATGGAGTGCGGGGCACACCGAAAGGAGCTAACTGTCCCCGAAAACCACGTCCCGCTACACGTTCCGTGCTCAAATACACTACAACGTAAAACAGACCGGAACGGCGACTTCCTGGCGAGCCAGGCCCACCAAATTCACCAGTCCAACACGACGGGATGCGGGGCACTCTGTAAGGGACCAACTGCCCCCCAAAACCACCTCTCGCTACCCGTTCCGGGCTCTAATACTCTTCAATGTAAAACAGCCCGGAACGGCGACTTCCCGGTGAGTCAGGCCCACCAAATTCACCAGTCCAACACAACGGAACACGGGGCACGCCGTAAGGCCCAAACCGCCCCCCCGAAACCACATCCCGCTACCCATTCCGGGATCTAATACTCTTCAATGTAAAACAGCCCGGAACGGCGACTTCCCGGTGAGCCAGGCCCACCAAATTCACCAGTCCCACACGACAGAACGCGGGGCACGCCGTAAGGCCCCAACCGCCCCCGAAAACGATGTCTCACTACCTGTTCCGGGCTCTAATACTCTTCAACGTAAAACAGCCCAGAACGGCGACTGCCCAGTGAGCCAGGCCCATCAAATTCACCAGTCCCACACGGCGGAATGCGGGGTACGCCGTAAGGAGCTAACCATCCCCGAAAACCACGTCCCGCTACACGTTCCGGGCTCAAATACACTACAACATAAAACAGACCGGAACGGCGACTTCCTGGCGAGCCAGGCCCACCAAATTCACCAGTCCAACACGACGGAACGCGAGGCACGCTGTAAGGGCCCAACTGCCCCCCCAAACCACCTCCCGCTACCCGTTCCGGGCTCTAATACTCTTCAATGTAAAACAGCCCGGAACGGCGACTTCCCGGTGAGTCAGGCCCACCAACACAACGGAACACGGGGCACGCCTTAAGGCCCAACCCCACCCCAAAAACCACATCACGCTACCCATTCCGGGATCTAATACTCTTCAATGTAAAACAGGCCGGAACGGTGACTTCCCGGTGAGCCAGGCCCACCAAATTCACCAGTCCCACACAACGGAACGCGGGGCACACCGTAAGGCCTCAACCGCCCCCGAAAACTATGGCTCACTACCCGTTCCGGGCTCTAATACTCTTCAACGTAAAACAGCCCGGAACGGCGACTGTCCGTTGAGCCAGGCCCATCAAATTCACGAGTCCCACACGACGGAACGCGGAGCATGCCGTAAGCCGCCAAGCAACCCCCAAAACCATGTCCCGCTACCCGTTCCAGACTCTAATAATCTTCAACGTAAAACAGCCCGGAACAGTGATTTCCCGGCCAGCCAGTCCCACCAAATTCACGAGTCCCACACTACACAACGCGGGGCACACCGTAAGGCCCCAACCACCCCGGAAATCCACGTCCCGCTACCCGTTACTGGCTCTAATAATCTTCAATGTAAAACAGCCCGGAACGGCGACTTCCCGGTGAGCCAGGCCCACCAAATTCACCAGTCCCACACGACGGAATGCGGGGCACGCCGTAAGGCCCCAACCGCCCCCAAAAACCACGTCCCGTTATCCATTCCGGGCTCTAATACTCTTCAATGTAAAACAGCACGGAACGGTGACTTCCCAGCGAGCCAGGCCCACCAAATTCACCAGTCCCACATGACGGAACTCGCGACACACTGTAAGTCCCCAACCGCCCCCGAAAACCAAGTCCCGCTACCCGTTACTGGCTCTAATACTCTTCAATTTAAAACAGCCCAGAACGGCGACTTTCCAGTGAGTCAGGCCCACCAAATTCACCAGTCCAACACAACGGAAAACGGGGCACGCTGTAAGGCCGAAACAGCCCCCAAAAACCACATCCCGCTACCTATTCCGGGCTCTAATACTCTTCAACGTAAAACAGCCCGGAATGGTGACTTCCCGGTGAGCCAGGCCCACCAAATTCACCAGTCCCACACGATGGAACGCGGGGCACGCCATAAGGCCCCAACTCCCCCCGAAAACCACATCCCGCTACCCATTCCGGGCTCTAATACTCTTCAATGTAAAACAGCCCAGAACGGTGACTTCCTGGTGAGCCAGGCCCACCAAATTCACCAGTCACACATGACGGAACGCGGGGCACGCCGTAAGTCCCCAACCGCCCCCGAAAACGATGTCCCGCTACCCGTTCCAGACGCTAATAATCTTCAACGTAAAACAGCCCGGAACAGCGATTTCCCGGCCAGCCAGTCCCACCAAATTCACGAGTCCCACACTACGCTACGCGGGGCACACCATAAGGCCCCAACCACCCCTGAAAACCACGTCCCGCTACCCGTTACTGGCTCTAATACTCTACAACGTAAAACAGCCCGAAACGGTGACTTCACGGTGAGCCAGGCCCACCAAATTCACCATTCCAACACAACGGAAAACGGGGCATGCCGTAAGGCCCAAACCGCCCCCAAAAACCACGTCCCGCTACCTATTCCGGGCTCTAATACTCTTCAACATAAAACAGCCCGGAACGGTGACTTCCCGGTGAGCCAGGCCCACCAAATTCACCAGTCCCACACGATGGAACACGGGGCACGCCATAAGGCCCCAACCACCACCAAAAACCACGTCTCGCTGTCCGTTCCGGGCTCTAATACTCTTCAACGTAAAACAGCCCAGAACCGCGACTTCCCAGTGAGACAGGCCCACAAAATTCACCAGTTCCACACGATGGAATGCGGGGTACGCCGTAAGGCCCCAACCGCCCCCGAAAACCACGTCCCGCTAGGCGTTCCGGGATCTAATACTCTTCAACATAAAACAGCCCGAAACGGTGACTTCCCGGTGAGCCAGGCCCACCAAATTCACCAGTCCCATACGACGGAACGCGGGGCAAGCCATAAGGCCCCAACAACCCCCGAAAACCACATCCCGCTACCCATTCCGGGATCTAATACTCTTCAATGTAAAACAGCCCGGAACGGCGACTTCCCGGAGAGCCAGGCCCACCAAATTCACCAGTCCCACACGACGGAACGCGGGGTACGCCGTAAGGCCCCAACCGCCCCCGAAAATCACGTCCCGCTACCCATTCCGGGCTCTAATACTCTTCAAGGTAAAACAGCCCAGAACGGCGACTTCCCGGTGAGCCAGGCCCACCAAATTCACCAGTCCCACATGACGGAATACGGGGCACGCCGTAAGGAGCTAACCGTCCCCGAAAACCACGTCCCACTACACGTTCCGGGCTCAAATACACTTCAACGTAAAACAGACCGGAACGGTGACTTCCTGGTGAGCCAGGCCCACCAAATTCACCAGTCCAACACGACAGAATGCGGGGCACACTGAAAGGCCCCAACCGCCCCCAAAACCACCTCCCACTACCCATTCCGGGCTGTAATACTCTTCAAAGTAAAACAGCCAGGAACGGCGACTTCCCGGTGAATCAGGCCCACCAAATTCACCAGTCCAACACAACGGAACACGGGGCATGCCGTAAGGCCCAAACCGCCCCCAAAAAGCACGTCCCGCTACCTATTCCGGGCTCTAATACTCTTCAACATAAAACAGCCCGGAATGGTGACTTCCCGGTGAGCCAGGCCCACCAAATTCACAAGTCCCACACGATGGAATGCGGAGCACGCCATAAGGCCCCAACTGCCCCCAAAAACCACATCCCGCTACCCATTCCGGGATCTAATACTATTCAATGTAAAACAGCCCAGAACGGCGAGTTCCCGGTGAGCCAGGCCCACCAAATTCACCAGTCCCACACGACGGAACGTGGGGCATGCCGTAAGGCCCCAACCGCCCCTGAAAACCACGTCCCGCTACCTATTCCGGGCTCTAATACTCTTCAACATAAAACAGCCCGGAACGGTGACTTCCCGGTGAGCCAGGCCCACCAAATTCACCAGTCCCACACGATGGAACACGGGGCACGCCATAAGGCCCCAACCACCACCAAAAACCACGTCTCGCTATCCGTTCCGGGCTCTAATACTCTTCAACGTAAAACAGCCCAGAACTGCGACTTCCCAGTGAGACAGGCCCACAAAATTCACCAGTTCCACACGATGGAATGCGGGGTACGCCGTAAGGCCCCAACCGCCCCCGAAAACCACGTCCCGCTAGGCGTTCCGGGATCTAATACTCTTCAACATAAAACAGCCCGAAACGGTGAATTCCCGGTGAGCCAGGCCCACCAAATTCACCAGTCCCATACGACGGAACGCGGGGCAAGCCGTAAGGCCCCAACAACTAGCGAAAACCACATCCCGCTACCCATTCCGGGATCTAATACTCTTCAATGTAAAACAGCCCGGAACGGCGACTTCCCGGTGAGCCAAGCCCACCAAATTCACCAGTCCCACACGACGGAACGCGGGGTACGCCGTAAGGCCCCAACCGCCCCCGAAAATCACGTCCCGCTACCCATTCCGGGCTCTAATACTCTTCAAGGTAAAACAGCCCGGAACGGCGACTTCCCGGTGAGCCAGGCCCACCAAATTCACCAGTCCCACACGACGGAATACGGGGCACGCCGTAAGGAGCTAACCGTCCCCGAAAACCACGTCCCACTACACGTTCCGGGCTCAAATACACTTCAACGTAAAACAGACCGGAACGGCGACTTCCTGGCGAGCCAGGCCCACCAAATTCTCCAGTCCAACACGACAGAATGCGGGGCACACTGAAAGGCCCCAACCGCCCCCAAAACCACATCCCACTACCCATTCCGGGCTGTAATACTCTTCAAAGTAAAACAGCCCGGAACGGTGACTTCCCGGTGAGTCAGGCCCACCAAATTCACCAGTCCAACACAACGGAACACGGGGCATGCCGTAAGGCCCAAACCGCCCCCAAAAAGCACGTCCCGCTACCTATTCCGGGCTCTAATACTCTTCAACATAAAACAGCCCGGAATGGTGACTTCCCGGTGAGCCAGGCCCACCAAATTCACAAGTCCCACACGATGGAATGCGGAGCACGCCATAAGGCCCCAACTGCCCCCAAAAACCACATCCCGCTACCCATTCCGGGATCTAATACTATTCAATGTAAAACAGCCCAGAACGGCGAGTTCACGGTGAGCCAGGCCCACCAAATTCACCAGTCCCACACGACGGAACGTGGGGCATGCCGTAAGGCCCCAACCGCCCCCGAAAACCACGTCCCACTACCCGTTCCGGGCTCTAATACTCTTCAACGTAAAACAGCCCGGAACGGCAACTTCCCGGCCAGCCAGGCCCATCAAATTCACCGGTCCCACACGACGGTAGGCGAGACACGCCGTAAGTCCCCAACCGCCCCCGAAAACCACGTCCCGCTACCTGTTCCGGGCTCTAATACTCTTCAATGTAAAACAGCCCGGAATGGCGACTTCCCGGCCAGCCATGCCCACCAATTTCACCAGTCCCACACGGCGGAACGCGGGGTACGCCGTAAGGCCCCAACCGCCCCCAAAAACCACGTCCCGCTATCCGTTCCGGGCTCTAATACTCTTCAACCTAAAACAACTTGGAACGGCGACTTCCCGGCCAGCCAAGCCCACCAAATTCACCAGATCCACATGACATAATGCGGGTCATGACGAAAGGCCCCAACCGCCCCCGAAGACCACGTCCCGCTACCCGTTCCGGGCTCTAATACTCTTCAACGTAAAACAGCCCGGAATGGTGACTTCCCGGTGAGCCAGGCCCACCAAATTCACCAGTTCCGCACGATGGAATACGGGGTACGCCGTAAGGCCCCAACCGCTCCAGAAAACCAAATCCTGCTTCACGTTCCGGCTCTAATACTCTTCAAGGTAAAACAGCCCGGAATGGTGACTTCCCGGTGAGCCAGGCCCACCAAATTCACCAGTCCCACACGACACATCGCGGGGCACGCCGTAAGTCCCCAAGCGCAACCCGAAAATCACGTCCCGCTATCCGTTCCGGGCTCTAATACTCTTCATGGTAAAACAGCACGGAACGGCGACTTCCCGGCCAGCCAGACCCACCAATTTCACCAGTCACACAGAACGGTAGGCGAGACACGCCGAAAGGCCCCAACCGCCCCCGAAGACCACGTCCCGCTACCCGTTCCAGGCTCTAATACTCTTCAACATAAAACAGCCAGGAATGGTGACTTCCCGGTGAGCCAGGCCCACCAAATTCACCAGTACCACACGATGGAATACGGGGTACGCCGTAAGGCCGCAACCGCCCCCGAAAACTACGTCCCGCTACCCGTTCCGGGCTCTAATACTCTTCAAGGTAAAACAGCCCGGAACGGCGACTTCCCGGCCAGCCAGGCAAACCAATGTCACCAGTCACACACGATGGAACGCAGGGCACGCTGTAAGGCCCCAACCACCTCCGAAAACCACATTCTGCTACCCGTTCCGGGCTCTAATACTCTTCAACTTAAAACAGCGACTTCCCGGCCAGCCAGGCCCACCAAATTCACCAGTCCCACACGACGGTAGGCGAGACACGCCGTAAGGCCCCAACCGCCCCCGAAAACCACGTTCCGCTACATGTTCCGGGCTCTAATACTCTTCAATGTAAAACAGCCCGGAACGGCGACTTTCCGGCCAGCCATGCCCACCAATTTCACCAGTCCCACACGGCGGAATGCGGGGCACGCCGTAAGGCGCCAACCGCCCCCGAAAACCACGTCCCGCAACCCATTCCGGGCTCTAATACTCTTCAGCGTAAAACAACTCGGAACGGCGACTTCCCGGCCAGCCAGGCCCACCAAATTCACCAGATCCACATGACAGAATGCGGGGCATGACGTAAGGCCCCAACCGCCCCCGAAGACCACGTCCCGCTACCCGTTCCGGGCTCTAATATTCTTCAACGTAAAACAGCCCCGAATGGTGACTTCCCGGTGAGCCAGGCCCACCAAATTCACCAGTCCCACACGACACATCGCGGGGCACGCTGTAAGGCCCCAAGCGCCCCCGAAAACCACATCCCGCTATCCATTCCGGGTTCTAATACTCTTCAACGTAAAACAGCACAGAACGGCGACTTCCCGGCCAGCCAGGCCCACCAAATTCACCAGCCACACACAACGGTAGGCAAGACACGCCGTAAGGCCCCAACCGCCCCCGAAAACCACGTCCCGCTACCCGTTCCGGGCTCAAATACTCTTCAACATAAAACAGCCTGGAACGGCGACTTCCCAGTGAGACAGGCCCACCAAATTCACCAGTCCCACATGACGGATCGCGGGACACGCCATAAGTTCCCAACCACCCCCGAAAACCACGTCCCGCTACCCATTCCGGGCTCTAATACTCTTCAATGTAAAACAGCATGGAACGGCGACTTCCCGGCCAGCCAGGCCCACCAAATTCACCAGTCCCACACGACACATCGTGGGGCACGCTGTAAGGCCCCAAGCGCCCCCGAAAACCACGTCCCGCTATCCGTTCCGGGTTCTAATACTCTTCAACATAAAACAGCACAGAACGGTGACTTCCCGGCCAGCCAGGCCCACCAAATTCACCAGCCACACACAACGGTAGGCAAGACACGCCGTAAGGCCCCAACCGCCCCCGAAAACCACGTCCCGCTACCCGTTCCGGGCTCAAATACTCTTCAACATAAAACAGCCTGGAACGGCGACTTCCCAGTGAGACAGGCCCACCAAATTCACCAGTCCCACATGACGGATCGCGGGACACGCCATAAGTTCCCAACCACCCCCGAAAACCATGTCCCGCTACCCATTCCGGGCTCTAATACTCTTCAACGTAAAACAGCCTGGAACGGCGACTTCCCGGCCAGCCAGGCCCACCAAATTCAGCAGTTCCACACGACAGAATGCGGGGCACGCCGTAAGGCCCCAACCGCCCCCGAAGACCATGTCCCGCTACCCGTTCCGGGCTCTAATACTCTTCAATGTAAAACAGCCCGGAATAGTGACTTCCCAGCCAGCCAGTCCCACCAAATTCACCAGTCTCACACGACGGAATGCCGGGCACGCCATAAGGCCCCAACCGCCCCCGAAAACCACGTACCGCTATCCGTTCCAGGCTCTAATACTCTTCAACATAAAACAGCCCAGAACGGTGACTTCCCGATGAGCCAGGCCCACCAAATTCACCTGTCCCACTTGACACAACACGGTAAACGCCGTAAGGCACCAACCGCCCCCGAAGACCACGTCCCGCTACCCGTTCCGGGCTCTAATACTCTTCAACGTAAAACAGCCCGGAACGGCAACTTCCCGGCCAGCCAGGCCCATAAAATTCACCGGTCCCACACGACGGTAGGCGAGACACGCCGTAAGTCCCCAACCGCCCCCGAAAACCACGTCCTGCTACCTGATCCGGGCTCTAATACTCTTCAATGTAAAACAGCCCGGAATGGCGACTTCCCGGCCAGCCATGCCCACCAATTTCACCAGTCCCACACGGCGGAACGCGGGGCACGCCGTAAGGCCCCAACCGCCCCCGAAAACCACGTCCCGCTATCCGTTCCGGGCTCTAATACTCTTCAACCTAAAACAACTTGGAACGGCGACTTCCCGTCCAGCCAGGCCCACCAAATTCACCAGATCCACATGACATAATGCGGGTCATGACGAAAGGCCCCAACCGCCCCCGAAGACCACGTCCCGCTACCCGTTACGGGCTCTAATACTCTTCAACCTAAAACAACTTGGAACGGCGACTTCCCGTCCAGCCAGGCCCACCAAATTCACCAGATCCACATGACATAATGCGGGTCATGACGAAAGGCCCCAACCGCCCCCGAAGACCACGTCCCGCTACCCGTTACGGGCTCTAATACTCTTCAACGTAAAACAGCCGGGAATGGTGACTTCCCGGTGAGCCAGGCCCACCAAATTCACCAGTTCCGCACGATGGAATACGGGGTACGCCGTAAGGACCCAACCGCTCCAGAAAACCAAATCCCGCTTCACGTTCCGGCTCTAATACTCTTCAAGGTAAAACAGCCCGGAATGGCGACTTCCCGGTGAGCCAGGCCCACCAAATTCACCAGTCCCACACGACACATCGCGGGGCACGCCGTAAGGCCCCAAGCGCAACCCGAAAATCACGTCCCGCTATCCGTTCCGGGCTCTAATACTCTTCATGGTAAAACAGCACGGAACGGCGACTTCCCGGCCAGCCAGACCCACCAATTTCACCAGTCACACAGAACGGTAGGCGAGACACGCCGAAAGGCCCCAACCGCCCCCGAAAACCACGTCCCGCTACCCGTTCCGGGCTCTAATACTCTTCAATGTAAAACAGCCTGGAACGGCGACTTCCCAGTGAGACAGGCCCACCAAATTCACCAGTCCCACATGACGGATCACGGGACACGCCATAAGTTCCCAACCACCGACGAAAACCACGTCCCGCTACCCATTCCGGGCTCTAATACTCTTCAACGTAAAACAGCCTGGAACGGCGACTTCCCGGCCAGCCAGGCCCACCAAATTCAGCAGTTCCACACGACAGAATGCGGGGCACGCCGTAAGGCCCCAACCGCCCCCGAAGACCATGTCCCGCTACCCGTTCCGGGCTCTAATACTCTTCAATGTAAAACAGCCCGGAATAGTGACTTCCCGGCCAGCCAGTCCCACCAAATTCACCAGTCTCACACGACGCAATGCCGGGCACTCCGTAAGGCCCCAACCGCCCCCGAAAACCACGTACCGCTATCCGTTCCAGGCTCCAATACTCTTCAACTTAAAACAGCCCGGAACGGTGACTTCCCGATGAGCCAGGCCCACCAAATTCACCTGTCCCACATGACACAGCGCCGTAAACGCCGTAAGGCCCCAAGCGCCCCCAAAATCCACGTCCCGCTATCCGTTCTGGGCTCTAATACAATTCAACGTAAAACAACTCGGAACGGCGACTTCCCGTCCAGCCAGGCCAACCAAATTCACCAGATCCACATGACAGAATGCGGGGCACGACGAAAGGCCCCAACCGCCCCCGAAGACCACGTCCCGCTACCCGTTCCGGGCTCTAATACTTTTCAACGTAAAATAGCCCGGAATGGTGACTTCCCGGTGAGTCAGGCCCACCAAATTCACCAGTTCCACACGATGGAATAAGGGGTACGCCGTAAGGCCCCAACCGCTCCAGAAAACCAAATCCCGCTACACGTTCCGGGCTCTAATACTCTTCAAGGTAAAACAGCCGGGAATGGCGACTTCCCGGTGAGCAAGGCCCACCAAATTCACCAGTCCCACACGACACATCGCGGGGCACGCCGTAAGGCCCCAAGCACCCCAGAAAACCACGTCCCGCTATCCGTTTCGGGCTCTAATACTCTTCAATGTAAAACAGCACGGAACGGCGACTTCCCGGCCAACCAGGCACACCAATTTCACCAGTCACACAGAACTGTAGGCGAGACACGCCGAAAGGCCCCAACCGCCCCCGAAAACCACGTCCCGCTACCCGTTCCGGGCTCTAATACTCTTCAACGTAAAACAGCCTGGAACGGCGACTTCCCAGTGAGACAGGTCCACCAAATTCACCAGTCCCACATGATGGATCGCGGGACACGCCGTAAGTTCCCAACCGCCCCCGAAAACCACGTCCCGCTACCCGTTCCGGGCACTAATACTCTTCAACGTAAAAGAACTCAGAACGGTGACTTCCCGGCCAGCCAGGCCCACCAAATTCACCAGTTCCACATGACAGAAGGTGGGGCACGCCATAAGGCCCCAACCACCCCCGAAGACCACGTCCCGTTACCCGTTCCGGGCTCTAATACTCTTCAACATAAAACAGCCCGGAATGGTGACTTCCCGGTGAGCCAGGCCCACCAAATTCACCAGTACCACACGATGGAATACGGGGTACGCCGTAAGGCCGCAACCGCCCCGGAAAACCACGTCCCGCTACCCGTTCCGGGCTCTAATACTCTTCAACGTAAAACAGCCCGGAATGGCGACTTCCCGGCCAGCCAGGCCCACCAATGTCACCAGACACACACGACGGAACGCGAGGCACGCCGTAAGGCCCCAACCACCCCCGAAAACCACATTCTGCTACCCGTTCCGGGCTCTAATACTCTTCAAGGTAAAACAGCCCGGAATGGCGACTTCCCGGTGAGCAAGGCCCACCAAATTCACCAGTCCCACACGACACATCGCGGGGCACGCCGTAAGGCCCCAAGCACCCCAGAAAACCACGTCCCGCTATCCGTTCCGGGCTCTAATACTCTTCAATGTAAAACAGCACGGAACGGCGACTTCCCGGCCAACCAGGCACACCAATTTCACCAGTCACACAGAACTGTAGGCGAGACACGCCGAAAGGCCCCAACCGCCCCCGAAAACCACGTCCCGCTACCCGTTCCGGGCTCTAATACTCTTCAACATAAAACAGCCCGGAACAGTGACTTCCCGGTGAGCCAGGCCCACCAAAATCACCAGTCCCACACGACAGATCGCGGGGCACGCCGTAAGGCCCCAACCGCCCCCGAAAACCACGTCCCGCTAACCGTTCCGGGCTCTAATACTCTTCAACGTAAAACAGCCCGGAACGGTGACTTCCTGGCCAGCTAGGCCCACCAATTTCACCATTCACACACGACATCATGGGGCACGCCGTAAGGCCCCAACCGCCCCCGAAAACCACGTCCCGCTACACGTTCCGGGCTCTAATACTCTTCATGGTAAAACAGCATGGAATGGCGACTTCCCGGTGAGCCAGGCCCACCAAATTCACCAGTCCCACACGATGGAATGCGGGGTACGCCGTAAGGCCCCAACCGCCCCCGAAAACCACGTCCCGCTACCCGTTCCGGGCTCTAATACTCTTCAAGGTAAAACAGCCCGGAACGGCGACTTCCCAGTGAGCCAGGCCCACCAAATTCTCCAGGCCCACACGACATTAGGCGAGACATGCCATAAGGCCCCCACAGCCCCCGAAGACCACGTCCCGCTACCCGTTCCGGGCTCTAATACTCTTCAATTTAAAACAGCCCGGAACAGCGACTTCCCGGCCAGCCAGGCCCACCAAATTCACCAGGCCCACACGACGGTAGGCGAGACACGCCATAAGGCCCCAACAGCCCCCGAAGACCACGTCCCGCTACCCGTTCCGAGCTCTAATACTCTTTAACGTAAAACAACTCGGAACGGCGACTTCCTGGTCAGGCAGGCCCACCAAATTCATCAGTTTCGCACGACAGAACGCGGGGCACGCCGTAAGGCCCCAACTGCCCCCGAAAACCACGTTCCGCTACCCGTTCATGGCTCTAATACTCTTCAATGTAAAACAACCCGGAACTGTGACTTCCCGGTGAGCCAGGCCCACCAAATTCACCAGTTCCACACGATGGAATGCGGGGTACGCCGTAAGGCCCCAACCGCCCCCGAAAACCATGTCCCGCTACATGTTCCGGGCTCTAATACTCTTCAAGGTAAAACAGCCCGGAATGGCGACTTCCCGGTGAGCCAGGCCCACCAAATTCACCAGTCCCACATGACGGATCGCGGGGCATGCCGTAAGGCCCCAACCGCCACCGAAAACCACATCCCGCTACCCGTTCCGGGCTCTAATACTCTTCAACGTAGAACAACTCGGAACGGCGACTTCCTGGTGAGCCAGGCTCACCAAATTCATCAGTTTCACACGACAGAACGCGGGGCACGCCGTAAGGCCCCAACTGCCCCCAAAAACCACATCCCGCTACCCGTTCCGGGCTCTAATACTCTTCAATGTAAAACAGCCCGGAATGGCGACTTCCCGGCTAGCCAGGCCCACCAAATTCACCAGTCCCACACGACGGTAGGCGAGACACGCCGTAAGGCCCCAACCGCTTCCGAAAACCACGTCCCGCTACATGTTCCGGGCTCTAATACTCTTCAAGGTAAAACAGCCCGGAATGGCGACTTCCCGGCCAGCCATGCCCACCAATTTCACCAGTCCCACACGGCGGAACGCGGGGCACGCCGTAAGGCCCCAACCGCCCCCGAAAACCACGTCCCGCTATCCGTTCCGGGCTCTAATACTCTTCAACCTAAAACAACTTGGAACGGCGACTTCCCGTCCAGCCAGGCCCACCAAATTCACCAGATCCACATGACATAATGCGGGTCATGACGAAAGGCCCCAACCGCCCCCGAAGACCACGTCCCGCTACCCGTTACGGGCTCTAATACTCTTCAACCTAAAACAACTTGGAACGGCGACTTCCCATCCAGCCAGGCCCACCAAATTCACCAGATCCACATGACATAATGCGGGTCATGACGAAAGGCCCCAACCGCCCCCGAAGACCACGTCCCGCTACCCGTTCCGGGCTCTAATACTCTTCAACGTAAAACAGCCGGGAATGGTGACTTCCCGGTGAGCCAGGCCCACCAAATTCACCAGTTCCGCACGATGGAATACGGGGTACGCCGTAAGGACCCAACCGCTCCAGAAAACCAAATCCCGCTTCACGTTCCGGCTCTAATACTCTTCAAGGTAAAACAGCCCGGAATGGCGACTTCCCGGTGAGCCAGGCCCACCAAATTCACCAGTCCCACACGACACATCGCGGGGCACGCCGTAAGGCCCCAAGCGCAACCCGAAAATCACGTCCCGCTATCCGTTCCGGGCTCTAATACTCTTCATGGTAAAACAGCACGGAACGGCGACTTCCCGGCCAGCCAGACCCACCAATTTCACCAGTCACACAGAACGGTAGGCGAGACACGCCGAAAGGCCCCAACCGCCCCCGAAAACCACGTCCCGCTACCCGTTCCGGGCTCTAATACTCTTCAATGTAAAACAGCCTGGAACGGCGACTTCCCAGTGAGAGAGGCCCACCAAATTCACCAGTCCCACATGACGGATCACGGGACACGCCATAAGTTCCCAACCACCGACGAAAACCACGTCCCGCTACCCATTCCGGGCTCTAATACTCTTCAACGTAAAACAGCCTGGAACGGCGACTTCCCGGCCAGCCAGGCCCACCAAATTCAGCAGTTCCACACGACAGAATGCGGGGCACGCCGTAAGGCCCCAACCGCCCCCGAAGACCATGTCCCGCTACCCGTTCCGGGCTCTAATACTCTTCAATGTAAAACAGCCCGGAATAGTGACTTCCCGGCCAGCCAGTCCCACCAAATTCACCAGTCTCACACGACGCAATGCCGGGCACTCCGTAAGGCCCCAACCGCCCCCGAAAACCACGTACCGCTATCCGTTCCAGGCTCCAATACTCTTCAACTTAAAACAGCCCGGAACGGTGACTTCCCGATGAGCCAGGCCCACCAAATTCACCTGTCCCACATGACACAGCGCCGTAAACGCCGTAAGGCCCCAAGCGCCCCCAAAATCCACGTCCCGCTATCCGTTCTGGGCTCTAATACAATTCAACGTAAAACAACTCGGAACGGCGACTTCCCGTCCAGCCAGGCCAACCAAATTCACCAGATCCACATGACAGAATGCGGGGCACGACGAAAGGCCCCAACCGCCCCCGAAGACCACGTCCCGCTACCCGTTCCGGGCTCTAATACTTTTCAACGTAAAATAGCCCGGAATGGTGACTTCCCGGTGAGTCAGGCCCACCAAATTCACCAGTTCCACACGATGGAATAAGGGGTACGCCGTAAGGCCCCAACCGCTCCAGAAAACCAAATCCCGCTACACGTTCCGGGCTCTAATACTCTTCAAGGTAAAACAGCCGGGAATGGCGACTTCCCGGTGAGCAAGGCCCACCAAATTCACCAGTCCCACACGACACATCGCGGGGCACGCCGTAAGGCCCCAAGCACCCCAGAAAACCACGTCCCGCTATCCGTTTCGGGCTCTAATACTCTTCAATGTAAAACAGCACGGAACGGCGACTTCCCGGCCAACCAGGCACACCAATTTCACCAGTCACACAGAACTGTAGGCGAGACACGCCGAAAGGCCCCAACCGCCCCCGAAAACCACGTCCCGCTACCCGTTCCGGGCTCTAATACTCTTCAACGTAAAACAGCCTGGAACGGCGACTTCCCAGTGAGACAGGTCCACCAAATTCACCAGTCCCACATGATGGATCGCGGGACACGCCGTAAGTTCCCAACCGCCCCCGAAAACCACGTCCCGCTACCCGTTCCGGGCACTAATACTCTTCAACGTAAAAGAACTCAGAACGGTGACTTCCCGGCCAGCCAGGCCCACCAAATTCACCAGTTCCACATGACAGAAGGTGGGGCACGCCATAAGGCCCCAACCACCCCCGAAGACCACGTCCCGTTACCCGTTCCGGGCTCTAATACTCTTCAACATAAAACAGCCCGGAATGGTGACTTCCCGGTGAGCCAGGCCCACCAAATTCACCAGTACCACACGATGGAATACGGGGTACGCCGTAAGGCCGCAACCGCCCCGGAAAACCACGTCCCGCTACCCGTTCCGGGCTCTAATACTCTTCAACGTAAAACAGCCCGGAATGGCGACTTCCCGGCCAGCCAGGCCCACCAATGTCACCAGACACACACGACGGAACGCGAGGCACGCCGTAAGGCCCCAACCACCCCCGAAAACCACATTCTGCTACCCGTTCCGGGCTCTAATACTCTTCAAGGTAAAACAGCCCGGAATGGCGACTTCCCGGTGAGCAAGGCCCACCAAATTCACCAGTCCCACACGACACATCGCGGGGCACGCCGTAAGGCCCCAAGCACCCCAGAAAACCACGTCCCGCTATCCGTTCCGGGCTCTAATACTCTTCAATGTAAAACAGCACGGAACGGCGACTTCCCGGCCAACCAGGCACACCAATTTCACCAGTCACACAGAACTGTAGGCGAGACACGCCGAAAGGCCCCAACCGCCCCCGAAAACCACGTCCCGCTACCCGTTCCGGGCTCTAATACTCTTCAACATAAAACAGCCCGGAACAGTGACTTCCCGGTGAGCCAGGCCCACCAAAATCACCAGTCCCACACGACAGATCGCGGGGCACGCCGTAAGGCCCCAACCGCCCCCGAAAACCACGTCCCGCTAACCGTTCCGGGCTCTAATACTCTTCAACGTAAAACAGCCCGGAACGGTGACTTCCTGGCCAGCTAGGCCCACCAATTTCACCATTCACACACGACATCATGGGGCACGCCGTAAGGCCCCAACCGCCCCCGAAAACCACGTCCCGCTACACGTTCCGGGCTCTAATACTCTTCATGGTAAAACAGCATGGAATGGCGACTTCCCGGTGAGCCAGGCCCACCAAATTCACCAGTCCCACACGATGGAATGCGGGGTACGCCGTAAGGCCCCAACCGCCCCCGAAAACCACGTCCCGCTACCCGTTCCGGGCTCTAATACTCTTCAAGGTAAAACAGCCCGGAACGGCGACTTCCCAGTGAGCCAGGCCCACCAAATTCTCCAGGCCCACACGACATTAGGCGAGACATGCCATAAGGCCCCCACAGCCCCCGAAGACCACGTCCCGCTACCCGTTCCGGGCTCTAATACTCTTCAATTTAAAACAGCCCGGAACAGCGACTTCCCGGCCAGCCAGGCCCACCAAATTCACCAGGCCCACACGACGGTAGGCGAGACACGCCATAAGGCCCCAACAGCCCCCGAAGACCACGTCCCGCTACCCGTTCCGAGCTCTAATACTCTTTAACGTAAAACAACTCGGAACGGCGACTTCCTGGTCAGGCAGGCCCACCAAATTCATCAGTTTCGCACGACAGAACGCGGGGCACGCCGTAAGGCCCCAACTGCCCCCGAAAACCACGTTCCGCTACCCGTTCATGGCTCTAATACTCTTCAATGTAAAACAACCCGGAACTGTGACTTCCCGGTGAGCCAGGCCCACCAAATTCACCAGTTCCACACGATGGAATGCGGGGTACGCCGTAAGGCCCCAACCGCCCCCGAAAACCATGTCCCGCTACATGTTCCGGGCTCTAATACTCTTCAAGGTAAAACAGCCCGGAATGGCGACTTCCCGGTGAGCCAGGCCCACCAAATTCACCAGTCCCACATGACGGATCGCGGGGCATGCCGTAAGGCCCCAACCGCCACCGAAAACCACATCCCGCTACCCGTTCCGGGCTCTAATACTCTTCAACGTAGAACAACTCGGAACGGCGACTTCCTGGTGAGCCAGGCTCACCAAATTCATCAGTTTCACACGACAGAACGCGGGGCACGCCGTAAGGCCCCAACTGCCCCCAAAAACCACATCCCGCTACCCGTTCCGGGCTCTAATACTCTTCAATGTAAAACAGCCCGGAATGGCGACTTCCCGGCTAGCCAGGCCCACCAAATTCACCAGTCCCACACGACGGTAGGCGAGACACGCCGTAAGGCCCCAACCGCTTCCGAAAACCACGTCCCGCTACATGTTCCGGGCTCTAATACTCTTCAAGGTAAAACAGCCCGGAATGGCGACTTCCCGGCCAGCCATGCCCACCAATTTCACCAGTCCCACACGGCGGAACGCGGGGCACGCCGTAAGGCCCCAACCGCCCCCGAAAACCACGTCCCGCTATCCGTTCCGGGCTCTAATACTCTTCAACCTAAAACAACTTGGAACGGCGACTTCCCGTCCAGCCAGGCCCACCAAATTCACCAGATCCACATGACATAATGCGGGTCATGACGAAAGGCCCCAACCGCCCCCGAAGACCACGTCCCGCTACCCGTTACGGGCTCTAATACTCTTCAACCTAAAACAACTTGGAACGGCGACTTCCCGTCCAGCCAGGCCCACCAAATTCACCAGATCCACATGACATAATGCGGGTCATGACGAAAGGCCCCAACCGCCCCCGAAGACCACGTCCCGCTACCCGTTCCGGGCTCTAATACTCTTCAACGTAAAACAGCCGGGAATGGTGACTTCCCGGTGAGCCAGGCCCACCAAATTCACCAGTTCCGCACGATGGAATACGGGGTACGCCGTAAGGACCCAACCGCTCCAGAAAACCAAATCCCGCTTCACGTTCCGGCTCTAATACTCTTCAAGGTAAAACAGCCCGGAATGGCGACTTCCCGGTGAGCCAGGCCCACCAAATTCACCAGTCCCACACGACACATCGCGGGGCACGCCGTAAGGCCCCAAGCGCAACCCGAAAATCACGTCCCGCTATCCGTTCCGGGCTCTAATACTCTTCATGGTAAAACAGCACGGAACGGCGACTTCCCGGCCAGCCAGACCCACCAATTTCACCAGTCACACAGAACGGTAGGCGAGACACGCCGAAAGGCCCCAACCGCCCCCGAAAACCACGTCCCGCTACCCGTTCCGGGCTCTAATACTCTTCAATGTAAAACAGCCTGGAACGGCGACTTCCCAGTGAGAGAGGCCCACCAAATTCACCAGTCCCACATGACGGATCACGGGACACGCCATAAGTTCCCAACCACCGACGAAAACCACGTCCCGCTACCCATTCCGGGCTCTAATACTCTTCAACGTAAAACAGCCTGGAACGGCGACTTCCCGGCCAGCCAGGCCCACCAAATTCAGCAGTTCCACACGACAGAATGCGGGGCACGCCGTAAGGCCCCAAGCGCCCCCGAAGACCATGTCCCGCTACCCGTTCCGGGCTCTAATACTCTTCAATGTAAAACAGCCCGGAATAGTGACTTCCCGGCCAGCCAGTCCCACCAAATTCACCAGTCTCACACGACGGAATGCCGGGCACTCCGTAAGGCCCCAACTGCCCCCGAAAACCACGTACCGCTATCCGTTCCAGGCTCCAATACTCTTCAACTTAAAACAGCCCGGAACGGTGACTTCCCGATGAGCCAGGCCCACCAAATTCACCTGTCCCACATGACACAGCGCCGTAAACGCCGTAAGGCCCCAAGCGCCCCCAAAATCCACGTCCCGCTATCCGTTCTGGGCTCTAATACAATTCAACGTAAAACAACTCGGAACGGCGACTTCCCGGCCAGCCAGGCCCACCAAATTCAGCAGGTCCACACGACAGAATGCGGGGCACGCCGTAAGGCCCCAACCGCCCCCGAAGACCATGTCCCGCTACCCGTTCCGGGCTCTAATACTCTTCAATGTAAAACAGCCCGGAATAGTGACTTCCCGGCCAGCCAGTCCCACCAAATTCACCAGTCTCACACGACGGAATGCCGGGCACTCCGTAAGGCCCCAACCGCCCCCGAAAACCACGTACCGCTATCCGTTCCAGGCTCCAATACTCTTCAACTTAAAACAGCCCGGAACGGTGACTTCCCGATGAGCCAGGCCCACCAAATTCACCTGTCCCACATGACACAGCGCCGTAAACGCCGTAAGGCCCCAAGCGCCCCCAAAATCCACGTCCCGCTATCCGTTCTGGGCTCTAATACAATTCAACGTAAAACAACTCGGAACGGCGACTTCCCGTCCAGCCAGGCCAACCAAATTCACCAGATCCACATGACAGAATGCGGGGCACGACGAAAGGCCCCAACCGCCCCCGAAGACCACGTCCCGCTACCCGTTCCGGGCTCTAATACTTTTCAACGTAAAATAGCCCGGAATGGTGACTTCCCGGTGAGTCAGGCCCACCAAATTCACCAGTTCCACACGATGGAATAAGGGGTACGCCGTAAGGCCCCAACCGCTCCAGAAAACCAAATCCCGCTACACGTTCCGGGCTCTAATACTCTTCAAGGTAAAACAGCCGGGAATGGCGACTTCCCGGTGAGCAAGGCCCACCAAATTCACCAGTCCCACACGACACATCGCGGGGCACGCCGTAAGGCCCCAAGCACCCCAGAAAACCACGTCCCGCTATCCGTTTCGGGCTCTAATACTCTTCAATGTAAAACAGCACGGAACGGCGACTTCCCGGCCAACCAGGCACACCAATTTCACCAGTCACACAGAACTGTAGGCGAGACACGCCGAAAGGCCCCAACCGCCCCCGAAAACCACGTCCCGCTACCCGTTCCGGGCTCTAATACTCTTCAACGTAAAACAGCCTGGAACGGCGACTTCCCAGTGAGACAGGTCCACCAAATTCACCAGTCCCACATGATGGATCGCGGGACACGCCGTAAGTTCCCAACCGCCCCCGAAAACCACGTCCCGCTACCCGTTCCGGGCACTAATACTCTTCAACGTAAAAGAACTCAGAACGGTGACTTCCCGGCCAGCCAGGCCCACCAAATTCACCAGTTCCACATGACAGAAGGTGGGGCACGCCATAAGGCCCCAACCACCCCCGAAGACCACGTCCCGTTACCCGTTCCGGGCTCTAATACTCTTCAACATAAAACAGCCCGGAATGGTGACTTCCCGGTGAGCCAGGCCCACCAAATTCACCAGTACCACACGATGGAATACGGGGTACGCCGTAAGGCCGCAACCGCCCCGGAAAACCACGTCCCGCTACCCGTTCCGGGCTCTAATACTCTTCAACGTAAAACAGCCCGGAATGGCGACTTCCCGGCCAGCCAGGCCCACCAATGTCACCAGACACACACGACGGAACGCGAGGCACGCCGTAAGGCCCCAACCACCCCCGAAAACCACATTCTGCTACCCGTTCCGGGCTCTAATACTCTTCAAGGTAAAACAGCCCGGAATGGCGACTTCCCGGTGAGCAAGGCCCACCAAATTCACCAGTCCCACACGACACATCGCGGGGCACGCCGTAAGGCCCCAAGCACCCCAGAAAACCACGTCCCGCTATCCGTTCCGGGCTCTAATACTCTTCAATGTAAAACAGCACGGAACGGCGACTTCCCGGCCAACCAGGCACACCAATTTCACCAGTCACACAGAACTGTAGGCGAGACACGCCGAAAGGACCCAACCGCCCCCGAAAACCACGTCCCGCTACCCGTTCCGGGCTCTAATACTCTTCAACATAAAACAGCCCGGAACAGTGACTTCCCGGTGAGCCAGGCCCACCAAAATCACCAGTCCCACACGACAGATCGCGGGGCACGCCGTAAGGCCCCAACCGCCCCCGAAAACCACGTCCCGCTAACCGTTCCGGGCTCTAATACTCTTCAACGTAAAACAGCCCGGAACGGTGACTTCCTGGCCAGCTAGGCCCACCAATTTCACCATTCACACACGACATCATGGGGCACGCCGTAAGGCCCCAACCGCCCCCGAAAACCACGTCCCGCTACACGTTCCGGGCTCTAATACTCTTCATGGTAAAACAGCATGGAATGGCGACTTCCCGGTGAGCCAGGCCCACCAAATTCACCAGTCCCACACGATGGAATGCGGGGTACGCCGTAAGGCCCCAACCGCCCCCGAAAACCACGTCCCGCTACCCGTTCCGGGCTCTAATACTCTTCAAGGTAAAACAGCCCGGAACGGCGACTTCCCAGTGAGCCAGGCCCACCAAATTCTCCAGGCCCACACGACATTAGGCGAGACATGCCATAAGGCCCCCACAGCCCCCGAAGACCACGTCCCGCTACCCGTTCCGGGCTCTAATACTCTTCAATTTAAAACAGCCCGGAACAGCGACTTCCCGGCCAGCCAGGCCCACCAAATTCACCAGGCCCACACGACGGTAGGCGAGACACGCCATAAGGCCCCAACAGCCCCCGAAGACCACGTCCCGCTACCCGTTCCGAGCTCTAATACTCTTTAACGTAAAACAACTCGGAACGGCGACTTCCTGGTCAGGCAGGCCCACCAAATTCATCAGTTTCGCACGACAGAACGCGGGGCACGCCGTAAGGCCCCAACTGCCCCCGAAAACCACGTTCCGCTACCCGTTCATGGCTCTAATACTCTTCAATGTAAAACAACCCGGAACTGTGACTTCCCGGTGAGCCAGGCCCACCAAATTCACCAGTTCCACACGATGGAATGCGGGGTACGCCGTAAGGCCCCAACCGCCCCCGAAAACCATGTCCCGCTACATGTTCCGGGCTCTAATACTCTTCAAGGTAAAACAGCCCGGAATGGCGACTTCCCGGTGAGCCAGGCCCACCAAATTCACCAGTCCCACATGACGGATCGCGGGGCATGCCGTAAGGCCCCAACCGCCACCGAAAACCACATCCCGCTACCCGTTCCGGGCTCTAATACTCTTCAACGTAGAACAACTCGGAACGGCGACTTCCTGGTGAGCCAGGCTCACCAAATTCATCAGTTTCACACGACAGAACGCGGGGCACGCCGTAAGGCCCCAACTGCCCCCAAAAACCACATCCCGCTACCCGTTCCGGGCTCTAATACTCTTCAATGTAAAACAGCCCGGAATGGCGACTTCCCGGCTAGCCAGGCCCACCAAATTCACCAGTCCCACACGACGGTAGGCGAGACACGCCGTAAGGCCCCAACCGCTTCCGAAAACCACGTCCCGCTACATGTTCCGGGCTCTAATACTCTTCAAGGTAAAACAGCCCGGAATGGCGACTTCCCGGCCAGCCATGCCCACCAATTTCACCAGTCCCACACGGCGGAACGCGGGGCACGCCGTAAGGCCCCAACCGCCCCCGAAAACCACGTCCCGCTATCCGTTCCGGGCTCTAATACTCTTCAACCTAAAACAACTTGGAACGGCGACTTCCCGTCCAGCCAGGCCCACCAAATTCACCAGATCCACATGACATAATGCGGGTCATGACGAAAGGCCCCAACCGCCCCCGAAGACCACGTCCCGCTACCCGTTACGGGCTCTAATACTCTTCAACCTAAAACAACTTGGAACGGCGACTTCCCGTCCAGCCAGGCCCACCAAATTCACCAGATCCACATGACATAATGCGGGTCATGACGAAAGGCCCCAACCGCCCCCGAAGACCACGTCCCGCTACCCGTTCCGGGCTCTAATACTCTTCAACGTAAAACAGCCGGGAATGGTGACTTCCCGGTGAGCCAGGCCCACCAAATTCACCAGTTCCGCACGATGGAATACGGGGTACGCCGTAAGGACCCAACCGCTCCAGAAAACCAAATCCCGCTTCACGTTCCGGCTCTAATACTCTTCAAGGTAAAACAGCCCGGAATGGCGACTTCCCGGTGAGCCAGGCCCACCAAATTCACCAGTCCCACACGACACATCGCGGGGCACGCCGTAAGGCCCCAAGCGCAACCCGAAAATCACGTCCCGCTATCCGTTCCGGGCTCTAATACTCTTCATGGTAAAACAGCACGGAACGGCGACTTCCCGGCCAGCCAGACCCACCAATTTCACCAGTCACACAGAACGGTAGGCGAGACACGCCGAAAGGCCCCAACCGCCCCCGAAAACCACGTCCCGCTACCCGTTCCGGGCTCTAATACTCTTCAATGTAAAACAGCCTGGAACGGCGACTTCCCAGTGAGACAGGCCCACCAAATTCACCAGTCCCACATGACGGATCACGGGACACGCCATAAGTTCCCAACCACCGACGAAAACCACGTCCCGCTACCCATTCCGGGCTCTAATACTCTTCAACGTAAAACAGCCTGGAACGGCGACTTCCCGGCCAGCCAGGCCCACCAAATTCAGCAGTTCCACACGACAGAATGCGGGGCACGCCGTAAGGCCCCAACCGCCCCCGAAGACCATGTCCCGCTACCCGTTCCGGGCTCTAATACTCTTCAATGTAAAACAGCCCGGAATAGTGACTTCCCGGCCAGCCAGTCCCACCAAATTCACCAGTCTCACACGACGCAATGCCGGGCACTCCGTAAGGCCCCAACCGCCCCCGAAAACCACGTACCGCTATCCGTTCCAGGCTCCAATACTCTTCAACTTAAAACAGCCCGGAACGGTGACTTCCCGATGAGCCAGGCCCACCAAATTCACCTGTCCCACATGACACAGCGCCGTAAACGCCGTAAGGCCCCAAGCGCCCCCAAAATCCACGTCCCGCTATCCGTTCTGGGCTCTAATACAATTCAACGTAAAACAACTCGGAACGGCGACTTCCCGTCCAGCCAGGCCAACCAAATTCACCAGATCCACATGACAGAATGCGGGGCACGACGAAAGGCCCCAACCGCCCCCGAAGACCACGTCCCGCTACCCGTTCCGGGCTCTAATACTTTTCAACGTAAAATAGCCCGGAATGGTGACTTCCCGGTGAGTCAGGCCCACCAAATTCACCAGTTCCACACGATGGAATAAGGGGTACGCCGTAAGGCCCCAACCGCTCCAGAAAACCAAATCCCGCTACACGTTCCGGGCTCTAATACTCTTCAAGGTAAAACAGCCGGGAATGGCGACTTCCCGGTGAGCAAGGCCCACCAAATTCACCAGTCCCACACGACACATCGCGGGGCACGCCGTAAGGCCCCAAGCACCCCAGAAAACCACGTCCCGCTATCCGTTTCGGGCTCTAATACTCTTCAATGTAAAACAGCACGGAACGGCGACTTCCCGGCCAACCAGGCACACCAATTTCACCAGTCACACAGAACTGTAGGCGAGACACGCCGAAAGGCCCCAACCGCCCCCGAAAACCACGTCCCGCTACCCGTTCCGGGCTCTAATACTCTTCAACGTAAAACAGCCTGGAACGGCGACTTCCCAGTGAGACAGGTCCACCAAATTCACCAGTCCCACATGATGGATCGCGGGACACGCCGTAAGTTCCCAACCGCCCCCGAAAACCACGTCCCGCTACCCGTTCCGGGCACTAATACTCTTCAACGTAAAAGAACTCAGAACGGCGACTTCCCGGCCAGCCAGGCCCACCAAATTCACCAGTTCCACATGACAGAAGGCGGGGCACGCGATAAGGCCCCAACCACCCCCGAAGACCACGTCCCGTTACCCGTTCCGGGCTCTAATACTCTTCAACATAAAACAGCCCGGAATGGTGACTTCCCGGTGAGCCAGGCCCACCAAATTCACCAGTACCACACGATGGAATACGGGGTACGCCGTAAGGCCGCAACCGCCCCGGAAAACCACGTCCCGCTACCCGTTCCGGGCTCTAATACTCTTCAACGTAAAACAGCCCGGAATGGCGACTTCCCGGCCAGCCAGGCCCACCAATGTCACCAGACACACACGACGGAACGCGAGGCACGCCGTAAGGCCCCAACCACCCCCGAAAACCACATTCTGCTACCCGTTCCGGGCTCTAATACTCTTCAAGGTAAAACAGCCCGGAATGGCGACTTCCCGGTGAGCAAGGCCCACCAAATTCACCAGTCCCACACGACACATCGCGGGGCACGCCGTAAGGCCCCAAGCACCCCAGAAAACCACGTCCCGCTATCCGTTCCGGGCTCTAATACTCTTCAATGTAAAACAGCACGGAACGGCGACTTCCCGGCCAACCAGGCACACCAATTTCACCAGTCACACAGAACTGTAGGCGAGACACGCCGAAAGGCCCCAACCGCCCCCGAAAACCACGTCCCGCTACCCGTTCCGGGCTCTAATACTCTTCAACATAAAACAGCCCGGAACAGTGACTTCCCGGTGAGCCAGGCCCACCAAAATCACCAGTCCCACACGACAGATCGCGGGGCACGCCGTAAGGCCCCAACCGCCCCCGAAAACCACGTCCCGCTAACCGTTCCGGGCTCTAATACTCTTCAACGTAAAACAGCCCGGAACGGTGACTTCCTGGCCAGCTAGGCCCACCAATTTCACCATTCACACACGACATCATGGGGCACGCCGTAAGGCCCCAACCGCCCCCGAAAACCACGTCCCGCTACACGTTCCGGGCTCTAATACTCTTCATGGTAAAACAGCATGGAATGGCGACTTCCCGGTGAGCCAGGCCCACCAAATTCACCAGTCCCACACGATGGAATGCGGGGTACGCCGTAAGGCCCCAACCGCCCCCGAAAACCACGTCCCGCTACCCGTTCCGGGCTCTAATACTCTTCAAGGTAAAACAGCCCGGAACGGCGACTTCCCAGTGAGCCAGGCCCACCAAATTCTCCAGGCCCACACGACATTAGGCGAGACATGCCATAAGGCCCCCACAGCCCCCGAAGACCACGTCCCGCTACCCGTTCCGGGCTCTAATACTCTTCAATTTAAAACAGCCCGGAACAGCGACTTCCCGGCCAGCCAGGCCCACCAAATTCACCAGGCCCACACGACGGTAGGCGAGACACGCCATAAGGCCCCAACAGCCCCCGAAGACCACGTCCCGCTACCCGTTCCGAGCTCTAATACTCTTTAACGTAAAACAACTCGGAACGGCGACTTCCTGGTCAGGCAGGCCCACCAAATTCATCAGTTTCGCACGACAGAACGCGGGGCACGCCGTAAGGCCCCAACTGCCCCCGAAAACCACGTTCCGCTACCCGTTCATGGCTCTAATACTCTTCAATGTAAAACAACCCGGAACTGTGACTTCCCGGTGAGCCAGGCCCACCAAATTCACCAGTTCCACACGATGGAATGCGGGGTACGCCGTAAGGCCCCAACCGCCCCCGAAAACCATGTCCCGCTACATGTTCCGGGCTCTAATACTCTTCAAGGTAAAAAAGCCCGGAATGGCGACTTCCCGGTGAGCCAGGCCCACCAAATTCACCAGTCCCACATGACGGATCGCGGGGCATGCCGTAAGGCCCCAACCGCCACCGAAAACCACATCCCGCTACCCGTTCCGGGCTCTAATACTCTTCAACGTAGAACAACTCGGAACGGCGACTTCCTGGTGAGCCAGGCTCACCAAATTCATCAGTTTCACACGACAGAACGCGGGGCACGCCGTAAGGCCCCAACTGCCCCCAAAAACCACATCCCGCTACCCGTTCCGGGCTCTAATACTCTTCAATGTAAAACAGCCCGGAATGGCGACTTCCCGGCTAGCCAGGCCCACCAAATTCACCAGTCCCACACGACGGTAGGCGAGACACGCCGTAAGGCCCCAACCGCTTCCGAAAACCACGTCCCGCTACATGTTCCGGGCTCTAATACTCTTCAAGGTAAAACAGCCCGGAATGGTGACTTCCCGGTGAGCCAGGCCCACCAAATTCACCAGTCCCACATGACAGATCGCGGGGCACGCCGTAAGGCCCCAACCGCCCCCGAAAACCATGTCCCGCTACCCGTTCCGGGCTCTAATACTCTTCAATGTAAAACAACTCGGAACGGCGACTTCCTGGTCAGCCAGGCCCACCAAATTCACCAGTTCCACACGACAAAACACGGGGCACGCCGTATGGCCCCAACCGCCCCTGAAAAACACTTCCCGCTACATGTTCCGGGCTCTAATACTCTTCAAGGTAAAACAGCCCGGAATGGCAACTTCCCAGTGAGCCAGGCCCACCAAATTAACCAGTCCCACACGACAGATCGCGCGGCACGCCGTAAGGCCCCAACCGCCCCCGAAAACCATGTCCCGCTACATGTTCCGAGCTCGAATGCTCTTCAACGTAAAACAACTTGGAACGGCGACTTCCCGGTCAGCCAGGCCCACCAAATTCACCAGCTCCACTCAACAGAAGACGGGGCACGCCGTAAGGCCACAACCGCCCCAGAAAACCACGTCCCGCTACCCGTTCCAGGCTCTAATACTCTTCATCGTAAAACAACTCAGAACGGCGACTTCCCGGTCAGCCAGGCCCACCAAATTCACCAGTTCCACACGACGGAATACGGGGCACGCCGTAAGGCCCCAACTGCACAAAAAAAACCACGTTCCGCTACCTGTTCTGGGCTCTAATACTCTTCAATGTAAAACAGCCTGGAATGGCGACTTCCCGGTGAGCCAGGCCCACCAAATTCACCAGTCCCACACGACGGTCGGCGAGACACGCTGGAAGGCTGCAACCGCTCCCGAAAACCACGTCCCGCTACCCGTTCCGGGCTCAAATACTCTTCAACGTAAAACAGCCCGGAACAGTGACTTCCCGGTGAGCCAGGCCCACCAAAATCACCAGTCCCACACGACAGATCGCGGGGCACGCCGTAAGACCCCAACCGCCCCCGAAAACCACGTCCCGCTACCCGTTCCGGGCTCTAATACTCTTCAAGGTAAAACAGCCCGGAACGGCGACTTCCCGGTGAGCCAGGCCCACCAAATTTACCAGCTCCACAAGACAGATCGCGGGGCACACCGTAAGTCCCCAAACGCCCCCGAAAACCATGTCCCGCTACCCGTTCCGGGCTCTAATACTCTTCAATGTAAAACAACTCGGAACGGCGACTTCCCGGTCAGCCAGGCCCACCAAACTCACCAGTTCCACACGAAGGAACACGGGGCACGCCGTAAGGCCCCAACCGCCCCCGAAAACCACGTTCCGCTACCCGTTCCGGGCTCTAATACTCTTCAATGTAAAACAGCCAGGAACGGCGACTTCCCGGCCAGCCAGGCCCACCAAATTTACCTGGCCCACACGACGGTAGGCGAGACACGCCGTAAGGCCCCAACTGCCCCTGAAAACCATTTCCCGCTACCCGTTCCGGGCTCTAATACTCTTCAATGTAAAACAACCCGGAACATTGACTTCCCGGTGAGCCAGGCCCACCAAAATCACCAGTCCCACACGACAGATCGTGGGGCACGCCGTAAGGCCCCAACCGCCCCCAAAAACCACGTCCTGCTACATGTTCCGGGCTCTAATACTCTTGAAGGTAAAACAGCCCGGAATGGCGGCTTCCCAGTGAGCCAGGCCCACCAAATTCACCAGTCCCACACGACAGATCACGGGGCACGCCGAAAGGCCCCAACCGCCCCCGAAAACCACGTCCCGCTACCGGTTCCAGGCTCTAATACTCTTCAACGTAAAATGACCCGGAACTGTGACTTACCGGTGAGCCAGGCCCACCAAATTCAATAGTTCCACACGATGGAATGTGGGGTACGCCGTAAGGCTCCAACCGCCCCCAAAAACCATGTCCCGCTACATGTTCTGTGCTCTAATACACTTCATGTTAAAACAGCCCGGAATGGCGACTTCCCGGTGATCCAGGCCCACCAAAATCACCAGTCCCACACGACAGATCGCAGGGCACACCGTAAGGCCCCAACCGCCCCCAAAAACCACGTCCCGCTACCCGTTCCGAGATCTAATACTCTTCAACGTAAAACAACTCGGAACGGCGACTTCCCGTTCAGGCAGGCCCACCAAATTCACCAGTTCCACATGACAGAACGCAGGGCACGCCGAAAGGTCCCAACCGCCCCCGAAAACCACGTTCCGCTACCCGTTCCGGGCTCTAATACTCTTCAACGTAAAACAGCCCGGAACGGCGACTTCCCGGCCAGCCAGGACAACCAAATTCACCAGTCCCACACGACAGATCGCGGAGCACGCCGTAAGGCCCCAACCGCCCCCGAAAACCACATCCCGCTACCCGTTCCGGGCTCTAATACTCTTCAACGTAAAACAACATGGAACGTTGACTTCTCGGTCAGCCAGGCCCACCAAATTCACCAGTTCCACACGACGGAACACGGGGCACGCCGTAAGGCCCCAACCGCCCCCGAAAACCACGTTCCGCTACCCGTTCCGGGCTCTAATACTCTTCATTGTAAAACAGCCCAGAACGGCGACTTCCCGGCCAGCCAGGCCCACCAAATTCACCAGGCCCACACGACGGTAGGCGAGACACGCCGTAAGGCCCCAACCGCCCCCGAAAACCACGTCCCACTACCTGTTCCGGGCCCTAATACTCTTCAACATAAAACAGCCCGGAACCGCGACTTTCCGGCCAGCCAGGCCCACCAAATTCACCAGTCACACACGACAGATCGCGGGGCACGCCCTATGGCCCCAAGCGCCCCCGAAAACCACATCCCACTACCCGTTCCGGGCTCTAATACTCTTCAACGTAAAACAGCCTGGAACGGTGACTTCCTGGCCAGCTAGGCCCACCAATTTCACCAGTCACACACGACATCATGGGGCACGCCGTAAGGCCCCAACCGCCCCCGAAAACCATGTCCCGCTACCCGTTCCGGGCTCTAATACTCTACAAGGTAAAACAGCCCGGAACGGCGACTTCCCGGTGAGCCAGGCCCACCAAATTTACCAGGCCCACACGACGTTAGGCGAGACACGCCATAAGGCCCCCACAGCCCCCGAAGACCACGTCCCGCAACCCGTTCCGGGCTCTAATACTCTTCAATGTAAAACAGCCCGGAACAGCGACTTCCCGGCCAGCCAGGCCCACCAAATTCACCAGGCCCACACGACGGTAGGCGAGACACGCCATAAGGCCCCCACAGCCCCCGAAGACCACGTTCCGCAACCCGTTCCGGGCTCTAATACTCTTCAATGTAAAACAGCCCGGAACAGCGACTTCCCGGCCAGCTAGGCCCACCAATTTCACCAGTCACACACGACATCATGGGGCACGCCATAAGGCCCCAACAGCCCCCGAAGACCACGTCCCGCTACCCGTTCCGAGCTCTAATACTCTTCAATGTAAAACAACTCGGAACGGCAATTTCCTGGTCAGGCAGGCCCACCAAATTCATCAGTTTCGCACGACAGAACGCGGGGCACGCCGTAAGGCCCCAACTGCCCCCGAAAACCACGTTCCACTACCCGTTCATGGCTCTAATACTCTTCAATGTAAAACAACCCGGAACTGTGACTTCCCGGTGAGCCAGGCCCACCAAATTCACCAGTTCCACACGATGGAATGCGGGGTACGCCGTAAGGCCCCAACCGCCCCCGAAAACCATTTCCCGCTACATGTTCCGGGCTCTAATACTCTTCAAGGTAAAACAGCCCGGAATGGTGACTTCCCGGTGAGCCAGGCCCACCAAATTCACCAGGCCCACACGACGGTAGGCGAGACACGCCGTAAGGCCCCAATCGCCCCGGAAAACCACGTCCCACTACCCGTTCCGGGGTCTAATACTCTTCAACGTAAAACAGCCAGGAACGGTGACTTCCCGGCCAGCCAGGCCAACCAAATTCACCAGTCCCACACGACGGTAGGCGAGACACGCCGTAAGGCCCCAACCGCCCCTGAAAACCACGTCCCACTACCCGTTCCGGGCTCTAATACTCTTCAACATAAAACAGCCCGGAACGGCGACTTTCCGGCCAGCCAGGCCCACCAAATTCACCAGTCCCACACGACAGATCGTTGGGCACGCCCTATGGCCCCAAGCGCCCCCGAAAACCACATCCCGCTACCCGTTCCGGGCTCTAATACTCTTCAACGTAAAACAGCCAGGAACAGTGACTTCCCGGCCAGCTAGGCCCACCAACTTCACCAGTCACACACGACATCGTGGGGCATGCCGTAAGGCCCCAACCGCCCCCGAAAACCACGTCCCGCTACACGTTCCGGGCTCTAATACTCTTCATGGTAAAACAGCCCGGAATGGCGACTTCCCAGTGAGCCAGGCCCACCAAATTCACCAGTTCCACACGATGGAATGCGGGGTACGCCGTAAGGCACCAACCGCCCCCGAAAACTACGTCCCGCTACCCGTTCCGGGCTCTAATACTCTTCAAGGTAAAACAGCCTGGAACGGCGACTTCCCGGTGAGCCAGGCCCACCAAATTCACCAGGCCCACACGACGTTAGGCGAGACACGCCATAAGGCCCCCACAGCCCCCGAAGACCACGTCCCGCTACCCGTTCCGGGCTCTAATACTCTTCAATGTAAAACAGCCCGGAACAGTGACTTCCCGGCCAGCCAGGCCCACCAAATTCACCAGGCCCACACGACGGTAGGCGAGACACGCCATAAGGCCCCAACAGCCCCCGAAGACCACGTCCCGCTACCCATTCCGGCCTCTAATACTCTTCAACATAAAACAGCATGGAACGGTGACTTCCCGGTGAGCCAGGCCCACCAAATTCACCAGTTCCACACGATGGAATGCGGGGTACACTGTAAGGCCCCAACCAACCCCGAAAAAAATGTCACGCTACATGTTCTGGGCTCTAATACTCTTCAAGGTAAAACAGCCCGGAATGGCGTCTTCCCGGTGAGCCAGGCCCACCAAATTCACCAGTCCCACATGACAGATCGCGGGGCACGCCGTAAGGCCCATCCGCCCCCGAAAACCATGTCCCGCTACCCGTTCCGGGCTCTAATACTCTTCAACGTAAAACAACTCGGAACGGCGACTTCCCGGTCAGCCAGGCCCACCAAATTCACCAGTTCCACACGACGAAACACGGGGCACGCCGTATGGCCCCAACCGTCCCCGAAAACCACTTCCCGCTACACGTTCCGGGCTCTAATACTCTTCAAGGTAAAACAGCCCAGAATCGCGACTTCCCAGTGAGCCAGGCCCACCAAATTAACCAGTCCCACACGACAGATCGCGGGGCACGCCGTAAGGCCCCAACCGCCCCCGAAAACCACGTCCCGCTACCCGTTCCGGGCTCTAATACTCTTCAACATAAAACAACCTGGAACTGTGACTTCCCGGTGAGCCAGGCCCACCAAATTCACCAGTTCCACACGATGGAATGCGGGGTACGCCGTAAGGCCCCAACCGCCCCCGAAAACCATGTCCCGCTACATGTTCCGGGCTCTAATACTCTTCAAGGTAAAACAGACCGGAATGGCGACTTCCCGGTGAGCCAGGCCCACCAAATTCACCAGTTCCACACGACGGATTACGGGGCACGCCGTAAGGCCCCAACCGCCCCCCAAAACCATGTTCCGCTACCCGTTCCGGGCTCTAATACGCCTCAATGTAAAACAGTCCGGAACGGCGACTTCCCGGTCAGCCAGGCCCACCAAATTCACCAGTCCCAGACGACGGTAGCCGAGACACACCGTAAGTCCCCAACCGCCCCCCAAACCCACGTCCCGCTACCCGTTCCGGGCTCTAATACTCTTCAACGTAAAACAGCCCGGAAGAGTGACTTCCCGGTTAGACAGGCCCACCAAATTCACCAGTTCCACACGACTGAACACGGGGCACGCCGTAAGGCCCCAACGGCCCCCGAAAACCACATTCTGCTACCCTTTCCGGGTTCTAACACTCTTCAACGTAAAACAGCCCGGAACGGTGACTTCCCGGTGAGCCAGGCCCACCAAATTCACCAGTTCCACACGACGGAACACGGGGCACGCCGTAAGGCCCCAACCGCCCCCGAAAACCACCTCCCACTACCCGTTCCGGGCTCTAATACTCTTCAATGTAAAATAGCCCGGAACGGCGACTTCCCGGCCAGCCAGGCCCACCAAATTCACCAGTCCCACACGACGGTAGGTGAGACACGCCGTAAGTCCCTAACCGCACCCGAAAACCACGTCCCGCTACCCGTTCCGGGCTCTAATACTCTTCAAGGTAAAACAGTCCGGAACGGCGGCATACCAGTGAGTCAGGCCCACCAAATTCACCAGTCCCACACGACAGATTGTGTGGCACGCTGTAAGGCCCCAACCGCCCCCCCAAACCACGTCCCGCTACCCGTTCCGAGCTCTAATACTCTTCAACGTAAAACAACTCGGAACGGCGACTTCCCGGTCAGGCAGGCCCACCAAATTCACCAATCCCACACGACAGATCGCAGGGCACGCCGTAACGCCCCAACCGCCCCCGAAACCCCCATTCCGCTACCCGTTCCGGGCTCTAATACTCTTCAACGTAAAACAACCCGGAACAGTGACTTCCCGGTGAGCCAGGCCCACCAAATTCACCAGTTTCAAACGATGGAATGCGGGGTACGCCGTAAGGCCCCAACCGCCCCCAAAAACCACGTCCCGCTACCCGTTCCAGGCTCTAATACTCTTCAATGTAAAACAGCAAGGAACGGCGACTTCCCGGCCAGCCAGCCCCACCAAATTTACCAGGCCCACACGACGCTAGGCGAGACATGCTGTAAGGCCCCAACCGCCCCCAAAAACCATTTCCCGCTACCCGTTCCGGGCTCTAATACTCTTCAATGTAAAACAAACCGGAACAGTGAATTCCCGGTGAGCCAGGCCCACCAAAATCTCCAGTCCCACACGACAGATCGCGGGGCACGCCGTAAGGCCCCAACCGCCCCCAAAAACCACGTCCCGCTATCCGTTCCGAGCTCTAATACTCTTCAACGTAAAACAACTCGGAACGGCGACTTCCTGGTCAGGCAGGCCCACCAAATTCACCAGTTCCACATGACAGAACGCGGGGCACGCCTTAAGGTCCCAACCGCCCCCGAAAACAACGTTCCGCTACCCGTTCCGTGCTCTAATACTCTTCAATGTAAAACAGCCCGGAACGGCGACTTCCCGGCCAGCCAGGCCCACCAAATTTACCTGGCCCACACGACGGTAGGCGAGACACGCCGTAAGGCCCCAACCGCCCCCGAAAACCATTTCCCGCTACCCGTTCCGGGCTCTAATACTCTTCAATGTAAAACAACCCGGAACAGTGACTTCCCGGTGAGCCAGGCCCACCAAAATCACCAGTCCCACACGACAGATCGTGGGGCACGCCGTAAGGCCCCAACCGCACCCAAAAACCACGTCCCGCTACATGTTCCGGGCTCTAATACTCTTCAAGGTAAAACAGCCCGGAATGGCGGCTTCCCAGTGAGCCAGGCCCACCAAATTCACCAGTCCCACACGACAGATCGCGGGGCACGCCGTAAGTCCCCAACCGACCCCGAAAACCACGTCCCGCTACCCGTTCCGGGCTCTAATACTCTTCAACGTAAAACAGCCCGTAACGGCGACTTCCAGGCCAGCCAGGCCCACCAAATTCACCAGTCCCTCACGACGGATCGAGGGGCATGCCGTAAGGCCCTAATCGTCCCAGAAAACCACATCCCGCTACCCGTTCCGGGCTCTAATACTCTTCAACGTAAAACAGCCCGGAACGGCGACTTCCTGGCCAGCCAGGCCCACCAAATTCACCAGTCCCACGCGACGGAACCCGGGGCACGACGTAAGGCCCCAATCGTCCCCGAAAGACACGTCCTGCTACCCGTTCCGGGTTCTAATACTCTTCAAGGTAAAACAGCCCAGAACGGCGACTTCCCGGCCAGCCAGGCCCACCAAATTCACCAGTCCCACACGGCGGAACATTAGGCACGCCGAAACGCCCCAATCGTCCCCGAAAACCGCGTCCCGCTACCTGTTCCGGGCTCTAATACTCTTCAAAGTAAAACAGCCCGGAATGGCGACTTCCCGTCCAGCCAGGCCCACCAAATTCACCAGTCCCACACGACGGTAGGGTTAGGGTTAGGGTTAGGGTTAGGGTTAGGGTTAGGGTTAGGGTTAGGGTTAGGGTTAGGGTTAGGGTTAGGGTTAGGGTTTAGGGTTAGGGTTAGGGTTAGGGTTTAGGGTTTAGGGTTAGGGTTAGGGTTAGGGTTAGGGTTAGGGTTAGGGTTAGGGTTAGGGTTAGGGTTAGGGTTAGGGTTAGGGTTAGGGTTAGGGTTAGGGTTAGGGTTAGGGTTAGGGTTAGGGTTAGGGTTAGGTATCAAATTTTTTTGTTAGGTATCAAATTTTTTTATTAGATATAAGGGTTAGGGTTAGGGTTAGGGTTAGGGTTAGGGTTAGGGTTAGGGTTAGGGTTAGGGTTAGGGTTAGGGTTAGGGTTAGGGTTAGGGGTTAGGGGTTAGGGTTAGGGTTAGGGTTAGGGTTAGGGTTAGGGTTAGGGTTAGGGTTAGGGTGAGGGTGAGGGTGAGGGTGAGGGTGAGGGTGAGGGTTAGGGTGAGGGTTAGGGTGAGGGTGAGGGTGAGGGTGAGGGTGAGGGTGAGGGTGAGGGTGAGGGTGAGGGTGAGGGTGAGGGTGAGGGTGAGGGTTAGGGTTAGGGTTAGGGTTAGGGTTAGGGTTAGGGTTTAGGGTTTAGGGTTAGGGTTAGGGTTAGGGTTAGGGTTTAGGGTTAGGGTTAGGGTTAGGGTTAGGGTTTAGGGTTTAGGGTTTAGGGTTAGGGTTAGGGTTAGGGTTAGGGTTAGGGTTAGGGTTAGGGTTAGGGTTAGGGTTAGGGTTAGGGTTAGGGTTAGGGTTAGGGTTAGGGTTAGGGTTAGGGTTAGGGTTAGGGTTAGGGTTAGGGTTAGGGTTAGGGTTAGGGTTAGGGTTAGGGTTAGGGTTAGGGTTAGGGTTAGGGTTAGGGTTAGGGTTAGGGTTAGGGTTAGGGTTAGGGTTAGGGTTAGGGTTAGGGTTAGGGTTAGGGTTAGGGTTAGGGTTAGGGTTAGGGTTAGGGTTAGGGTTAGGGTTAGGGTTAGGGTTAGGGTTAGGGTTAGGGTTAGGGTTAGGGTTAGGGTTAGGGTTAGGGTTAGGGTTAGGGTTAGGGTTAGGGTTAGGGTTAGGGTTAGGGTTAGGGTTAGGGTTAGGGTTAGGGTTAGGGTTAGGGTTAGGGTTAGGGTTAGGGTTAGGGTTAGGGTTAGGGTTAGGGTTAGGGTTAGGTATGAAATTTTGGTATGAAATTTTTTATTGAAATAAGCCATTCTACATAAATATTATAAAAATTATTACTCAGCCACTACAAATGTGGCTTAATAATAACAAAACGAAATTTACATTAACATTAACCCCCACAGTACCCAACACAGGAACAGCATCCAAAATTAAGGTTGCAAGTTGCAAGATCCAAAGTCCAAAGTCCAACGTCCAACGTCCAAAGTCCAACTTCCAAAGTCCACAGTCCACAGTCCAAAGTCCACAGTCCACAGTCCAAAGTCCAAAGTCTAAAGTCCAAAGTCCAAAGTCCAAAATCCAGTCTAGGAACCGATGTTCAGTTATCCAAGATAGGTGCAAGTCTGTAATCCAATCTGTAATCCAATCTTTATTAGCCAAATCCAAGTAAAGGAACAAGAATAAGAACAAACCCAAGAACAAACCCAAGAATTTTAAAGATAAGATGTTTAAAAAATGTTTAAACAAGAATTTTAAACAAGAATTTTAAATTTTAAACCCGCCTTCTCTTGCTCTCTACCAGTAGCCTCAGAGGAGGCTAGTCTCTATTTTCCTGCCCCCTCCTGCGCCTCAAGCGCAGCAGGTGCAGGCCTACTGTTTTCCATGATTCCCCGAGATGGAGAAGTATCTGATGGTTCTGGGGGTTCTGGGGGTTCTGGGGGAGGCGTAACCGGCATCCTCGGTGCCCCTACAGTTTCTATGGTCATCTCCTCTCCAGTTATTTTAGTAACAGCATCTATCTGGGCCATCTCATTTTTATTTTCCTCTGGATTGTGTTCTTCCAGGCTGTGCTCCTCCATGCCATCCTCCTTTCCCTTATCCTTTCTCCTATCCTTCTCCTTATCCTTCTCTACCTTCTCCACCCGCTCAAGTTGATCTTCAACTGTCTGTATGCGCCAGCGGCGGTCCGCACAGTGAGCTCGGACCGCCGTTAGCTCCGCCAGACGGTCCTCAGTCGGCTGCTCAAGGTAATCTTGCTGGCATTGTTCCTCACGTTGCTTCAAGATGTCCATCTCAATGCGTTCATTAATCAAGGAGTTGCGAAGTTCCTCCATAGATACCCCTTGAAGGGAGCGTAATAAAACCCGTGCTTTCTCTTCTTCTGTCATACCCTTGGTACGTTTGCCTGGAACTTTTCTAGGGGAACTAAGCGGGGTTATTGTGTTTAGTCCAGCCGCCTCTGAGACCTGCCTTTTTGTAGCTGGGCGACGACTGTTCGTCATCCCTTCATGCGTTATATCTCTGCCCATGTTCTTCCCTAGTATTCCTATGTCCAATGATGACCTACTTCCCTCAGGCTGCTGAGCATTTCGTGCCCTCGCTATCTCGGAAGGAACTCTTTGAATACTCTCAGTGGAGCTGCCTCGCTCCACATTGTCTACATTTCCTTCTAGAACGAGAAAACGATTGCCAAGGTGCAGCTGGGGCTCTGGACGAGCTACCGGTAGTTGCCTACGATGGCCTTTTTGTACTCCTCTCACTGTCTCCCAGGGGCCCTCTTCGGCCCCTTCTTCAGTTTGACCCTCTCCCCATCTAGCTTCCCTCGGTGGGGTTAGTGTTGGTGGTGTTTGTCGCTCCCCCCTACCCGCCTCATTGATAAATGTTGTTTCTGACTCCTGGCGTTCTACCGTTTGGGCTGCCCAGGCATGCCTTACTGCTTCTTGCATGGATTCTAGGTACCTCTCTGGATCCTGCTTATTGAGCCATGCCTGCGGGCACCACCGGTATACATGGCCTTCATTGCGACACAGACTACAGGTAACCGGCCGCTGGCAGGCCACTGTGGCGTGTCCTCGTACTCCACATTTTGCACAGAGGGCCGACCGGCAGTCCCGGCGGCGATGAGCAAAGGAACCACAAAGGAAACAGGCCGGTGGTTGGCCACTGTAGCGGGTCACTCCACGATCTGGACCCATAAAGAAAAATTTTGGTAAGTGGAGGATTTGACCTCCCTCTACGTTCCGGTGGAGGGCAACCACTGCCCGAAACTCTCCAGTCCAAATCCCATATTCATCTAGACGTGGTTCTGGATCAAGGAGGACCGTGCAGTGTTTCCTCAACCAGACTCCCACATCTTCTGGGGGGATCCCAGTGGTGCGAAACGCAATGTTTACTACTTTGTTTTCGCCCCGAAAGAGAGGGATAATATCAAAATCCTCAAAACATCGAGCGTTAAGCTGACGGGCCGTCCGGCAACGATCCCAGAAAGCTTGGTAGGTACGTTCTGAGGCGAAACAAACATCAACCTCCGTAAGGCCAGGGGGAGTAATGACTGCCAGGAAATGATCTTTTCTCATCCCTAGGCGCCCAAGAAGTACTTGTTGAATCACATATTCTCTTGTTAGGCAGGCGGGGTCGGGCCCTCGATATCGTAGACGGACCACATAGCGTTCACGGGGGTCTGGGCGCTGTGGTATTTTACTATAATATTCATCTAGAAAGCGGGCATCCTCAAGGATCTCCGCCTCTAAATCAAAGCCAAAACCAAAATTTGGGCGCGATGCCGTGCCACGGGTGGGGCCACCCACACCCCCCATCCTAGCTCTCGGTGCCGTTCCAGTTCCTCCACTAGCCGCAGCAGCATAAGTGCGTGCAGGTTCAGACACTCTCTGGTCGATGCCACTACTTGCCCTAGTCATCGGGGATGGGCGCATCGTCTCACTCATTTCAGGTCGTCTCGCCCCCTCGCCAGACAGCAAATGTGATTCCCCAGTATTTTGCCTTATGTCACCCGCTCCAGAGGATGGTCTCCCATCATCTTTCTGCATTTCTTTCCCAACATTACCTACTGCTAGGCTTCCTCCCATATCCTGTCCCAGTCCCATTGTTTCTGTAGTCTCCCTTTCTGATAAAGGTCTTCCTATACCTGTTAACGGTTCTCCCTGCCCAGTCCCGGGGAGAGAAACAATATTCAAAGGAGTACCAATCCAAGGCTCAGTACAGTTCCCAGATGGATTTGCAGACAAAGGGGTGTTCTGTGATGGCTCTTGCTCTTGCAGTTGTGGGTGCATTTGGGATGATTTCCTGGACGGGCATCCACCGCTCGATTGCTGGGATATCTTCATAGGCGCGATGTCTGCATGCCAATCGCCAGTATTCTGTAAGGAGGGAAAGGGCAGAGCAGAGGGCAGAGCAGCAGAGGGCAAACCAGCAGAGGGCAACAGTGGTGAAATCCTAGGCTCCCCAGCCACCCCTTCTAAGAGTCCCCTATTCCCTTGTATCGGCCCCGATACTTCCACCCGCATCGTATTTATCAGTTCTTCCCTAGCTCCTCCTTCCCATTGCCCACCACCTTCTTTAAAATTAGAGGCTCGTTGTTGCAAAGGTAAATGTAAATGTAAATTTCCCGATTGTCCCTCACCCGTTTGCGGAGGCCCCTCTTTCAGAGAAGCCCCCTCGCAAGAATTCTGGGCCATTATTTCCAAGTTTGGATCTGGATCTGGAGGTACGGCCGACAGCCGTTCGATTTCAGCCGCCACGGTCTCTCGTTCTCGGTCATCTCGATCATCTGCTCCGCCGCTAGGTGTCTCCATCGCGACTCTACGTGCAGTCTTGCGCCAAAACTTAAGATGTCCCACTAGGCGCCACAGCCATTCAATATAATCCTGACGTTGTATTGTAGAGTTTGCCTGTCCTATCGACTGCCAGATAAGTGGACAACAGTTAACACTGGTTTTTGTTTCCCATTCTCTGGCTAGGTCTTGTATCATTCTCTCCATCTTTGCCGGTTCAAGCCAGGTGGGTAATGTTCGTGTGGAGGTACGTGCACGTCTCCCTACTAATAGTCTTTCCACTATACCTAAAGTCACCGTCCGGTGTAACGCCATCTCCTCCATGGTACCTGGAATGGTTCCTTGTAAAGCTGCCAGCATTGTCGTGTGTGTCTTGTCCAGCCAACCTAAAATAGCATCACGGCTAAGTTTGGTTAAATTAGGGCCTGCAGGGGCGGGAAATACTGCAATATGGGCAACAAGAAAACCCCATAGTTTTAACATGTCCCAAGATCCACCTGGCTCAGCTAGCAGCCAGGTATGATAATTTAGCCATCCAGATTTTAATTGTTCTTTCCAACGCAACAGAATTCTGGTCTCTCTAGCTCCGCCTTCTACTACAGGTAGTCCTTCAGGACCATAGACTTCTCTTTCTTCATCTTCCATCACAATTGCAGATGCATCAGCCTCTGTTGCTTCAGAGTTCTCCATTGACTCGTGTACATCTAATTGAGTTGGTGCTGCTGCTACATCCATATCAGGATTTACAAGTGGTTGCTCCACTCCAGGATTTGTATGTAGCTGAGAGCATTCCCAGGCCTGGTCACTTACATCATTATTAGCAGTTTGCATGTTACAGTTTGCAGTTTGCATATTTACTGTTTGCATATTTGCATTTTGTAGGCTGGTTTTTTGCAAGCTTGTATTGCTTGCTTTTTGCTGGTTTGCATTTTGCAGGCTTGCTTTTTGCAAGCTTGTTTTGCTTGCTACATTTTGCAGACTTGTATTTTGCAGGCTTGCTTTATTTTCTTGTTGTTGTCTTGCTTTTCCCTCTACAAAGCTTGCAGAAGTTGCAAGATTTACCATACACTCTCTGGAATCTACTTCAGGATTTGTATCTAGCTGAGAGTATTCCCAGGCCTGGTCAATTACATCATTATTAGCAGTTTGGAGTTTGCAGTTTTCAGTTTGCATGCTTGCTTTTTGCAGATTTGCATTTTGCAAGTCTGCATTTTGCAGGTTTGCTTTACTTTCTTTTTGCATGCTTGCTTTTTCCTCTACAAATCCTGCAGACCTTGTAAGATTTATTATACAATCTCTGGAATCTTTAACAGATAATGGGGTAGGTAACACATCGATTTTCTTAGAAGTTTCTAAGTTTGTTTGATTTTTCTTTAGGAATTCTATTATATTCCCAGGGTTTAATTGCATTTCTAAATTCATTTCATTCATCTCATCTGTTGTTTTTATCTGCTCTTGTATAAGTTCTTTCTTTTCTCCTGACTTTTCCTCTTGTATAAGTTCTTTCTTTTCTCCTGACTTTTCCTCTGTAATATATTGCATTGTAGGTTTAGGTGACTCTGTATTCTCTACAAACTGAAGAATCTTAATGAGGTTGCTGGATAAAGAGGCTCCAGCTTGCACTCCAATCCTGTTTGGAGGTTCTTCTTTCTCCTCCCAACTCCCCAGCTGGCCTTCACCTTTTTGAGGGAGTTCTTTCTTTTTAATTCTCTCTCCTTTTCTCTGGCGAAGCTCTTGTTTGAGCTTTCTATCTATTTCTATAAGCTGTTTGGCCTCCATTTCAAAGTCCTTCCTTCCCCCAGCCGGGGGGAGGTTTGTTTGGGATTAGTAGGCCTCGTTGGGGGGGGGACCTATAGCTCCCCCCCCGTACGTCCCCCAAATACACAAGTGGTCTCAAAAGAATCCCCACAGTCTTAGGAATGTCCAGATACTATTTTTGAAGAAATTCAACCCCCCCAAGGGGGTTAAAATCGCTCTCACCCAAACCCTTCGCAGGAGCTCCAGAAAACCACGTCCTTCCTCCTTGAAAACAGGGTTAGGGTTAGGGTTAGGGTTAGGGTTAGGGTTAGGGTTAGGGTTAGGGTTAGGGTTAGGGTTAGGGTTAGGGTTAGGGTTAGGGTTAGGGTTAGGTATGAAATTTTTTTTTTTTTTTTTTTTTTAGGTATGAAATTTTTTTATTGAAATAAGCCATTCTACATAAATATTATAAAAATTATTACTCAGCCACTACACATGTGGCTTAATAATAACAAAACGAAATTTACATTAACATTAAACCCCACAGTACCCAACACAGGAACAGCATCCAAAATTAAGGTTGCAAGTTGCAAGATCCAAAGTCCAAAGTCCAACGTCCAACGTCCAAAGTCCAACTTCCAAAGTCCACAGTCCAAAGTCCACAGTCCACAGTCCACAGTCCAAAGTCCAAAGTCTAAAGTCCAAAGTCCAAAGTCCAAAATCCAGTCTAGGAACCGATGTTCAGTTATCCAAGATAGGTGCAAGTCTGTAATCCAATCTGTAATCCAATCTTTATTAGCCAAATCCAAGTAAAGGAACAAGAATAAGAACAAACCCAAGAACAAACCCAAGAATTTTAAAGATAAGATGTTTAAAAAATGTTTAAACAAGAATTTTAAACAAGAATTTTAAATTTTAAATTTTAAATTTTAAATTTTAAACCCGCCTTCTCTTGCTCTCTACCAGTAGCCTCAGAGGAGGCTAGTCTCTATTTTCCTGCCCCCTCCTGCGCCTCAAGCGCAGCAGGTGCAGGCCTACTGTTTTCCATGATTCCCCGAGATGGAGAAGTATCTGATGGTTCTGGGGGTTCTGGGGGTTCTGGGGGAGGCGTAACCGGCATCCTCGGTGCCCCTACAGTTTCTATGGTCATCTCCTCTCCAGTTATTTTAGTAACAGCATCTATCTGGGCCATCTCATTTTTATTTTCCTCTGGATTGTGTTCTTCCAGGCTGTGCTCCTCCATGCCATCCTCCTTTCCCTTATCCTTTCTCCTATCCTTCTCCTTATCCTTCTCTACCTTCTCCACCCGCTCAAGTTGATCTTCAACTGTCTGTATGCGCCAGCGGCGGTCCGCACAGTGAGCTCGGACCGCCGTTAGCTCCGCCAGACGGTCCTCAGTCGGCTGCTCAAGGTAATCTTGCTGGCATTGTTCCTCACGTTGCTTCAAGATGTCCATCTCAATGCGTTCATTAATCAAGGAGTTGCGAAGTTCCTCCATAGATACCCCTTGAAGGGAGCGTAATAAAACCCGTGCTTTCTCTTCTTCTGTCATACCCTTGGTACGTTTGCCTGGAACTTTTCTAGGGGAACTAAGCGGGGTTATTGTGTTTAGTCCAGCCGCCTCTGAGACCTGCCTTTTTGTAGCTGGGCGACGACTGTTCGTCATCCCTTCATGCGTTATATCTCTGCCCATGTTCTTCCCTAGTATTCCTATGTCCAATGATGACCTACTTCCCTCAGGCTGCTGAGCATTTCGTGCCCTCGCTATCTCGGAAGGAACTCTTTGAATACTCTCAGTGGAGCTGCCTCGCTCCACATTGTCTACATTTCCTTCTAGAACGAGAAAACGATTGCCAAGGTGCAGCTGGGGCTCTGGACGAGCTACCGGTAGTTGCCTACGATGGCCTTTTTGTACTCCTCTCACTGTCTCCCAGGGGCCCTCTTCGGCCCCTTCTTCAGTTTGACCCTCTCCCCATCTAGCTTCCCTCGGTGGGGTTAGTGTTGGTGGTGTTTGTCGCTCCCCCCTACCCGCCTCATTGATAAATGTTGTTTCTGACTCCTGGCGTTCTACCGTTTGGGCTGCCCAGGCATGCCTTACTGCTTCTTGCATGGATTCTAGGTACCTCTCTGGATCCTGCTTATTGAGCCATGCCTGCGGGCACCACCGGTATACATGGCCTTCATTGCGACACAGACTACAGGTAACCGGCCGCTGGCAGGCCACTGTGGCGTGTCCTCGTACTCCACATTTTGCACAGAGGGCCGACCGGCAGTCCCGGCGGCGATGAGCAAAGGAACCACAAAGGAAACAGGCCGGTGGTTGGCCACTGTAGCGGGTCACTCCACGATCTGGACCCATAAAGAAAAATTTTGGTAAGTGGAGGATTTGACCTCCCTCTACGTTCCGGTGGAGGGCAACCACTGCCCGAAACTCTCCAGTCCAAATCCCATATTCATCTAGACGTGGTTCTGGATCAAGGAGGACCGTGCAGTGTTTCCTCAACCAGACTCCCACATCTTCTGGGGGGATCCCAGTGGTGCGAAACGCAATGTTTACTACTTTGTTTTCGCCCCGAAAGAGAGGGATAATATCAAAATCCTCAAAACATCGAGCGTTAAGCTGACGGGCCGTCCGGCAACGATCCCAGAAAGCTTGGTAGGTACGTTCTGAGGCGAAACAAACATCAACCTCCGTAAGGCCAGGGGGAGTAATGACTGCCAGGAAATGATCTTTTCTCATCCCTAGGCGCCCAAGAAGTACTTGTTGAATCACATATTCTCTTGTTAGGCAGGCGGGGTCGGGCCCTCGATATCGTAGACGGACCACATAGCGTTCACGGGGGTCTGGGCGCTGTGGTATTTTACTATAATATTCATCTAGAAAGCGGGCATCCTCAAGGATCTCCGCCTCTAAATCAAAGCCAAAACCAAAATTTGGGCGCGATGCCGTGCCACGGGTGGGGCCACCCACACCCCCCATCCTAGCTCTCGGTGCCGTTCCAGTTCCTCCACTAGCCGCAGCAGCATAAGTGCGTGCAGGTTCAGACACTCTCTGGTCGATGCCACTACTTGCCCTAGTCATCGGGGATGGGCGCATCGTCTCACTCATTTCAGGTCGTCTCGCCCCCTCGCCAGACAGCAAATGTGATTCCCCAGTATTTTGCCTTATGTCACCCGCTCCAGAGGATGGTCTCCCATCATCTTTCTGCATTTCTTTCCCAACATTACCTACTGCTAGGCTTCCTCCCATATCCTGTCCCAGTCCCATTGTTTCTGTAGTCTCCCTTTCTGATAAAGGTCTTCCTATACCTGTTAACGGTTCTCCCTGCCCAGTCCCGGGGAGAGAAACAATATTCAAAGGAGTACCAATCCAAGGCTCAGTACAGTTCCCAGATGGATTTGCAGACAAAGGGGTGTTCTGTGATGGCTCTTGCTCTTGCAGTTGTGGGTGCATTTGGGATGATTTCCTGGACGGGCATCCACCGCTCGATTGCTGGGATATCTTCATAGGCGCGATGTCTGCATGCCAATCGCCAGTATTCTGTAAGGAGGGAAAGGGCAGAGCAGAGGGCAGAGCAGCAGAGGGCAAACCAGCAGAGGGCAACAGTGGTGAAATCCTAGGCTCCCCAGCCACCCCTTCTAAGAGTCCCCTATTCCCTTGTATCGGCCCCGATACTTCCACCCGCATCGTATTTATCAGTTCTTCCCTAGCTCCTCCTTCCCATTGCCCACCACCTTCTTTAAAATTAGAGGCTCGTTGTTGCAAAGGTAAATGTAAATGTAAATTTCCCGATTGTCCCTCACCCGTTTGCGGAGGCCCCTCTTTCAGAGAAGCCCCCTCGCAAGAATTCTGGGCCATTATTTCCAAGTTTGGATCTGGATCTGGAGGTACGGCCGACAGCCGTTCGATTTCAGCCGCCACGGTCTCTCGTTCTCGGTCATCTCGATCATCTGCTCCGCCGCTAGGTGTCTCCATCGCGACTCTACGTGCAGTCTTGCGCCAAAACTTAAGATGTCCCACTAGGCGCCACAGCCATTCAATATAATCCTGACGTTGTATTGTAGAGTTTGCCTGTCCTATCGACTGCCAGATAAGTGGACAACAGTTAACACTGGTTTTTGTTTCCCATTCTCTGGCTAGGTCTTGTATCATTCTCTCCATCTTTGCCGGTTCAAGCCAGGTGGGTAATGTTCGTGTGGAGGTACGTGCACGTCTCCCTACTAATAGTCTTTCCACTATACCTAAAGTCACCGTCCGGTGTAACGCCATCTCCTCCATGGTACCTGGAATGGTTCCTTGTAAAGCTGCCAGCATTGTCGTGTGTGTCTTGTCCAGCCAACCTAAAATAGCATCACGGCTAAGTTTGGTTAAATTAGGGCCTGCAGGGGCGGGAAATACTGCAATATGGGCAACAAGAAAACCCCATAGTTTTAACATGTCCCAAGATCCACCTGGCTCAGCTAGCAGCCAGGTATGATAATTTAGCCATCCAGATTTTAATTGTTCTTTCCAACGCAACAGAATTCTGGTCTCTCTAGCTCCGCCTTCTACTACAGGTAGTCCTTCAGGACCATAGACTTCTCTTTCTTCATCTTCCATCACAATTGCAGATGCATCAGCCTCTGTTGCTTCAGAGTTCTCCATTGACTCGTGTACATCTAATTGAGTTGGTGCTGCTGCTACATCCATATCAGGATTTACAAGTGGTTGCTCCACTCCAGGATTTGTATGTAGCTGAGAGCATTCCCAGGCCTGGTCACTTACATCATTATTAGCAGTTTGCATGTTACAGTTTGCAGTTTGCATATTTACTGTTTGCATATTTGCATTTTGTAGGCTGGTTTTTTGCAAGCTTGTATTGCTTGCTTTTTGCTGGTTTGCATTTTGCAGGCTTGCTTTTTGCAAGCTTGTTTTGCTTGCTACATTTTGCAGACTTGTATTTTGCAGGCTTGCTTTATTTTCTTGTTGTTGTCTTGCTTTTCCCTCTACAAAGCTTGCAGAAGTTGCAAGATTTACCATACACTCTCTGGAATCTACTTCAGGATTTGTATCTAGCTGAGAGTATTCCCAGGCCTGGTCAATTACATCATTATTAGCAGTTTGGAGTTTGCAGTTTTCAGTTTGCATGCTTGCTTTTTGCAGATTTGCATTTTGCAAGTCTGCATTTTGCAGGTTTGCTTTACTTTCTTTTTGCATGCTTGCTTTTTCCTCTACAAATCCTGCAGACCTTGTAAGATTTATTATACAATCTCTGGAATCTTTAACAGATAATGGGGTAGGTAACACATCGATTTTCTTAGAAGTTTCTAAGTTTGTTTGATTTTTCTTTAGGAATTCTATTATATTCCCAGGGTTTAATTGCATTTCTAAATTCATTTCATTCATCTCATCTGTTGTTTTTATCTGCTCTTGTATAAGTTCTTTCTTTTCTCCTGACTTTTCCTCTTGTATAAGTTCTTTCTTTTCTCCTGACTTTTCCTCTGTAATATATTGCATTGTAGGTTTAGGTGACTCTGTATTCTCTACAAACTGAAGAATCTTAATGAGGTTGCTGGATAAAGAGGCTCCAGCTTGCACTCCAATCCTGTTTGGAGGTTCTTCTTTCTCCTCCCAACTCCCCAGCTGGCCTTCACCTTTTTGAGGGAGTTCTTTCTTTTTAATTCTCTCTCCTTTTCTCTGGCGAAGCTCTTGTTTGAGCTTTCTATCTATTTCTATAAGCTGTTTGGCCTCCATTTCAAAGTCCTTCCTTCCCCCAGCCGGGGGGAGGTTTGTTTGGGATTAGTAGGCCTCGTTGGGGGGGGGACCTATAGCTCCCCCCCCGTACGTCCCCCAAATACACAAGTGGTCTCAAAAGAATCCCCACAGTCTTAGGAATGTCCAGATACTATTTTTGAAGAAATTCAACCCCCCCAAGGGGGTTAAAATCGCTCTCACCCAAACCCTTCGCAGGAGCTCCAGAAAACCACGTCCTTCCTCCTTGAAAACAGGGTTAGGGTTAGGGTTAGGGTTAGGGTTAGGGTTAGGGTTAGGGTTAGGGTTAGGGTTAGGGTTAGGGTTAGGGTTAGGGTTAGGGTTAGGTATGAAATTTTTTTTTTTTTTTTTTTTTTAGGTATGAAATTTTTTTATTGAAATAAGCCATTCTACATAAATATTATAAAAATTATTACTCAGCCACTACACATGTGGCTTAATAATAACAAAACGAAATTTACATTAACATTAAACCCCACAGTACCCAACACAGGAACAGCATCCAAAATTAAGGTTGCAAGTTGCAAGATCCAAAGTCCAAAGTCCAACGTCCAACGTCCAAAGTCCAACTTCCAAAGTCCACAGTCCAAAGTCCACAGTCCACAGTCCACAGTCCAAAGTCCAAAGTCTAAAGTCCAAAGTCCAAAGTCCAAAATCCAGTCTAGGAACCGATGTTCAGTTATCCAAGATAGGTGCAAGTCTGTAATCCAATCTGTAATCCAATCTTTATTAGCCAAATCCAAGTAAAGGAACAAGAATAAGAACAAACCCAAGAACAAACCCAAGAATTTTAAAGATAAGATGTTTAAAAAATGTTTAAACAAGAATTTTAAACAAGAATTTTAAATTTTAAATTTTAAATTTTAAATTTTAAACCCGCCTTCTCTTGCTCTCTACCAGTAGCCTCAGAGGAGGCTAGTCTCTATTTTCCTGCCCCCTCCTGCGCCTCAAGCGCAGCAGGTGCAGGCCTACTGTTTTCCATGATTCCCCGAGATGGAGAAGTATCTGATGGTTCTGGGGGTTCTGGGGGTTCTGGGGGAGGCGTAACCGGCATCCTCGGTGCCCCTACAGTTTCTATGGTCATCTCCTCTCCAGTTATTTTAGTAACAGCATCTATCTGGGCCATCTCATTTTTATTTTCCTCTGGATTGTGTTCTTCCAGGCTGTGCTCCTCCATGCCATCCTCCTTTCCCTTATCCTTTCTCCTATCCTTCTCCTTATCCTTCTCTACCTTCTCCACCCGCTCAAGTTGATCTTCAACTGTCTGTATGCGCCAGCGGCGGTCCGCACAGTGAGCTCGGACCGCCGTTAGCTCCGCCAGACGGTCCTCAGTCGGCTGCTCAAGGTAATCTTGCTGGCATTGTTCCTCACGTTGCTTCAAGATGTCCATCTCAATGCGTTCATTAATCAAGGAGTTGCGAAGTTCCTCCATAGATACCCCTTGAAGGGAGCGTAATAAAACCCGTGCTTTCTCTTCTTCTGTCATACCCTTGGTACGTTTGCCTGGAACTTTTCTAGGGGAACTAAGCGGGGTTATTGTGTTTAGTCCAGCCGCCTCTGAGACCTGCCTTTTTGTAGCTGGGCGACGACTGTTCGTCATCCCTTCATGCGTTATATCTCTGCCCATGTTCTTCCCTAGTATTCCTATGTCCAATGATGACCTACTTCCCTCAGGCTGCTGAGCATTTCGTGCCCTCGCTATCTCGGAAGGAACTCTTTGAATACTCTCAGTGGAGCTGCCTCGCTCCACATTGTCTACATTTCCTTCTAGAACGAGAAAACGATTGCCAAGGTGCAGCTGGGGCTCTGGACGAGCTACCGGTAGTTGCCTACGATGGCCTTTTTGTACTCCTCTCACTGTCTCCCAGGGGCCCTCTTCGGCCCCTTCTTCAGTTTGACCCTCTCCCCATCTAGCTTCCCTCGGTGGGGTTAGTGTTGGTGGTGTTTGTCGCTCCCCCCTACCCGCCTCATTGATAAATGTTGTTTCTGACTCCTGGCGTTCTACCGTTTGGGCTGCCCAGGCATGCCTTACTGCTTCTTGCATGGATTCTAGGTACCTCTCTGGATCCTGCTTATTGAGCCATGCCTGCGGGCACCACCGGTATACATGGCCTTCATTGCGACACAGACTACAGGTAACCGGCCGCTGGCAGGCCACTGTGGCGTGTCCTCGTACTCCACATTTTGCACAGAGGGCCGACCGGCAGTCCCGGCGGCGATGAGCAAAGGAACCACAAAGGAAACAGGCCGGTGGTTGGCCACTGTAGCGGGTCACTCCACGATCTGGACCCATAAAGAAAAATTTTGGTAAGTGGAGGATTTGACCTCCCTCTACGTTCCGGTGGAGGGCAACCACTGCCCGAAACTCTCCAGTCCAAATCCCATATTCATCTAGACGTGGTTCTGGATCAAGGAGGACCGTGCAGTGTTTCCTCAACCAGACTCCCACATCTTCTGGGGGGATCCCAGTGGTGCGAAACGCAATGTTTACTACTTTGTTTTCGCCCCGAAAGAGAGGGATAATATCAAAATCCTCAAAACATCGAGCGTTAAGCTGACGGGCCGTCCGGCAACGATCCCAGAAAGCTTGGTAGGTACGTTCTGAGGCGAAACAAACATCAACCTCCGTAAGGCCAGGGGGAGTAATGACTGCCAGGAAATGATCTTTTCTCATCCCTAGGCGCCCAAGAAGTACTTGTTGAATCACATATTCTCTTGTTAGGCAGGCGGGGTCGGGCCCTCGATATCGTAGACGGACCACATAGCGTTCACGGGGGTCTGGGCGCTGTGGTATTTTACTATAATATTCATCTAGAAAGCGGGCATCCTCAAGGATCTCCGCCTCTAAATCAAAGCCAAAACCAAAATTTGGGCGCGATGCCGTGCCACGGGTGGGGCCACCCACACCCCCCATCCTAGCTCTCGGTGCCGTTCCAGTTCCTCCACTAGCCGCAGCAGCATAAGTGCGTGCAGGTTCAGACACTCTCTGGTCGATGCCACTACTTGCCCTAGTCATCGGGGATGGGCGCATCGTCTCACTCATTTCAGGTCGTCTCGCCCCCTCGCCAGACAGCAAATGTGATTCCCCAGTATTTTGCCTTATGTCACCCGCTCCAGAGGATGGTCTCCCATCATCTTTCTGCATTTCTTTCCCAACATTACCTACTGCTAGGCTTCCTCCCATATCCTGTCCCAGTCCCATTGTTTCTGTAGTCTCCCTTTCTGATAAAGGTCTTCCTATACCTGTTAACGGTTCTCCCTGCCCAGTCCCGGGGAGAGAAACAATATTCAAAGGAGTACCAATCCAAGGCTCAGTACAGTTCCCAGATGGATTTGCAGACAAAGGGGTGTTCTGTGATGGCTCTTGCTCTTGCAGTTGTGGGTGCATTTGGGATGATTTCCTGGACGGGCATCCACCGCTCGATTGCTGGGATATCTTCATAGGCGCGATGTCTGCATGCCAATCGCCAGTATTCTGTAAGGAGGGAAAGGGCAGAGCAGAGGGCAGAGCAGCAGAGGGCAAACCAGCAGAGGGCAACAGTGGTGAAATCCTAGGCTCCCCAGCCACCCCTTCTAAGAGTCCCCTATTCCCTTGTATCGGCCCCGATACTTCCACCCGCATCGTATTTATCAGTTCTTCCCTAGCTCCTCCTTCCCATTGCCCACCACCTTCTTTAAAATTAGAGGCTCGTTGTTGCAAAGGTAAATGTAAATGTAAATTTCCCGATTGTCCCTCACCCGTTTGCGGAGGCCCCTCTTTCAGAGAAGCCCCCTCGCAAGAATTCTGGGCCATTATTTCCAAGTTTGGATCTGGATCTGGAGGTACGGCCGACAGCCGTTCGATTTCAGCCGCCACGGTCTCTCGTTCTCGGTCATCTCGATCATCTGCTCCGCCGCTAGGTGTCTCCATCGCGACTCTACGTGCAGTCTTGCGCCAAAACTTAAGATGTCCCACTAGGCGCCACAGCCATTCAATATAATCCTGACGTTGTATTGTAGAGTTTGCCTGTCCTATCGACTGCCAGATAAGTGGACAACAGTTAACACTGGTTTTTGTTTCCCATTCTCTGGCTAGGTCTTGTATCATTCTCTCCATCTTTGCCGGTTCAAGCCAGGTGGGTAATGTTCGTGTGGAGGTACGTGCACGTCTCCCTACTAATAGTCTTTCCACTATACCTAAAGTCACCGTCCGGTGTAACGCCATCTCCTCCATGGTACCTGGAATGGTTCCTTGTAAAGCTGCCAGCATTGTCGTGTGTGTCTTGTCCAGCCAACCTAAAATAGCATCACGGCTAAGTTTGGTTAAATTAGGGCCTGCAGGGGCGGGAAATACTGCAATATGGGCAACAAGAAAACCCCATAGTTTTAACATGTCCCAAGATCCACCTGGCTCAGCTAGCAGCCAGGTATGATAATTTAGCCATCCAGATTTTAATTGTTCTTTCCAACGCAACAGAATTCTGGTCTCTCTAGCTCCGCCTTCTACTACAGGTAGTCCTTCAGGACCATAGACTTCTCTTTCTTCATCTTCCATCACAATTGCAGATGCATCAGCCTCTGTTGCTTCAGAGTTCTCCATTGACTCGTGTACATCTAATTGAGTTGGTGCTGCTGCTACATCCATATCAGGATTTACAAGTGGTTGCTCCACTCCAGGATTTGTATGTAGCTGAGAGCATTCCCAGGCCTGGTCACTTACATCATTATTAGCAGTTTGCATGTTACAGTTTGCAGTTTGCATATTTACTGTTTGCATATTTGCATTTTGTAGGCTGGTTTTTTGCAAGCTTGTATTGCTTGCTTTTTGCTGGTTTGCATTTTGCAGGCTTGCTTTTTGCAAGCTTGTTTTGCTTGCTACATTTTGCAGACTTGTATTTTGCAGGCTTGCTTTATTTTCTTGTTGTTGTCTTGCTTTTCCCTCTACAAAGCTTGCAGAAGTTGCAAGATTTACCATACACTCTCTGGAATCTACTTCAGGATTTGTATCTAGCTGAGAGTATTCCCAGGCCTGGTCAATTACATCATTATTAGCAGTTTGGAGTTTGCAGTTTTCAGTTTGCATGCTTGCTTTTTGCAGATTTGCATTTTGCAAGTCTGCATTTTGCAGGTTTGCTTTACTTTCTTTTTGCATGCTTGCTTTTTCCTCTACAAATCCTGCAGACCTTGTAAGATTTATTATACAATCTCTGGAATCTTTAACAGATAATGGGGTAGGTAACACATCGATTTTCTTAGAAGTTTCTAAGTTTGTTTGATTTTTCTTTAGGAATTCTATTATATTCCCAGGGTTTAATTGCATTTCTAAATTCATTTCATTCATCTCATCTGTTGTTTTTATCTGCTCTTGTATAAGTTCTTTCTTTTCTCCTGACTTTTCCTCTTGTATAAGTTCTTTCTTTTCTCCTGACTTTTCCTCTGTAATATATTGCATTGTAGGTTTAGGTGACTCTGTATTCTCTACAAACTGAAGAATCTTAATGAGGTTGCTGGATAAAGAGGCTCCAGCTTGCACTCCAATCCTGTTTGGAGGTTCTTCTTTCTCCTCCCAACTCCCCAGCTGGCCTTCACCTTTTTGAGGGAGTTCTTTCTTTTTAATTCTCTCTCCTTTTCTCTGGCGAAGCTCTTGTTTGAGCTTTCTATCTATTTCTATAAGCTGTTTGGCCTCCATTTCAAAGTCCTTCCTTCCCCCAGCCGGGGGGAGGTTTGTTTGGGATTAGTAGGCCTCGTTGGGGGGGGGACCTATAGCTCCCCCCCCGTACGTCCCCCAAATACACAAGTGGTCTCAAAAGAATCCCCACAGTCTTAGGAATGTCCAGATACTATTTTTGAAGAAATTCAACCCCCCCAAGGGGGTTAAAATCGCTCTCACCCAAACCCTTCGCAGGAGCTCCAGAAAACCACGTCCTTCCTCCTTGAAAACAGGGTTAGGGTTAGGGTTAGGGTTAGGGTTAGGGTTAGGGTTAGGGTTAGGGTTAGGGTTAGGGTTAGGGTTAGGGTTAGGGTTAGGGTTAGGGTTAGGGTTAGGGTTAGGGTTAGGGTTAGGGTTAGGGTTAGGGTTAGGGTTAGGGTTAGGGTTAGGTATCAAATTTTTAGGTATCAAATTTTTTTATTAGATATAAGCCATACTACAAAAAAGGTACTCAGCCATTACATATACGGCTGAAGACCAACAAACCCGAAACCAAAGGCAACAACAACATCATTAACTCCCCAAGGTACCCCCAAAAGTACTCAGCACAGGAACAGCATCCAAGTCCAAGTCCAAGTCCAGAAACCAGGATGTAAATTCCAAGAGCCAAAGTCCAGTCCAGAAGCCAAGATCCAGAGGCAGCAGTCCAAAGTCCAGAATCCGGAAGTTGATATTGAATATCCAAATCCAATAACAGTAAGAAATTCAAGAACAATAATAATAATAAAACCAACAACAAGTAATACAGAAATATATACAGAAATATATACAGGAAACACAGGAAACACAGGAAATCCAGGAAATCATATAATGTCCATACAATGTCCAGGACCCGAAGGTCAGAGTCCACAAACCAAAACCTAAAGTCTAAAAGAATGGGGCCAGAAGGCTTATAGGCCATAGTTCAAGTAATAGGGTTAGGGTTAGGGTTAGGGTTAGGGTTAGGGTTAGGGTTAGGGTTAGGGTTAGGGTTAGGGTTAGGGTTAGGGTTAGGGTTAGGGTTAGGGTTAGGGTTAGGGTTAGGGTTAGGGTTAGGGTTAGGGTTAGGGTTAGGGTTAGGGTTAGGGTTAGGGTTAGGGTTAGGGTTAGGGTTAGGGTTAGGGTTAGGGTTAGGGTTAGGGTTAGGGTTAGGGTTAGGGTTAGGGTTAGGTATCAAATTTTTTTTTTTTAGGTATCAAATTTTTTTATTAGATATAAGCCATACTACAAAAAAGGTACTCAGCCATTACATATACGGCTGAAGACCAACAAACCCGAAACCAAAGGCAACAACAACATCATTAACTCCCCAAGGTACCCCCAAAAGTACTCAGCACAGGAACAGCATCCAAGTCCAAGTCCAAGTCCAGAAACCAGGATGTAAATTCCAAGAGCCAAAGTCCAGTCCAGAAGCCAAGATCCAGAGGCAGCAGTCCAAAGTCCAGAATCCGGAAGTTGATATTGAATATCCAAATCCAATAACAGTAAGAAATTCAAGAACAATAATAATAATAAAACCAACAACAAGTAATACAGAAATATATACAGAAATATATACAGGAAACACAGGAAATCCAGGAAATACAGGAAATCATATAATGTCCATACAATGTCCAGGACCCGAAGGTCAGAGTCCACAAACCAAAACCTAAAGTCCAAAAGAATGGGGCCAGAAGGCTTATAGGCCATAGTTCAAGTAATAGGTGGGGGGGTGTCCGTCATCCAGGGCCAAAGGCGGGCCCAACGCCCCGATGGCATCCGCCCCCGTTCATAGCCTGCTAATCGCCGTAGGGATGCCACGATGTAGCGTACCGTGCCCTCTGACCTGCTTTCTTTCTGCGTAATCCGTTCCCAATGGCGCGCCCCCCATAGGCCCTTCAGAACAGTGAGATTGACAAGGCGGAGGGTGGAGGGTGGAACCGGCCAACACTCTTGACCCCGGGCCCCCCTTGGCCGCTCGGGACCCCGGAGCCCCGGTTGCTCTTCCCCAGAGATCACCGCTTCCCAGTGCTGATGGGCCAGGCTCGGCCAGCGCAGCGCCTGAGCCAGCCCTTCCCATACACATCGGGAGGCAGGGCAGGTGGACACTACATGTTGCACGGTCTCTCGAGGTTCCCCGCCCACCAACACCATCCCCGCCCCTCGGCGTTCAGTGACACATCGGAGCCGTCTGCATAATTGGGCTTCCTCTGATAGCCACGGACGGGCCGTCGCTATATCCGCTACCTGGTGATACCACCGCCAACGAATATCCCACAGGTAGAGTGGGACCCGTCGTTCTCGAAAGAGGGGGATCGGGTACCGGCTCTCCCGTAGATATGGGGACTGGTCAACTCGGGCGGCCCGACGTTCTGCCTCAGGGTGAAACAGGCGTTCCTCCACCATGCGCCAGTACAGATGACGACGCAAGTGGCGGCCGGAGAGCGAATTATTCCTGACCCATGGGGCGTGTGCTACCCATTGTTTTACTGCTGAGAGCACCGGAATAAGATACGCTGGCACGGTCGCCCGCCAAGCAGGCGACACGCGAAAGGCTAGCTGGTCCGTGTCCCACCATTTCTCTGCCCATGCCGTATCTCGCCATCCCAAGGCAAAAGCGGCCACCCAGGCTGGCGGCGGTGGTGACATCACTCCCCTTCCTTGCGCAATTGCTCCCGTGGCTTCTTCCCAATCCCGCCAGGCCCCAAAGTTTTGGGCGAGAAACTCTGCCAAGCAGGCTGGACCTAGCGCTGGGAGCGCCAGGCCGCCTTGTTCGTGCGGGCGGGAGGCTACCGCTCGGCTCTGAGGGAAATGGACTGTCCCCCAGAGAAAGCGAAGCACCAAGCGATCTACTCGCCGGAGCAGAATTTCCGGGATAGGGTAAACTCTAGCTAGGGCCATGGCGATAGGGTACAGGTAGGTCTTTAGGAAGATGACTTTTTGGAAGATGCCTAATCGCCAGTGCCGCCACAGTTCCAATCGAGCATCGACGGCCTGCACCCAGCGCTCCCACTCTCGAAAGCCGTTGCCCCCGTGAGCCAGTGAGTATCTAACTCCCAATATAGAGACATCCTCCACCACCGTCTCCACTCTGGCCGGCAACTCTTTCGGTCCCTCGGTCACCTCTCCCACTTCATCCGCTAGAATGGCCGTCAGAGGCTGCACGGTCAGGTCAGGTGGCTCACCGGCTCCCTCACAGGTCCACCCTACGGCGAAGCTCTTGTGCAGGTTGACCTTAGCACCTGAGCCACACCCATAGGCACGAAGGGCCTCTAGAACACCATTCACTTCAGTGCGGTTCCGAATGAGGACGGTGACATCGTCCGCATGCGCCACCAGTCCCACCCAAGCCGCTGTAGTTTCTGTTGGTCTTTCTTGCAGCGGCTCTTGTGTCGACCCTGACACCGTCCCTGGGCACTCTTCCCTTAACAGTGGGCGGGGTACTGGCGGTTGTGCCGAGAAGCCCACCAACCCTGATGCTTCGACCAGTGCTAAAGCGGGGTCAAGGGCCAGCACATAAAGGAGCGCACTTAGCGGGCACCCTTGTCGCACTCCTGAGCAGACCGGTATTGCCACCCCCCGCCAACCATTCAGTTGCGGGATTACGGTTGCCTCTCGGTAGAGCCACTGCAGATGGGAGACAAAGCGAGTAGGGATCCCTTTTCGGTGGAGCGTCTCCCAAAGGTAGTCGTGGTGGATGTTATCAAAGGCCTTCTCCTGATCCAGTTGGAGCAGGAAAAGGCCCTCTCCGCCACCGCGACTCGTGACACTCTTCGCTCTTTCTTCTGTTTCACCCCCCAGCCCCGGCGCCCTTGCTGTGGTGGCAAACACCTCTCGCAAGAGGCACAACGAGTCTGTCATTCGCCGGCCCGGGACTGCACTGGTCTGACATGGGCGTACCAGACGGTCAGCAACATTCGCCAGACGGGTGTTAAGAACTCTAGCCAGGATGCGATTGTCTACATTAGCAAGGGCAATGGGCCGCCAGTTGACAGGGAGGGAGAGGTCCCCTTTTTTCGGAAAGAAGATTAACAGCGCCTGTGAGAAGTCCCTGAGCCCTTGATCTCGGAGTAGCAGCGAGTTGAAAAGCCGCGCAAGCGGTCCGGCTAGGAGCGCCACATAACATTGATAGAAGCGCCAGGGTAGCCCATCTGGCCCAGGGGCGGAACGCGCCCGCCCCCTGCCAATGGCTATCTGCACCTCCTCTGTCGTGACAGGGGCTTCTAACATCAGTCGTTGTTCTTTCGTTAGCCCCGGTCCCCAGCCAACCTGCGCCTCTACCCTATCAAGGAAGGTTTGAATCTCCTCTTCAGGAATGGGCTTTCGGGTAAATACCTTGTGCCAGTGACGCTCCATCACCGCCAGCATCCCCTCAGGAGTGCTCTGAATCACATCCTCTGGTGCATCACGAAGGCCTGTGCAGGACATCGGTGCAGCAGTGGTCGACGGTGCCAAGCGGGACCGTTCCCACTCTCCAGCCTCGACCATTGGGCCACGGCTGCGACAGACACGGTGCCGCTTAGCCCGTGTCCGTTCTCCCTGGTGAAAGGCTGAAATAGTCTCCTGTGCCTCAAGAAGTTCCTCCGGTTGAAAAGATATCCCCTCGTCACGCCACCGGTGGCAGCGTAGGAGGGTATAGACAGCATTTTGATAGCCACGCACCTCACGACGAGCTCCCCGTCGCGAGTGTTCGCGGCAGCGCTCCGACAATAGTCTTTTCAGACATTGCCAGCTGTCCCAGAGGTCCGGATCCAGGGGATCCCCAGCCTCAACCTGGGCGGCCCAGACAGCCACCATGCCTTCTAGTTGTTGGCGTAGTTCCTCACTGCTATCTAGGGTGGCTGGACGTAGCCGCCAGAGCGGGCGGCCTTGAGTCCCGACCTTTCTCATCGTTGCAGCTGGTTGGTTGCCAGCAAGACTGAATGTCACTACCAGCATAGCATGATCGGACCAGTCAGAGGCAAGGACGCGGCATCGCTCCACTTCCCACCCCGTCGGTGCCCATACGCGATCGACGCGGCTGGCCACCCGCGGATGGTGAAACGTGAAGCGGGCCGACACCCCCACTCCCCGAGCCACTCCGTATCGCTCGCCATCACTAAAGGGCTTGCCACGCCCGGGTGGGCAGAAGGCTAGTTCATTGGGTATCTGGAGCGCTGTATCCTTTAGGCCACGCTCTTTCAGGCCAGCTGCCAGCCTTCTCTCCTCCGCTGTCAGAGACGGCGGTTCTCTGCCCACTGGTACTGTGCGGTCTTCTGGGCGGGCTCGGTTATTAAAGTCTCCCGCTACCAGCAATTGGCGTCGCGTATGGCTCTGAAGGAAGAGGCGGGGCCATAAACGCCGCCGCCCCTCTCTCCCTGTCGGTGCGTAGACTCCGCAGAGGCGGTATGCGCCTCTCGGGGCCTCTAGCTCCCTTCCAGCCGTTGGCAGCAGAGCAAAATCCACAACTAGCAGCCGTCCAGGAACGGCTTCCAGTACCCTATCTACTCGCCAAGTTGAACCCGGGGGTGGTTCTCCGAAGAGTACTCCGACCCCCGACCGTTCTCCCGGCTCGTAGCTCCAGAAAGACGGGCCCACACTCCAGAGGCGTTGCGCGTGGCTACGCTCACGTTCGGAGGCGAACCATGTTTCCTGCAGAATGATGAGCTGTGACCCAAGCTGTTGAAGGGCTCCCAGAATCTCTGCGCGGCGCTCCCATGAACGGAGTCCACGCACGTTCCAGGTGAGGACTCGGAGTGACTCCATTAGAGTGACTCTGGACCCCCGCTCCTCTGCTCCTTATCAGCAGCCTCAGAGGAGGCCAATCTCTGCTTTCCTGCCCCCTCCTGCGCCCCAAGCGCAGCAGGTGCAGGCCTACTATTTGTTATGGTTGGTGGAATGTCGGTGACACCCACCGTAGCCACCCCCGGCAGCCACCGCGATGAGAGAGCATCTGGTGGCTCCGGGGGAGGCACAGCCGGTGCCCCCGGCAGTTCCACAGCCCGAATGGTCACCTCCTCTCCAGCTGGACTAGCAGTAGTATCCATTTGGATTACTTCAGCTGTAGGTTCTTGTGGGGTGTTCTCATCGATGGCATCCTCCTCTCGCTGAGAGTTGCCCTGCTCCCTGCTCCTCTCCTCTTTCGCTACCCGCTCGAGCTGATCCTCCACCGTCTGAATGCGCCAACGCCGCTCCGCGCAACGAGCGCGAACCGCCGTCAGCTCAGCCAGACGATCTTCAGTTGGTCGCTCGAGGCACCCTTCTCGGCAGTGCTCTTCCCGCTGCATCAGAATCTCCAGCTCGATTCGTTCGTCCGCCAAGGATCTGCGGAGCTCTTCCACAGACACCCCTTGAAGGGAACGCAATAGAACACGTGCCTTCTCCTCTTCTGATAGGCCTTTGCTGCGTTTGCCTGGGATACCTCCGGAGGTTCCACCTGGAGGGCTACGTGGGAGCGCAGCGCCAAATCCGGCCGCCTCCGAGACCTGCCTCTTGGCAGCACGGCGACGATTGTTCGTCATCCCTCCTTGCGCCACTCCTCTGCCTAGTATTCCCGTACCTATTGGTGGCCCGCATCTTTCAGGTTGCAGAGCGTTTGCTGTCCCCACCCTCCCGGCGGAGGCTCCCTGAGCACTCTCAGTAATCTTGTCCTGCTCCTCATTATCTACACTTCCTTCCAAAACTAGGAAGCGATTGCCTAGATGTAGTTGCAGTTGTGGGCGAGCTACCAAAGGCGACCTGCGACGTTGTCGCTGCGTTCCTCTCGCCGTCTCCCAGGGGCCCGCTTTGGCCCCTTCTTCAGGTTGACCATCTCCCCATCTGGCTTCCTGCGGTGGTGGTGGCGGTGCTGCCCGCCCCTCTCTATCTGCCTCATTATTCGCTGCCGGTGCCGATTCTTGGCGCTCTGCCGTTTGGGCCGCCCAGGCACGTCCTACCGCCTGCCGTAGGGAATCTTGGTACCCATCTGGGTCTTGCTGATTTAGCCATGCCTGTGGGCACCATCGGTATGCATGGCCTTCATTCCGACACAGGCTACAGGTGACCGGCCGTTGGCAGGCAGCCGTAGCGTGTCCCCGTACTCCGCATTTCGCACAGAGGGCCGATCGGCAGTCTCGGCGGCGGTGAGCGAAAGAGCCACAGAGAAAGCAGGCCGGGGGTTGACCACTATAGCGGGTCACTCCGCGGTCCGGACCCATAAAAAAGTACTTCGGCAGATGAAGTACCTGTCCTCCTTCTACACTCCTATGGAGGGCAACTACTGCTCGGTATTCACCAGTCCAAATGCCATACTCATCGATACGCCGCTCAGGGTCAAGGAGGACTGTGCAATGCCTCCGCAACCAGATCGCTACATCTTCAGGAGGAACCCCAGTGGTGCGAAACCCAATGTTCACCACCTTATTTTCGCCCCGAAAGAGTGGAACGACATCAAAGTCTTCAAAACAGCGGTTACCAAGCCGGCGGGATGTCCGCCAACGATCCCAGAAGGCTTGGTACGCGCGTTCAGAGGCGAAACAGACATCAACCTCCGTCAGTCCGGGGGGGGTAATGACCGCTAGAAACTGATCCCTTTGCATCCCCAGGCGGCCGAGGAGCACCTGTTCGATCACATATTCCCGTGTCAGACGGGCGGGATCGGGCCCCCGGTAGCGCAGACGGACTACGTAGCGCTCTCTGGGGTCGGGGTGTCGTGTTACCCTGCTATAGAATTCGTCCAAAAAGCGGGCATCTTCAAGGATCTCCGCTTCCAGATCGAATCCAAACCCAAATTTCGAACCTGACGCCGTGCCGCGGGTGGAGCCACCGACACCCCCCCCTATAGCTCTCGGCATCGCTCGAGCTCCTCCACCAGCCGCAGCTGCATAGGTGCGACCGGGTTCTGGCGCTCTCTGACCGGTGTTATTGGCTGCTCTATCTGCCGAGGGTGGGCCCACCGATCCACTTGCAGTAGGCCGCCCCTCTTCCTCTCTAGGTAACGAGCTTGGCTCCCCAGCAGTTTGCCTCTGCGGCTGTGATGGGCATTGCCCCTCCCCCCTACTGAGAGTTCGCCGGCGTTGTAAAGGAGTTCCAGGACCCTTCCGAGGCACCTCCTCCCGGACCGCTGTGTTTCCCATTCCAGGCGATGGCCTCCCGCTGCCCTCATGAACTTCCTTCTGGGCATCAGTTGCCACTGAATCACCTCCCACCTCCTGTCGCATTCCCAATCCTTGCATCGTGACTCTTGCCTCCCTTCCTGATGAAGGCCCTCCTATGCCTATTGATGGTTCTCCCTCCCCAATCTCGTGGCAAGGACCGATATTTAAAGCAGTGCTAGGCGATGGTTCGATACAGGTTCCAGATGGATTGGTACCTACGTCTCTATCTGAGGTTATTGATAGAGGGCCAGGGGTTTTAAAGGCACTGTCCGCGGCTCGCAGTACAGTCTGGGGATTCTGATGTCCTTGGGTACCAACCTCTACCAATTGTTGCTGTTGTTGTTGCGATGGCAAAGGGAGGCGAGGATCTGCAGTCGAGAAAGGCTGTTGTGGATGTCCTTGCTTTTGTGGGTATTTTTGACGTGGTTTCTTGGGTAAGTGTTCATTGGTTGAGTTCTGAGATGTAATCACAGATGCGAGATCCGCATTCCGAGTATCAGCACACTGTAAGGGGGGAGAGGGCAGAGCAGGAGAGGGCAACCGTGGCGAAGTCCGAGGCTCCCCAACCACCCCTTCCTCCAGTCCCCTCATCCCTCCCACTGGCCCTTGTTCCTCCACCCACATCACATCCATTAGCTCCTCCCCAACTCTCCCTCCCCGCTGCCCACCATTCTCCTGAGAAGTAGGAACACGTTGTTTTAAAGGCAAAGAAAGAGAATGAGAAAGAGAAAGAGAATAGCTCCCCGCTTGTTCCTCACCCATTTGCGGGGGCCCCCCTTCCGGGGGAGTCCCCTGGCAAGAATTCCGGGCCATCATTTCCAAGTTTGGGTCCGGGGGTACGGCCGATCGCCGCCCGACCCCGGTTACCACTGTCCGTCGCTCCCGACTGTCCGCTCTGCCACTATGCTCCTCCGCTGTCACTCTGAGTTGTCCAGTTCCAGAAGTGCCAGTCACCAATGACGCAGCTCTGTCAGACGAAGGATTCGCCGGAGGGTTCGCCGGAGGGGCCATCGCTGTCGTCGTCGTCTCTGTGGTCAGCATTCGACTTTGTCCCTGGGTAGTAGCCTTCTGCTGTCGTGCATTCCGCTGCCAAAATTTCAGGTGCCCAACGAGGCGCCATAGCCAGTCCACAAAGTCCTGACGCCGTGGAGTAGAGGTCGGTCTGCCCGTCTCAGTCCAAATGAGGGGGCAGCGGGAGGCATAGGTAGGCGCCTCCCAGATGCGAATTAGTTCTTGGACCATTCGCTCCATTGCAGCAGGTTCCAGCCAGTCCGGTAGGCTTCGTGTGGATGTGCGTGCACGGCGCCCTATAAGCAGCCGCTCCACCACACCCAATGTCACTGATCTATGCATTGCCAGAGTTTGTATCGTGCCTTGGATGTTGCCTTGTAGTGCTGCAAGTACAACAGGGTGCGCTCGATCCAGCCAATCAAGGATTTTGTCGCGACTGAGTTTGGCTAAGCATGGGCCCGTAGGTGCGGGTAAGACCGCAAGGTGGGCAGCCAGGAAGCCCCACAATTTGAGCATGTCCAAGCGGTTTCCCGGGTCAGCCAGGAGCCAGGTGTCATAGCGCCCCCAGTCACACTGCAGGTTGGTTTGCCAGCGATCTAGGATGCGAGCCTCCCTTCGTCTCCCGATGGCCGGTAGTGGCCCATCTGGGCCATAGTCTTCCATCTCATAGTCTAGACTCCCGGTGTCATCTCCTGCGTTTGCAATGTCTCCAGCCCTATCAGCTGTGTTGTACTCAGCACTGGAGCTCACTGAAGCTTGTGAGCTCTCTAAATTCTCTATTACATCTCTAGGGGCCGGGGGAGGGGCAGGTCGCCCCTCTGCAACCCCATCTTTCTCACTATTCATCACGTGTTCAGATTCAGGTGTTGACTCTGAGGGGGGGGGCTGTACCCACGAGTCAACTATTGTGTCTTTAGCAGTTGATAAGGGTCGTAGGGGCTCCACTGGAAAAAGTTCTTCAGAGTGCCCTCCGGATTGTTCCTCTTCCATTTCCCTTAGCCACACAGGGGAGGGGCTCAACACCTCATTAGCAGGGTTACTAAGTGGCCCAGGGGGTGTCGGAGAAACTAAGGGTTCGCTCTGGGACTCTATCATCGCCTTCATGACTGCTGGGGCGATCCAATCCGATTGAAGCAATTCTCTTGGAGATGTCTGCGCTCTCCACTCTGAAGTCTGGGTGTGTTTGCCCCCTTTTGGATCATCATCCTTGTGCACCGTGGCACTTATCATATTCTTAGAAAGATTTAGGGTGCTTGCACTCCTCTCACTTCCTCCTGGCTCTGACCAGGCAGGATTGGCAAAGACAGCTTCTACAGTCCTCATGGAGGGGGGAAGTAAGGGGGGATTCATCGGGGAGTGTCCTCGATGATCCCAGGGGGAAGAGGGGTTCTCCCCTTTCCTAGTCTCATTCTCTCCTTCTCCTTGCAGCTGCCCTCTTTGTGATTCAAAAGAGGCAGCAAGAAAGGCTTCTACAATAGCTGTCGAGGGGAGGGACATGGGTGGGACTTGCGAGGCAGGGAGAGGGTTAATGGAGGGGATTGCACCACCATCCCCAAATAGAGCACCCCCACTCCCTGCTGCCGCTCCTGTTTCAGCTGCCTCAGTAGCAGCCACCAACTCCTCTCCTATCTCCATACACATTTGCTCAGGAGCATTTTGCTCCAGGCAAGCTTTTGCAAGCTGTTTGCAGCTCAGGTCAGCATTTGCTACATTTGTATCTAGTAGAGGTGCTGCAGGCAGAGCTGCTGCAGGCAAACAGGCCTCTCTAGAGGCCTCAGCCACACCCTGCTGCTGCTGGTGATTTTCAAACTGTTCCAACATAGCTAGGCCTGCTTTTTCCCCCCCCACAAGGGAAAGAAGGTAGTTTTCAGAGGTTCTCAAACATAGGGCACCAGCAGGCTCCCCAAGTCCTACAGAAATTCCTGCCTTCGTTTGTTTGTTCTCCCAGGCCTTTACTTCTTGTCTCAAATCTTCTGGTGACTGTAGGACACCCTCCTGGGCTCGCATAGGCCTTGGAAAGGGGGTTCCCTCCTGTTCCATATAGTCTTCATCCTCTGTGGCTGTTGCAGTAGCAGCCAGCATTTCTGTGTTGGTGGGTCTAATTACAGCTAAAGGCTGCTGGGCTTGATTAGGCCCCGTTGGGGGGGAACCCTATAGCTCCCCCCCCGAGAGTCCCCCAGGTCCTCAAGTGGTCTTAAAAGAATCCCCACAGTCTTAGGAATGTTAAGATACTAAATTTGGAGAAGTCCAGTCCCCCCCAGGGGGGTAAATCGCGCTCACCCAAGAAACTCGCAGGAGCTCTGGAAAAACACGTCCTTCCTCGTTGAAAACAGAGTTAGGGTTAGGGTTAGGGTTAGGGTTAGGGTTAGGGTTAGGGTTAGGGTTAGGGTTAGGGTTAGGGTTAGGGTTAGGGTTAGGGTTAGGGTTAGGGTTAGGGTTAGGGTTAGGGTTAGGGTTAGGGTTAGGGTTAGGGTTAGGGTTAGGGTTAGGGTTAGGGTTAGGGTTAGGGTTAGGGTTAGGGTTAGGGTTAGGGTTAGGTATCAAATTTTTTTTTTTTTTTTTTTTAGGTATCAAATTTTTTTATTAGATATAAGCCATACTACAAAAAAGGTACTCAGCCATTACATATACGGCTGAAGACCAACAAACCCGAAACCAAAGGCAACAACAACATCATTAACTCCCCAAGGTACCCCCAAAAGTACTCAGCACAGGGTTAGGGTTAGGGTTAGGGTTAGGGTTAGGGTTAGGGTTAGGGTTAGGGTTAGGGTTAGGGTTAGGGTTAGGGTTAGGGTTAGGGTTAGGGTTAGGGTTAGGGTTAGGGTTAGGGTTAGGGTTAGGGTTAGGGTTAGGGTTAGGGTTAGGGTTAGGGTTAGGGTTAGGGTTAGGGTTAGGGTTAGGGTTAGGGTTAGGGTTAGGGTTAGGGTTAGGGTTAGGGTTAGGGTTAGGGTTAGGGTTAGGGTTAGGGTTAGGGTTAGGGTTAGGGTTAGGGTTAGGGTTAGGGTTAGGGTTAGGGTTAGGGTTAGGGTTAGGGTTAGGGTTAGGGTTAGGGTTAGGGTTAGGGTTAGGGTTAGGGTTAGGGTTAGGGTTAGGGTTAGGGTTAGGGTTAGGGTTAGGGTTAGGGTTAGGGTTAGGGTTAGGGTTAGGGTTAGGGTTAGGGTTAGGTATCAAATTTTTTTTTAGGTATCAAATTTTTTTATTAGATATAAGCCATACTACAAAAAAGGTACTCAGCCATTACATATACGGCTGAAGACCAACAAACCCGAAACCAAAGGCAACAACAACATCATTAACTCCCCAAGGTACCCCCAAAAGTACTCAGCACAGGAACAGCATCCAAGTCCAAGTCCAAGTCCAGAAACCAGGATGTAAATTCCAAGAGCCAAAGTCCAGTCCAGAAGCCAAGATCCAGAGGCAGCAGTCCAAAGTCCAGAATCCGGAAGTTGATATTGAATATCCAAATCCAATAACAGTAAGAAATTCAAGAACAATAATAATAATAAAACCAACAACAAGTAATACAGAAATATATACAGAAATATATACAGGAAACACAGGAAATCCAGGAAATACAGGAAATCATATAATGTCCATACAATGTCCAGGACCCGAAGGTCAGAGTCCACAAACCAAAACCTAAAGTCCAAAAGAATGGGGCCAGAAGGCTTATAGGCCATAGTTCAAGTAATAGGTGGGGGGGTGTCCGTCATCCAGGGCCAAAGGCGGGCCCAACGCCCCGATGGCATCCGCCCCCGTTCATAGCCTGCTAATCGCCGTAGGGATGCCACGATGTAGCGTACCGTGCCCTCTGACCTGCTTTCTTTCTGCGTAATCCGTTCCCAATGGCGCGCCCCCCATAGGCCCTTCAGAACAGTGAGATTGACAAGGCGGAGGGTGGAGGGTGGAACCGGCCAACACTCTTGACCCCGGGCCCCCCTTGGCCGCTCGGGACCCCGGAGCCCCGGTTGCTCTTCCCCAGAGATCACCGCTTCCCAGTGCTGATGGGCCAGGCTCGGCCAGCGCAGCGCCTGAGCCAGCCCTTCCCATACACATCGGGAGGCAGGGCAGGTGGACACTACATGTTGCACGGTCTCTCGAGGTTCCCCGCCCACCAACACCATCCCCGCCCCTCGGCGTTCAGTGACACATCGGAGCCGTCTGCATAATTGGGCTTCCTCTGATAGCCACGGACGGGCCGTCGCTATATCCGCTACCTGGTGATACCACCGCCAACGAATATCCCACAGGTAGAGTGGGACCCGTCGTTCTCGAAAGAGGGGGATCGGGTACCGGCTCTCCCGTAGATATGGGGACTGGTCAACTCGGGCGGCCCGACGTTCTGCCTCAGGGTGAAACAGGCGTTCCTCCACCATGCGCCAGTACAGATGACGACGCAAGTGGCGGCCGGAGAGCGAATTATTCCTGACCCATGGGGCGTGTGCTACCCATTGTTTTACTGCTGAGAGCACCGGAATAAGATACGCTGGCACGGTCGCCCGCCAAGCAGGCGACACGCGAAAGGCTAGCTGGTCCGTGTCCCACCATTTCTCTGCCCATGCCGTATCTCGCCATCCCGAGGCAAAAGCGGCCACCCAGGCTGGCGGCGGTGGTGACATCACTCCCCTTCCTTGCGCAATTGCTCCCGTGGCTTCTTCCCAATCCCGCCAGGCCCCAAAGTTTTGGGCGAGAAACTCTGCCAAGCAGGCTGGACCTAGCGCTGGGAGCGCCAGGCCGCCTTGTTCGTGCGGGCGGGAGGCTACCGCTCGGCTCTGAGGGAAATGGACTGTCCCCCAGAGAAAGCGAAGCACCAAGCGATCTACTCGCCGGAGCAGAATTTCCGGGATAGGGTAAACTCTAGCTAGGGCCATGGCGATAGGGTACAGGTAGGTCTTTAGGAAGATGACTTTTTGGAAGATGCCTAATCGCCAGTGCCGCCACAGTTCCAATCGAGCATCGACGGCCTGCACCCAGCGCTCCCACTCTCGAAAGCCGTTGCCCCCGTGAGCCAGTGAGTATCTAACTCCCAATATAGAGACATCCTCCACCACCGTCTCCACTCTGGCCGGCAACTCTTTCGGTCCCTCGGTCACCTCTCCCACTTCATCCGCTAGAATGGCCGTCAGAGGCTGCACGGTCAGGTCAGGTGGCTCACCGGCTCCCTCACAGGTCCACCCTACGGCGAAGCTCTTGTGCAGGTTGACCTTAGCACCTGAGCCACACCCATAGGCACGAAGGGCCTCTAGAACACCATTCACTTCAGTGCGGTTCCGAATGAGGACGGTGACATCGTCCGCATGCGCCACCAGTCCCACCCAAGCCGCTGTAGTTTCTGTTGGTCTTTCTTGCAGCGGCTCTTGTGTCGACCCTGACACCGTCCCTGGGCACTCTTCCCTTAACAGTGGGCGGGGTACTGGCGGTTGTGCCGAGAAGCCCACCAACCCTGATGCTTCGACCAGTGCTAAAGCGGGGTCAAGGGCCAGCACATAAAGGAGCGCACTTAGCGGGCACCCTTGTCGCACTCCTGAGCAGACCGGTATTGCCACCCCCCGCCAACCATTCAGTTGCGGGATTACAGTTGCCTCTCGGTAGAGCCACTGCAGATGGGAGACAAAGCGAGTAGGGATCCCTTTTCGGTGGAGCGTCTCCCAAAGGTAGTCGTGGTGGATGTTATCAAAGGCCTTCTCCTGATCCAGTTGGAGCAGGAAAAGGCCCTCTCCGCCACCACGACTCGTGACACTCTTCGCTCTTTCTTCTGTTTCACCCCCCAGCCCCGGCGCCCTTGCTGTGGTGGCAAACACCTCTCGCAAGAGGCACAACGAGTCTGTCATTCGCCGGCCCGGGACTGCACTGGTCTGACATGGGCGTACCAGACGGTCAGCAACATTCGCCAGACGGGTGTTAAGAACTCTAGCCAGGATGCGATTGTCTACATTAGCAAGGGCAATGGGCCGCCAGTTGACAGGGAGGGAGAGGTCCCCTTTTTTTGGAAAGAAGATTAACAGCGCCTGTGAGAAGTCCCTGAGCCCTTGATCTCGGAGTAGCAGCGAGTTGAAAAGCCGCGCAAGCGGTCCGGCTAGGAGCGCCACATAACATTGATAGAAGCGCCAGGGTAGCCCATCTGGCCCAGGGGCGGAACGCGCCCGCCCCCTGCCAATGGCTATCCGCACCTCCTCTGTCGTGACAGGGGCTTCTAACATCAGTCGTTGTTCTTTCGTTAGCCCCGGTCCCCAGCCAACCTGCGCCTCTACCCTATCAAGGAAGGTTTGAATCTCCTCTTCAGGAATGGGCTTTCGGGTAAATACCTTGTGCCAGTGACACTCCATCACCGCCAGCATCCCCTCAGGAGTGCTCTGAATCACATCCTCTGGTGCATCACGAAGGCCTGTGCAGGACATCGGTGCAGCAGTGGTCGACGGTGCCAAGCGGGACCGTTCCCACTCTCCAGCCTCGACCATTGGGCCACGGCTGCGACAGACACGGTGCCGCTTAGCCCGTGTCCGTTCTCCCTGGTGAAAGGCTGAAATAGTCTCCTGTGCCTCAAGAAGTTCCTCCGGTTGAAAAGATATCCCCTCGTCACGCCACCGGTGGCAGCGTAGGAGGGTATAGACAGCATTTTGATAGCCACGCACCTCACGACGAGCTCCCCGTCGCGAGTGTTCGCGGCAGCGCTCCGACAATAGTCTTTTCAGACATTGCCAGCTGTCCCAGAGGTCCGGATCCAGGGGATCCCCAGCCTCAACCTGGGCGGCCCAGACAGCCACCATGCCTTCTAGTTGTTGGCGTAGTTCCTCACTGCTATCTAGGGTGGCTGGACGTAGCCGCCAGAGCGGGCGGCCTTGAGTCCCGACCTTTCTCATCGTTGCAGCTGGTTGGTTGCCAGCAAGACTGAATGTCACTACCAGCATAGCATGATCGGACCAGTCAGAGGCAAGGACGCGGCATCGCTCCACTTCCCACCCCGTCGGTGCCCATACGCGATCGACGCGGCTGGCCACCCGCGGATGGTGAAACGTGAAGCGCGCCGACACCCCCACTCCCCGAGCCACTCCGTATCGCTCGCCATCACTAAAGGGCTTGCCACGCCCGGGTGGGCAGAAGGCTAGTTCATTGGGTATCTGGAGCGCTGTATCCTTTAGGCCACGCTCTTTCAGGCCAGCTGCCAGCCTTCTCTCCTCCGCTGTCAGAGACGGCGGTTCTCTGCCCACTGGTACTGTGCGGTCTTCTGGGCGGGCTCGGTTATTAAAGTCTCCCGCTACCAGCAATTGGCGTCGCGTATGGCTCTGAAGGAAGAGGCGGGGCCATAAACGCCGCCGCCCCTCTCTCCCTGTCGGTGCGTAGACTCCGCAGAGGCGGTATGCGCCTCTCGGGGCCTCTAGCTCCCTTCCAGCCGTCGGCAGCAGAGCAAAATCCACAACTAGCAGCCGTCCAGGAACGGCTTCCAGGACCCTATCTACTCGCCAAGTTGAACCCGGGGGTGGTTCTCCGAAGAGTACTCCGACCCCCGACCGTTCTCCCGGCTCGTAGCTCCAGAAAGACGGGCCCACACTCCAGAGGCGTTGCGCGTGGCTACGCTCACGTTCGGAGGCGAACCATGTTTCCTGCAGAATGATGAGCTGTGACCCAAGCTGTTGAAGGGCTCCCAGAATCTCTGCGCGGCGCTCCCATGAACGGAGTCCACGCACGTTCCAGGTGAGGACTCGGAGTGACTCCATTAGAGTGACTCTGGACCCCCGCTCCTCTGCTCCTTATCAGCAGCCTCAGAGGAGGCCAATCTCTGCTTTCCTGCCCCCTCCTGCGCCCCAAGCGCAGCAGGTGCAGGCCTACTATTTGTTATGGTCGGTGGAATGTCGGTGACACCCACCGTAGCCACCCCCGACAGCCACCGCGATGAGAGAGCATCTGGTGGCTCCGGGGGAGGCACAGCTGGTGCCCCCGGCAGTTCCACAGCCCGAATGGTCACCTCCTCTCCAGCTGGACTAGCAGTAGTATCCATTTGGATTACTTCAGCTGTAGGTTCTTGTGGGGTGTTCTCATCGATGGCATCCTCCTCTCGCTGAGAGTTGCCCTGCTCCCTGCTCCTCTCCTCTTTCGCTACCCGCTCAAGCTGATCCTCCACCGTCTGAATGCGCCAACGCCGTTCCGCGCAACGAGCGCGAACCGCCGTCAGCTCAGCCAGACGATCTTCAGTTGGTCGCTCGAGGCACCCTTCTCGGCAGTGCTCTTCCCGCTGCATCAGAATCTCCAGCTCGATTCGTTCGTCCGCCAAGGATCTGCGGAGCTCTTCCACAGACACCCCTTGAAGGGAACGCAATAGAACACGTGCCTTCTCCTCTTCTGATAGGCCTTTGCTGCGTTTGCCTGGGATACCTCCGGAGGTTCCACCTGGAGGGCTACGTGGGAGCGCAGCGCCAAATCCGGCCGCCTCCGAGACCTGCCTCTTGGCAGCACGGCGACGATTGTTCGTCATCCCTCCTTGCGCCACTCCTCTGCCTAGTATTCCCGTACCTATTGGTGGCCCGCATCTTTCAGGTTGCAGAGCGTTTGCTGTCCCCACCCTCCCGGCGGAGGCTCCCTGAGCACTCTCAGTAATCTTGTCCTGCTCCTCATTATCTACACTTCCTTCCAAAACTAGGAAGCGATTGCCTAGATGTAGTTGCAGTTGTGGGCGAGCTACCAAAGGCGACCTGCGATGTTGTCGCTGCGTTCCTCTCGCCGTCTCCCAGGGGCCCGCTTTGGCCCCTTCTTCAGGTTGACCATCTCCCCATCTGGCTTCCTGCGGTGGTGGTGGCGGTGCTGCCCGCCCCTCTCTATCTGCCTCATTATTCGCTGCCGGTGCCGATTCTTGGCGCTCTGCCGTTTGGGCCGCCCAGGCACGTCCTACCGCCTGCCGTAGGGAATCTTGGTACCCATCTGGGTCTTGCTGATTTAGCCATGCCTGTGGGCACCATCGGTATGCATGGCCTTCATTCCGACACAGGCTACAGGTGACCGGCCGTTGGCAGGCAGCCGTAGCGTGTCCCCGTACTCCGCATTTCGCACAGAGGGCCGATCGGCAGTCTCGGCGGCGGTGAGCGAAAGAGCCACAGAGAAAGCAGGCCGGGGGTTGACCACTATAGCGGGTCACTCCGCGGTCCGGACCCATAAAAAAGTACTTCGGCAGATGAAGTACCTGTCCTCCTTCTACACTCCTATGGAGGGCAACTACTGCTCGGTATTCACCAGTCCAAATGCCATACTCATCGATACGCCGCTCAGGGTCAAGGAGGACTGTGCAATGCCTCCGCAACCAGATCGCTACATCTTCAGGAGGAACCCCAGTGGTGCGAAACCCAATGTTCACCACCTTATTTTCGCCCCGAAAGAGCGGAACGACATCAAAGTCTTCAAAACAGCGGTTACCAAGCCGGCGGGATGTCCGCCAACGATCCCAGAAGGCTTGGTACGCGCGTTCAGAGGCGAAACAGACATCAACCTCCGTCAGTCCGGGGGGGGTAATGACCGCTAGAAACTGATCCCTTTGCATCCCCAGGCGGCCGAGGAGCACCTGTTCGATCACATATTCCCGTGTCAGACGGGCGGGATCGGGCCCCCGGTAGCGCAGACGGACTACGTAGCGCTCTCTGGGGTCGGGGTGTCGTGTTACCCTGCTATAGAATTCGTCCAAAAAGCGGGCATCTTCAAGGATCTCCGCTTCCAGATCGAATCCAAACCCAAATTTCGAACCTGACGCCGTGCCGCGGGTGGAGCCACCGACACCCCCCCCTATAGCTCTCGGCATCGCTCGAGCTCCTCCACCAGCCGCAGCTGCATAGGTGCGACCGGGTTCTGGCGCTCTCTGACCGGTGTTATTGGCTGCTCTATCTGCCGAGGGTGGGCCCACCGATCCACTTGCAGTAGGCCGCCCCTCTTCCTCTCTAGGTAACGAGCTTGGCTCCCCAGCAGTTTGCCTCTGCGGCTGTGATGGGCATTGCCCCTCCCCCCTACTGAGAGTTCGCCGGCGTTGTAAAGGAGTTCCAGGACCCTTCCGAGGCACCTCCTCCCGGACCGCTGTGTTTCCCATTCCAGGCGATGGCCTCCCGCTGCCCTCATGAACTTCCTTCTGGGCATCAGTTGCCACTGAATCACCTCCCACCTCCTGTCTCATTCCCAATCCTTGCATCGTGACTCTTGCCTCCCTTCCTGATGAAGGCCCTCCTATGCCTATTGATGGTTCTCCCTCCCCAATCTCGTGGCAAGGACCGATATTTAAAGCAGTGCTAGGCGATGGTTCGATACAGGTTCCAGATGGATTGGTACCTACGTCTCTATCTGAGGTTATTGATAGAGGGCCAGGGGTTTTAAAGGCACTGTCCGCGGCTCGCAGTACAGTCTGGGGATTCCGATGTCCTTGGGTACCAACCTCTACCAATTGTTGCTGTTGTTGTTGCGATGGCAAAGGGAGGCGAGGATCTGCAGTCGAGAAAGGCTGTTGTGGATGTCCTTGCTTTTGTGGGTATTTTTGACGTGGTTTCTTGGGTAAGTGTTCATTGGTTGAGTTCTGAGATGTAATCACAGATGCGAGATCCGCATTCCGAGTATCAGCACACTGTAAGGGGGGAGAGGGCACAGCAGGAGAGGGCAACCGTGGCGAAGTCCGAGGCTCCCCAACCACCCCTTCCTCCAGTCCCCTCATCCCTCCCACTGGCCCTTGTTCCTCCACCCACATCACATCCATTAGCTCCTCCCCAACTCTCCCTCCCCGCTGCCCACCATTCTCCTGAGAAGTAGGAACACGTTGTTTTAAAGGCAAAGAAAGAGAATGAGAAAGAGAAAGAGAATAGCTCCCCGCTTGTTCCTCACCCATTTGCGGGGGCCCCCCTTCCGGGGGAGTCCCCTGGCAAGAATTCCGGGCCATCATTTCCAAGTTTGGGTCCGGGGGTACGGCCGATCGCCGCCCGACCCCGGTTACCACTGTCCGTCGCTCCCGACTGTCCGCTCTGCCACTATGCTCCTCCGCTGTCACTCTGAGTTGTCCAGTTCCAGAAGTGCCAGTCACCAATGACGCAGCTCTGTCAGACGAAGGATTCGCCGGAGGGTTCGCCGGAGGGGCCATCGGTGTCGTCGTCGTCTCTGTGGTCAGCATTCGACTTTGTCCCTGGGTAGTAGCCTTCTGCTGTCGTGCATTCCGCTGCCAAAATTTCAGGTGCCCAACGAGGCGCCATAGCCAGTCCACAAAGTCCTGACGCCGTGGAGTAGAGGTCGGTCTGCCCGTCTCAGTCCAAATGAGGGGGTAGCGGGAGGCATAGGTAGGCGCCTCCCAGATGCGAATTAGTTCTTGGACCATTCGCTCCATTGCAGCAGGTTCCAGCCAGTCCGGTAGGCTTCGTGTGGATGTGCGTGCACGGCGCCCTATAAGCAGCCGCTCCACCACACCCAATGTCACTGATCTATGCATTGCCAGAGTTTGTATCGTGCCTTGGATGTTGCCTTGTAGTGCTGCAAGTACAGCAGGGTGCGCTCGATCCAGCCAATCCAGGATTTTGTCGCGACTGAGTTTGGCTAAGCATGGGCCCGTAGGTGCGGGTAAGACCGCAAGGTGGGCAGCCAGGAAGCCCCACAATTTGAGCATGTCCAAGCGGTTTCCCGGGTCAGCCAGGAGCCAGGTGTCATAGCGCCCCCAGTCACACTGCAGGTTGGTTTGCCAGCGATCTAGGATGCGAGCCTCCCTTCGTCTCCCGATGGCCGGTAGTGGCCCATCTGGGCCATAGTCTTCCATCTCATAGTCTAGACTCCCGGTGTCATCTCCTGCGTTTGCAATGTCTCCAGCCCTATCAGCTGTGTTGTACTCAGCACTGGAGCTCACTGAAGCTTGTGAGCTCTCTAAATTCTCTATTA